>NW_024429193.1:69522083-70134583 GCF_017639785.1 Mesocricetus auratus | reverse complement strand
ATTGGTCAGCCTATGCCATGTGCAAATGTGGTTCTCTCCAGAAAGGCCACAGATGCAAGAATATACAACTGTGTGGACACTAGAGTTTGAGCATGGTTAACAAACTATCTTTTCTGATGGTCTTGTAAGTCCCCAGGGCCAGCCTTGCTGGAGAGTCTAGGAGCCCTCAGCTTCCCTCACCTCCTGATCATTTCCTGTCTCATGTTCACCCTCAGCTATGGAGTTAATTTTAGGACCTCTATGACAAGAACCTCATAGAATAGAGCATCTAGAACCTTGCCTTTGCAGAGAGAATCCCTGGCGTAAACCACCTTGCTGTTGACACATGGTATGCGACCGACCACCTTCCTCATAGTGGGTGAGGGAGACATGGAGGGTAACTGAAGAGACCAGGGAAGAGCTGGCCAATTAAACATAAAGGCCTTATATTTCATGTTGCGCCAAGATATACTCTAAAGTCTTAGTCAGCATATTTATCTGGAAATCAAGTTTATGTATCTTTAATTTCATTTCTTAAACCTGGCAACTCTACCAAGGAAGTCTATGGTCAATTCAGGAGCACTCCTTCCTCCTGCCACCGTGGGTAACTCTCACAGGACTCCAGATTAGCACTGCTTAAAAACAAAAGGAAGTGGTCCTTTGAAAAGTGATTTTTATTTGACCTCCCCTAGGTTGGCTACCTGTTGTCTTGCAGACTCATGGTGGATGGAACACGTCAGTGTTCTCTTTACTCATTTCTGTCTCCCCAGAGCAGGAGCATTTTCCTTCTTTCTAGGGCTTCTACTCACATGATGTGGTTTAAATAACAGAGCACAACTGCCTTCTAGCTCTGACGTTGCGGTGTGGCTAAAGCTGATTGTCTGAGGCTGTGTGGGACAGTCTGGTCTAGGTTTTCCCCTTAGCTTCTGATTGTTCCCTGGTGATGTCTGGTGTCATTTCACTTATATGAGAATGGCCTTCATCCCTGCCTTCATCTCTATATGTCATTCTCTCTGTGTGGCTTTGTGTCCTGCTTCCTCTTTTTATAAAGACACAAATCCTATTCAATAAGGGCCCTGACCCTGGGACCTCATTTTAATTTGATTACTTGCTGTTAAGTAAGTCTTGTTAAGACTTGGTCTCCAAATAAGGTCACATTTTGTGCTACTTGGGAGTTAGAACGCCAACATCTTTATTCTAGGGTACGATTCAATCCATAACAATGCGTACCTCAGTGCTACGTGTATTACATTCACCAGGAAGGTTAGGGAGCATGGTGGGAGCTCCTGCATGAAGGTTAGGGAGCATGGCGGGAGCTCCTGCAGCATGCGAGTCAGGAGTTTGGTTGTGTATGCAGGCATTGGGGTTGAGTGATTTAAGGGCTTAGAGTAATGGAAGATAAACTGCTTGTCACTGCCCACCCTGTGTTCCAGAAGATTGCATTCCCGTGTGAGGCCGCCCCAGCATTGCCCTGCAAACAGCTTTTCCATTATGCTAAGAGCTAGTGGTGATAGGCGCCATTACTATTCAGCCCTTTGGCCTCCACTGGTTCCCATTCCTTCTGCCCTAAGCACTTCCCAGTGACCTTCCAAGAGGTAACATCAGGGCTATTCTCCCCAGGAGACCTCTGCAATTACTTGCCTGTGTCAGGGGAAGCCCCATGATGCTTTGCTTAGAGCATAAGCAGGAGAGAGGCCCAAGGGAGAAAGTGTGGCCTTCACCATCCCTGCTTCCAATCCTGTACTAGAATAAGTTGTGTGTATTGGGGCAGGAAGGGGGCGGGGGGACAAGAGAACGGCCTCCTGCCTTTGTCTGCTCTCCCTCCTCCAGGCAGATGCTGGGAGAACAAGATAAAATTCCTTGTCAGCTGGAGCCCTAAATTCTCATTCATTTATTAGGAAATGATCTTTTTCTCCAAGAAGCCATCTGTCTTGCTTTTCTGGGCACTGTCCATTAGTCAAGAGACAAAGGGAGGGAAAAGATGGCCTTTTGGGCCATGGATTTTTTTTTTTTTGGTGCGTCTTCAATGTCTTTATCACCAGGGAGATTTTTTTTTTAAGTCTGATTAGGAAATGTGATTTTAAGAACAGCCTGCTCATCTGAACTGCTTCAGGGCTGACTGGTTTGATAAAGGGGTTGGCATGTTGCCCTGAAAGGTGGTGCAGTGACTGTGGATGTGGCGTGGAGTTTCTGGGGTGACCAGAGCAAAGCACCTGGCTATGTTTCCTCCCAGGTCTGCAGGGGGAAGAGGTCCAGGCAGAGATGCTGGTTCCTCCTCCCAGGACCTCATTTCTTGGTTTATAGATGGGCATCTTCTTGCTCTTTTCTTACACACCATGTTCCCTCCTTCTGGGTCAAATTTTCAACTTCTTACAAGGACAGAGTCAGACTGAGGCCCACCAATGACCACCTTTAACCTTAGTTCTATAAAGATTGTGTCTCCAAGTACAACCATGATCTGAGGCCCCGGAGTTGGCAATAAGTGGGGACAAAGTCACTCCTGAACAGTGTCTTTGTAAAGGTGTCTCAGGTCCCAGAATTGGCCTTTGGGAGCACTGTGGTTAGAGATTAGGGTTCCCAGAAACAGAAAGTAATCCAGGCTTACCTGAGGATCCAGGGCATTGAATAGGATGATATAAAAACACAGGGTGGGGGAGACCATGGAACAGGTAGTAACTTTGCCACATCTGGCTCCCATGGAAGTGGGAGCCCCAGGAACTTGTCTGTGATGGAGAACACTAGTCAGGATGGCTAAGATGAGGAGCTCAGGACTCTCAGGGGGCGCTGGCCCTGATTGTTCATAGCATGTGTGGTCGAGACCCTTGGGACCCATCCCCTCTGTCATAGGTAGTATTGGAGACCAGGGACCGAGTTTCGCATCTTCTAGATCACCAAGAGACAGAGATAGGCAGCTATGAAAGAACACTAGATGTCGTGAGACCAAATCCATGACAAATGCTTGTCATATAGTTTCCTTGCTTGAAAAAGCAGAAGACTCTGAGCTGGACCACATCTGGGCTGGACCATGTCTGGAACAGACCACCTCTGATGCTTCCTTACCACAAGCTCTCTCCCTCTTCTTCCCAGAGTTCTTTGCCTCTTTTTAGAAGAGCCAAGATTTCTGCTCACAAACTTTTGCTGCTATGCTCCCTCTCCCTGCCCTGCCAGTGAATATTGGTCTCTGTATGCCCAGGAAGGTCACTAGTCTTGTGTCACTATATATAAAAAAAAAACCAGAGTGAGCAGCTTTCTGGAGTGCTGTTTATTAGTGTCTTCTTGGTGATTTGTGCTGGTTGTAAATATTATATCCATTATAAATAATGAGCTGGCCTGTCATTCTTTCTCTGGTCCTTGGTTACCTGTAAAACTAGAGGGTTGGATTAAATGGTTATTAAGGTCTCTGCAGCTCTAACTCTGACGGATTCCATGAAAATCCAACTCCTGTGAGGAGACAGTAGATACTCTTACCAGAGTGAGGTATCCCTAAGAACTTAGAGATGGGAAATATGATTTCCCCTAGAGACAAAATTATAAAATCATCCAGGACCAGATAAAAGAAGATGTATTTAAAGTCTCCTTAAATGGACAGGGTAGATTTCAGACCAGAGCTGTCTGGACCTGGCAATCCAAATATTCCCAGGGGCAAAAGTGTCCTCTCAGACAGTCAGAGTACCATAGAGTACCACAGAGTCAGGAAGAGGATGCTGGGGAAGGTGTCTGGATCTGTTCTGGCTGTGATGAGATTGGAATAACAGTAGTTCCAGGGCCCCCTCCCAGCTGTGTTTCTGTTACAGACTGACAGTGGACTGTCACAACTGAATGTTCAAAGGCACAGACAAGATTCACTATATTTAACAATCAGTCATCTAACACTGGGCATCAGCCCAACCAGAGGGGCTTCAGTTGCAGCTGGAGTGGGAATCCAGGGTACACACTGTACCCAATCTATTGTCTAAGAAGTGTGGGCATCTTCAGCATGGGGCGCTCCAGGTAAACACAATGGGAAGCTCAGGACAGATGCTATCCGCTATCACTTCCCAATCAGCTCGGAGTATTTTAGTACTTTAATAACTGAACCCTTTTCAGTCATTCAGTTCATTTCTTCTCTCTAATTCCAGCTCACACAGGCACTCCTGGCTTGAGTGCAATCTCCCTGGGAGGCAGGGGCATCTATGAAGGACACAGAGGTCAGAGGGGGTGACAGGACGATGACTCTGCTCTTTAGGACCCACAGAGTTGCTCTTCTCCAGGCTCTTGGGAGCCTGCTCATACTGATCATCAGTGTGAGCTCCCCCCAGTGAAAGAAATGCACTCTGTGCTCACTGACAGTCAAGGGTTCAAAGAAAGAAGCCCTCAGCACCCTCACAAAAACATTTCCTGGAAGCAGCCAGCCAGTCCTTCGTTCAAACTTAGAATCCGTAGTGTAAGGGAGTCTTCAGTAGTTTTCCACTGGCTCACTGGCTGAATCTCCACAGCAAGAGGAATTTCAGCTATAGGCAGGACAGCATGATGCAGCGATTTCTCTCTCTCTCTCTCTCTCTCTCTCTCTCTCTCTCTCTCTCTCTCTCTGTCTGTCTTTCTCTTCCTCTGTCTTTCCCTCCCCTCCCCCTCTTCCTCCTTCCCCTGCCTCTCTCTCAATATGCACAGTCATATGTTTGTCAGGCAGATCTGCTTGGGAATCTAATAGGGTTCTCAATCATAATGTGTCCGAAATGGCACTCTTGGTATCTGTATTTGCCTCCTCCAATGTTCCCTTGTCTCTCAGGCTTAAAACCTTAGAGCGCACTATTCCTAGAGCCCCTTTCCTCAGACTCCTGCTTCTGCCTGTAGCATCCATTTAGGATGCCCTTGCTTCTAAGCTATAAGATCATAAAGAGCCCTTCCAGGTCAAAGCAGGTGACGGAGGTGGTTTAATACACACACGTTTACAGTCAGCTTGATCTCTTCTAGTCTTTTCCAGTCCCTTCCACACCTGTGATCCTTTCTGGTTTCATATGTAATTCATGATCTTCACCCTTTTCATATGTAATTTGGGCAGAAACAGGCAAATGAGGCTGTCTGTGCGCTCCATATCTCCAGCCCTTTTGCCTGGGAAAAGGCAAGGCAGGTTGGAGCCAGATGGGCCTGAACCTAGGAGGGAAACACAGACTAGAGTGCCGGTAGACTGCAATCAGGAAAGGAGCAATACCAGCAGGTGAGAGGCCTGGGCTGGCCTGAGCTGGAGCCAGTTGTGAGCCCTGCAGTTTGGCTCTCTCTCTTTCCACAAGGTGTCCTGGAAAAATTCCACAGCTGGGTCCAGGAAGAGGTCCAGAATGTTGCAGCCCGGTGCTTTTCCTTAGCCCTATCTCAAAGCCAAAGGGAAGGCTTTGAAATGCCTGGGCTGCTCCTTACATCTCCCTAAGGAGTCTTGCCTCAGCCTCCTCGGCAGGCTGATACTGACTGCGGACAGGAAGGCAGTGACATCCTTGAAGGACACAAAGGTGGCAGAAGGGGGTGAGTCACATAGAGTACATCTGAGTCCCCAGCCTAGCCTGATAGGACAGATCTCCACAGTTCCTCTGAGGCCACACAGCCAGCCTTGTGGGAGATGTTCCCAGGCACCACCGTGATGCCTCGGTAGTGGGTACCAGTGATGGCACTCTGGAGTAAACATCGGTGGGAAAGTACACAGCATCTCTTCCATTCCATGGCTGCATGGTTTTCATACCACACATCCCACTATCCTTCAGGGAACAAGACAGGGCTCCATTCTGGGTTCTGGAATTTAGTAGGCAACTTATCATCTTAGCCAAGCAAGTCATGGCCACCTTTAAATAAAACTTTAGATTAAAACAAAAAATTCCCATGATTTACAATTTTAGTGTGTTAATGCCCACTGTAGTTCAGGCCCATCCCAGGGTCTATAGAGTAGTGCCAAACAATTAAACAAAATGCACATTCTTGTAGTGTTATGGGAAGAATTCTCCCTCTAGATGAGAGTTCAACCAAGCAAGCACTCAGACATACCAGGATAGAGTCTTTATCTCTCTATCAACATGTAGAATAAACTCAGGTAGTACTTAAGAGATCACCCTAAACACAAGAAATATTTCACTGCTTAGATAGGGTAGAGAGTATTGTCCTAATCTTGTCTATGTGACCATCCTAGGGTGATCTTTTCATCCCTGTTCCCAAAGAGATTTTTCTCTGGAACTAGGCAAATTTTGGAGAACGAGAAATCATGCATCTTCGGTTAGGACAGTTTTATCTTTAGCAAACAGAACTTAACAACAGTTCCTGTCCACTAACCTTCAGTCAGGTCATAGTCCCCTCCCACCCCCACCCGTTTTACAGTTGAGGTTATGGCAGTCCCTTTAAAACATTCAGGTTACTAAGTGAGGCTTCTGTGACTAAGCCATCTCCTCCTTCTCCAGGAGTGAATGCTCCGGGGAGGCTGGGAGACTGGAAGAGAATGGGTCTGCTTCCTCTGGAGCCTGCAGGGCCTCACCGTGCTTCTGATGTCTGTTAACAACACACCAGCTTGCTGCTTCTACTGGAGCAGAGTCTACATTCACGGGGTAGTTTTGCCAGCACTGTAGACACAGCTTCTGTGTGCGCCTTGGGAGACTCCCGTGCAAACTGAACACCACTCCCTTAGAGGTCTGGACTGGCTCCATGGGCTTTCCAGTGTCCACTTCTGAAGCAGAGGCCTTCATGCTGTCTTAGTGTTCTTGCTCTCGTTTCCCTTCAACTGTATCTTTATTCAAAATCCTCCTGGGTGATGTCCCTGCTGTGATCCCTGTCTGCAGCCTGGACCCTGTCTCATGGCACCTGTGGTTACATAGACGAGGAAAGGGCTGATCTGAACTCTGACAACCAGCCCCAGTGGCTCTACAGTTTAGCTGTGTCCACTGATGGCATCTGGATCCTACAGATTAGTGGGAGCTGGGGCTACGCTCTGATGCCCAGGCCCCTTTAGGAGGTCTGGCTCAGTGTTTTTCAGGAGAGAGAAGGAAGGCAATGGTCCTACTCCTTGGAGGCTCCCTTGCTGAAAGTCGTATGTTTGCAGTGGTACCTAGTCTGCCCATGACCTTGCCAAGGGCAGCTGGTGGTAGAGTCCACTCAGAGCCAAGCCTACAAATAGTATTTACATCAGGCAAAGATCTCCTGGTCTTCTAAGAAGTGTCCTAGCCTTCACTTCCCACCCCTACCCCACCCCTGTGTCCAGGGGATAAGCCATGGTTGTTCTAAGTCAACCATGGTTGTTTCCCTCCCCTCTATGCCAGTGATTCCTCCCTGGACAGTGGTGTAGCCAGAAAAACATCAAGAGAATCCACAAGGGCTTCCCACCAGTGAGAAGTTACTACCCTGTTCCTTCCCTCCAGGTTGGAGCTCCAGTGGCCATCTTGGAGCCATGAGATGACAACTCCAAGGTTTCAAAATTCATAGCTCAGGGCAGCAAAGACACAAAAATTCAGAATTCTTTGTGGCATTCCACAGGACCAGTCTTGGCTGTTTGTAACTAGAGTGCTCCCACTGGGTACAAAGCAGCCATTCCTAAGGACACAGCAACGCCATGCTTACTTAGCATCTGTCAGCCCTGTGCCTGCTGCTGTTGTAGGCTGTCTCCCAGGACAGCAGACCCCGCCCTGACAGCTGGGGCCTGGGTGTACTCTGCAGTGGGGCCCCCAGACCTCCACAGGCTCGCTTCAGCAGCCTCTGGAGGGGAGGGCGTATAAATACAAGGCTTTGTGTTTTATGGGGTAGTCAATATTTATTCAGCCCAACAGAGCAATGCACAGGCAGAAGCAGAGAGATCATAAAATGTCTCCAGTACTGAGGCCTGAGGTCATGCAGCCTAAGAGGCGAGGTGCCTCCCTGCTCTGCTCGCAAGGCAATGCTTAGCACAGCTGAGAGTGGAGGGGCTCGGAAAGGAGGGACTAGGGCTCGCCAACAAGGAGAGGGTGCAAGCCAACCCAACACACTTAGAAACTCAGAGTTCTCAGCATCTTTCTGGCAGTCTTGGTGACAGGTAGCTTGTCTCAAAGACGGGGCAAGGAACAATGTCCCTCCATCTCTTCCCTTAGGTGATCTCATGGCAAAGTTCATAGTTTTAAAGGCAGCAACTGTGGAGGCTTCATCAAGTCTCTGCAGATGCATGGGTGCGGGTGGCATGCATGTGCATGCACACAGGTGATGCGTGCCCTTGTCTGATGGGTGCATGCAGGTGATGCATGCTGTTGTCTGATGGGTGCATGCAGGTGATGCACGCCTTGAGTCTGGTGGAAGGCACATTTCCTCGGGTGCTTGGCATCTCTTTCATCCCACACTGTTCCTGCTGTGTACCATCACCTCCTGCTCTGTGGATTTTGTCTCTCTGAGTTGGAGCCTCTCATCTGGATTGCCGCATTCCTTTTCATCTTCCCATTTTCCCCTCTCCCTTACTCTGTGTCTCAGTCCATTAAGATGACTGTAAGACAATATTTAAAACTGCATGGCTAAGGTTTATTGCTGACAGCTCTGGATGCTGAGCAGTCCTGAATCAAGGTACTGCAGAGCCCAAGTTTGGAGATGGCCCTCTTCCTTGCAGAGGGTACCATCTTATTATGTCCTTATAAGGTGCCAGGGCAGCTAGATCTCTGGTTACCCTTTAAAAGGACATCAATACCATTCATAAGGCTCTACTTCTGATATTTAAGAACTCCTCCAAGGATCCCACTCCCACTGGGGATTGTCATCTGACGTAGGTAGTAGCATGACTTATGCTTCCAAACTATAGTACTCAGTCTTAGTGTAGCAGTCTGCTGTTTCCTTTGGTTAGGTTGGGTAATTTCCTTCTTTTAAAAATTTTCAAAGCTCTGCCAAGACTCCTGGATCAGGCTCTGAACCTGCCACCTGATACTTAGAGCCCCTCCCCTTCATTCCCAGCCCGACCTTGATTTCTCCCTTGCAGGCCTGTGTGCAAACCTAAGCAAATGCATCAAAGCTCAGCTCAAATGTCTCCTCCCTTTCTCTTAATCTCCAGGCTTCTTTATTGCTTTCCTTGATAAGAGCGCTCTTCCCTGCCTTTGGGTCACTGTAGCCATTTGTATTCACTGCATTGCAATGGCCAGAATTCTCTACTCTACATGTATTTTCCCCCTTTCACTTCTATAATAGATCAATGATTTTCACCCAGGCCAGGGCATACTAGGCAACGTTTGCAGGCGTTCTCGGTCATCACTACTGTTGCAAGTGGAGGTCAAGGATGCTGCTATCAATATCCCACCACCCACAGGACAGCTCCTTACTGCAAAGAAATAACCAGCCCCAAACACCAGTGATCCAAGGTCAAGACATCCTAGATTAGGTCTTAAGCTGCTAGAATTAGAAACCATGTTTCCTGCTCTTTCTATTCTGCACAGGACATAGCTTCAAAATAGCGTCTCCTTCAATCACTCTAAATGAATGACCACGTACAATATGCATCTACGTATCATGGTTTAAACCTGTATTTGGATGCCTGTTGTCCCAAGTGATGTCTCATTGGCTTTACTATTTATTTTTCCTATTTGTCATCACACCTGGTGTCTCTGAGGGTGACCCATGTGACCCTTCATCCCCAAGACTCCCCTTCGCTGTTAGACCCCATAAAGTGAAGTCCCAGCTTGCAGTCTCCAGGGTGCTCAGAAAGCCCTTCGCTAAACTATGCTTTAGTATATTACATTTTTTTTGTCTTTATAAAGGGTCAGCAAAAGTAGCACTCCGTCTTTGTGTCTCTGACCCTTTCATGGTAGTCTTGTTAGTAATATTTCATGCACTCATGGCACTACAAGGTGACATTAAGGTCCTTCCTCATTTTGCAAATGAGCTGAGTAAAGCGCTCCGTGTCCCCCCTTGCTCTTTAGCCAAGGACCCACAGGATGAATTCCTACCTAGGTTTAATTCCAGCGAAACATTTTGTCTCTCTGGATGAATATGTATTCTTTATACTGTCAGAAAACACAAATCTATGCAATCCAATATGTTTCTCTTTTCGGTGTAGCTGCCAGGAAAGTTAGAGACCAAATTAAATGCCCAAGTGTGAATATCTGCCTCCTTCAGGTGTCTGCAACTATCTATTTCTTCGCTTTCATCAGCAAGAGCGTTATCCTTAGATGCCTTCTCCTGCACCGTGTTTTCATCTCTAAGCTGCCTCAAGTCTTTCGGAAGTTGGTGGGATACAAATCGTAACTAAAAAACAAACAGTCCTCCCCGCCACCCCCCAATCTTGTCGCTGCTGTTTCTCCAGTCTTCGGCTGTGGCCATGCAGGGCCAAGACGCTGGGTGGAGGTAACCTGGCCTGGGACTCTGGCTCTGCCGTTTGTCATCTGTGTGACCTTGGCTCTGTTTCTTAACCTCTTGAAATCACTATAGCTGTATCACAGGGTTATTGAAAGGATCAAGTGAGAAGCGATACATCAACGGGAGCAGGCATCTTTTTGTCAGCTCTATATGAGACAGATGCTTCCCATTCCAGCACCGGACCTTGTCCCTGAAGTCTGCAGCTGGACATCGGTTCTGGCCAGTGCCACTTTTGGGTAATAATTGCAAAATGTCCACTGCAAGGGAGATTCTTACAGTTCTTGTTTGCCTCTCCCTCTAGAGGTAATGCAACCCATCCGAAGCTGTCACTCTCTTCCTGTGATTTTAATTGCCTAGGTAAGTTATATAAACAACAGCAAAACGGTCCATTTTGTGGGGTAGCACTGCTGGCCTCTGATTGGCTGCTACAGTTGCTATTTTCAGAGTTTGGCGCTGGGGTGGCTTCTGCCACCTTGGCTATGGTTGGCCTTGAGGTTTTCCATTGTAAAGCTAGAGAATATGGGCAAAAGGCCAACTTGCCTTTTCTTTTTGCCCAAGGATGGGATGGATTTAGAAACTGGCGAAGGACTTGGAATGTTCTATATCTTTATCATGAAATGGTTTGCTTTTATTCAGAAGTCGCAAGTCATGAATCTTGAGAGACAGTTAAAGCAGTCTTATTTGCAAAGAATCTCAAAATTTTAGAGTCTCTCATTCCCTTGAGAGGAAGATGGAAGATTAGAGGCTCACACAGAGACCCGGATTCTCCATCAACTAGAGCATCCCATGTCCCAGGGCTGGCTCCAGTTCTCACGGGATTGGGTGGTTTACCTGCTCCCTAGGTTACTATCCCCCAAACCCAGGGATAGTGACATTCATGTGAGTGTATGCTTATGCATGCCTGCACATGCATGCACATGTTTGTATGGATAGGTTGCACACATGCACTGTGCATGTCATGGGCACTCCTGTGGAGGCAGAGGACAATCTTGGGTGTGCAGTCCCCCACCTTCCTTCTTGAGACAGGATCCCTTTCTTGTTTTGCTGCATTTACCAGGTCTCCTGGCTCAGGGGCTTCTTCTTTCTCTTGTGTCTACCTCTTATGTCCCCACAGGAGTGCCATGAATATAAACGCTTCTGCTACCACATCCAACATTTATATGGGTTCTGGAAATTTGAATTCGGGTACTCTTACTTGTGAAGGAAGCATTATTTTTCTCCACTGAACTATCTTCCACAGTGGCTTTCTGCTTCTGGAAGAGGGTTAAGGTTGGTAAACATATTATAGCTGGACTGTCCAGTTGAGTCACTACCTGCCACATGAGGCTCTGTCAATTGAAAATATAGTTGATGGAAATATGATTTTGAAATGCAGCCCATCTGCCACACTGGCCACCTTTCAAAGGCTCAACAGCCACCAGCAGGTAGAGGTGGGTATAGGGGAGGTGGCATGTGTTCTTTGCTGCACAAAAGTCTATTTTACATCGTTGTTCTAGATCATTTTTTCCAACCTGGACAGAGACTGAGGCAAAATAAAGGCCTGCGCACAGGCTAGCCATTCCTTACAACTCAAGGAAGTGTTCTTCATGGGGGTTCCAGTGGGTAGCCTGGCCTGCTGTTCTGGTGTGTGCCCAGCTTGCATTCCAGACCTCATACAGTTATAGAGAGCTGGTTCTCCTGGGCAGCAAGAGGCCTGGGCAGAGTGTGTGCAGACACTGGGGTTTATGATTCAGTCCCAGGGCAGGGTCTGGTGACCTTGAACTCATCGGAGCAGACAATTCTGCCCTGAAAGCGCATAGCACTCCCTTGCAGCAAGGCAATATGTGCAGGGTCTACTTCCACACTGGAGGGGCAATGAGTCGTCTGCTCCTGTAAGGCCAGACTAGCTTTGCATTTGACTGTTTGAATACTGACTGGGAGAGATGGCTGTGCACGAACAGGGCATTGAGTGTTAGTACAGTGCTGGAGTTGCCAGGGAGTTTCTGCTTCATGTCTCTTGGATCCTACAAACATGTAAGATGTCCTCATGGTTCTCTCTCCTAGGCTCTGGATCCAGCGTCTCCCAGCTGACCTTGGCTTTTCCTTCCCTCTCTGTTCCCGGGAGGTGCTGGCTCAGGGACAGCTACTTTACAGAAGCACCCATGTGGTATCTTTGAAGCTTACAACCATCTTTTTTCCTGGTCCCAAAATAGTTCCTCTGAGATTACCCCTGATGCCCAGGCTGTTATTATCCCAGGTTCCTGGCTCTGTTCCCCTCGTTCAGATAAACCTGGCACACTGAAGGTTATATCTGTCTTTAGTCTCTAACGTCACACTTTTCCCACATGAGGATTTTTAATATCATCACTATCACCACTCACCGAGTTCTTAGCAAGCTCCAGGAACTGGGGAGTGCTTCACAGGTGTAACCTAGAACCAGCCTACTCCCTCCTCAGTCACCGTCTTGCTCCCAGTGGCCATCCTCTCTCACCAGGCCATTGCAAAGAGCCGCCTGACAGCCTGACGGGTCTTTCTTCCGCTCTGCCTCCTGTCTTCTATTCTCCACAGTGAGGCCAGAAAGATTCTATTAAAATGTGAAATAGGTCATGTTCTTCCCCCTGCCTTAGTAGCCTCTCTTCTGACTCAGTAAAAGGCCAAGCTTTTATAGCAGCCTTTGACGTTCTGTATCTGCTCTGCCTGCTGGCATCCTGTTAACTCCATTTCTTACCAACTCCCCCACACCGTCGCCCCACTGCAACTCAGCCACTCTGACCTCAGGGTCTTTGCCCTTGTGCCTGTGTGTGTGTGTGCGTGTGTGTGTGTGTGTGTGCGTGCACGCGCGTGTATGTGCCTGTGTGCGTCTGTGTGTGTGTGCCTCTGTGTGTGTGTGTGTGTGTGTGTGTTTGTTATCCATATGTGTCACATGTGAGCTCTCCCATATATGGGTGTGTGGAGGCTAGAGGTAGACTAGGTATCTTCCCGTCCTTTATGTTGAGGCAGGGTCCCTTACTGAACTTGAAGTTTTTCATTTCAGCTGGGCTGGGCCATTAGTGAGCCCCAGGACCCACCCGTTCCCATTTCCAGTTCCCGTGTTACAGCCGCGGTGCCACACACTACATGTGGCTTTACAAGGGTACTGGGGATCTGAACACAGGTCCCTGCTTGCACAGTGAGCACTGCACCCACTGAGGCATTGCTCCAGCCCCACCCTTGTGTTTTCTCTGCCAGATGTTTGCATGGCTTCCCCCTCTGCCTCTGTCAAGTTTTCACTCAAAAGTAGCTTCTTCAGAGATTTCTTTGGTTACCTCACTTTGAAATACGGTTTATGCATGCACATGTTCACACAGTGTGTCTACAAAACAGGACTAACACACACAGAGCGTCTACAGAGGAGCAATGACATGTTATGTACTTCACTTATTCTTTTTTTTAGATTTATTTATTTAATTCTTTTATGAGTATACGTCTTTAGCCTGCATGAACGTCTGCACACCACGTGTGTGCCTGCTGTCCTCAGGGGCCAGAGAGACTTCAGATCCCCTGGAATTGGAATCACAGACAGATGGTTGTGGTCTGCCACATGGGTGCTGGGAATACAACTCAGGTCCTCTGCAAGAGCCAGCTCTCCAGACCTTATTAATCAATTAACATTCTGCCCCAACTGAAAGTCCTGGCTCCGTGAGCATGGGGATTTTTGTCTGTTTGATTGGCTGGTGAGTCTCCAGGACTGAGCACTGTGTCCGGCACAGGATGAGTTCAATACACACCTGTTGGGGTTGGAGGGGAGTAGGAAGCAAGTGAGTAATTCTACAGATCCTTTGATTATAGGCAAGTCCTGCTTTATAGGCGGGAAAACTGAAGTTTAAGGTCAAAGACCCTTGCCTGAGACCACACAGTTGTTCTCTCAGATCTCACGTGTGTCACCCAACACATGCTCCCATCCATGGCAAAAGCCACCATCCAGCTTAGTGCCCAGGGCTATCACTTACCACATGTCCCATAGCCTACCAGCGCCTTCTGAGCACACCAGCTTCCACCAAACTACAGTCAGCCACCAAACTACAGCAAGCTTCCTGGCTACCTCCAGAGTGTCTAGAAGGAAGTGTCTCCTTCTCCCATGAAACCACAAAAACTCAGAAATACAGATTATCTAAAGCCCAAGAAGTAGCCTCTATAGATCTGGGGAGGGTAACTGGGTGCTGTATTTTGAGTCAGAAATGTTGTAGGCCCACAGTATGGACCCTTTAAGGGGTGGAGCCTGCCTGGTGGGATCAGGCAGGTCTTTCGCACATAGTCACAGAAGCTGCCCCTCCCAAGCCTACCCTGCCAAGATGGATGGAAATCCCTGAAGCTGTGAGCCAAAATAAAACCTTCTTCTCATAAATTGTTTCTGTTGGGGATTTTGGTCACAACATGACAAAAGTAACTAATATGTGGGCTTAGAAACCTCTACCAGATGAAGTTAGAAGGACCAATTACACCTCTCACTTTGACTTAAATCCTAATTCTTAGAAGGGTGAAGATGCCAGAACTAGCACTGGTACCTTCCTGCATTGCTCCCCATCTTCTATACTGAGCAGGATCTCTGGTTGAACCCAGGGCTTGTTGATTTAGCTAGTTTGGCTAGTCAGCCTGTCCCAGGGATCACATCTAAGCCTCCTGTGTGCTGGGATTTCAAGCAGAATGCTGCATCTGCCCAACATTTTATGTGCAAGATGGATATTCCAACTCTGGCCTTTGTACTTGTGGGCCTGGCACTTTCACCCCGAGCCATCTGCCCAGCCCCACCATTGTATCCATTTTTAATGTTAAACTTAGTGCACTTATTACACTTATTTCACCTTCCAACCCAGTGTTAATGCTTCCATGATGAACAATACTTATGCAAACATCAGATGTTTCCTGTAATGTAATAAGGGACTTCTCCCAACAATAAGATACCATGTGTAAGTGAAAATGGACCCACCCATGTTTAAAAAATATTTCCTTTATATTTTGAGATGATGCTTACATCATTCTTCCCTTTCCTCCCTCTAAACCCATTCACATATCCTTATTTGCTCTCTTTCAAATTCATGGTCTCATTTTTTCATTAATTTTTATTACTTACTTACATACATACACACCCACACACCCACACACTCCAACTAAACATAAATACAACCTGCTCAGTCTGTATAACGTTATGTATACTATACTTGCAGTGCTGAGCATTTGGCATTGGATATCCATTTGGTGCATTCTTCTCTGGAGAAGGCTATTTCTCCTGCTTTTAGTATTCTTTAGTTGCCTGCTATGTGTAGGTTGAGACCCGATGGATTTTCCCTCATCCATCGTAGCATGTCTATTTTGTTCTTGTTCACACCATGTTTAGGCAGTCATGTTGATCAGACTTTATGGATGTCCTGGAATTATCCCTAACTACATTCTAAGTATTTGTCATTATGTCCACAGGTCAGTGTAGTCTTCATTCCTCATCAAGAAACTCCTCTTTGCAACAGATGGAAACTATTTCAGAAAACCACAACCAATCAAAATGCAGAGTTTTGGAGCCCAGTCCCAATGGATTCATCTACAACACAACTCCTGCACCTTAAGTTCAGGGATCATTGCAGAAGAAGAGGTGGGAAGATTGTAAGAGCCATAAGGACAGGACATCTGCCGTAAGCCTGTGTCTTCTAGGAGCGCTATTGTAACCACTTTTAAGTGTACAGAGCAGCAGCATGATGTATCTTCCCTTGGTTGTGCAATTGATGCTCAGAACTTGCTCATTTGGCAAAAACGCCTCTCTGTCCCATTACACACCAACACTCCATCTCCTCCTCCGAGCCACACAGCAACCGTTCTATGTCTCCGAGTCTGGGCAGTATCGGCCCCCACCTCACATACACACTGCCATACATCTTTTTGTAATTGCTCTATCCCACTCAGTGTGGCGTCTTGGAGTGTCACACAAGTCATAACATCGGCTTCTTTTGAAAATTGATTTCTGTATATGCTTCATTTGATTGTGTTGGATGTGGTGGTGAGGGGGGAGCTGTTTTTAAAGATGTTTATTTTCTCACCATCAGTTTGTCTGTATTCATGATATTTCAAAGAACACTTTGTTCACAGCCACTCTGTTCAGTGAGGCTTGCCACGAAGTGATGCTCTCCTATTTAATTATACCCTTTCCATTACAATAAAATCATTTATTAAAACAGTTAATCACCCATAAATAGAGAACAGTATCTAAGTAAGGTGACAGTTTGTCATGTGTTAAAACCATGGTTGCCAGGCTGTCTCTAGGAATCCAGGGTCCCTCTGGAATGTACCAGGACCACTGAGGAGGGCTAGGTAAGGGGAGAGCATTCCAATCCTACCCTCTTCCCTAGCTTTAACCAGGCTAGTTTCAGTTAACATCTCACACTGTGGGCACTGCATGCTAGTTTACGTGAACTAAAACAAAAGGCTCCACAGCGTTTGTATCCCATTATTGGAGTATTTGTCGGTCAAATATGGATGTATGCCTCTCACAGACACAGGGTAGAATTGTACATCCTGACGCCACTGATCAGGTAGGGTCATGTGACTTACTGTGGCCAATGAGAATATTCTCCCTTTACAAATGTAATTCCTAATGCAAGACCCTTCTGGCCACCTCTCTCTCTCTCTCTGTCTCTCTCTCTCTCATGTGGGGTGTATATGTATGTGTGGTGTGTGTGCATATGTGTGGAGGTTAGAGGCTGCCATCCGTGTCTTGCTCTAGTACTCCCTACTTCCCTTTTGGGCAGTGGATTTCATATTGAACTCACTGCTTCAATTAGCCCAGCCAATGAGCTCCATGGATCTAGTTATCTCGCCACAGAGCTAGAATTACAGGCATGTACAGCCATGTCTGGCTTCGTATGTGGGGCCTGGGGAATCCAAACTCAAGTCCTCAAGCTTGAATAGCAAGCACATTACCAATTCAACCGTTTTCTCAGACTCCTCTATTTTCTTTTCCCAAGGCAATATCTCTGTAGTGGCCACTCTATCAACCTGGTTGCCAGGGTGACAATGACAAAAGTGACACAGAGCCAAGTGTTCAGACCAGCATGGAGTCAACAGAATCCTTTGCTGTCTGAAGCTACTGAGTTTTAGGGACTGATTTGTCGCTGCAGTGTGGCCCAGGCTATCCTACACACAGAGTCGTCAAGTGTGGACTTGGGAGAGTAGTGAGACTCCGTCAACTCTTTCCAATCCTGAAACATTGCTGGAGTTAGTTCCACTTTCTGTGGCCCCTGTTGGACCAGGACTTGTATACCTCCCCCACAGCTTAGCCTCTGGGCTTGTCCAGGACCCCGGGGGTTCTCAATTGCGAGCTTCCCAGGCTGCTCTGCTGCCGCAGGTTGAGCCCGGTCCAGGATAAGAAGGGCTTTGATTGTCAATGGTTTTTTCATTTGAGCTAGCAATGCTCTGTAATCCCTCTTCCTCTACTGCTACTTTCTCCTTAACTGTTTACATGAGGAAAACAATTATAGTCCTTTTCCTGGCAGGCCTCCTGGCTGAGCCAGACTAGGGAGAGAGAGAGAGACAGACAGACAGAGGCAGAGGCTAAAGGGGAGAGGAAGGAGGGGGAAGGAAGGGGCAGCAGGCTATGCAGTCACAGGCTCCTGAGCAGGTACTTATCAAAGGGGTCCTGGCGTACCGTGTCACCAGGCTCGGGGAAGGCAGTCTGGTTAAAATGCCATGCTGGCCATGAGCGTCATGTGATTCCCAGGCATGCTAAAGTGGGCAAAGTTCTGCAAACCAGTTTGTAACTTCCCTCTTTGATCGTATGGCATCAAAAAGATTCTGCGTGTAATATTAAAAGGTACCATTTATGTCAGTCTAGTCTCAGTATCCAAACTTGGTGTTAAAAACATGCACTCAATGTTCAGCCAACTTCTGAACTCACCTTTTTGCAGGTGGAAACCGACTGCGTCAATATTCTGATGTAGAGAAAACATGGTACCACTCACCTTTTATACACTTTCCTTTACATCCTTCGCAAAAGAAAAGCTCAATGAGTGATGGAGATGAAGTCAGAGGAGGAGGATGAGTCAAGTCCTGGGCCCCAGGGTTACTATGGAAACGAGCAGTGGCAGTGGACACTGATGACCAACATGCCAACACTTGAGATGCGTATCTCATATCTCTCTGGCACCTGCACCTGAGGGAGGAGTAATTGTCACTTTACACATAGTTGAACTAGGCTCAGACAGGTCAAGGGACCAACTCCAAACCACTTAGCTGGGCCTGGGCCTGATTTACATCACAAAGTGACTGGGTTTCAAAATCAATATTCTTTTTTTTTTTTTTTTTTTTTTGGTTTTTCGAGACAGGGTTTCTCTGTGGCTTGGGAGGCTGTCCTGGAACTCACTCTGTAGACCAGGCTGGCCTCGAACTCACAGAGATCCGCCTGCCTCTGCCTCCCGGGTGCTGGGATTAAAGGCGTGCGCCACCAACGCCCGGCGTCCAAAATCAATATTCTTATATTAAGCTATTTTGCCCCTTGAAGGAACTGAGACAGGCAAGGAAACATACCAGAAAAATGGAGGGGAAACTGAGTCAGAGTAGGAAGCTATGTCCAGAAGCATGCATCTCATATACTAAATGATATTTAATTTACAAGACTGACTACAGATTACAGTACACAAAATATGGAAAGACTCAAACACAGACCAGCATTTCCTCTGAAGAGGATTTGATGGTTAGGGGAAAAACTCTTCCGATATAAACTTGATTTCATTCCATCGAAGTAGGCCAGGGGAGCTGGCAGAACCCTAGCTGATCCTTTATTGAACCCGTGTTTGAAGAAATTAAAGTAAGAGAGGACAGCACAATGAAGCTACTGTGTTTCTGTCACTGGGGCAATATCAAGACTCTATCGCAGCAGGGGCATGCATCGTTTCTGTATGAGCTGTCAGCAAGCCGGGTGGATGGAGACCATCTGCATAGAAACATCTCTGTACACACTGAATTACTAGTCATGCTCCTGCAGGAGCGAGGAAGGAAGGAAGTCTGCCAAGAGGGCTGCTGTCTCACTCATGGTCACAGTCAACAGAAAGCGCACATTCATTCTCCCTTTACTCCCTGGAAGCCCCCGAGACTTCTGGGTCACGTCACTTTCCCGTACTTAACCAATGCTTTGTAATAGTTCTTTATTTAGACCTTTAATTTAGCTGAATAGAGTACTCACCGGTGTCTTCCTCTTTGGCAAAGTGTCCTCCAATGCTGCAGGAACATCACAGATACTGCTTCAAAATAATCATGGTCTCTACGAGTGTGCTAGGTTGTCATTGGTGGCAAAATGCCCCATAGTAATATGTGCGAACCTTTGATTGAAAAAGCTCATGTGAGTGGCTGCCAAGAGCTGATCTGCGTAACTTATTTCTCCAGCACTGATTTGGGGAAATTGACCTATACTTAGGTTGAATGACTGTAGAGGCCCCAAGGCCTTCAAGGCCTGTAAGTTGAATCTCAACTCAGAGGCCTTGGTACTTGGTGTCTGAAGGGGCTTCTCCATCTACTTCTGAAGCTTCTGCTGTGGAGAATGCTTAGCATGAGAAAATCTCTCAAATTCCTCACAATGGTTTACACTTGTTTTCTCACAACAAGGTAACGGTAATTGGAGACTTCTACTATACTGTTTAATGTCCTGAGACTTCTGGGCATTTCACACAAGCCATCAAACACCCATGTAAGCTAGACAGTTGCAATGCAGAAGAAGTTCTTGCCTCAGTTTTCAAAAAATAGGACCTGGGTGAATTTATTCCTTGGATGTGTCCCAAGATGCAGAGGGGTATCCCTGGTCTGGATTCTCCCAAGATTTGTGGCCTTTTCACTTTCTCCAAAGAAGCCTCTAAGCTTCTGAGTTAATTTCCTCACAGGCTTCCCTTTGCTGCCGAGATGGCTGGCTTTTCTGAAGTCCAGGAGAGGGTTTGTGGCTCAGATGAGTCCAACACAGGGGTAGGCACTTCTGGGACTCCACAAGAAGAAAAGCAAGAAACCAATGCTTAAATTCTACCAAGTCACCACCAGGACTATGAAACAAACCATGGAGATGGCATAAATGCAACAATGAATGGAAATAGTCTGTTCCTAAGCTGGGCCTGAACTCAGTATGTCTCTCCAAGCCCAAGCATTCCTGCAGTACAAAAATGTCAGTGTGTAGCACCCCATGAAAACCAATATTGTGTGTATAACCCTCTCAAGGAAATAAATGACCATAGTAGAAAGGGAGAACAAACTCTCCAGGAGCATAAATAACCATTATGGGCATCTCTGCATGGCTGCCAGGTATTGGATCCGGATGCTGACCAAACATTAGGAAGATTTGTAAATGGTGAAGCCAGAGAGGGGAACCAGCAATCCACATATCTTGGCATTTTCACATTTATTTTATTGTTGTCAAAATGGAGTCTTTAACCTTTGCTTTCTGGAATAAGAAAGGACCCGGAGTCCAATGGGCAGTTGTGCTATCTGGATGCAAATGGGGCACTAGCTGGGTAGCAATGGGCCTGACTCTTGCTAGGATCGTTGCTTTAGAAGGTGCTCCCTCTCAATGGGGAGGGGTGTGGGAAGAACATGGAAGAATAAATGATTTATCCAGGTCTGGCTCCCAGGCTCCCAGGCTCTGCGAAGAACTTCGGAGTGTAAGAAAAGAAAACGAAAGGATGCAAGGACAGCCTTTAGAGTTGTAGGCCAGTTAGGCTAACACTGAGGACCTCTTAGACAAGTCGGTCGGGCTCTGGCCTTTCCTTCCCGTCCCTGCTCGCCTTTCTTTTCCCGACTGTGGACATCCAGCAGGACTGACCAGTCTTCAGTGTGCCTGTCCATTTGTCCTCAGCACATCTGTCCTGGAGACAGTGCTCTTTCCCATGAGTCACCTAGGCACTCCAGCAACCTCTGTGGCCAGTGGAATCTGACTCTCAGAATGGAGCTCATTTATCCCCCTGAGAAACACCAGAGAGCCATGCCTCCACTCGCCACAGTTCCACTTTGACTCATAAACAAAGGTGCTTCTATTAGCCACACAACAGTGTTAGTAACTGGCATGTTGGCTACCACGACTGTGACTAAACACCTGAGAAATTCAGTCTCAAGGAGGAAAGATACATTTTGACTCGTGCTTTTGGAGGTTTCAACCCACAGTCAATAGGTTTGGGGCCTATGGAGACGCATGGTGTATATGGTATACAAGACTGCTTGCCTCATAACAGTTATGAAAAAAAAACACCAAAAAGAAGGGACCAGGTCCCAATACCCCTTTGAAGGTCATGCCTTTGGGGACCTAACTTCTATATTCATTGAGTAAATGAAGGGCATCGCATGGGAACAGAAGCATGGAAATGGAGGAACAACACAGAGGAGAGCAGACATGGCTCTACCCTATTTAAAGTCTGCATGAGCTTCATCTCGTCAGCTCTCATCCCCATTAATTCTAAAGAGAGCATCAAGCGGCCAGATGTGTTAGTAAGGGCTTCTGTGCTGTGATAAAGCACCACAGCTAATGGCAGCTTGGGGAGGAAAGGGTTTCTTTCCTCTTACACTCCCAGGTAACAGTCTATTACTGGGGGAATTCAGGGCAGGAACTCGAGCAGGGCAAGAATCTGGAGGCAGAAATTGACACAGAGGCCACAGAAGAACACTGCTTACTAGCTTGTTCTCCATGGCTTGCTCAACTTTCTTTCTTGTGCAACTCAGGATCACTTACCCACTGGTGGCACCATCTCTGGGGGGGTTGGGCCCTCTTACATCGATCATTAATCAAGAAAATGCCCTACTGACTTGCCTAAGGTACTGCAAGGGAGGCGCTCTCTCAGTTTCTCATCCGAGCTTCCTTCTCCCCAGATAACTTTAGCTTGAGTGAAACTGACAAGCAGCAACAACCAGGACAACTGACTCCTTGTCAATTTGTCATACCAACGCAATGCTATTAAACCATAACCCTTTCTTATCTATCCCAAGATGTCATGTTAATATCAGTATCACAATACAAAATAGTTCAACTTTAAAAAAAAAAGTCCCATGGTCTTTAAAAATTCAAAGACCTTAAAATTAATCAACTTTATATGGAAAAACAAAAGGCCCAGGATAGCCAAAACATCCCTATACAATAAAGGAACTTCAGGAGGCATCACCATACCTGACTTCAAGCTCTATTATAGAGCTATAGTCCTGAAAACAGCTTGGTATTGGCACAAAAATAGGCAGGTAGACCAATGGAACCGAATCGAAAGCCCTAATTTTAACCCACACACCTATGAACACCTGATTTTTGACAAAGAAGCTAAAACTGTACAGTGGAAAAAAGAAAGCATCTTCAACAAATGGTGCTGGCATAACTGGGTAGTGGTATGCAGAAGACTGCAGATAGATCCATGTTTATCGCCTTGTACAAAACTTAAGTCCAAATGGATCAAAGATCTCAACATAAATCCAGCCACACTGAAACTTTTAGAAGAAAAAGTGGGAGATACTCTTCAACGAGTTGGTACAGGAGACCACTTCCTAAACATAACACCAGTGGCACAGGCACTGAGATCGACAATTAACAAATGGGACCTTCTGAAACTAAAAAGCTTCTGTAAGGCAAAGGACACAGTCAAAAAGACAAAAAGGCAGGCCACAGAATGGGAAAAGATATTCACTAACCCTACATCTGACAGAGGGCTAATCTCCAAAATTTACAAAGAACTCAAGAAACAAGTCTCCAAAACACCAAAGGATCCACTTGAAAGGTGGGGTACAGAGCTAAATAGAGAATTCTCAGTAGAGGAGGCTAAAATGGCCAAGAGACACTTAAGAAAGTGCTCAACATCCTTAGCCATCAGGGAAATGCAAATCAAAACAACTCTGAGATACCATCTTACTCCTGTCAGAATGGCTAGAATCAAAAACACCGAAGACAATTTATGCTGGAGAGGATGTGGAGAGAGAGGAACACTCCTCCACTGCTAGTGGGAGTGCCGACTCATACAGCCTCTTTGGAAATCAGTATGGAGATTCCTCAGGAAAATGGGAATTAATCTACCACTAGACCCAGCAATTCCACTCTTAGGCATTTATCCAAATGAGGCAGGTTCATACAACAAGGGCATCTGCTCCACTATGTTCATAGCAGCATTGTTTGTAATAGCCAGAACCTGGAAGCAACCTAGATGCCCATCAACTGAAGAGTGGATAGAGAAAATGTGGTACATTTACACAATGGAGTATTACTCAGCAGAAAAAAACAATGAAATCTTGAAATTCGCAGGGAAATGGATAGCACTGGAAGAAACCATCCTGAGTGAGGTAACCCAGTCGCAAAAAGACAAACATGGTATGTACTCACTCATATATGGATTCTAGATATGGATCAGGATAGTGCCAGTCTGCACTTCCATTGATAGAGAGTCTGGGAAACAGGAAAGAACCTAAAGATATGCATATATGCATAGTACCCAAGAGAAGAGGATGGAGACAAGATCCTCTGATGGGGAACAAGGCGAGGGGTGGGGGGGAGTGGGACCTGGGAAGAATCGAGGGGTTAAAGAGGAAGGGAGTTGGTCATGGGGGAACAGGAAGTTGAGGGGGTGGGGGTAGAATAGGGGGAAGAGGGAATCATAGGATCGAAGACAGATCAGGCACCAGAGTGACCTCCAGTGATCTAAAGGTATAACATCAATTGGCAAGCTAAGCAATAGTGGAGGGACCACCTCGAATGCCCATTCCTGATAATGAACTTGATGTCTATAACCATCCGGGAGCCTTCATCCTGTGACTGATGGAAGCAGAGGCAAACACACAACTAAGCACTGAACTGAACCCAAGGAACCCAGTGACAGAGAGAGAGGAGTGATGAGCAAATTGGCAAAGAATGGGCTGGCAAAACCAGCAGAGACAGCTGATCTGAACAGGGGAGTGCTCTTGGACCCCAGACCGACAGTGGGGAGGCCAGCATGGGACTGATCTGGACCCCCCAAATGTGAGTGTCAGTGAGAAGGCCTGGGCAACCTATGGGGCCCTGAGCTGTGGATCAGTGTCTATCCCTGGTATACAAACTGTCTTCATGTGCCTATAGCACAAAGAGAGATGCTCTCTCAGCCTGGACTCTTAGGGGAGTGCCTTGACCCTACCAAGAGTAAAATGACAGACTCTAGATATCCCCTATGTGGAAGGATTTGGCAATAGGGTGGGAGGGAGGGGGGGGGAAGGGGAGTGCGGGAGGAGGGAAGGGAGAGGGAACTGGGATTGACATGTAAAACAAGCTATTTAAAATTAAAATAAAAAATGATAAAAAACAAAACAAAACAAAAAAAATGTGGTCTTTTAGAAATGTCTAAAGTCTCTTCTTTCTAGGTCTGAAGGTTTTCTAAAACATCCAAGTCTTTTTAAAATTCTCATCCCTCTAAAATTCCAAAGTCTCTTAACTGTGGGCTCCTACAAAACCAAAAATAAGCTAGACATTTCTTATTTCAAAAAGGAAGAGCCAGGACACAGTTACAACCAGATAAAAGCAAAACCAGAGTCTAACAGTATAAAAAGTCCAGTGTTGGAATCTGGGATTCACTCATGATCTTCTGGGAAACAAAGGATTCGAGCAAGTCTGCCTTCCAGGCTCTGTCATTCACAGCACACATAGCTTGCCTTGTAGGCTCAGGCCAGCTCTACTGTGCATCTGTTGCTATCCTTGGTAGTTGTCCCATGACACTGGCACCTCCAAAAGTGCTGGGGTCTCCACTGCAACTGGGCTGCAACTTCACCAATTACCCCCCCCCCCCCCCGTCAGAGTGCTGAACCTCAGGTGCTCTTCATGACTCCTTCATGCTTTCAAAACCAGTGTCACCTTAGAAGCTCTTACACATCCCCATGTTCAGCTGCCAGCAGGAAGTAACACCTTGGCCCCCTCTGGATCACAGCTTATGTGTGCTGACCCTGAGAAAACACTTCCCAAAAGATTTTCCCCGAGATGATTGTGTCTTCTTAATTACCACGTGTTTCGCAGCTAGAGTTAATCAGCATCAGTTTTCTCAGGAGATCAAAGGTTTTTCTTTAGTGGTTTTGGGTTCTTTTTAATCACAGTCAATTCTCCAGCCCCAACTGATGAGAAACAGAATCTTAATGTTTTCTTGCATTGCTCTCATCATTCTTATCTTCCAGGCTCCTACAGAAGAGCCCACTGAGCTCTGAGCAATCAATAGCTTTTCCAGCCACCACCATCCTCCAGAAACACAAGTTCAGATCTGTTCTAGGAAATTTCCATGACCAGGTCCCAATGTCTCCGTCTTAGGGTTTCCAGTGTTGTAACAAAACACCATGACCAAGTCAACATGGGGAAGGAAGGGTTTGGCTTACGGTTACAATCCAGCATGAAGGGAAGTCAGGGCAGGAACTCAAGACAGGACCCTGGAGGCAGGAACTGAAGCAGAGGCCATGGAGGAGTGCTGCTTACCAGCTTTCTCCCAGCGGCTTGCTCAGTCTGCTTTCTTATACCATCCTTGACGGTACTGCGCCCGTGAGCTGGGCCCTCCCATGTCAATCATTGATCAAGAAAATGCCCTACTGACTTGTCTACAGGCCAATCCTATGGAGGCATTTTCTCAGCTGAGATTCCTTCTTCCCAGATATGTCTAAGTTTGTGTCAAGTTGACAAAAAACAATCAGCACACTAATTGTTGTTGGAAAGTAGGCCCCTAACTCTTATAATGTTGATATACTAAGAAACTAACACTATGAGGTCTTCAGAAATGTCATGTCAGTCAGCTATTATAATATTTCTAATGACATTGAAATGATATTTGTTCACTGCTGAATAATAGAAAAAAGTAAGTAAAAGTACTGAAAATCACAAGGGGTCCTTCTCCAAGCAAATATTATAATGGGGTTTAATATTTAACTATTTCATTATTTTATAAATAAGTATATATTTAAAACTGCTTGCAGAGGTGGGGTGGAGTGATGGCTGAACCATCAATAGCACTTGCTCTCTTGGCAGAGAATCTGAGTTTGGTCACCAGCTCCCACAGCAGGTGGCTCACAACCTCCTACAACTCCAGTTCCAAGGGATGTAACACCCTCTTCTGGCCTCCTTGGGTTCCCACACACATGTACACATACTCACATGCAAATGCACGCAATACGCATGAATACAATTTTAAAAATAAAGATTCTCTTTCCACGTCCCCTCCTTCCTGGTTTTCCCTTCTTGCCTACCCCTCACTCATCTTCTATCCACCTTTCTCCTCCTTCCTTTCCCCCTTCTGTCTCTATTTAGGCAAAATTAAGACCATACTATGCATGGTTTGGCAGCCCATAGTTTTTTCACCTGAAAACATATTTTGAACATCTTTCTAGATAAATTTCTACAATTTAGTTTTGAAATGAATTTCTAGTTTTCCATCAGGATGCAATTTTCTCTTTGGGGTCAAATACTGGGTAGTTAACAAACCCACAGCTTTCAGAAAATGCTTTTACATAAGACATTTAAAAGAGAACTATCACATTTCCCCCATTCCCACCCCCTTCCAAATAAATGAGAAGTTAAAAATTTCTACAAACAGAAAATTGAGATGACATATTTAAATGTCAGTGATTCTACTGAAGGGATATTTCTGGGAGGAAGAGAGACTGGGGTTCTGTGAAAGCACACTTGGTTTTTTTTTTGTTTGTTTGTTTGTTTGTTTTTGTTGTTGTTGTTTGTTTTTTTCACTGAGACCCTTTTTTCCCTTGGAAAGATCCCACAGGGGTGGGGAGGAGCTGGTCTCTCTTCCCCAGGAGCTGCAGGGACTCTCTCAAGCCACCTTCTCAGGAGGTTGGCCTGGGGTTTTATTGCAAAGGCTCCTGCTCTGCTGGGGCCTCATGCAAATAGCTGTGCTCCAACAGCAGGTCCACACTGCCTCCCTGAGCAAAGGTCCCTGCAGGTGACAGCGACAGTCAGAGCTGAGCACCTCATCAGCTGGTAACCTCAACTGATGGTTCATTACACCGAGAAGATGGGACCTGTCCTGGAAGGAAGTCAGATGACACTTACAAACCTCAGAGCCAATGAATTGGCCCGCTCTGCTCTGTGCCATTGTACAAAGCCCTCAAGCAGGACAAGAAAGGGGAGATGGGACTACACCTTACACTGTTTTCAGTTCCCACTCCCTTCCGAAGCCTCGGCAATGTTTTGGTAGAGGCTAGGTACATCAATATCCTTGAAGACTTCTTGTGTGGTTACCCAAATGAGCTGCATGCCATGCATCCAAGGTCACTTGTGTCATGCCTTGTCTCTGAAAAGCAGCTGCCACTATTCTGAACAGTATCTGAGAAAGAAGATAGTTAACAAACCCCGACAGACTTCCAGCTGCTCATACTCACGGTCCTCGATGCTTCTGAGGAACAATGCCTGTCCTGGGCTTCATTGGAGCCTTGGCCCTTATAAAATCCCTTTCTGCTCCCTTACCTCAGCATCCTTATCCTTGGCAAAGGATGGATTAATTACAGGAGACAGAAACCTGATCAAGCTAGCTGATGAAAAGAAATAATGAGTATTAAGATTGCAGGCTACCTTACAAAATCCAAGGACAGAAATGCATCTAGGTTCTTAGGAGGACACAGAATTTGTAACACATACATTGGAAATGGGTCTGATGTACACAACCAAAATCAAATAACAGAATACCAAGAAAACAATAACAAAAAGAGTAATATTATTTGCTTAAGGTATCAAAACCCTTTTTTTTTCCTCATGAAATAGTTTCAAAATTAGGCATTTTGTCCATGTCATTATAAATACAAGGGTGGGCTCTGTTTTTATACTCACAGTTGTAAGCTGACTGCCATTCATCCAAGCATGGCATCCATGTCCTATTCCTGAAGAAGGGTCCTGAAGGAAAAGGAATGCTGTACACATCTAACCTTTTAGAAAGCTCCTATGGCTCTCCGTCATCGACCACAGTTTAGTCTGATTGTCACCTCCAGCTGAAAGGATGCGATGGTACACTGATGTCTAGAGTACATTAGATTTGTGTTTGCAAAAGAGAGGAAAGACAACTGGGCGATGGTGGTGCACGCCTTTAATCCCAGCACTCGGGAGGCAGAGGCAAGCGGATCTCTGTGAGTTCGAGGCCAGGCTGGACTGACAGCCTCCAAAACAATACAGAGAAACCCTGTCTCATAAAACCAAAAGAGAGAGAGAAAGAGAGAGAGAGAGAGAGAGGAAAGACTCTGGGGTCCAGTTATCTCCTGTGGTCTACCAAATAATGCCAGTCGCTCAAAACAACAGCACTTGCTGTCTCCTGACTCTGTGGGTCAGGAGCTTAGCAAGACTAAGGATGACTAGAATATCTCTGTTCCACCCCAGCTGGCACTGCCTTAAACATCTTAGGTAGACCGGCTGGGGCTGTGGCACTTGGGTTGGCAAGTTGGGCCATTTGATTCTCTCCATAAACTCGATGTCCACATTTCTTTGCCTCTTAGTAACCTAGCACTGTTATCTTTGGTGCTCATCAGCTTCCTGGAGGGTGGGAGCCGAAATTGCAAGATCTCCTGGCTCTGCAAGAGAGCACCACAAGGCAATGCGCTTCTTTGTTTAAGCAAGTCATCAGGCCAGCAGGATCCCCGGTGTGGTGTGTAAACTCCACCTCTCAATGGACTGAGCACCAGAGTGCCAGGGTGGAGGAAGAAGTTCAGCTGCCATCTTTGCTGAAGATGGCAGCTGACCACTGAAATCGAGGTTCCTCTCTTCCTCTAGGTTACTAACTCTTTGCCTCTTCCTGTCTCTATAGGACCGTTCTGTCCTTCCCAGCTTTCTCTTTCTCCTTTTCTTTTCACACAAGTTCAGAGAGAATATGAGTCCTGAAACCTCATTATGTCACAATCTATTTGGTATGTTGTAGCAAAAAGTCATGAGCTGACAGCAAACAGAAACTTACTTCTCTTCTAAGGACTAGAAGTCCAAATTCATGGGTCCTGTAGAGGACCACCCCATAGTCACAGATGGCTGTTTCTCACAGTGTCTTCATATAGTGAACACACACATGTATGCATACACACACACACACACACACACACACACACACACAGCACAGCACACCATGCTCTTTTACCAGGTGGAGGCCCGTGGGGGTAATCTTTTTGTACAGTGTATAAAGATGTGTCTCTGTTTAACCTCACCTGCCTAAGGCACCTTCTGATGGGTTTAATAAAGAGCTGAACAGCCAATGGCTAGGCAGAAGAGGATAGGCAGAACTTCTGGGCAGAGACGGAAACTCTGGGAAAGAATCTGAAATGGAAGACTTGGCAGCCAGACACAGGAAGTCAGACACATGGTACTGAGGGGAAGTAAGGAGTAACGAGCCACGTGGCAGAACGTAGCTTACTATAAACAGATTAATTGAGAACAAGCCTAAGCTAAGGCCAAGCTTTCATAGCAAGAAGTCTCCATGTCATTATTTGGGAGCTGGCTGTCCAGAGAAAGTTTGGCTACAGAGGCTCTGTGCTCTTCTCTCAGTAAGCCCTTCTGGAAGGAGGGACTTGGTATAGAGAGCCAGTGTCTTCCCAACGCTTCCCAAATGTCTCCATGGAACACGGTGGCACAGACCTGGGCCCTGCTTACATTTACAAAAAATTCATGTAAGCGCTCTTCGCCTGAAGTTCAGGGAGTGTAAGAACTCATTTGATAGCCATATTTATGGAAAACCCCCATCTCTGTGCCCACTGATCAACCACTAAGGCCTACTGAGAAGCACCTCCCTGAGTAGGGCTCCTGAGTTGTTGGATGCTGCAAGGGGCCTTCCCCATGCCCCATGACTGAACTTCCTCCTCTCCTGGGGAATTCCTGGATAAGCACCCTCGTGGCCCCACAGGCCATTCTAACCTCCTCATCGCAGCCTTCTGCTCTAGGCCCTGCTGACGCAGAGTGCCGATCCTGGCTCTCCGCTTCTGGAGGGGAGCTGCATCTCAGCTGGGTGTCTGTTGTCCCTTTGCTAATTCCTCTGCAACTTCCATTTCCAAGGTGGAGCTTGGTTCAGTTTGAGGAAGTGACACCAGCAAAGCTGCCAGAAGCAGGCTACCTCAGAGGCGTCCCAAGGGTCCAGAGAATCCTTTGTCCTGACCGTTCTTCCCCTGAGCACCTGCTCTGTACCTGGTCCACAACCAATTTCTGCAAAGAAAATAGCAAGGGGGACATCAATTTCCTGCCAACTGTGGCGGCTCCTGCAGTTCCCAGGCTGTATTCACACACACATGCTTCGTCTAAATGGCACTTTGCTCATTTAGCAACCCTTGAATGCTCGCTCGGTCACTTGCCTGTTCTCTGGAGCAGAGAGCTTGCGGACAGGAGCTGGTGGGAATGGCGGCCGTCCGCAGCTGCAGGCAGGCACATCAAAGTCCCCGGGGGAGACACGGAGCACCAACTCCTCCGGGGACAGAAAGCAATGCGGAAATTAGGCTTTCGAAGATGTAAAATGAAGAGCGCATTTACAGCCTTACCTGAATCGAAGAGACTTATTTTTAATGACACACAAATGAACTTTCTTTTCTTTTTCCCCTAAAGGGGCGCTTGCCAAGTGCTTACCTAGGGGGTGAGATCTGGAACTTCAGGCTGGGATACAGTTTCAGGCCCCCTTACTGCCTTGGTATTTATTGGTTCGTTTGCTTGTTGTATGTGAGCACATCCATTTTGCAGAATAATGGGCTCTATCATGGCATTTCCCTATGCGTACACCATGGATTTGGGTTATACCCACACCTGTTAACCTCTCTGTTCCACTCTTCCGCCTATTGGCTCACTTCCTCTTCTGAAATGGCCTCACTTTTCTTCCATGTCACAGGTGTGTGCGTGTACACATGTGATTACTTACGCGTGTGCGTGTGTGGGGGCCGGAGAATAACCCTGAGTGTTGTCCCTCAGAAGCCGTCACCTGCTTTTGACAGTCCTGAGACAGGGTCTCTCATTGGCCTGAGCTCACTGAGTAGGCTAGACTAGCTGGCCAATCCTCCCATCTCTACCTCCCCAGTGATGGGGTTACAAGTGTGCTCCACTATGCCAAAATTTTTAACTGGGTTCTGGGGGCTGAACCCAGGTCTTTGTCCTTGAACAGCAAGCGCCACCCACAGAGCTGTCTCCCCGGCACACATCTTCAAGTCTAGAATTGACAAACAGGACATGTCTTTCTGAGTTTCTGTGTCTGGCTGAGCACCACATCTTTAGTTCTGTCCGTTCTCCTTCGAGTAACACAATTATGTACTTCCTTGCGGATGAATAGAACCCCATTGCGCACATGTGCCATAGTTTTTCTAATCACTCTTCCGTCAGTGGACATGTGGGCCCATGGCGTAAGTTGGTTACCGTGAGTAGTGCCATAATAAATATGACCATCTGCCCCTTTGTGGTCTCCCTGGCTCACTGGGTACAAACATGCCAATGGCAGGCCCACAGATATTCCTGTAGATAATTCTCCCAGCAACAATCTGCACTCAGTTCCCAGGGTGCCATTCTTCAGTAACAGAGGATCAGAGAAGTTGAGGTACTTACAGAGGGTCACACAGCTAGGAGAGGGCAACAGCTGGAGTCTTCCATACAGTCTGCTTCTCTCTGAGGAAGGCCCGCTCTCAGGCACTGTCATGGAACTTAGCTTTTCTGAATAGCCAGGATGGGAGGATCCTGTTCTCCACTGTTCCTCTGACCTCTCCCTGCGCCACGTTCTTTAGTGTCTTGGCCCAGGGAGGGAATCCACAGCCATGAGAGTGTTCTGAGACTTAATTAACTAATGTCTTTAACATTCCACTGCTTTGGGCAAAAGCTTCTATGTTACAATAGTTTCGTAAAATTGTATGGACAGAGATTCTAGCTTTTCAATTGCAAAAGTGGTTTATTAAAAAGGGAGTGGGGTGGGGTGAGGGAAGTCTCACTGGCAGCCTGGCAGGGGTGGGGGCAGGGGGTGGGTATCTGTAGGCATTTGAGAGGGCCCCTGTAGGAGTGGCGCAGACAGAAACGCCCCCACACTCTCTCAGGGGGACGTGGTTCCCAAAGCACCACATGGCTGCTGGGTGACCTTGGTCTACACGCTTGTTTTTGCTTGTTTTCTCATCGAACAACAGTTCTCTTCAGGACCAGCTGGGTCCCCTGGGATCTGACGTCTTAGTCTCTGTGATAAACAAGGCTAAACAAATTAGTAAAGAAAAAATTAATTGAATTTTGGAGAGATTGTTTCCCTTATCTGTCTGCTGCTAACAAGGCTGAGACAATTCTGGCATCCTCCTGGGCGTTTTCATCCCTTTCCTTTTTTTCCACAAAGCTCAGGTGATTCATGGTGCTAGGAGCTTGCACAGCGGATCACAGACTGAGGCCTCCGCAGAGAACACTTCTTATTTGTTACCCAGGCCGGGGATTAAGACGACACCTGGATGTGTGGCTTAGCATCATTCCTCAGCAGAATCTTGTGTCCCTGACTAAAAAGAAGGGGCTTGGGGTCACCAGGGACAAGACCAATAAAACACACGTGTGCCAAAGGGCCACACTCAGGCACCCAGGATCCCACTTGCATTCCCCTCAGAGGGGGCAGAGCAGCCAGTTCAGTGGGCTTATCTACAGGGCTGAATGCTACCTCACGGGAGTCAGAAGTAGACGCTTCAGCTTTCTGAACCAACAGTGGATGGTCTCATCTGTTTAGAGAACCTCTGGTGGCCTGTGGTGGCCCTGTGGGCTGCTATAGATGCACTGGTGTGTTTACCCCTGCCACAGGCCACAGACCACTCTGAGGGGACACTGGCCCAGGAACCTGGTTGCCTCAGATTATGGGTATTAGTGTGGGCATGACTGTGGGTTCAGATGACGGCTTTTCTCAATTAGTCACTGAAGAGGGTACCTAAGATAACACACAGACAGAGAGAGAGAGAGAGAGAGAGAGAGAGACAGAAAAAGAGAGAGGAGACAAAGAGGATGTATATATATATACATATACATATATATATGCTAGAGTGATTAGAACTGTCATAAGTCACTCTTAGTGGTGCTGGCAGCCAGGACCTAGGGAAGAGCAATGAGAAAGAGGGTTTAAGGTTTTTCTAAGGACCGCCCCCTGCTGAGAGTGACTACTGAGGGGTTGAATGTGTGATCCAGGCAGTTTGTCTTTCCCAAGGACCAAATTCAGGTCCGCAGGCTCCAGGAAGGAGGGAGGGTCGCCCTGTATCTTAGCACCCACCTCCCTTTTCATCAAATGGGGTATGAGAGTACCAGGAAGGGCTTTCTCTTTCACCTTCTCCTTCTGCAGGGAGCAGGACTTCTTTGATGGAAGGCAGAGTGGTTTTGGGTTCTGTTTTTAAACACAGAACTTTTGGGCTATGACCAGTCAGAGCAAGCCAAGGTCCTTGAAATTCTAGTCCTAGTCCTTCATATTGATCCAAGTTGTAGATGAGGGAACTAGAATGTGTGTGGAGGGGCCTCACGGGGAAGAGCCTGAGCCTAGGATCTGTGTGCTTGTGTGCACACACACACACAAACACACACACACACACACACACACACACACACACTCCTCTCTCTCTCTCTCTCTCTCTGTATCCACATTCTCATCCGTCAGAAGTAACTCCTAAGCCCTGGTTACTCACCCTCCTTAAGTCATTTTAGATTGATTGCGTGAAGCTGGCAGGCAGGATTAGGCCATGTCACTCAGGATTGGCTAGGGAAAAACTTGTTGGAAACACTAAAGACTGTGAGGGCAGGGTCAGTCAGGCTCACTGAGCCCACGCAATCAGTAGAGCTGCGGGCTGGGACGCCCTGAAGCTCCTAATATCCCCAAGGTGAGGACAGCCATGGCAGCATGCTAAATACCTAAATCCAGCCCTGCTGAGGGATCAGTCAGTCACTGCCTCTCAGTCCTCCGCGTAGCTATGGGAAGTACCTACTGTGCCTTCCTCCCGTCCGCCAGGACACACTGGTCACATGGAGGCCAGGGCTCTTTCTTGTTACTCTCCTGTTGCTACTTGGCAAAATCAAGATTTGATTCTAGAAGTCCATTTTCAGAGCCTGAAGGCTGTAAGAAAAGCCCCGTGGAAGAGTGGGTGGCAGGAAGAATGCTAAGGTACAAACGTGGCACTGATAAGCATCAAACTCCCGCGAGACCCGAGACGCAGCGTTACCTCTCTGAGATGCGTGAAGAAGACCTTTGCAAAGTCCTCCTCTGTCTCTAAAGTGTTCCCCAACAGGCAGCAACTGGATGGTCATCAACATATGATGAGTAAGTCAGGTGTGGTGGCACGCATCTATAACTCCACCTACACCGGGGGCTGAGGAAGGATTTCTTGAGCCCAGGAGCTTGAAAATTTGAAATCAGCCTGCTTCAGCCATGAAGTATCTTATCTGTCAACTGCCAAGTACCTGTGAAGTCCACGTGGACTTAGTTAAAGTAAAACCCACTCCCTGTTTCCTCTTCAGAATTTGGAAAGAACCGCAGCGCCACACATGGAGGAGTCCTGCAGCAATGCCACGTGTGGAGGAGTCATCGAACGAATGATCAAATACAGTTATGTACAGAAGCACTTTGAAAATATAAATGTCTGTGACAGCAGCAGGTAATATCAATATTATAAACTGAGAGGGATATTTACACTTCAAAGGGATCATTTGCCTTTACAAAGAGAGTTCTTAACACTTAAGTGCTTACATTACTTACAGAAAATTAATTGGGAGTGAGGCCAGAGGAATGCATGATTAAAGCGTTCAAGGGAAAATTAGAGGTGGCGGCTCCTAAGATGAGCATCTGAGCAGATAGGCTGATCGTTTCTCAGCTCAAGTCCAGCTACCCATTGCTGGAGGAAGTGACAGCTTTCACCGTATCTTCTTCATACATTTTATGAATAAAACCAGATGTCGCCAGGCGGTGGTGGCGCATGCCTTTAATCCCAGCACTCAGGAGGCAGAGGCAGGTGGATCTCTGTGAGTTCGAGGCCAGGCTGGACCGACAGCCTCCAAAACAATACAGAGAAACCCTGTCTCATAAAACCAAAACAAACAAACAAACAAACAAACAAAAAACAAAAAACAAACAAAAAAGAAACCCAGATGTCTTCCAACCGTTGTTTTGGGGTATAGAGTTATTTCATTTTTGCCTCTCCCCCAAATCTTCCTTAAGACAGTCTGTCCACAAATTATAGATGGATTGATTCCCCAGACTTAGTTGCCCTCACTAGCAGTGACGCTGAGTCCCAAATACATCCCGTGGAAGTAGACCCTGAGCAGGAACCAGAGTAACTGGCACAGAAGTCTTCAGTCGTCTCCCCTTGCCTTCCTGTGGTCAGACCAGAATCTTTGTTCCCAGGCTAAAATCTTTGTTCCCAGACGTGCATTTTACTATGGTAAAGATGGTGTGGGAAGAGGGCAGCGTGCTGGCTAATCTTCTGTCAACTTCACATAAGCTGGAGTTTTCTGAAAAGAGGGAACCCCAATTGAGGAAAGGCCTCCATAAGATCTGTCTGCAGGGCATTTTCTTAGTTAGTGACTGATGGGGCTGGCTACTGTTGCCACCCCTGGGCTGGTGGTCCTGGGTTTTATAAGAAAGCAGGCTGAGCAAAGCCAGCATAAGCAAGCCAGTGAGCAGCTCCCCTCTGTGGCCTCTGCATCAGCTCCTGCCTCCAGGTTCCTGCCCTGTTTGAGTTCCTGTCCCAACTTCCTCAGTGATGAATGTAGCTGTGGAAGTATACCCTAAGTAAAGCCTTTTCTCCCCAACTCGCTTTCTGGTCATGGTGTTTTGCCACAGCAGTAGAAACCCTCACTAAGACGGGCATCTTTAGAGGATGCAAGGTAGGAATGATGATTGAGAAAGCTTATGAAGGTCTATCCTGGGTCACTTGGGAGGCAGTGTTAAAAAGGATCCTGGAGTTATATTTGCGAACTTCAGGAAGGAGTGCCCTGCTTGATTAGTGATGCCTACCATGCAGGAGATGGGAGAAAGATGGGGGAGTTGCTCCCTGACCATGGAAACCATGGCCAAGGAGAAAGAAAAAGTGAAAGAAAAAAGAACGAACAGATCTCTCAGGCCCCATGCATTGCTGGCAGAGCCATACTGGTTTTAAATGAGTCTTCGTTTGTCTTTGAACCTTTAAGATGTTCTTCCCATATTCGTTGGTCACATTTGTTCCCTTTGCCCTTTCTCCACAGCTCAGCTCTCCCTCTGTCACTCAAAAACGCCTTAAAAATCCCAACCCAGGATGGTCCTTGTTTTTTCTTCCCATCACAAACCCCAGAGTAAGTGAAGGTTTCAGAACTAAATTCTAAATAGATTCATTTCATCATTTGATGTGCATGGGCTGTCTGTGTTTATGTTAGGATTTTGTGATCCTTGTGTAGTAAGCCCTCGAGGGAATGGGCTCTGCTCTGTGCTCTTCTGCTTGGAGCATTGGATGCCCTGTTGGGACTCTGCCAAAAGCTCCTTTTCAGCACCAACGGCCCTCATTTCTCTGGAAGTGCTGCAGCTGACAGCTCTCTCTCCGCTCCAGTGATGCCGGGCTGCGGAGCTCCCACGTGTCTGTGGGCCTGGATGGTGGCCTGAGGAGAGATGACGTTAGAGTCTGCCTCATCCGCCTAGGTTCCAGCTCAGCCTCGCGGATTCCAGGTTGTTCTCCTTCACCAATTCACATTCATCATGACTTCCAATTTGTGTCTTGCAGATTTTTAGGCTCAAGCACGAAACAGAAACAACGGCTTCACATAAGTTGTGTGCAGCTGGTGAGATCTCTTTAAAAAATAAATACCAGCCAGGTGGTGGTGGTGCACGCCTTTCATCCCAGCATTCGGGAGGCAGAGGCAGGCAGATTTCTGTGAGTTGTTTGAGGCCAGTCTGGTTCTAGTATAGCCAGAACTACACAGAGAAACCCTGTCTCAAAAACCCCAAATAAATAAATAAATAAATAAATAAATAAAATGCCAACTTGTGTATGATGGCCAACACCCAAATCCCAGCACTTGGGAGGCAGAGGCAGGCAGATCTCCATGAGAAGGAGGCCACATATAGAGTCTCAAGCCACTTATAGGCCTTGTCTCAGGAAATAAATAAATACCATCTGCCACCTATCTATCTATCTATCTATCTATCTATCTATCATCTACCAAACTACCATCTGTCTTCTATAAGTCACCTATCATTCATCAATCAACCCATCTATCCACCTGTCATCTCTGGCTTGTGTTGCTGTGATAAATCCCTAAGTGAACCAATGTAAAGATAGATTTGCTTTGGTTCATGGTTTCACAAGATCCAGGCTGTAGTTGGCTGGCTTTGTTACTGTGATTTGAAGAGAGAAGGAATATCATGGTGGCAGGAGTGTGCAGCAAATCCACCTCAAATAATCCAGGAGGCTGAGAAATAGAGATGGGGCATTTGAGGAGATAGCATCCTACAAGACAGGCGCCCAATGACAAACTTCCTCAGGTTTCTACAATGGTGCCATCAAATGCAAGTCAGTTGATGAACCAATACTTTCATGAAGTCAGTGAAGTCAGAGTCCCCAGGACCCAAACCCAAGGGCTAGTGACCCACTCCATTCCTTAATTAATCGACCTGTCAACTGAGTTCCTTTAGGAGGGAGTCTCCCGAAAGGGGAGGCACCCTGGTCTAATAATTTGAGAAGCCAATCAAGGCGTGTAATTTATGAAATTGACATTTGCTGGTTTCATGTAGCAGAATAATCTGTCCAGGATTTGAACAATGGCAGAAAAACCATGCTGCTGCTGCTGGTTCATGAAGGTAGAAATAACTACAAATAGGTTCATTGCTTTCTTCTAGATTAATACTGTACCTGACTGATTGGAAGTCAGCTGTACTGATTATACTAAGAAAGTATGCTCCTCATCAATGGATAGATACATACAGGAAGAGTCAGAGTATTTCTACAAAGGGTCAGCATTATAATGCTGCTTCAAGGCCAATGTGATGTTTGGATGCATAGTGAAATCTTAGTTGTCATAAAAGACTTGTGATTAGAAATGTTGAGCCAATGATTACATGGAGACCGTGGAATCCGGTTGCTATAAAGAATGTGGACCCATGACTGATGCCTGAGATGGAGAATGGGGTTTCAAAGTATTCTGAGGTGAAGGGTTGTGGAACAGAGTCCAAGCAGGATTGTGATCAGTGGGGCTTGACTTACATGTTTTCATTTTCCTTCTATTAGACTGTGGTAAGCTCATGTGACTGAGACACTTGGTGCTAGATATATTAACTGCTGAAACTTCGAGGGGATTAAGAGGAGTGATTCCTGTAGGTGGCCAGCAGCCTCCTAGGTCGTGTGTCTTGTCGTGCCTACCACAAGACTGGAGTGGTAGAAAACCCAGAAGAAGACGTCAGATACAATAAATAGGATTAGTCCATAGTGGAGGCCTTTTTGGACTGTGGCTTTGGTAGGTGCCTCCTCAGTAATGTCTCACCATCATTGATATATGGTGAAGCTATCTGTTAATAAGTCTAAAGATGGGAGGGTAAATGAGTTGTAGTAAAATCATATTACTAAGCTAGGGATTAGTAGAAGAGCAGAAAAGGCCGCAGTAAGAGGTGTGCCGGCTCATGGAGGTACTGGGTACTTCTGCTGCTGGTGTGCAGGCTCATGGAGGTGCTGGACTTTTCTCTTCTAGCTTCATGATCATGGTTGCTTTTAATTGTGGCTGTGTCCTAAATGTCACCCTGTCCCAATCATCCTGATGGGAAGTCGTGTGACCCTGGAGCCGCCAACTGAAGCACAGCTTCTCCCTTAGGCCAGAAGCTACCTACTGTGCAAGAGCAGCAGCGGGGCCCCTTGCATCCATGTCCTGCAATGTGGCTTTCAAAGCTGCTTTGGAGATCTCAGCCTGCTTCACTGGCCTTCCCAACTGCACAGGCCATTTACCACCTCACCACACTGCCTTCCGATTCCATGGAGAAAGTAGAGCTGGTTCTCTGCAGCTGAGTCCCGATTGGGACAAAGCTTGGGAGAGGCCTGTTAAAAGCCATCCAGAGCATTCACGGTCTGATAAAGAGGGGTGGGAGGACAGAAGAAAGGCCACATTAGGAAAGCACTTGGGAGGTAAAATTAGCAGCACTTGGTGATTAATTGGATGCCAGGGATGGCAAGTACCAGAGAAGTAATTGCTAGGATGACTCAGTTTTCTGTGCAAATAATGCAGACTGAGTATCTGGGGAGCAGCATGCTTGGAGGAAGCAAAATGATGAGTTTAGGGGCCCAAATGTATCCAAGAAATGCCACTCTCTTTTTCATAGCAAAAGCAGCTAACGTTGTACCTGTGCATTTATATATTAATGCCTACCTCTTCCCTGAATCCGTTAAGCCTTTTAGCAGACACCTCTCTCTGACCCTGCCTGGAACACATGCCTCTGTTCCTATACAGTCGGCAGCACAGAGCTTGATAGACATTTGTTGAATGTTGAATAAGTGAGTTGGATAATAAAAATCGTCATGATTGTATTCCTTGTTAGCTGGGTGAGCAGTCTCTCAAACTGATGCTGAAGATGGTGATTAAACACTCAGCAAGATTGTGTTTTGATGATGGTGATGACAATGACAATGATGATGATGATGATGATGATGATGGTGATGGTGATGGTGTGTCTGGGTGAAAACATGTCTCAAGTTGGGAAATTGAGCCAGAGGTGGGTAATCCTATTAGCATCCATCCGCACAGGCAAACTGGCAAGAGTCCCCTAACTTCTATCCATTGTACTTCTGTTACACATATTCATTAGGTGACTATCATCTGGTGGTCTATTAGGAAGTTTGCCCAGGTGTTTTGCAAATGGAATGACTTCTGTTGGTCCATCATATGTAGTTACTAATCCCTTCTAGCACAGCCAAAGCTGATTCTAGAGCGGGGAGCAATGCATGCCTGCAGCTGCTCCAAGGATACCCAAACCTGATCATTACTGGTCTCATAGTGATTAAACTGGGTTGTGATGGGGTTGGCTCTGTCTAGCTGGTTTTATTTACTGTTTCTACACTGTGGGTTTGCTCTTCATAGTCACCTTTTAGCACGCACACATGGAATAATCCTGAGATAATCACACCCAGTGCCCTTTCCCAAACAGATACTATGTTCCCTGCAGTGATTAGAATGAGAAAGGCTCCCTAAGTCCATATATTTGAATACTGATCCCTGGGTGGTGGAACTGTTAGGGAAGGACTAGGAGGTGTGGCCTTGTTGGAGGAGGTGTGTCATTGGGGGTTGGGCTTTAAGGTTTCAAAAGCCCACACCACTCCCAGTTAGCGCTCTCTGCCTCATGCTGTGGGTCAGGATGTAAGCTCTCAGTTACTGCTCCAGCACCAGGCCTGCCTGCTGCTGAGCTCCTCTACGTGACCCACTGTCTGAACCTGCAGCCCCAAAGAAACTCTTCTATAAGTTGCCTAGGTTATGGTGTCTCTTCACAGCAGTAGAGACTTGATTAACCTGTTCCCCAACCTTCCTGACATGAAACCCACACATGCATTTATAATTCCAAATAAGCCAGTAGTTTATCCCGCTACTGATTATGAAAACCAAAGGAACGACAACTTCCAGGGGAATCACACAGATTTCAATATGCACACAGCCGCATCCCTAGTCCTGGAGGAGTGCTCATATGCTCATATCCAAGTGATGCCCCATGAATGTGACAGCTATGAATACGAATGAGCACAGCACAACAGTAAACGATCCTCCATAAAGTTCCAAACCAAATAAAGGACTGGCCTCCCTTGATTTACAGAGTGGTTATATGTTAACCCAAAAATAAACTTAAACAACTTCCCGAACAAATAAAACCTCCAACTTTGCGTTGCAGATGAAGGCTCACATGATTAAAGATAGGCTTTCGGCCAAGTTGCTATCCAGCAGGACAGAGCTGGGTGGGACTCATTTCTCTATCCTAGGAACCTTCCTGAGCAGTGGTCCACCAGCACCCAGTGACTGTGACCACTGGAAAACTTTTTTCTCAGGTCTTCCAGTACCTATTGGGGGTCCTGACACCGCCCCCTTCATGAAAGTGACCTAATTCCACAGTATTTCATCACAGGATCTCCTGCCCCTCCATTGAGTTGCCAACTTAGGAAAATCATGGTACCAGGGGAACAGGCGTTAGGATATAGAAGACAGCAAGAACCCAATAATTTAGTTGTAAAGGTGACATGATGGGAATTTGCTCTGTAAACTTTTTGCAGGAGTTCACTGCCTTTTGCCTCATAAGCAAGTAGCAATAGAAGTTCAACTGTCTTCAACTCTTTTATCTCATTGAGTTCATGCCAAGCAGCGACTCAAAGTTGGAGAAAGCTTTTCACAACCAGGAAAGAGAATTTGTGTTGTCACAGACAAGAGACCTCCGGGGAGTTATCTGCTGTCCTACCCTACCTGATGGATACAAGTCGTTCTCAGCAATAAACTCCCATCCCCTCCTGTTGGCACCCCTCTTTTCCTTGGTCACCTCTCGCTGCTAATTCACCTGTGATGTAGAAAAGCAGCAATTCTGGGCCTTGCTGTGGGGGCCGAAAAAGAGGGTTCGTTTTCTCACCTGTCAAAAGGCTTGTGGCTGAGACTCCCTTGAACAGATGACCACAAAGGAGAGGAAAGCCTGTGAGCTGGTTTTCATGTGGGTTCGACACTGCACTGAACCCTTCAGAAGCCAGGAACCCAGGAAAAGGAGGAGAACCTGTACATGCTGTCTTCCAAGCAAGGGCTACAGCACTGTCTCCCACGGACCTGAAAATCTGCCCGCAACCCTGAGTCCTTGCATATCAACAAGAGGGAGCCACAAAGCTATGACCGATCTTCCCCACGCAGCTAGGACACCCCTGCCTCTTTGTTCTGTTTGTGTTTCTTTTGACCATGAGTGAAGCCATCACTGAGGTCTATTAGCATTTGTGTGCATAGGTTTTGATAGATTTGCAGGGGGGGGGTGTTGGTAATTCTGAGAAGTCCTCATGAAAGCCCCCTATCACTGAGCTGCTCCCAAGCCCCCAGGATGTTTTTATTTTTAATGTTTGTGTACATCGTTGGAAGTAAGTGATACAATAGGCTATTATCTCTAAATATGTATTTCGTGACACATTCATCTTTTTTCTTTGTGTGTGCGTGTGTGTGTTTCTAGGCTATGGCTTATCTGTACCTTTTAAAATCTAGTCTTGTCTCCCTCAAAGTTATCTGCCTATGAGTGTACATGAGCAGTTCGAGTCTGTGTTGCTTCAAAGTCACCTGTATTTGTTTTCAAGGGAAATAATTACTTTAAAAATTATTGTTTTCTTGTGTGTGTGTGTGTGTGTGTGTGTGTGTGTGTGTGTTATGTATTTGGTATCTGTGGAGGCCAGAAGAGTGCGTACCAGATCCTCTGGAACTAGAGCTACAAGCAGTTGTGGGCTGCCTGAAGAAGGTTCTAGGAACCCAAGCCATGTCCTCTGTAAAAGCCATATGGCACTCTTAACAATCCCTCCAGCCTGGGTTATCTGTATTCTTATGGATGCTTATGTTGAAGCAGGATTGGAGAACCAAATTAGCAACCTGGGTGGAACTGATCAATAGTGCTTTGCTTACATCCATCTTCATTACCAGGTATAGGACATCCCAGGTATAGGATAGGACATCTGTCCCATGAAGGTCTTAAGAAGGTGACCTCTCCACTGTTTCCTGCAATGTCAAAGTGCCACATTTGAAGTTTGCATGTCTTGAATTCCATCACTACTGTGGTTGGCCCAACACCTCCAGAATGTGACATCCAGTGTTGGCTGTCCCAAAAGCGGACCTTTGCCAAGGTTGCAAGTTGGATGACCTAGAGTCCTGACATACACTAGCATTTCCTAGGAGGCAGAAGACAGCCTAAGACTAAGTGATCTTATCTCCTTAAGGACAGGGTTCATGAGAGACAGCATGCAGGCAGCACAAGACACGATCTCCTAGGCTTGTAGCCCCAGTTAGTTAAGGGTAGTTGCATCCAGTTCAGGTTCAAGCAATATGATATGAGTTTTTATATCACACAGCTCTTGACTTACGTGGTCTTGTGGAGAACAGAGACATGGAAGGACAGTTGGAGCTGGCTGGCTGCAGTAAAGCCTGGCTTTTAGGAATGACTGTGTCCTTGGGCAGGTTACTACCTCGGCTGAACCTCAGTTTGTTAATCTGTAAAATGAATAAATAGAAACACGCAGATTGTTAATGATTAGCAGTCCTTGACTATCTAAGTCGGAAGCAGTATGATCAAGCTAGTATAATGTACCTGTATGACAAGGAATTCTAGTAGGCTTGCAGTCCTTAGACATTTCTAGAGCAAGGAAATCACATTTGTGCTTTTTTATTTTGTAATTATGTTTCCCTGTTCATGGATGCAGTTTTGCTTAAAACAAAGTGAAGACTTCTCCCTAGCATCCTGCTCTTCTCTGTCCTGGTAGGTAATCACTTTCACCAGTTCCTTATTTATCCTTTTAACTTTTCTATATCCTAGTACTTAGAATATCAATACCACTTTTAACTCCTCTGCTTTCCTCTACCAAATATAGCATTCAAGACGTACTGTCATTTGCTTGTTTCCCTCAGTTCAGAAAATGCTTCTGATGTCAGCATTCAAAGAAAAATGATTCTTTTTCACTGATGTGTAGTATTCTATTGTTCATGATACTGAAATTTATTTGTATAGCCCCATCAGTGAATATTTGGATGGTTTCCAATCTGTTTCTATGATGTGGCTCATATGAATGAACTCATGTGAACATCAGGCAAACTGAACAGACTTCCAGAAGTGGGATTGCTCGGTGACTGGAATAATGCTTCCAGCATCTGAGGGTTGTTTCCAGGCCCTCCATGATGGAGGAGCATCATGCTGCATTCTCAGGACATTGTGGGAGGATGCCTGCTTCCCACAGCCACACCTACACAGCATGGAGACAAGCCATGGAATGTGATCTGATCTGAGGGCTTGGGCATCCTGTGCCACTGAGTCTTCTCATTTGCATTTTTCTCTTTGCCAGCAAGGCCAAGCACCATCCCATGTGTTTAAGGATCATTTGCATTTTGTCTTCAACACCATGTCCTTGGCTCATTCCTTTCTATTAATTTTTTAACGCTCCTTATCACAGAGATTAATGAGCTGAAAAATCCTAACTTTTTATCTTTTTTGTGATCTTGAAATTCTTTTGCAGAACTAATAATTATTGAAGTCATTTATTTCATAAGTAAATACATTGACTTCTACTTATAGATATATTTACTTGGTAAATATGCTGGAAATATTAGAGTACATTCAATACATAAATATATTGAATATACTTAAATGTGTTCCATAAGTAAATATAGTGAATGCTCTGCCAGCTGTTGATGATGGAAATGAATAATTTAAGGGACTTTCCTTGCAGTGGGGACAGCTATAATTCTAGCTAGGTATGAGGAATAAAAATAGCACCTGACATTTGAATAGCCCTTTATCATTTATAAATCACTTTCACAGTGATTATTTTTGGTACCACAGATATATTTTTAAAGATCATATTTGTTAGATTTTGACTTAGCAGAAGGGACAAAAGCTTACAGTAGCATTTCTTTAAGCAAAACACAATTTCCCTGTCCCTTGTAAGTCTAGTTTTGGGCTCCATGATTCCAGAAGCATAAACTTGTAGAGACATTATGGCCACTATAGAGATGACTGGGCAGAGGAGCAGGAAAATAAGAGACAAAGATGCATGTTTACTGGTCTCCTATAGACAGTTCCAGCTGTCAGATGACCCACCCTTCCATTGATGCCCATAGGCTAGACCTCGAGTGGCATGGCCACATCTATTTGGAAGGAGCTTGTCACTCCAGTTGTTATGTGCTCCATTGAAAAGTGACAGGAAGGATGATTATATAACAGATAGAGGAGAGATGATGGAGAATGTTCTTCTGTGTATATGTTTATCTTATTGATTGATGAATAAAGCACTGTTGGCCAATAGGGAAGCAAGATAGGTGGGACTAGGAGAGGTGAAGGATTCTGGGGAACATAGGCAGAATCAGTCACCATGTAGGAGGTAACAGGTCCAGACCCTTTCTCTGGTAAGAGAAGATCATGTGGAAATATTTAGATTATTAGAAATGGGTTAATAATTTATACAGAGCTACCCAATAAGAAACCACAGTCACTGGTCAACAGTTTCATAATTAATATAGCATCCGTGTGCTTCTTTGGGGCAGAGAAGGGTGGTGAGACCTAGCCGGGCCAAAAAAACTCACGTTACAGAGAGTGGCTACTAAGCTTCAACCAGAACTTTCTGCCAGAAAAACAAACAGAAAAGGTGTCATTGTATGCATTGTAAAAGGGGAAATGGTACAGCAACCTCAGGGATCTGTGTCCCAGCTCCCCAGCTGTAGGATGACAGGCATGTGGATGACAGGCATGTGGATGACAGGCATGTGAATGACAGGCATGTAGGATGACAGGCATGTGGATGACAGGCATGTAGGATGACAGGTATGTGGATGACAGGCATGTGGATGACAGGCATGTAGGATGACAGGCATGTAGGATGACAGGCATGTAGGATGACAGGCATGTGGATGACAGGTGCCAGAGTGCCTGAACTAGTTTTCATGGGTTTTGAGATTTGAACTCAGGACGCATGCTCTAAAAGAAAATACTTTACCAACTAAACTAAACTTTACAACCTACTTCCCATATGCTGAACCAACATTTCAAGCCAAACTTGCATGCCTGGGATAACCCCCACTTGGCTATGGTGAATATTCTTGGCAGTGTTCTCTTTCATCTAGTTGCTGGAGTTCATCAGAGATAGTCATAGGTACATTTTTTCCTAATATCCTTGTCTGACTTTGGTGTCAGGGCAATGCTGGCATCACAAAATTTAGTTTAGAAATGTTTCTTCTTCCATTTGTGGAAGAGTTTGAGATGGGATGGCATGATATTCAGTCTTTAAATTTTTGGTAGAATCCATCAGTTAAGCCATAAAATTCAGTTATTTTCTTCAGTGAGAGATTTTGTTACTGTTCCAATCTCCTTATTTATTATTGTTTGTTCAGATTTTCTGATTCTTCCTGATGTAATCTTTGTAAAACAGGTGTTTCTCACAATCTCAGCTGTGTCAACGTAGAACTTTTCATCATAGTTATGATCCTCAAAGTACTAGTTCTTAAGAACTCAAGAACAGAAAAAAATGCTTTAAGTTGTTCAGGACTCTTGGTAGGCTTTTTTACCCCATGCCTCGGAAGAACTCCATGGCTGACTATTACTTTCAAAGCTATCCTAAGAATTGCATACCACGCAGCAAGAAGCACTGGTGGCCGAATTGAGATTGCTTGCTTTCCAGGTCTGGCTGGTTTCCTGCGCTTTTCTACAGGAGTGGGGGATAAGAGTCGGCGGTAAAATAAACACGAATGGAGCACGAACCAAACTCAAGAGCGTGCACGTTGCCTCCTAGAGGAAGCGGGGAAAGAGGAAGGTCAGAAGGAGGGTGGGGGTTGATTAATCAGGAATCACGAACTCAGACACTAGAAAGAGGGGCTGGAGAGGTGATTCAGGAGGCAAGAACACTCACTGCTCTTCTAGACACCCCCGGTTTGGTTCCCAGCACCTACATCAGGTGACTCACAGCTGCCTGTAGCCTCAGCTCCAGGGGACCTGACACGGGCCTCTGTAGACACTTGTGCTTATATACGCGTACCTACTTGCAGGCACACACGCATACATATAATTAAAAATCGAGCAAATCATTTAAAATGGGATTAGAAAATTAGGATGGACTGTGAAGTTAGGAAGACCTTTCGGGACACAGGGGGAGGAAAAGACAGAAATGCAAAGGAGCGAAGCGCAGGCAATCATGGCGATGTTAGAGGCTCCAGAGAGAAAAAGAGGAACCAATAGGAGTTCAAACCAAAGGGAATAGGGGAGAAAGGAGGCTGGAAATGCTCAAAACTCAGGTCTACCAAGTCCTTAGCAAGGAACTCTGGTCGGTCGTACTGTGGCGTTTCAGAACCAGGAGCCGGAGGATTCTACGCAGCTTGAAAGAAAAGAAATAAGTCCCTGGAAGGAACAGGATCCATAGCCGCACCCCACTGTGAAGGAAAGCTGTCTTTGAAAGTTCTGAGAAGAGAGAGTTTGGAAACTCGAATACTCCATCAAACTGAACAAGCATGTAAAGGCGGGAACATCAGAATTCGGGCCCCAATAGTTAAGAATGAGTTTATATTTGTATTTTCCTTCTCAAGAAGAGGAGAGTACAGACTCCAGCAAGACAAATTCAACTCCCAGGAAAAGAAAGCCTTTTTAATATGAGATAATTAAATTTACCCAGGAAATTCCTGGATGTCGGTTGTCAGCTGACCTGAGTTTCGTTTGGATTAAAACACAGTATCCGCAGGTTTCAATGCTTTTTAAGAAGGCTGGACTCCATTCTTAGGAATAAGTGAGCATGAATAAAAGCTGGCTCTGGAGATGAAGGAAAAAATCATCCATTAATAAGGGAAAAAGAAGCAATCAGAAATTCCAGGAAAAAAAAACAAAAGTTCTATAACTAAGTCATAATCAAAATAGAAACTGAAGCATGGCCTTGGGTGAATGTGAGAAAGACCGTGTTTAATACTAACCACAGTTTGCTTCGAGTGGCACACAGGTCATTACTATGGAACTAGAGAGAAGAAACATAATCATGGCAGGCGACTTGTTCTGTAATTAACAATATTTGCATAGTTGTAAGTAAGCACCGCTCTCTGGTTCTCGGTTTTTAGAATCCACTTATAAACAAAGCTGGGGAAATTCAGTTCTGGTTACAGAGAAGGTAGGACTTGGAGGGAGAGAGGAATAGAGGAAACAGACACCATGCTCCCCGTCTTGCAGAAAAAAGTGAAATGCATCATTGACTGTAGATGGCATAGGAATAAAAGGGGTTCCTACCGTTGGTGCAGACTCAGAGAAAGAAACAGAAATGGCAAAACTCTGAAGACCTTGGAGTCAGTGGGAGACATGAATCACAGCTTTGCCATGGGCGGAAGGAAGCAGGTAGATGCTGTCTGCTAAGGTGGGTGAGCAAGGCACAGCAGTGTAGCTCACACCATTTGGAGGCGAGGAGAAGCCACAAGGACTAGAAGCAGCAACTGGCTACAAGGCTGCCATCTGTGGGGAAACAGAACGAGGGTGGGTTTGGGCACAGGGGACCATTCTTTACATTATAAAGCCTCAGGGCCGTTGTTGCTCTAGTCAATTTGAGTGTCAGTCTTAGAGAGGTGTTTCACTGACACGCCATAAAAATACCAAAATGGCAAAATACGTAAAACATCCATGACAGGGAGGGGTAGAAAAAGTGGGTTTTTTTCAGTTCACACCAGAGGTTTGTGGCTGATGGAGGGCAGAGCTGGGATTTGAACTCAGCTCATCTGACACTAGTTATATGGCTCACGGAGACTTCCTTGGATAGGACGGTGTGGACAAGAGCAGGAAGGTGACTGGTGGGCAGCCCACCACTATGTGAATGGGCTGTGGGGCTTCACCTGTGTCTTCTGGAGAAGTTAGCCCCAGGAAGGGCTCAGTTGCTGCAGATTCTGTTGTAGAATTTGATGGGATCTAAACAAACATGCAGCTAGATTGAAAGTAGCCCACCTGAGCCACAAGCATGTGATGCACGTGTTTAATGTGCTCAGGGCCGTTGCTGCAGAAGACATCGTAACGTGTGCTATGACTTGGAGCAGGTGAGAGGCCTTTCCTATAGTGAAATGAGTCCTTTAGCCAAAGCTGCTCTGGTGTCTAGATCCATTTGTGCTTGGACCGTGCTTTCTGGAAGTGTTTTTAGTTCATCCACCATACAGGATCCAATGCAATGGTGCAGAGGCAGATGACAGGTCCTGACCCTGGATCCTTTCCTGCCCAGTCCTCGTTGTCCTGTGTGTTAGGTCTCTGAATTCTTCCTGGACCTTTCAAAGCTTATTTCTGACCCTTTGTCTGGTTTGGTGACCTAAGCACAAGACCCTCCCAGAACTATTGATTCCTAGGTCTGGGGTTACAAGCTTAGTGCTAGAACACTTGCCTAGCATGGGTAAGCCCTGGACCAGATCCCTAGCACTGCAAATGAGCAAACTACTTGCTCTTGACCAGTGGTTGTGGGACTACTGGAGTAGCTGATGCTGGGCTGCCTTTGCCCGTTAAGGATTTAGGGTTTAGCACGAAGAGATCCTTGCTCTGCTGCATGGCGGCTCCAGGTAAGGATCCGAAGTACCTCATTTAGTCCTGGACAACACACAACCTACATCTCTTTTCTGGCTGTAGAGGACAGTCATGGCAGCAGTCACTGGCTCCTTCACCCACCCTGAGGTGGTTGTGCCTATCACAGGGGGCCATTCCCATCTCGGATGGAGCATCTTGCCTGGATTAATTGCTCCCTGGTTGAGTAAGAGGGACTAAAATATTGAACTATCTACTGCCAGTTCTGGAGCCTGACAGAAAGCAGTAAAGACTACAACCAGGGAACACAAATCAAACAACTGTAGACCATATTCGCAGCTAGGAAGCCATTATGGAAGAAATAAGTGGGTTTGTTTTTGTTTTTGTGTTTTTCTGGGGTATAGCATGCTGAGAATTGAGAAAAGAACAGAGGCTGATAATGTCAGGTTCAGAGGTGAAGGTCACATTGAAGAACCCCTTGCTGGCTTCTCTTCTGAGACTGCGTGTGAGGATCTTGGTATAGCTTTGGATGTTGGGTTTGATCTCAGTCAGAGAAGCCTAAAGGGAAGTTTGCCTTGCCACAGGTGAGAGAAGATGAATTACAGACAGGATGCTATGGACTATGAGCCTGGGGGGATGGTTAGGGGGTGGGTGGGAGGATGGGGGTTGGAGGGAGTTCCTGGGGGCAGGAAACTAAGACTCTACCCAGTCCTTCTAGGTTCTTATCACTGTCAGAGAAAGAATTCAGAAACAGGTGAAGCAAGCAATTGGGAGGAGCTTTCAAATAGACAAAATATTCACCCAGGTGTGAGTGTGTGTGTGTGTGTGTGTGTGTGTGTGTGTGTGTGTGTGCCCCTGGTTTTGAATGGCTCCTTTTCAGGACAAACTTGAGTGGTGCACTGGATTATTTATGAGTTAGGGTGTGTGTGTGTGTGTGTGTGTGTGTGTGTGTGTGTGTGTGTGTGTGTGTGATGTATTCCATAAATACATGAGGAAACGTTTGAAATCAGGTTTGTTCTCCCCTTTGCTGTCCTGAGAAAGGTGTTATGGGGGAAAAGGAGTTTGTTTTATTTTACTGTCACAGCATCAGGGTTATGATGGCAATGGTTGTTTCTGAAGGCTGTTGGTGGGCATAGCATTACAGTGAAGCAAAGGAAGTGAGCAGTGGTGCTCCCAGTCAGTCACGCTGGCCCTAGATGGTTTGGAGTGATCTTATGGCCACATGATGTCCTGCTGCACTGTGCTCTGAATGTATTTTAGCCTCCAGTCACCATGAAGTCTGCTCCCTCTGTCTTTTTCTTTTTCTTAGGCTCACCTAACCCACCTCAGGCAGGGTCTTCTGTGATCATCAATGGATATAGAGGAGGGTGCAGCTGGCATTTACCTAGCTCTGTGTGAATCCTAACTAGGAAACTGGTTTTCTTGAAGATCTCTCTTGAGGAGCCTCACAGTTGCTATCAGAAACACTCAAAGAAGAAGAATGTTCTGGTTAAGGGACTCCCACTCCTTGGGAAGCTAAAGTCTGTACAATGTGAGATGTCTGTATATGCAAAGAATCCATGAGTTCTAGACTGAATGAGAAGCTGGTTAACAGAAACAAAAATTATTTTATGTCCCTGTGTGTGCAGGTGCTTCCTGTGCTTGTGTGTCCTCTGATGAATAAGTATAGATAATCTGAACATATTTTCTGGTTGGCAGTAACTAGCATCAAGTGGAGACGAGGACATTAAAAACACAACCATGGGCTCTTCTCTGTGGACATGCTTACAAGAGAAGAATCCAGCCCAACCCGGCGGGAGCCAAGCACCCCAAATCCCAGGTCTTCTCTTCCACCAACGAGATCAGGGGACCAGCTGGTCCGGCAGGACCAGGGACTAGGGGACCAGGTGGGAGGCTAAGCACCCCAGATTCCTGGTCTTCTTCTCCACCCACGGGACCAGAACTAGGACGAGGAATAGAAGAACTACCAGAGTATTGGACTTGCTAGCACCCACCAAAAGGGAACTCTGGTCCCCTAACCAGCAGACCAGTAAGGGACTCTTTCTGCATCCACTAGAAGAAGAGATGGGAAAGAGACAATAAAAAAACACACTCAGCAACAGAAAAACAAATATGACACCGCCAGATTCTAGACACTCCACACCAGCAAGACTCTAACATTCCAATGCAAATGAAGCAGAAGAGAATGACCTTAAAAACGATTTCATGAAAATGGTAGAGGCCCTAAAAGAGGATATAGGAAAATCCCTCAAAGAAATGGAAGAAGAAACAAACAAAAAATGCAAGAAATGGAAGAAAAACAAACCAAAAAATGCAGGAAATGGAAGAAAACGCAAAGCAAAAAATGCAAGAAATGGAAGAAAAAGCAAACCAAAAAAATGCAAGAAACGGAAGAAAGAACAAACCAAAAAAATTCATAAAATGGAAGAAAAGATAAACTGAAAATTGCAAGAAACAATTCAAACAGTGCAAGGGTTGAAAACTGAAATAGAAACAATAAAAAAAACACAATCTGAAGAAAGGCTGGAAATAGAAAAGCTGGGCAAATGGTCAGGTACTACCGATACAAGCATTACCAACAGAATACAAGAGAAGGAAGAGAGAATCTCAGGTGTTGAAGATACACTAGGAGAAATGGATTCATCAACCAAAGAAAATCTTAAGTCCAACAAATCTTTAACACAAAACATCCAGGAAATATGGGACACCATAAAAAGACCAAACCTAAGAATAATAGGTATAGATGAAGGTGAAGAAAACCACCTCAAAGGGGCAGAAAACATATTCAACAAAATCATAGAAGAATACTTTCCCAACCTAAAGAAAGACATGCCAATGAAGGTACAAGAAGCTTACCAAATAGAGTGGATCACAAAAAAAATATTCCCCTCACCACATAATAATCAAGACCCCAAATATACAGAATAAAGAAAGAATATTAAGAGCAGCTAAGGAAAAAGGCCAAATAACATATAAAGGCAAACCTATCAGAATTACACCTGACTTCTCCATGGAAACTCTGAAAGCCAGAAGGTCCTGGATAGAAGATATTCTACCAACACTAAGAGACCATGGATGCCAGCCCAGATTACTATACCCAGCAAAGCTCTCAATCACTATAGATGGAGAAAACAAGATATTCCATGACAAAACTAGATTCAAGTAATACATATCCACCAACCCAGCCCTATAGAAAGTTCTGGAAGGAAAACTCCAACCCAAGGAAGTTAACTACAACCAGAAAAACATAGGCATTAGATAATCCCACTTTACCAACAACCAAAAGAACAAAGGAGTGAAATTCCACACATAATTCCACCAACATCAACCATTCCAAATCAAAGAAGAATGAGCAATCAATGGTCATTAATATCCCTCAATATTAATGGTCTTAACTCACCCATAAAAAGGCAAAGGCTAGCAGAATGGATTCAAAGACAGAACCCATCCTTCTGCTGCATACAAGAAATACACCTCACCCTCAAAGACAGACATTACCTGAGAGTTAAAGGTTGGGAAAAGGTTTTCCAATCAAATGGACCCAAGAAACAATCAGGGGTAGCAATCCTAATATCTAACAAATTAGACTTTAAAACAAAAATCAATCAAAAGAGATGAAGGAGGTCATTATATACTCATCACAGGCGAAATCCACCAAGATGAAGTTTCTATCCTGAACATCTATGCCCCAAATACAAAGGCATCCACGTTCATAAAAGAAACATTACTAAAACTTAAATCACATATAAAGCCCCACACACTTACAGTGGGCGATTTCAACACCCCACTCTCACCACTAGACAGGAATACCAGACAGAACTCAACAAAGAAGCGAAGGATCTAATAGAAGTAATGACCCAACTGGGATTAACAGACATCTATAGAACATTTCATCCACATAAAAAGGAATATACCTTCTTCTCACCACCACATGGAATCTTCTCAAAAATCGACCACATACTTGGCAACATATCAAACCTCAGCAGCTACAAAAAATTGGAATAACTCCATGCATCTTATCAGACCACCATGCATTAAAATTAGAATTCAACAACAACACAAATTGCAGAAACCCTACAAACTCATGGAAATTGAATAATGCACAACTGCACCATTCCTGGATCAAAGAAGAAATAAAAAAATAAATTAAAGACTTCCTAGAATTCAATGAGAATGAAGACACAACATACCCAAACCTATGGGACACTTTGAAAGCAGTGCTACGGGGGGAAGTTCATAGCACTAAGTGCCCGCATGAAGAAACTGGAGAATGGTTATACTAGAGCATTAACAGCACAGCTGAAAGCTCTAGAACACAAAAAAGCAAACTCCCCTAGGAGGAGTAGACACCAGGAAATAATCAAATTGAGGGCTGAAATCAATAAAGTAGAAACTAGGAAAACAATACAAAGAATCAATGCAACGAAGAGTTGGTTCTTTGAGAAAATCAACAAGATAGACAAACCTTTGTCCACATTTACCAAACAGCAGAGTGTGAACATGCAAATTAACAAAATCAGAAATGAAAAGGGGGACATAACAATGGACTCTGAGGAAATTCAGAGAATCATCAGGTCATTCTTTGAAAACCTGTATTCCACAAAATTAGAAAATTCAAAGGAAATGGTTGACTTCCTGGATAGCTATCACTTGCCAAAATTGAATCAAGAACAGATAAGCAATTTAAATAGACCTATAACCCCTATGGAAATAGAAGCAGTCATCAAAAGTCTCCCAACCAAAAAAAGCCCAGGTCCAGATGGTCTCAGTGCAGAATTCTACCAGAAATTCAAAGATCAGATTATACCAATTCTTCTCAAAGTATTCCATGCAATAGAAGCAGAAGGGCCTTTGCCAAACTCTTTCTACGAGGCTTCAATAACCTTGATCCCCAAGCAACACAAAGACACAACTAAGAAAGAGAACTTCAGACCAATATCCCTCATGAACATTGATATTAAAATACTGGTAAATTGGATCCAAGAACATATCAAAAACAATCATTCACCACTATCAAGTAGGCTTCATCCCAGGGATGCAGGGATGGTTCAACATACAAAAATCCATCAATGTAATCCACCATATAAACAAGCTGAAAAACAAAAATCACATGTCATCTCACTAGATCCTAAAAAAGCCTTTGACGAAATCCAACACCCCTTCATGATAAAAGTCTTGGAGAGAACTGCGCTAACAGGAACATACCTAAACATAATAAAAGCTATATACAGCAAACCAACAGCCAACATCAAACTAAATGGACAGAAACTCAACACAATTCTGCTAAAATCAGGAACAAGACAAGGCTGTCCACTCTCTCCATACCTTTAAGTTCTAGCCAGAGCCATATGACAACAAAAGGAGATCAAGGGGATACAAATTGGAAAGGAAGAGATCAAACTTTCACTATTTGCAGATGATATGATAGTTTACATAAATGACCCAAAGGAATCTACCAGGGAACTCTTACAGGTGATTAACACCTTCAGCAAAGTGGCAGGCTACAAGATCAACTCAAGAAAATCAGTAGCCCCATTATATACAGATGATAAAAGGGCTGAGAAAGAAATCAGAGAAACATTGCCCTTTACAATTGCTACAAACAACATAAAATACCTTGGGGTAACGCTAACCAAACAAGTGAAAGACCTGTATCGCAAGAACTTTGAGTCTTTAAAGAAAGAAATTAAAGAAACTCTCAGAAAATGGAAAGATCTCCTATGCTCTTGGATAGGTAGGATCAATGTAGTAAAAATGGCAATCCTGCCAAAAGCAATCTACAGATTCAATGCAATCCCCATTAAAATACCAGCACAATTCTTCACAGACCTTGAAAGAACAATAATCCATTTTGTATGGAAAAACAAAAGACCCAGGATAGCCAAAACAATCCTGTTCAACAAGTCAACATCCGGAGGCATCACCATCCCTGACCTCAAGCTCTATTATAAAGCTATAGTCCTAAAAACAGCTTGGTATTGGCAAAAATATAGACAGGTAGACCAATGGAATTGAATTGAAAACCCTGATATTAACCCACACATGTATGAACATCTGATCTTTGACAAAGAAGCTACAACTATACAATGGAAAAAAGAAAGCATCTTCAACAAATGGCGCTGGCATAACTGGAGGCTGACATGTAGAAGAATGTGGTTAGATCCATGTTTATTGCCATGCACAAAACTTAAGTCCAAATGGATCAAAGACCTCAACAGAAATCCAGTCACACTGAACCTCTTAGAAGAGAAAGTGGGTGGTACCCTTGAACGAATTGGTACAGGAGACAGCTTCCTGAATATAACACCAGTAGCACAGACAGTGAGATCAACAATTAATAAATGGGACCTCCTGAAACCGAGAAGCTTCTGTAAGGCAAAGGACACAGTCAGCAAGATAAAATGGCACCCCACAGAATGGGAAAAATATTCACTAACCCTACATCTGACAGAGGACTGATCTCCAAAATTTACAAAGAACTCAAGAAGCAAGTCTCCAAAACACCAAAGGATCCAATTAAAAAGTCGGCTACAGAACTAAATAGAGAATTCTCAATAGAGGAGTTAAAATGGTTGAGAGGCACTTGAGAAAGTGCTCAGCATCCTTAGTCATCCAGGAAATGCAAATCAAAACAACTCTGAGATATCATCTCATTCCTGTCAGAATGGCTAAAATCAAAAACACCAACAACAATTTATACTGGAGAGTATGTGGTGAAAGGGGAACACTCCTCCACTGCTGGTGGGAGTGCCAACTTGTACACCTACTTTGGAAATCTGTATGGAGATTCTTCAGAAAAATGGGAATAAACCTACCACAAGACCCAGCAACTCCACTCTTAGGCATATATCCAAAAGATGCCCATTCATACAAAAAGGATGTCTGTTCCACTATGTTCATAGCAGCATTATTTGTAATAGCCAGAACTTGGAAGCAATCTAGATGCCCCTCAACCGAAGAGTGGATAGAGAAAATGTGGTAAATTTACACAATGGAGTACTATTCAGCAGAAAAAAACAATAGAATCCTGAAATTTGCTGGCAAATGGATTCCACTAGAAGAAACCATCCTGAGCGAGGTAACCCAGCCACAAAAAGAGAAACATGGCACGTACTCTCTTATATTTGGATTTTAGACATAGATCTGGGGAGTGCCAGCCTACAATGGCCAGAGAGTCTGGGAAACAGAACCTTCACTCAGTGGCTGATGGAAGCAGAGGCAGACTCCCACAGCTAAGCACTGAGCTGAACTCAAGAAATCCAGTAACAGAGAGGGAGGACTGATGACCAAAGGGATTAATACTGGGCTAGTTTAACCCCCAGAAACAGCTGACCTGACAAGGGTTAGCTCTTGAATCCCAGACTGATGCCTGGGAATCCAGCATGGGACTGACCAAGACCCCCTGAATGTGGGTGTCAGTTAGGAGGCCTAGGTAATCTATTGAGCCTTGGGTAGTAGATCAATATTTATCCCGGGTATTCAAATGGACTTTGAACTCCCATCCAACAATGAGAGATGCACTCTCACACCGAACTCTTGGAGGAGGGTGTACGCCCTGCCCTGGATGAAATGACAGACTATGGACACCCCCATGGAGAGCCTCACTCTCCCTGGGGAAATGAGGGGATATTGGGAGGGTTGGTGGAAGGGCGCGGGAGGACAGGAGGGAAAGGGAGAGGGACCTGGAATTGACATGTGAAGCAACCTTGTTTCTAATTTAAATTTAAATTTAAAAATAATATATATATACATACATATAAACACAACCATGGGGTAATAGTGCATTGTACGTATGAAGGGGATTTTCAGATAATTAATTAAAATACTATACCTGTTTATAAATACAGTCATGTCCTCTCCATGTCACCCATTTCAGGTAGGTCTCTATAGATCTCAGCTTCCCTTCAGGGCATGTAACTCAGCTTATGGTTGTACTTCTGTGTGCAGTGCTGTTTTGTTTCGTGTCTGTCTCTCCCAGCAGATTATCAGCTATGTGAGGACAAATACTGAAGGGACTCTAGCCAGCATGGATCTGCAGGCCTTGCCCTTTTCTCCCATCCCTTCTGCGTTGCTTAAAAGGCAAAACCCACTTCTTAGATTACATTCCTAAAGCTAACCACCAAGGACTGTTCCCTTACTTGGCCAATCCCTCCTCCTGAGACAGGCTACCAAGTCCAACTATCAAAGTATTGAAGCCCAGCAAACAAAAGCCCCCTTTGACTCACCTAATTAACATGCCCGGTTAAAATTAAACACTTCATCCTAACTCAGGGCTTCCCCTTTTACTTTTATAGACCACCATTTTCCTATGTGTCATATCTGTCTCCTCTGTATCAAGAGGCAGTCCTTTGTCCCCTTGCTGGAAGAAACATCTCTTTCTCCTCTCCTTACCCTCTTTCTCTTCATTCCCTTGTTCCCGTCCCCTTCTCCCTCTTCCTCTGTCTCTTCTTTGTCTCCTATTCCCTACCTTTTGTCCCCCTGGGGCAAAAACATCTCCATTGTGCTGAGATCTTGGTCTGGGGGATTCTGAGCCAATACTTTTCCTTTCAGGTATAGCCTCAGGTTTTCTCCGGTGATAACCCTAACTCCTGGTGGAATGCTTCACACACCATAAGGGCTCCATAAAACTTCAAACCAGTGAATGAGGTGGTAGAGAGAGGATAGGATATTATCCAGGGAAGGTGACAGTAAGGTGTCAGAGGAAGCAGCCTCTCCAACACTACACTAATCACTGAGGCAGGCCACTTCACTCCATCAGCGTGGGGGGCATGTGGAAGTCAGAAGGCAACCTGTAAGTCAGTTCTCTCCTTTTAACATGTGGGTCCTGTGGATCAAAGGTAAGTCAACCTGGTTTGATGGTGAGCACCTTTCCCTGACGAGCGTTTTATGTTTTGACATTTTTAAGACAAGGCTTTGCTATGTAGCCCAAGCTGACCTCAAACTTGTGATCTTCCTGCCTCAGCCTACTGAGATGCGACCATGCCTGGCTTTGGTGTTTATCTCTCTCATGGTTAAAAGGTTGAAGATCAAATCTGACTTGTGTCATAATGTCACTAACTTTACGTGTCCTGATATGGACTTTGTGAGACGCCACAGCTGTGCGCCTTGAGGAAAGGGATCTGAATCCATGTCTCATTGTCTACACAGCTGGATAACACAGGCACAATAACTATCCCTGGCTTCTGAAAAGTCATGTCATTTGGGATGCCTTCGGCACTTCTTAAAATGGCCCCTTAGATGCCTAGATGTTAGCACCGGCTTCCACACAGCCCAGCTCTGCTCCTCCTATGCCAAGCTGTATGAGGGACCGTAGCTGGTGTGTTCATTGGTACTGCAAAGGTGTGTCCAAGAAGATGAGCTGTCAAAGTAAAACCCCATTTTGGTGATGAAAGGAACTTTGTATCTTTAGCCCTAGCATAAAATTCTTTAAGCAATACCATGAATCTGGGTCGGGAGGGGAAAAGTAATCACGCAAAGAAAACATCTTGAGAAGCAATCTAACACATAAACTTCTAAATGCTTCAAAATGAAGCTGAAATTAAATGCCACTACTTTGGAGGTGACTAATGCATAGCCTGGTCAAACCCAAAGCTTCTCAGCATATAAAACTTTACAAATGAGTCTATCCCATCAACAGGCAAAAGTGCCACCAGCCCCCATCTAGATGGATAGTCTAATTTCTGCTCAGGTCTCTGCTAAGTAAATCTGTTTCTATACACTGGTTAGGAATCCCGCTCTATTAAAGGAACAGAAAGGTTGTTTTGGTTTTCAGGGAGAGCTTTTGGGGAGGAAAGTCATGAAAGGAACAAAAACCTGTTATATAACTGAAACCCAGAAACACCAAGAGATTCAGGAAGAGGCATGTCAACTCATTGTGACTATGGAGGCAGTGTGGGCCCAGTGGTCTTTAACATTGTTGTCAGGGTCTCCTGGTACTGGGGATGACACAAAGCTAATCAAATAGACACTCAGCTTCTGTGACTATCACAGTCTGAAAACCAGGTTCTCTACCCAGGGACTAGTTTATGTAGCATCTTTATATCGATGCTTTCTCGAATAACTAAAACTGTGTACTTAGTCCTCTGGGGTACAGGATGGTATCCACTGTAAGACAGAAACTGCTGAAAAGAGAGTTTTCCACTCGCTGCAGACCTCACCCCGCTCCACGTGTCAGTCATTTCCTGAAACCGAGATGGGACTGGACTATTTATGGAATGCCAACCACAACCACTAGAAAGAACTAGCCAGGGTGCTGTGGAGAAACACTCAGGACTTACCAGCATTACTGCCTTCCATAGAGGCCAAAGGTCTTTATTTCCAAAGATCTGCTTTGGGCATTTGGCAGCTGCAGAGTTGACCTGCAAATCATTTCAGCTCCATTTCACAGTTCCTAAACATGACTGTGTCCAGTTCCCCCCCCCCCACAGGTGAGAGGAAGATGTTTACAAGGAGAGAGAACATTCTAAGAAAAGGGCGAGTGAAATGAGTAGGAAAAACTGGAGAACACAAAAATCCATCAGAGGCTGCAGTTCCTCAGCTACGGATGAGTGTCACAATCCTACAAGACCCTCTGACACCTCAGGGACATGCCAATCCCTCCCCCACTCACGCTGCTACTGCCCTCACAAGGAGTGTTCAAGAACTCCGAACTCCAGCTGATGAGCTGTAGCTTCAGCCTCTGGAGGTCCCAGCTGAGAAATGCTGTGACCACATTCCATGCGTCACCACAAGCATTTTTGAGAACAAAAATCTCCTTTTCTTTGATTGTTAACAGCAACATCTGGCTACTTGAAAACATCTTTTCTCTTATCATCTAATCTGGCACTCAGGAAGAAAGACCCAGAGAGGTGTTAATAAGAGGGGAAGGGAGAGTCTTGTAGCTTGCTTGAATGTGGCCTGCAAGGAAATTTGTCCCTTTGAAGTGGTTTCGGTGTTATCCACCAGAGAAGACCACTGGGGCGTGGGTTCAAGTCAATAAAAAGTCTTTATTAGCCAGCTGAGGACTTCACTGGGTGTTCAGGATCCCAGTGCAGTCCTGAACCGTTCTTGGGGAGAACTTTTAAACACAAGAACCACATCCTGGATTGACATCCTCAGTTAGCAACAACAGCTAGTCAGAAACAGAAATACAGAAGCCAAAAACATCAAGGTTATGGTACAATTAGGGACTTTTCCAGGCTGTGGATTGTGATGGATTAGGCCTTTGTCTTTGTTCTGGTAGGTGCTGCTATGGGCTGAGTTCCAAGGCCTGACTAGAACTTCCAACATGGTGTCAGTTGTGCTAAGGTCTGGAAACCTATTAAGGTCTGGAGACCTGCTTTGTCAGTCTTGATGATGCATCGGAAATTAGGGTCCTCCTTTGGGGATTCTTAGTCTCATTAATAAAAGAATTTAGGAATTGGCTCCAATAGAAGCTCAAGGAATTTTATTATCGTTTGAAAGAAAACCCCCAGGGCAGGCAACCAACTGGTAGAAACCTCAGCAACTGCTTGGAGGAGGAGAGAAGGGGAAAACCGCCACATGGTGGGGTGGGGAGGGAAACTTTAAAGACCAAGGAAGCCCAAAATGTTAGGGGGGGGACCCAAAGTGTTAGGAAACATGTGCCTAAGAGGACATGGAAGAAAAGGAAAAGTCACGATTTTCTGAATCATTCCGAAAACCATTCAGAAACGTGAGAAGGCTTACTTATAATCTACATGGCTGTGGTCCATAAGCTACTGCAGCCCTGCAGGCTACTACACTAAACACAGGGATCCAGGGACACAAAAGTACAGAGCATCGTTAAAAGAGAATTGTTCCAACTCTCTTGTCAGCCTGCCTTAAGGTGAACCCACTTCCTAGGGGCAGTCGCTTAGCCAAGTGAAGGACTGAACCCAGCTGGGATGTCAGATCTCCACTGAGGCCAGAGGTCCTCTTTGACCAAGAGAATCTTACCCTAGCACCCCTTGGTGGGAATCAGATCAGGACCCCCAAACATTTTGGCATCTTGGGCCTCTGACAAGGTGAGGCTGTCAAGAAGCCCAAAAACTTCTCTGGTTTTGGTCTAGAAAGAAAGTGGTTACTGTTTTTTGGTCCCCCAAACCCATTCCCGACCCCCGGCTACCTAGTCAATTTCAACCTCCTGTTCTTAGCATTACTGCTCTGCCCCATGCCGGAAGATACTGGATAGGGCATTTTACACACCAGGACCCATTTATTTTACAGAACCTTTCTCTATTCTCTCTGTCTTGCATACTTCAAAATAAACAAGTTCAGAAACACTGATTCCTTCCTTACCCAGGGTTCCAGCTAACAGAGTGGGATAGCTCCTGAGCGTTCCTTTTGTATTACAGAGGGGAACCTGCTCACAGGTCTTACACTTTATATGCTTACACCTATAGACAAGTGCTCCCACGCACCTGGATAGAGACATCGTAAACAGGCTGTCACAGGAAGCCTGATGAGCCATGATCCTTGAGAGTCCCTGTTTCTGGCCTGGTTGGTGTGGGGAGGACAGGGCCCTTCCGGGCAGAGCTCAGCCAGAGAAAGCGCACCCATGAGAGCCTCTGCAAGCTCACTCTTAACCTTGCTGTGGAATCACAATATGCTCTGTTTCATGTTCCCTAAATTGTTTGCAACAGGCAGCTGTGCTAGACTCTCACAGGGACCCGAGATTCCAGACAGGGCAGGGGCTGGGAAGAATACAATTCACATATGCAGAGCATCTGAGGAATTTAGGGGCTAAAAACAGAAGCTTCTGGATGGAAGTAGCTAAGATTCTTGGACCTTTGAAGGGTCCAAACTATCTCAACTCTGTCCAGGCACCTGGAACGGACCTTTCCAGGTACCCGGTTCTGAGCCCATCAGTGTGAGCACATTTTATCCCAGCATCCTGGAAGAGCTGAATACCAACAGCCGCTCACTACAGGTGAGACAGACGCTTGTCTGATTCTTCTCAGCTTTGCAACTCAAATAAGCCCAGGCTCCTTGACCCAAATGTGCATGGTTTTAGGACAACGGTATATGGTTCCTGATGAATGGATTGATTCTGAAGCTAACTCCCGATGAATGGATTGATTCTGAAGCTAACGGATACACCCCGGCAGGGCTTTTCTGAATCTCATACCCTTCCCATCCATGTTTGGGCTATCAGAATAGCTGAGTGTGTCATCCATAAGGGAGAATAGACTAAATAGGACTTGGATTTGAACCAGCTACATGAGTTAATTCCTGTCTTGGGGTTCTGACAGCGACATAAACCAAGGAGTCCACAATCCCATGGTGAAATTACATCGTTAAAGCCCTTGGCAGTTCAACTATTATTTTATGTAAAATATATGCATGGCTTCTGAGGATGTCTCTCCTCCAGCAAGCAGGGTGGGGGGAAAATATTAGTAATGGCCAGCGTCTCTGCTATCATTCTGGTATTTATGTGACTTTATTGATAGGACGGTTGCTGGCTTGGAAGTTGGAAGGTAAACAGTCTCTGAGTCTCTGCGGTGGGAAACAAAGCACAGGCTGCCCGCTCGACCATGCAAATGAGGAAACTCTCAACCCAGCAGCCTCCAATCACAGCACGGGCACACCAACATTCCTGGCATGTCTCTCCCCAAAAGAGACGCGCGTTCCAGGGAATTCTCAGAGCCCACATCAAAGGCTGTGTGAGGTTCTGTATTTGGGACTTCTCCCTTGCAGCCGGCTTCCTAACGTGGGGGTGGGGTCAGCCAGGGCAAACAACAAAACATTTTCTTCAAAACGCCATAGTTGGAATTCCCTCCTGGGCCTGGGCTCCCTCCCGCCAGCGCATACACACATTTCCCAGCCCTGCAGTCTTCTGGGCCCATGCCTGGCGGGCCCCCCACCCTTCCACCTGCTGCACACCGCACTGCCCAGCCCAGGCATGAAAGAACTGCCCTCTGCAGAAAGGGACTGAGCCTGCGACACGCCCTGGCTATCTATAGAACGTCCCTCCGGGGGTTCTGCTGACAAGTCACTGGAGACCCCTCCTTGGGCTTTATTATGTCACAGGAACCCTGACTGGAATGCTGAGGATTAAATTCCAAGCCCTTCCCTGCCGGCTGGGCCCCTAGGAAGGGAGCCAGGCACCAGTTACCATCTGGGCTCTCGGGCGCCCCTTACTGAACGTTTTTGCCTCCTGGTTTAACACCTGCCTGGGTTCAGAGGACCCCGTCTCCTGAAGGTGTTTTGCTCCTGCCATCCCGGCGATGCCTTTTGGGTGGTGAGAACGCAGATCTAGCCTTCAGATCGGCTTTAATTAATGTCTCTGTGAATTGGGGCAAGTTATTAATCCCATTGGGCCTGATTTTTCTCACCCAAAGAATACCTGAACTACCAGAAAGAGAAAGTCCGGCACTAGTTCACGGCAAGAAATTCCGCAAGGTTTCTTACACGGACTGCCCTGCTACACTCTTCACCCACGATGCAGATTTATAGTGTTGAATACATGGGTGAAGATGCAAAAGACTGCAATGGTTTCTAAGGCACCAAAGAACTTCCTTCGAATGTTATTCCGACATCCCAAATAGTGCTTTGAAAACACCGTGAATATTGACAACATCCTTTTTTTGTTTGTTTTTTGTTTTAGTTTGTCTGTTTTTAAACTCATTTAGTGGTGCTAGGGACTGACCCAGGGTCTTACGTATACTATTTACTCTACCACGGGGCTACAACCCGGCCCTGTGGGTAACACATTGCACATACATAACCTGCCATTTTACTAAGGGCTTTGCTATTGTCCGGGCCTTCCTCCCTCCCTCCCTTCCTTCCTCCCTCCCTCCCTCCCTCCCTTCCTTCCTTCCTTCCTTCCTTCCTCCTTCCTTCTGTCTTCCTTCCTTCTTCCTTCTTCCTTCCTTCCTTCCTCCTTCCTTCTGTCTTCCTTCCTTCCTCCTTCATTCTGTCTTCCTTCCTTCCTTCCTCCTTCCTTCTGTCTTCCTTCCTTCTTCCTTCCTTCCTTCTTTCTTCCCTCCATCCTTTCCTCTCCTCCCTCCTCCCTCTCCTCCCTCCTCCCTCTCCTCCCTCCTCCCTCTCCTCCTCTCTCTCCTCCCCTCGTTCTGACAGTGTGGAGACAATTCAGCTTTTTTTGTTATGTTCCAGCCCTGGCTGAATTTTTTTTCTGTTTGTCTGATTTGAGAAGCAAGCACCTCTGCCCTTTAGGGGTGACCATCTTCAGTTTTGGTGACTTGTTTGAGCCCGGGTCAAAGAGTTGTGAGTAACTGAATACACTATAGGCCTTTTCTGTGTCTGGATTCCTTAAAGTTTTATTTTTATTTTGTATGTATAGGATGTTTGCTTGTATGTCTATATATCACATTTATGCATCACCATGGACCCGTCTGTCTACTTCTTTCAGAGGGTCAGTCACCTGCAGGAAAGCAATGTGTTCATTGTCACAGGTCTCTCTGGATCTTTCCACAAGAAGATGGTTGGAAGGACTGAGGAGTCATGTTCACTGGGAGCCTGAACCTCCCTGAGCTCATCCTGCTTCCCAGAGAAAGAGAGGAGGTTATGCAGTGTGGGACACCTTGGGTGTAAACCAAGAGCCCAAGGAGGTTCTGGTCATCCTGAAAAGGCCACTTGTGCTGTGACCAGTTGGAGACTCAGACTGTATAGATGTCCCTGAGCCTTTCAGTAGCATGTATCTTTACGGTCATACAGTCCCCCCACCCCGTCTGTCTGTCTGTCTGTCTCATACACACACACACACACACACACACACACACACACACACACACACGCACACTACATTCTCTCTCCTCTCTCATAACACTGCATCACTAGTTTTCCACCTTAGCCGAGTATGTGAAACATGTAAACAAATAATAAATTATGTCTGTGCTGATGGGGTGTAGAATGTGGCCCAGGGGAGAGGAAGTTTACAGAGACAGTGCTAGAACACCTCAGCGTCATTGCCAACAGCATTTTTTCATGACCCCAGGAAGCTGGCAGGGTTGTTATTTCTGGAAGAGAAACTTTGTCTTTTTCTATTTTCTTAAACACCCCATTTTTCTCTTCCTTAAGACAGTGCAAATGTTTCCTCGTAAAAGCAGATTCTCTCTGTGCCAAAGGGAGAAGGCTTTCATGGAATGAAGTTTTAGAAGCTGCAGCTTTGATGAGATAGACCATTATGTTTTTCTCAGAGGGCCTCTAGCAGGTGCAGACCTGGCCTCAGGTGGAAGAAACCCTGCTAATGGCTATGGCTCTCACTTAGACCTCAGGCGTGGCTCTCACTCTCACAGACCTCAGGCGTGACTCTCATTCTCACAGGCCTCAGGCGTGGCTCTCACTCTCACAGGTCTCAGGCGTGGCTCTCACTTAGACCTCAGGCGTGGCTCTCACTCTCACAGGCCTCAGGCGTGGCTCTCACTCACCTAGGCCTCAGGCGTGGCTCTCACTCTCACAGGCCTCAGGCGTGACTCCCACACAGGCCTCAGGCGTGGCTCTCACTCACCTAGACCTCAGGCGTGGCTCTCACTCAGGCCCCAGGCTGAGAAGTTACACTACACAAGGACTGCAGCCAGTGGTCTCCACTATGTGCGTGGGAGGATCAGATCCTAAGAATGCCATTCCCCAACAGCTCGTTGGAAACAAAGAATTAAACTTTTGAAGTTTGTGTTTTATACCATCTTTTCAAACTTAGTTTCTTACTAAAAATTTAAGTGCATGTAAAGTAGAATACAGTGGATTCTCATGGACTGTTTCACTTGAGGTTTTGTTGTTGTTGTTGTTTTGTTTTGTTTTCTGCTGAATTCATGTGGCTGGAGAGACGGCCCTCCAGGTTCCACGGGCAGGGTAAAGGGATTTCTCCAGCAGGAGGGAGATGCTGGAGGAAACAAGGAACTTTCACAATGGCTTTGATGACCCCAGGCCCAGCAGCTGCCCAGCCCAGCCTGGCAGCACCAAGTAAACCCCAGGAACAACAGAAGTGGCTCTGGCCTCGAAAGATCCTGGTGCAAGCCCCGCTCTGGTGGAGCTGGGCTGTGCCACGGGCTCACGGTACCACCCATCAGTGACCCGCCAGACCCGGCCAGCGCTTCGCATACGTGTGCCCCCCCCATCTTCAGAGAGAAGTCACTCACACAGAGCAGATTGGTGCGGGCAGTCCGGCAAGGCACGGAGGATGCATCTCAGCTGACATTTAAGCTCACGCCTGGTTCCACAGTCCCGGCTGCAGATGACCCCCTCTAGCCCCCTCTACTGATGACCAGACCCACTCATGCTTGATTGATTGTGGTCTCAGCTGCTAACCTGCACACTTAGGATACACCTGGCGTGTGCTCTTCCCATGTGCAAGCCTGTACAGGCCCTCTGGAGACTTTTTTTTTATCGTTTTGGATATGGAAGCACGGAGAGGCTAATATCCTATGCAGGCCACACAGTAAGAGCAGCGAAAGGGTTAATACCAGGTAGCAGCCTTCGCTTGACCTTGTCAGCCCCCTGCCTCTCTGTGGGTACCCCATTTTCTCCCGAGGGCAGAACTGTGCACGCTGAGGAGACCCTGGGGAGTGAATGCTCCACTGTGTCCCCTGGGAATGTAAGGCCAGAAGTGGCAGGGCGGGGTGACCCTGGGGCCTTCAGTTCCGTGCTGGTAGCATCTGATTCCTTCCCTTGGAAGCACCTTTGATCCTAGGGCGAGGTCACCGGAGGCCCTTCAGGGCACTTGGTTGGGGATCTGGTAAGTCTTGAGTGTTAGGGTACAGTTCGTGAATCAGTGAGACGACTCATCCAATTACTCGGGTGTCTGAAGACATTGCTTATTTTTAATTTAAGGTCAGCAGGGATAACAAGCAGGCGGTGGTAAGCAGGGCAGACAATCTCTGTCCATCGGGGATGATCAGACGGTAGCGTCTATCCTCCTGAACCTTGCAGTTTGGTTTCTCTTCCTCCAGTGGCCACATGGGAAGATGACCGCAGCAACGAAGTGACATTAGAATATGGAATGGATCAATAAAGCACAGGATGAGACCAGAGCCTGCGAAGCCTACATTTAAAAAGTGAGGCCCAGAGGGTCACATAGACCAAAGACCCGGTAGTCTCTGGGAGGAAGGCGATGGGACAACGTCAAGCATTTCTCTGGATGTGACGGGAAGCCAGTGAGCCTGGATCGCCGTCTCCACCAGTTCCCAGGCCATTCTCTGCAGTGGCCGCAGCTTCTAATGACAAGGGACGCGGCGCATCAAGGGTGGAAGGGATCTCTGAGGTCACGACTTACAGTCTGACCACTACACTTTGCAAATGAGGAATGAGGCTCCTAAGAGGCGAGGTCACACAGCCTGACAGTTCCCGTATGTTTCTTTGTGGAATGTTTAGAAAAATCAAGTCGATCATCAGAGAGAAATGCAGGCTAAGAAGCAGCCACAGCCAGGCTCAGCGAAGTCAACCGTGCTCTAGACACTGGCAGTGCGCCTGCTACAGACATGACCTCATGCTGTCCTGACCGTCCTCTGTTGAGACCAGACTAACATAGCCTGTGTGCTCACAGGGAGGGCATCCGAGCCTGCAGAGTTTAGTGGTGGGACTGAGGTCTTGCTGGGACTAGTAGAGTCGGTGTCAACCACTGTGGTCTCAACTCCTATCTTTATTGCCTTCCAACAAGAAAGGCAAGTAAGATGGTAAAAATAAGTCAGCATATGCCTCACAGGATATTATTTTACTATTAAAAACATCATTGTCAGTTCTGTGTCAGAATACAGCAAAGGTGTTTAATGAAAATGCCATGCTTAGAGCTTAAAATGTGCAATGAAAAGATGGGAGCAGACAACTTAAAACTAACAGGTGCGGAATACCATGTGAGATTTTTATTTTTCACCTTTTCCCATTTGAATTTTCTACCGTGTGGTAGGGAGGCCTTTTGTAATGAACAAATGAATGCAATCGTTTTTCTCTTAAGTCCCAGCATTATACTTTTAAATCAATAAGGGAAAGGCTGGAATGAATAGGTAGTATATTTTCCTTTCCTTGGCAATAAAAACTAATAAGACATTAGTTTGCAGCAGGAGGTAGAAGTTGGTTCCCCAAGCCCACACCTAACCCAAGACTGTTCACTTTTCATCAAATGTGACAAAAAGGAAAACTCAAAGAGATGGAACTTTGAAGCCACCTCCGATTTTTAGCTTGTATCTTCCAGTCTGTTAATGAGAGGAGGTAATCTTCCTGTGTTTAGCAGGGTAATGAGTCACTCTTTCCAATGCCTATCAGTGAGTTCTGGCTCCCTCATGGCACACCGAGCTGGAGGGCTGGAAGGCTCCTTCATGTCCACTCCCCTTCCATATGTGTAAGCGCAGACCCAGAGAGCTAACGCCATTTGCCCAGGAACTCGTGAATGTCGGATGTAAACTCCAACTTCGAAATCTCCTGGGTTTTGGTACTGATGTCAGAACTCAGGGCAAAATGCTTCATTCGTCTCTTAGGTAAACTAAACCTTCAGTGTTGAAAAGCCATTACTTTTGTACAGTGAGGACCTGAGTTAGCTCGGAGAAACAGCACTTTCCCAGTAGGCAGGAGGTCCTACATTCCAGCCCAGCACCTCAAAACAACCAAACAAACCCCACAGCCTTAGAAAAGGCAGCTCCCACCCCTAAGACTCTGCACCAAGCACTACCCACACTAAAGGCTTTATGGGAGCCACTTACCCCTGGGGTAATTGCGTGGTAAAAGTGATAGTCTCTAATTTCTATAGGGATGAAAATGATCCCCAGGAAGGCAGAGCCACTTGCCAAAACTAGTATAACTATTTGGTGGCTAAGTCAAGATTTTAACCTGGACTTCAGAGCTGGTCATCTTAAGGTTTTCCTTCTCGAGAGTGTAGAAACTTGCCCAAGATAAGATGGGAAAGGGAATGTCAAATGTCTACCAGTAATTTAAAATGCTCACTTCACATGAGCAGTAAATCAGTCTCCCTCTCTCTCCCCCACACCCCTCCCCCTCCCCCACACCCCTCTCCCCCCCCACACCCCTCTCCTTCCCCACACCCCTCCCCCTCCTCCACCTTCCTCTCCCTCCCCCACACCCCTCTCCCTCCTCCACACCCCTCCCCCTCCTCCACACCCCTCTCCCTCCCCCACACCCCTCTCCCTCCCCCACACCCCTCTCTCTCCCCCACACCCCTCTCCCCCCCCACCCCTCTCCTTCCCCCACACCCCTCTCCCTCCTCCATACCCCTCCCCCTCCTCCACACCCCTCTCCCTCCCCCACACCCCTCTCCCTCCCCCACACCCCTCCCCTCCCCCACACCCCTCTCCTTCCCCCACACCCCTCCCCCTCCCCCACACCCCTCTCCCTCCCCCACACCCCTCCCCCTCCCCCCACCCCTCCCCTTCCCCCACACCCCTCTCCTTCCCCCACACCCCTCCCCCTCCTCCACCTTCCTCTCCCCCACACCCCTCTCCCTCCCCCACACCCCTCTCCCTCCCCCACACCCCTCTCCCTCCTCCACACCCCTCCCCCTCCTCCACACCCCTCTCCCTCCCCCACACCCCTTCCCCTCCCCCACACCCCTCTCCTTACCCATACCCCTCTCCCTCCCCCACACCCCTCTCCCTCCCCCACACCTCTCTCCCTCCCCCACACCCCTCTCCCTCCCCCACACCCCTCTCCCTCCCCCACCTCCCTCTCCCTCCTCCACCTCCCTCTCCCTCCCCCACACCCCACTCCCACCCCCTCCCCCACACCCCTCTCCCTCCACCACACCCCTCTCCCTCCCGCATCCTCCTGTCCTCTTTCCCCTACCTTTCATTTCCTTTTCTACTCTCCCTCTTTCCTCCTCCTCTCTCTCTCTCTCTCCTTCACACCTAAACTGAAGTATAAAGCAGATTTTGTCTTTGTTTATCTTGCCCTTAACTTACTCAGTAAGGTATGTGAGACCATTTCCTGTTGTTATAATAAAATACCTGAAGCTGTCTAACATGAGGTGTATTTGGACTTCTTTGTAGGGATCATTGGCTCCCCAGCAATGTCATGAAGACTTATTATTAATTATGAAAGCTCGGCCAATAGTTTAGGCTTGTTCCTAGTTAGTTCTTATAACTTAAATTGCCCCTTTTCTATTAATTTATGTTTTGTCTTGTGGCTTTATTAGCTCCTCTCCATATTGTCCATCCTGTTTCCTCTTCCTCTGGTGGGCAAACCCCCAGCCTGGCTGCTCATGACGGTTGTGCTGCCTTTTGGAAGAGTGACGTCAGCCCTTCTTCCTCCCAGTGTCCTCTCTGCCCTGAAAATCCTGCCTAGCTATTGACCAGTTAGCTTTTGATTAAACCCATCTGAGTGACACATCTTCACTGTGTACAAAAAGATTATTCCACAACAATAAAGAAAAGAGACCCATGTATCCCACGGTTCTGGAAGCTCAGGGTGGTCTCTGGCATTGACTCCACTCAGGTGACCATCTCATGGCAGATGGGATGACAATGATGGGAACAGGTATGAGAAGGAGATCACAGATTGAGGACCAGAACCAGAAAACACGAAGGGGCCAGTAATAGCTTCGCTAGGTCCCACCTCTCGAGGATCCCACCACCTCTTAATAGAACCATGCTGGGTGCCAACTTCCCCTAAGGAGCACTCTGCATCTGTCTAAACTGTGACAGAAAAGCATTGTTTTAAATAAAGCTGTGATTAAGTGCATATGAGGAAGCTCTAAATGGCATTTACTCAACAAATACATCTCAGGTTTCAGACCTGTGCAAGACTTGACATGGTTGGTATGTGAAGTCCTTTTCCAAGGTAGTGTCTGACCTCAAAAGAATTAAAACATCCCAGGAGGCTTTGCCTTTGACCCAGACGGTTTCTGGGGAGGTGGTAAGCAATGCCATTTCTGTTGCTCCACCAGGACAGAGTAAGCATTGCTGTGACTGTGTTTTCCAGAATTCTAAAAATATTTGTATTTTTCACTGTCCATCAAAGTGAGCCTGAAGCCCCTCACACTAAACTCTACCATTTTTGTTAAGAGGTCCTTGGGCCTGGAGAAGTGACTCAGTAGATGAGTGCTTGCTGCTCTCACAGAGAAGCTGGGGTCAGTTCTCTGCACCCACGCGACTGCTCACAACATCTGCAACTTCAGTTCCAGGGGATCCAGTGAGGTACCAGACACACAGGTGGTACATATATGTACTTGTAGGAAAACATTCATACACATAAGCTATATATTGTGAGAAAGAGAGAGGTCCTGGCTGAACTCAAGGTACACCATCAACGTCATCCAGTGAGCAAAACCAAGGAAAAGAAGGAAACACAGGAGGGAGGGGAGCGACAGGAAGACTAAAAGGTGAGCTTTGGAGCCAGTCCACCTGAATCAGAGCCTTGGACCCAACTGTCTCCGGCTGCGTGACCCTGGGAAGTGCTGCTGATACTCTCTGGTGCAGTTGTAAAGTCATTGGAACGATGTTCTGGCGTCTCCCTTGCAGGTTATTAGATTAGTGATAACACACGTGCGCTGCCAGCTCAAGGCCTGGCATCTTGTAATGCTCAATGTGTAGTTAACTGTCATGTCTGTCTAAGATCACTGGAGGTTTGGATAACATTTGGCCTGTCTCTGTTGGAAACTAAGCTGAGGACTTCCAACAGTAAGAAGTAATTTCTTAAAGCACAATCAGCCACCAGCAGAGCCATGCTTACTGAGTTCCTGCCACGGACACTCCACTGCTCTGGGCTTGAGGGAGCTCCATGCCGCTTGCTTTTTTTCAACAATGATGAAAGAAACAAAAAAAAATGGAAATAATAAAAAGAGTACTAAGCATGTTTATTTTTTAAGCACTGAGGCAAGGGCTCTGTGGAGAGAGAAATTGAAATCACAACTTGTTTCAGCGAAAAGCAAACTGTAAATGAACACACTAGCTGGCTGTCTCACAGGGCTGGCCATCTAAGCAGGGGATAGCAGTTATCCAAGTTGCTAGAACAAAACTCCAAAAGCCTCGGAGGCTGAACACATACATGTGTCCATAGCAGTCACATCAGGTCCAGTAAGCTGGGCACACGCAGGGGAAGAAATCTCTGCTCCATGGAGTCATTCAAGTCCCCAGTGACTAATCCTTTGTCATCTTCAACATGTGACTTCTACTGCTATCTGCATATCAACATCCCATCTGAAAGATGAAGTAATGACAAGAAAGATGGGGTTGAACATGGCAAGTTTGCTAGCTTTAGGCTTGAAAGATCAGGTCTTATCCCTATATTTACCCTTCATGAGCTAAAACTTAGCTGTGGGTAACTGCAAAGGAGGCTGGGGTATGTCTCTTTGTTTGCTCAGAAGAAAATGCAATTGCAAGGCGAGAGCTACAATTGGTCTCTACTACCCAGAGTGCCTGCAGATTCTAGAGCAGACCCAACATCTGCTATACTTGTCTCCATCCTTATAGCCAAGCCTAGGCTTATGGTTTCCAGGTTCCCAGAGCACAAACAAGGTTCTCATGGTACGGTGATGCAACCGCAGAACAAAAGGCAAGGGGGAATTAATAACAAGGGTTCAAAACAGAAAAATCAAATTTACACAGAGGTTAAAAAATAGTTTCATCATACGAGATTCACAGAACTACATGGGTAGATTCTGCTGTGTTTTGACAGAGCTAGGTTTAAGCCAGACCTTCCACCTGTGCAAATCAAGGGTTTTTGGCGGATTGTTTTGGTACTATGATTCCTGGATATTGTGATGAGCCCATTTTCCCCAAGACACAACTCCATCAAAACCAAGTACCCTACACCTTCTGTCCACCCACTGTCCCGTGGCCCATTCATATGGGCTCACTGGTACTTGAGGTCAAAGTAAGCTAAGGCCCAAGCTTCCAAGGAGTGTCATCTGCCATATGCTTTCTGCACAAACTCCGCTCTGGGGCTGAGAAGACGGCTCAGTGAGTAGGAGTGCTTGTGTGCAACGCTGAAGATCCTGGATGGAGCACTTGAGTTCAGTTCCACTCAAGTTATACTTCCTGTAACCCCAGAATCATCAAGGACTGAAGCAGAGAAATCACTAAGGCTTTGCTGGACAGCCTGACTAGGCAAAAACTGATGAGCTTCGGGGTCAGTGAGAGACTCTGCCTAAAAGGAATACGGTGGAGAGTGATAAATAAAGCAGAACATTGACAGCCTCCTTTGGTTTCTGAATGTACATGCACCAGCAGGCACAAATATACCATCCATAACACACAGACACACAGACAGACAGACACACACACATACTCACATACTCACACCCACACAGAGACAGAGACAGAGACAGAGAGATGAGAGACGAGAGACGCACGCACACATAACATGATGATTTCTATTTTATTCTAGCTTCTTAAAAAGAAATAATACACTTTGGGGCACCCTCCAAATTTAGGCAAGTCATGTAGAAACATTGTCATACCTGAGCTCCTAGTGTCTGTAGGTACTGGCCTTCCGCTAACTAAATGATTTTTCTCCTAGAGGCCAGAGAACATCATCTCTGCTCTACTTGTCGAAACTCTCCTAAAATCACACCTTTGACTTTTCTCCACTTTATCTTCAAATTTGTTAGCTGCGGTGTCTCACCAAGACCTTAGCTTCTTACTCTGTCTCCCCCTCATCCTCTTATACTCAATTCATAAGTGTCCTAGGAAAATCAGTGCCTTCACTAGAACCCTCCTCTGTATCTGCACAGAGCCCATGGCCACACCCTCCTGATCTGTTCTTACCATATTACATAGCATGGATATATATAATGATGAATATACATAATGATGAATACACACACCATATTATATTACATGAATGTATATGATGGATATATAATGATGAATGTATATATACACACACACACATATATATATATATATATTTACCATGATAACTGGACATGTACCTTGGCCATAAGCCCCCACAGCCAAGACCCAGTAAAGGGTCTGGGACAGACCCATCAATTTGACATAGCGTCATCACTGACTGGCCTTTGGTTGGGTATCATCCAAGCCTCTGCGTCACCCAACATACTGTGCAGTTCTAAGCATACTCCGGTCCTTTTCTTCTTTGTAGCATCTGGGAACTGCTGATGTTCTTCAGTCCTCTCTCCTGTCACTAAGGGTGAATCCCTCTTCCTTATTCTCTGCTTCCATTCCTGGACATTCTTTTCAGTTTCTTCACAAACCCCTTCTCTTCTCTCTACCTTAGCTGAAAGTGGCCTCGTGTGCCTTGTGTCATTGTGAGGCAAACCTAAACTCACTCGGACTTCCACTGCCTCCTGTAAAGGGACAGTTCTCTTAGATGTATCTCAAGACTCATCCCCTCTTTGGGTCCTCATTCAGTGCCTGTCCACCCTTCCCCAGGAGGGTCTTTTGCACCCAGTCAAACCCACATGTCTTCTATTGCAGTAGATCTTTCACCATACCCGAATTCCCCAATGGCTTCCCACTGCATGTAGGAAAAAGATTCATGGTTGTTACCATGGTCTTCAAGGCTCTGGGCTCAGAGTGACGCACCTCTACCTCCTTTGCCCCACCACCTCCACTCCATCCCTCCCCGACTCTACCCAGGCCACCCTGGCTTCCTTGCTGCCCCTACAGCGAGGATGCTCTTTCCGAGGCCCCTCTGCCCTGACATGCTGTTGTCCTAGATCAGATACCACACATGGCAGCTCCCTTCCTCACTTGGCTCCAGTTTCTGCTGAAATATCATCTGCTCACAAAAGCTCCTCTGATCAGCCTACCCACACCAGCACCCCTGTCACCCTTTGTCCTGGTCCTGCTTTATTCTTCAAAGTCCTCACCACCACCTGCTGTGGATGCTGGTTGCCAGGCTGCCCTTTCTGGAATATGCTTCTACATTTGGCTGACTCCTCTCCAGCACCCAGAACAAAGCTTGGGACACAGTAAGAGCTCACTGAATCATGGAACGACCTCTCTTTTCCCTCCTCCTCCTCCTCTTCCTCCTCCTCCCCCTCCTCCTCCAATCTTCATACTCTTCTTTCTCCAGGAAAGGATACGTGACTCATGCCTCATCTCCTTCCTTCCCACTGGCCTTGTTTGGACCTTAGAACTCCAGACAAAGCCCTGACAACCTTTTGCTAGACCTCTGGCTTCCTCTTCTCCAGTCTCCATCGTTTGGTGGACTGGCTCACTGCCTCACTCGCAACTCAGATGTCTTCTGCTGCCTCTCCTCTCTTACACCTTTAATCTCAGGCTCTTGCTGTTGCTTTAGTACACTGGGCTCCCTGCCACTTGTGCTTTGTACACATGGCCCCTCTACCTGGAGAGCCCAGCGACTCTCACTAATTCCTCTTCCAAGATTCTGCCTTTTCTCAAATGATGCCCCATCCTCTGACTCCTTCAGGCGCATCTCGGGTGCCTTATTAATATTGCTCTACTCTAGTCAAACTTCCGTTCAGTCAGACATCACAGCTGTCTTCTTATCTGTCTCTACGCTCTTTGATGGCAGAGTGTGTGGCCAGCTCATTGGGCCCAGCACGCTGCCTGCTATATTCCAGCAGCTGATAAATATTTCCTTGATGAATGGTCACTTTCCCTACTCTAGGTTGCCCAATTTTCATTTTTTTGTTTTGTTTTATAGCAGATTTTAAATTCTTCCAGTTTTCAGGGGCTATATATGCTACCAATGAGATCCTTTTGGCTGTGTGTACCATTCATCTTACGGACTTTTTGAAATATAGAGTTCCAGGTGCTTAAATACATGGACAATTTTTAACAATTTGCCATTTTTTAAAGAAATGAGATATAATTAACAGAAAAGATTTACTTTCAAGTGTACAATTCAGTGGATTTTTAAATGTTAGCATTTTCATATTTTAACCAGTATCATATAATTCTAAAACTTTCTTATCACTCTATAATAAACGTATATTCATTAACTGTAATTACCCTTGTCCTCCAACCCTTACAAACAACCCAACTACTTTCTCATCTTTATTCATTTGTCTACTCTGAATATTTTCTATCAACAGAATCATACAATACATACCTTTTGTTCCTGGCTTCTATTGCTTAACACAATGTTTTTAATGGTGATCTTTGTGGTAGCATGTATCAGTAAATGACTGGATGCTGTATGTACGTATGTATATGAGAGAGAGAGAGAGAGAGAGAGAGAGAGAGAGAGAGAGAGAGAGAGAGAGAGAGAGAGAGAGAGAGACAGCACTTTATTGACTTTTCATGGAAATTTGGGTTGTCCCAGTTTTTCGCTACTGTGAATATGGGGTGCGTGTTTTCCTATCTTGTATAGCGGGTGCTCACTGGTATATACTCAAGACAATGGAATTGCTAGACCATGTATGATTCTGTTTAACTTTCTAGGGAACTGCCAGAACTGATTTTCACAACTGAAAGGTTTTTCCACTTCCCAGTGATGCACGAGAGTCCTGCTTTCCTAAGTTTGTCCCAGCACTTACTAAACTTGTTGTTTTTCTTAGTTATCTTTCTATGCTAGGTTGGTATTTCCCTGGTGCTCCGTGTGACTGCTAACTAAACTGTGGTCCAACTCCTATGAGATATCCCAACAACTAGAAAGGCATTATTTCTGGATATGTCTTTGAGGGTGTTTCTGGAACAGGCTGAATGACATTCAGATCCGTAGACTGATCATTTTAGACTGCCTTAGGAAGACCTGCCCTTGGTGGCAGGGGCACCATCCAATTAGTTGGGGCAGGATAGAATAACTGGGCATAGGAAGGTGTAGTCGCTTTGTCTTCTGGGGTTGGGACATGCATCTTCTCCCGTACTGGCACAGCGCTCCAGGTTTTCCAGACTTTTGATTCCAGTACTGGTAACCCCCACTCGCCTTCATGGCTTCTCAGTACTGGTAACCCCCACTCCCCCCTATGGCTTCTCAGTACTGGTAGCACCCTCTCCCCTTCATGGCTTCTCAGTGCTAGTAACCCCCACTGCCCCCTATGGCTTCTCAGTACTGGTAACCCCAACTCCCCATCATGGCTTCTCAGTGCTGGTAACCCCCACTCTCCCCATGGCTTCTCAGTACTGGTAATCCTCACTCCCCTTCATGGGTTCTCAGGCCTTTGGACTTTGACTGAGCTATGTCACTGTCTTCCCTGAGGCTCCAGCTCACAGATGGTATATCACAGGATTTCTCAGAGTCCACAATCACCTAAGTCACTTCCCATAACAAATATCCTCTCATCTGTATATCTATCTGCCTGTCCTTCTGTTCACCCTACTGGCTACGTTTCCTTGAAAAGCCAACATTAGCATAACTAGTTAACTTGTGCATCTTCTTGTAATTATTGATCATTTATAGACCGACTTTAGAAGAAAGTCTATTTAAGTTATTTTCTTATTCAAGTTGTTGTTGTGTTGTAAGAGCTCTTTACATATTCTAAATGTGGCTTACTAGAAACAATATTTACAAAAACTTTCTCCAATTTATTAGTAGTTCTTTACTCTCTTGACCTTTTCTTTTGGTGTTCAAGAGTTTTTCTTTATTTTGACCAGACCCAATTATCTAACTTTATTGTGCTTGTTGAACATTTGATGTCATATTCAAAAGCCATTGTGGAAACCAGAGTCACAATAATATGTACCTATTTTATTGTGAGTTTTATAGTTTAGTTACTACATTTAGTCATTTGATTCATTTTGAATTTGGCTTTATATTCAGTGTGAGGTATATACATCCTTTTGCATTGTAATGGTCATTTGTCTCACCACTATCCCATTGAATGGTCTTGTCTCTTTGTAAGAAAAGAACTGACTATAAACATAAAAAGCTATTTCTGTCTCTCCACTTCAAGTCCATAAATCTGTATGTCCATTCTTATGCCAGTATGATATCAGCAACTGAAGACTCACACCTGAAAAAGTCTTGGTCAGAACTGTAGCTATTGTAAATAAAGACTAATCCAGAACAGGGGTTCCAACAGCACTCAAAATCACAGTCACCACAAAGTATTGATTAAAAAAGTTCTGGGGCCAGCAAGATGGCTCAGCAGGTAGAGGGGCTTGCAGCTAAGCCTGATGACCTTACTTCAATTCCTGGAACTCACATGTTGGAAAATGAGAACCAACAGCTGCAAGTTGTTCTCTGATCTCCACATGCATGCCACCCCTTCCAATAAACAAATAGATATTGTAGCTGGAGGTTTCTGTCCTACCTGGTTCAATTGCCCTTTAGCCCCAAATTAAGCACACAGAGACATATTAATTATAAAACTGTTGACCAATGACTAGGGCTTCTTACTGGGTAGCTCTCTTAATTATGAACCCACAACTATTAACCTATGTATTTTTGAGTGGTATTGGCTTACCAGAGGATGCCCGGACCTGTTATCCTTTGGTGGCTACATGGCGTCTCTTTCCACGACCTCCCTCTGCCTTCCTCTCCCTAGCCTTCTCCTGGTCTGGTCGCCCCACCAATGCTTCCTGTTTGGCTATTGGTCAAACAGTGTTTTATTCATCAACCAAGAGAAACATACATACAGAAGGACATCCCCCATCAAGCTACAACTTAAACTATTGTTTTGAAAACCCTGACCCCCCGAGGTCTTCCAAGGTCCTCTCCTCCACTTCAGCTTCCATTCCGTAAGGTCCTGAGGCTCAGAAAACTGAGTAGCCACTCATGATTATCCCAGATGGGGACTGCTGGCCAAGGGATCACTTAAAGTTCTCTGAACATAATCAATTTATTATGTCGAGAGACGACAAAATAAAGCAGGGAATTTGGCAGCAAAATATCTTTACTGAGCATGCTCTGTGTATCTGAGGACCACAAGGAACATCTCTGGGAAATAGCCAAAGACAGTTCCATAAAAAAGCAATGGGAAAAGAAGGACATGTGTCTCTGTGGCATCCAGACTGGGGAGGGGCTAACACACATGTTCATATTTATGAAGATGCAGGGCCTGGACCCAAGGCCAAGCACAGTGACCTCCTCCAAGTTCCCATGGTCACATTCACTGTGCCTGTCTCCCAGTGGCCTCTGGGTCTTTCTCTTTTCTCCTTGGATCCCCAAAAGCTCACCACTGTGTCTAATTTACTGCAGGTGTTCAATAAAATGCTAAATGCAATGAAACATTTTCTATGTTTAGTCAAACTCATAGGTCAAATAGCAGGCCTTATGTAAAAATGCTACATGTGTGGAGCTTTGAAACAACCAAGACGGAATTTAGCAAGGGATTTAAAAGATCACGGAAAAGCAAGCAATTATTTTTGAACCATGGTGATCATCCTGTCCCCACCCACCTGACTGCCAATTGCATTTGTTAGGGTCCCAGCAGGAAGCAGATGGTTCACCAGCATTGTACGAACAAAAACTATTTACAGAGGAACGGGCAGAATTCAGAGGTCACAAAATGAAGCCCCTGGGGACTAGCAATGTGAGGCGTTCTCATTATCCCCAAGTCTGAAGGTGAAAGGGACAAAGCAAGGTGGGCAGAACTTGGAGTTTTGGAAATTGGAGAGGACTTGTAACCATGGCCACAGAATGGGCCAAAGGAGACAAAGAGTTCTTTTGGAAGGAGCACATCCATCCAGATGAGCAAGACAACGTGAGCAAGTTCAAAAGTAACCTGTGTGGGGAAAGCTTACGAGACAAAATCAGCTAAAGCAGGCTTGTGTCTGGGTTGTCTGGGCTTCATGATTTTTGTTTGAAATGTGCTTTCATTGATTCAGCTATGAAAATGCTTATTTAGCTTTTATATTCTTGTCACTCTAAGAAGGTAACAGTGGAGAAACAGTCCGATGTAGACGTGATAATCAATCTCTATTATCAACTTGATTAGATGGAGATCTGCCTAGGAGATCAGTGAAGTACTCTGGAAGCGTCTTTGCAGGCATCTCCATGGATGACTAGATCATTCAGTCCTCTGTCCTAAACAACAAATTCAGAACTTGAGGATACATGGAGGTGGTGGAGTTGTGGAATGTGGACCTAGTTGGAGGAAGCTGGGAAATGCATCAGAAGGTACTTTCCATCTTTTATACCTCGGAAATAACGTAAACAGGACATACGAATGAAACCTCTGAAATGAGGAGTCCAAATAAATCATCTGTCTTTCGAGTTGTTTTTCTTAGGCATCTTGTCACTGTGACGAAAAACACTGACATGAAGGGTGGTCCAGGGGATGAGGATCCCAGGTGAGGCGGTTCCAAGGACTTTGGAGCTGATTCGTGACAGGAATTTGGGAGAGTCGGAAGAATAAGCTAGAGGAATCCTAGAATTTCTGCAGCACAGTTTACTTGGCCACACTACTGGAAGCTGAGAAGTCCCTTGTAAAAACTTTAAAAGCAAATAATGTACTTTCAAGACACAGTGGTGCAGGTGAACATTGTATTCCAAATGACACAGAACAGACGGACTGTCTGGGTAGCTTAACAAGAGAAATGGTTGTCTCCATCTGGAGGTGGGATCCTCACTGTCAAGATCTCAGCAGTGAATGATTGTTTATGAGGACTGGGCAGCAAGGGTGTGACCCAGACATGCTCTCAACTTCTGGTGGTTGTGGACAATCTTTGGCATTCTTTGTAGAGTAACACCTCACCTCTACCTTATCTTACATGTGATTCTCCCTATGCAGGATTTTGTATGCAAAATTTACCCATTTTATAGGAGCATCATATTGGATTAGGAATCCATCTTACTCCTGTAAGGCCTTACATTAGTAAATTACATCTATAATGATACTATTTCCAAATAAATCCTCACCCAGGGGTTCTGTGATTGGGAATCAAACAGATCGATTTTACGTACAAACTTCAACCCATAATGGTGGAGCTAGGAACATTCACAAACGTGAAGAAGATGTCATAAGGTAGTGAAGAGTGAGCCATGTGAAGAGACAAGCAGACAAAGCAGAAGGGGGATACTCTTTTCCCCCAAGTCTGAGAGAAATGGAGACAATTAGGCCATCGGGACACTCACAGTGCTTAGCATCTGTGGTCCAGAGGACTGTGTGTCTGTTGGATGATGTGTTAGATCAGGAAATATAGTGGTGGAGATAGGAAGGCATTAAGAGTCACATATGAGGGATATTTGGGAAGACATGGCAACTGAGTGGGCAAGAAGCTGGGAGAACACCCTCCCTGATCTTGTAGAGAAGCTGTGGTGCGCTTCACCAGGGCAGAGATTGTGGGGAGGGAGTAATGTCACAGAGAAATAACAATTGCCCCCTTGTCAATTTGGAAATGCCTAGTGGTGCCCATGGGAGAGCTAAGGACAACCAGCTAAGCAAGAAGGAACTGGGAGCTATTTGCATGTCCCAGGAGAGGGGAGATTCTGGAAGGAGCATGCATAATGGAGCACGACAAGCAATGAGTCAGAACAGCATCATGGGGGACAGTAGCATGCCTACTGCAGATAGGGGAGGAAGGGACCATTTCAGACCAACTGCAGGGAACAGGACACAGCACATGGCATTTAAGGGATCAGGAAGCCTCAAAGAAGGTACATCACTTCCCTTTCTCCTTGCTGTGACCAAATTGCTGACAAAAGGCAACGTAAATAAGGGAAGATTTACTTTGGCTCACAGTTTTAGGGTGTAGCCCAGCATGGTGTGGGTGGCGTGGTTGACAATCAGCTTGCTCACACCTTGGGAGAACAGGGCAGAAAGAGAAAAGAGCCAGCAGCAAATCCCAAGTCCTGAGCCTCGGTGGCCCACTTCTTCCATTTAGATCCCTCCTACAGGTTCTGCAAACTCCTCACCAAGAGCTGGGAACTAAATACTCAAATACATGAGCCTACAGGGGAGCGGGGAGCTTTTTGCATTCAAACAATAGCATTCCACCCCAGACATCATAATTGCATGGCCTTCTCATGATGCAAAATGCATTTGGTCTAACCTCAAACACACCTATAGTCCTATAGATGCACACCGTTCAAAAGTCCAAAGTCAGGTGTCTCTTCTGAGACCCAGGAGATCTCTTATTCCTTGGGACTGAAACCTAGCAGGACTAACACCAAATCTTGAAGCTGCCCATCAAGCAGCTTGGGTTCTTGATGGTATCTTCTAGGCTTCCACAGGCTTGGGTAGCCCTGCACCACTAGTTCTGCTGCCTGAGGCACATACACAGTCCTACTCCACTCTAGCAGTTATCCTTGGAGAATGCTTCTCCAGTATCCCAAGGTTACTAATGCAATTTAGGCTTCCCCTTCACAGCTTCATGCACAGCCATCTCTGGAGCTCCTTGCAAGGGACTCCAATCTTGCTAGACACTGCCTGGCTTGTGGAGCTTTCTAGATCCTTGGTACAGGCCTTCATGACCCCCTCACACTTGCATTTGAACAAGTAGCACCATAGGAATGGTGCCAAGTTCTTCCAGTAGCTTGAGATGTAGCCTGGTCCCCTTGGCAATCTATGTGACTTCATGGCTGAACCTGGGAAAACATTTTCCATGGCAAAGCCAAGGAAGACAATTCCCTTTGCAGCCATTTGCCAACATGGCACTCTTGGCTCTATCTTCTTAGATGCTCTTCTTTCAAATGAATTGGCATTGCTATGCTCTGGAGCATCCGGTCTTCATGAGTGTGTGTGGTGGTGGTGGCGGCGGGGTACCCTAAGATCCTTTTCCTGTTGCACTAGCACAAAGTCCAATGTCTCTACTGAAAGGCCCTGGTTAGAGAGGTTTCTGCCTGTAGTTGGTGTTAATGCAGACTCATAACTAGGCAAAGTGCAGAGAATAAGTGGCCTTTAAGTGCTCAGCCCCAAACAGACCATTCCTCTCACCCATCCCAAGGCTCAGAGAACATTGTGGAAAAAGAGATGGAAAGGATGTGAGAGCTGGATTCTGGGAAGGAGTGCTGGAAATGCTTTTGGCTAGGACATGTCTGTCACACTGATGAACTCACATCAACAGTGACAAGACCAGACCTACCAATATTCCCTGATGGATCAGGGATGATCTCATAAGGCCTCACCCCTTCATGAGAAGCTATAGACAGTGGTTGTGGAAGGAGAGAGAGTCGTTTTCCTCAGTGGTGTCACCACTGGTAAGCAGCGTATACTAAATAAGACCTAGCCGTGCTCATGCAAGCAACCCAATTAAGCAGGAAATCACAAATAAAAGAGATGAAAATAGGAGGGGTCTCCCTGGGGAAAGAGAGTTTGGTGGGAGGAGGAGGGGGACTTAAGAGAGAATAGTGGGGATATGACCAAGTACTATAATACGTTCATGAATGATGAAGGAATAAAGACTTTAAAAGTACTTGATCTGTTTACCAACTATAGACCCTTTGTCTGCATCTATCTTGTCCTCAAAGTTTGGAGCTCTTCTCCTCACCAAGGTGTGCGTGTTCGTATCTTTGCACTCTGCTTTCTCTTTCACTACAAATCTAGGCAGCTGCAGTAAACAGCAACCATACCGCAGACCAAATGCCGGCTACCTTAAAATCCCTCTGCCAAGCACTTTATTCATTACCTTTAATTCACCCTTAGTCAGATTGTGAGAATGTAGACAGAAAACAGCCAGATTCTTTGTTAAGATACAGCGTGACCTCTAGTCCAGGTCCTGATAGAGTCCTATTCTCCTCTGAAAGCTCACGAGACTGATCTTTACTGTGTGCATTTCTATTAGCATTCTGGTCCTCCAGCTCCCACAAGAGTGGCCTGGTTAGCAGATCTTACAGCTAGTTTCTGGACCACCCAGCTCTAAACTCTTCTACATCCTTCCCATAAACCACTCCCGAAGGACAAGGAACCACAAGCCTGGTGTATCACAGCAGCCCTAGATTTTGCTACCAACTTTCTGGATTACTTTTGTTGTCACGGTGATAAAATACCTGTAGGAAGGGAGGAAGGGTTTCTTTTTCCTCATGGTTTGAGGGGATAAAGCCTATCATTGTGGAGAAGGCGGCTTCACTGTGGCAGGAACATGTGGCTGGATTGCCCTGGCAGCACAGGAAACAGGGAGAGCTCAGAAAGAGAGACCATGTGATAAGACCGCAAGTCTCCGCGATCTCCTCTCTCCAGTGAGTTCCATGATGTCCTAAAATGGCACCACCAGATGGGGACCAAGGGCTCAAACACCTGAGCCCGTGGAGGATGCTTTACATCCAGACTGTGACAGAGGTGATTCCTACCTCCAAACGCCATGTCCTCTTAGTAAGACAAAGACTGAAATCTCAATGCGTTGTCACCGAAGCATTGGTTAGTGCAGTGACAATGACTCCATGCATGTGGTGACTGGGGAAAAGCTGTTTTAAAAGAACTGTATGGGCTTACAAGCAGCAGAAGTTTGGAAGGCAAATGCAGAGAAGTTTAACTAACTGGAGACAGTGGTGTAAAATCCAAGCCTATGCACAGGCTGACAAGAGAGGAAAGAGCCTTTTCCAAAAGCAAGCGAGGATGACAATGTAGCTCAGAGGGAGACTACTTGCCAGTCATACTCAAGGCCCAGGGTTCAATCCCCAGCACCGCAAAAAGGCAAAAAGTAGCTGGGTGTGATGGCTCATGTCTTTAATCCCAGCACCTGAGAAACAGAGGCAGGAGGATCTTGGTGATTTTGAGACCAACCTGGTCTACATACTGAGTTGCAGCCTGGTTTACTTACATAGTAAGTTCCAGGCCAGCTAGGTCCACATAATGATAATGATACCTATCTCAACACAAATAAAACAGCAGGCAGAGGGGTGGCCACCTAAACCTGTCAGTTGGCATCAAGGGGTAAAAGGTCACGTTTCTGAGACAAAGTGAGGATGGGTGTGGATAAGGAGATGTTTGTAAGAGGAGAAAGCTGAGAGAACCGGACCCGATGGCCTTGAGGGTAGAGCCAAGTGCATCTGAGTGGGAAAGAAAGAAATGTAAGTCTGAGCCTTAGGGGAGTATTGGAGGATAAGAAACAGATGGCACTGAAGACCCAGGTGAGGTCAGAGGCCATGAACCTGTGGCAGCCTGACCTATACATGGAAGAACGCAGCCTCGATTATGTAGAAAGGACAAAAGCAAATCTAATACATGTGTACCAAGTTGGGTTTTGCTTATTCAACAGCAGTTCTCAACCTGTGGGCCGTGACCCCTTTGGTTGTCAAAAGGTCCCTTCACAGGGGTCACCCAAGACCATGGGAAACACAGATATTTACATTTATAATTCATATAGCAAAATCAGAGTTATGAAGTAACAACAAAAATACATTTATGGTTGGGAGTCACCACAGCATGAAGAACCGTATTAAAGGGTCATAGCCCTAAGGCTGAGAACCACTGACTTAGTGAGTGTTAGGGCAGCTGAAAGGTGTGATGAAACCTACTAAATCACTACTTCAGGAAAGAGAATGAAGGAAGAGAAACCTGGGAGAGCTAAGAGGTCTGGGGCTGTGAAGACCCAAGACTACTGACAGGAAACACGATGGGACCAGAATGGACCTACGTGCTCTGCTTTCAGTGTTACCGAGAGTAGGTTCCAAGGGAACCCCAAACTTGACTTGAAGACAGCCATGTTACTTGGCAAACTACTTGAAGAAAAACACAAAGTTGCCTTAGAGGGGTTTATGGATCATACATTTTGGTCACTATTGACTATGGTGACTGCTGTTGTGAGAATAGAGGAGAGGCCACCACATTTCTCTTATCTTTATCAGAACCCAGTGATCAATGTGGGGCCTTTGTTAAGACAGACTCTCCTGGTTAGCAGCCTGTTTGCATGAATAATGAAGCCTGATTTGCAAGCAGAGGCTGTGGACAGAAAGCTACAGACGGAGGGCTCCCCAAGAGTTCCAGCTGTATTTCCTGAGCTGGCTGAGTGGCCGATCAATGGTAAGGAAAGCCTCAGTTGTCCAGATGCATCATCCCACACTGAGTGCCCAGAGACCAGAGTTCTGATATGCAAAGTGAGCCTGAGACTCCTGTCAAACCAACAAACAGGATGTTGGCTGTGCAGCAAACAGGCCTGCAAGCTGTTGGCCGCCGAATGTTGGGCTGCCAGAGCCGGGTCCAGCCACAGTATGGGCACTGCCCCAAGAGCTCAGTGGCAATCTGTATTCCACTGCACACTCTCAGCCATGCTGCTGACCCTCCAGCCGGGCCGGCAAACGAAGCCCATGCCCAGGATGCAGACACGCTGTTGTGGCTCTACACATAGGCCCCTTTGTTCAGAAATACCTCATGCATGAGAGGACGCCTCATGCCTTGGCTCTTCTCTCCATGCCTGGAAAGAAAGGCATCCTGGTGGGGATGTCTAGTCACCAGCGCTGGGGGTGGGCTTGGAGAGTCTTCTTACAAGCACGGGGGTAGCCTCAGAGGGTCTTACTGAGAGCTACTTGGCTGCTGCACATCTTAAAATAGAGATGAAGGGGCTTGGCAGGAAGTGTGGTGAAGCCTCTCTTGGGTGTCTTAAAGGCCTGTGTGGGGCTGGCCAGGGCCCCTGGCAGCCCTGCTTAGTAGATGCATTGGGCAAGTGCCACAGTGAAGGCGCTGTTGGTCCTGGGGCTTTAGTGCAATCCTTTCAGTAACAAAGGGGCCTCTTGCTCTAGGTGGAGAAAAAGCTGAGGAGCAGAATAGAGTCAATGTGAAGCCCAGGACCCGTTGAGTAATTGTCATTTTCGTCTTTCATAGCTGTGCCACGGGCCCTGAAGTGGCCTTCCATCAGTCGAAGAACACTCGTGTCCAATTCAGGGCCTTCTCTCAGACTCTAGCTGTACCAGTCGAAAACTGAGACATCGTACATGTGAGGTGATCCACGGGAAGAGGGGTCATCAGGTTGCCATCTCCGAGGCCCTCACAGCACAGATCAATGGACTCCATTCCTGCCCCAGTCCCAAGAAATGAATTCCTTGTTTGTTGAGCATCGAAGAGTGGAGCAGAACGTTACTGAGTGCCCTGAAAGTTTGCTCCGTGACCCAACAAGCATCGCTGTTGCATGCTTTGCAGCTTTGCAACAAGGAGCAGAGTGACAGGGGTGTCCCTGGGCGAAAGGTCTCTGGGGACCTTTTCTACTGACCAGGAAGAAGTGAGAGCACTTGTCAGGGAGGTGGCTGGCCCAAAGGCTGGCGGCAAGCGACTGAAGGCTCTGGGCCATTGCTTTCTCCTACATTGTGGGATGTCCCCCAGAGAAAAATGACCCCGTTCACACCACCCTTCACCTAGTGAAGCACACAGAAGGGTCTGAGCTGAGTGGTGACGTGACTGGCTGTTTGTGTGAGTCTGCGTGTGGTATGTGTATACTTTCCTATGTAGGAGCAGCCACACCTGTGTGACAAAAGCCAGAGGAAGACACTTGGGGTCCTTCTCTCTCATTGCCTGCCTTAGTCCCTTGAAGCAAGGTGTCTAGGTGAGCATGGAGTTAGGCTAGCAGCCAGCAAGCCTCAGCGTCCTTTCGGCCTCTTTCCCATAGTGTTCACAGCAGCTTCTTTTTTAACTTGCTTCCTGTGGATTTGAACTCAGGTCCTCATGCTTGAACAGCAAGCATTCTTTGTTGATGAGCCGTCTCTCAAGATCCCACTCTGCCGGGTTACTAATGCATGAGTATGTGTTTGTTACTTGGATTGGGAGGAAACATTTCTTTGCATTTTGAGTCCATCTGCTGCTTTTCTTGAATGGATCCCCAGTCCGGCATTCCGTGCACGCTGCTGCTCCCAGGCCTCTGCAGGACACCCCAGCAGGCGGCCACTGAAGCTGAACTAGGCCTGCACCAAGAACAGTTCTTCCTCCCCCCACCCCTGTGCAAATTAGCTGGCTCCATTGCCACCCAATTCTAAGAACTGGGGTTTCAGCCAGGCGTGAGACAGGCACACTCCAGTTAATAAGGTACCTCTGTTTGTCCTGGTGTCTTGCACATCTTTTTAGGGATCTAGCCAACCTCTCTTGAACTCTACTATTTTTTTTTAACGAATCTTCCCCCTCCTGGCTTCCCACCTTATAGCCATCTGGCAAACATTTGGTAAGTTCATTGGTTGTGGCACTCAGTGGGCTTCTAGGGAAGCAGGATGGCCAAGGGCCATCTCTGTGAGTGCACTAGAGCGTGCTCTGTTCTGGAAGGTCTTGTGCCTGAGAAGTTCAGTTCTCTGCTGTGGTCGCATGATCTTTATTTCACTGTTCATAATCTTTTAATACACATCTATTTCAGTCCTTACAATAATCCTGAGAAATAAGAGACCTGATCTCCATTTTACAAGTAAGGAAACTGAGACAGCATTCAAAGTCCCAAGGTTAACAGAATCTTTGCGCTTGCTCAGGATGTCTGACAGAAGCTCAGGTAGTTCTCACCCCGGAGCTCTTCCTCGCCCTTTCCTTCTTGCCAGGCCCCTCTCAGCTGGGGGCCTTGGACTGGTCCACTTGAAGGGCTCAGGGGAGAGTTCCAGAGCTGGGACAGTTCCTTATCCACCTTCTTTGGCCTCTGCTGCACATCACCTTGTTTTTCCATTCCAAACTATAAAAAAGAAATAGAAACAGTGACAAGAATGTTCTGTTGCCTCATAAGGAACCCACCTGCTGGCCACTGCCTGGAAGTCTCTTAAAGAGGCACAGTCCATTCATTCTTCAAGTATAAATAAAAAGCCTCAACACACCAAAATGAATATGTTCTACTCAAGTTCAAATGATAATGGAATATTCCATCACACTTGTTCCGAGAAAGCAGAAATAAAACTGCCAGCATTACACAGACTGTGTTCTACAACAGTGCTACCAAAATCTCTTCAACTCAAATTATATATATTTGAGCATCTACTAGGTTCCCAGCAATTGTGTCCAGTTCAAGGGATGAATTAGTTACCAAAACAGATGCAGTACTTTTCCTTTTGGGGCTGAGATTAGTTGAAGATACTGCAGTTTGGATCTTGAATGATTCAAAGGCCCGTGCGTGAAGGCTTAGACTCCTGCATGTAGCACTTATTGGAGACGGTGGGCTCTTTAAAAGTTGGGACCTCAGTAGGAATATGTTAGATCACTGAGAACATGCCCTTCAAGAGGATATTGGTACCCTAGCCCTTTCTTTTATCTCTGTTGCTTGGCAACCATGAGATTAACAACCCTCTTCTGCTACACACTCCTGCTGTGTACTATCCTGCCATAGGCCTAAAGTAGTAGAGTCAAGCAATCATGGACTGAAACCTTTGAAACTGTGAGCAAGAATAGACTGTTCCTCCCTCTTGGGTATTTTTTTGTGACAGTGACGAAAAGTCAAATCAGAGGCATCTTTAAAGTACATTAGCAAATGGCACACGTTGATAGAATACTATGGAGCAGGCATGAACCTTCCCACTGTGACTGTTCATCTTCACAGTCAACTTGACTAGATTTAGAGTCACCTAGGAGACACACATATCTGTGAGGGTGTTTCCAGAGAGGTGTAACAGAAGGGACTAAGAGGCACCCTGTGGGCAGCACCATCGTGTGGACTGGGTTCCTGGGCTGAATGGAAAGAAGACAGCGAGCAGACAGAGCAACCACGTTCATTTCTCTCTACTTCCAGAGTAAGGATGCACTGAGGCCCGTTGCCTCATGCTCTTGCTACCATGCCTTCCAGACCCTCCAGCTGCGAGCCCAAACGTCCCTTCCTTAAGTTGCCTTGTTTGTCAGGTATTTTGCCACGACAGTGATGAAAGTGACATACCAATTGGTGTGCTACCATTTCTTCACCCACTACAAAGGACACACCTTGCAACCCCATAACAAGCACAACACACAAAGCTCTCACCACACCGGAGCCTTCAGAAACAAAGCCTCAAAGACCTAGAGAAAACTGCCTTTCCAGGCTGATGGAAGAGGTGGCTAGTTTGAGGAAACAAACTCAACCAAAAGAGAGTGGCCAATACTGACAGACGTCAGAAGACTCAGCAGCGCTGGTCCGGACTCTTACCTGTGTTTCTATGCTCATCCACAGGTGTGGGCAGACTCTTGCCACCTACAGACCTTCAAGGTAGAAGGGCACTGCTCAGAGCACGTCCTTGGAAGGTTTTAGACCTTGGTTTGTTGCAAGGAGGGGGAGGAGAAAACAGAGATATTACATGGTGATCCTTCGTGGGGGGCGGGGGGGGGCAAGACAGAACTTACTTCTCAGTCTTCCAACCCTCTCTGGTTCAAACTGCCCAGGTTGCCATACTTCATGACGACATTTGGGAGCCCCAATACCAAGAAGAGAGAATTGCACATTCGAAGGGCCGGGAAAACATGTGAATGTGAGAAAGGCCGGGAGATCCCAAAAGCAGTGACCATGAGGAAGACAGCAGCTGTAGATCAGTACGGTGGGCGGGGCATACCGAGACTGGCCCAGGAAACCTATAGGGGGTCTTAAAGCAGACTTTAAAGGGCAAGATGAAGAAATTAAGGACTTTATAACAAGAAGCCTAACATAAGTGCTATTTAAAAAAAATGTAATTACAGCACTCAGGAGGCAGAGGCAGGCAGACCTCTTTGAGTTTAAGCCAGCCTGGTCTACAGTGTGAGTTCCAGGACAGTCAGGGCTACACTTAGAAACCTTGTCTCAAAAAAAGAAAATGAGTTGGGTAGTGCTACTGCTCAGTTGGAAGAATGCTTGCCCAGCGTGCACAAAGTCCTGGGTTCCATTGATAGCACGGCAAGTCTGCCACCAGGCCTGTAATCTCATCATCACTCAGGTGGCAGAGACCTCCTGATCCTTCTCTGCTACACAGGGGATTTGAGGCCAGCTCAGGCTACACGAGAGACAGTCTCAAAGCAATGAATTCTGTTGCAAGGTGAGGCGGAGTGGAGACAGCCATAAATTCCTGTAGATTTTTTCAGGGATGCTGTGGTGGGTGCTGAAGAAGCAGATGGAGGGTGGAGGGCGGAAGATTCCGGAGATGCTGTGGTCCTGTGGAATGAAACTGATGAGGTCTGCTGATGCAGGTGGGGATGGGGGAGAGGGGAATCCAAGCATGACTTCTGGATCCTCTCATTTACTTGAACAACAAGGAGGAGGATGGTGCCAGGGTTCAAGAAGAGACACCAGAGGAAGGACAGACTCTGGAGGAAAAAAGTTTGGGGCATGCTAAGGTTCAAATGTGTATGAATGTGGAGACAATAGACATTTCCCCCTCAATGGATAAAATTGCTTTTCCTGACCTAGCAGCTGGGCCGTGTCAACATCCAGCCCACCCTGGCTTAGTCTTCCCTAAGTCCACCAAATGCAGTGCTTAGAGAGACTGCACAGAAACAAATGTTCCGCTGGCACCGAATGGTCCTCCCCCCCCCCGTGCGTTCTTCATTTCCTGGCAGGAGCATCAGGGGAGAAATCGATCGCTGCCATTTGCCCATGGAAGATGCTCTTGCTCCTCACTGCAATGCTGAGCCTTGATCCCCAGCAGCTCTATAGCCACAGGTGGGAGCTGAGAGCCCACGGGGGGGGGGGCAGACACCCACCTCAGGCACCAGCCAAGCTGTGGCTCTGCCTGTCAGCCTGGCTAACGGGATGATGGGCCGCTATTGACAGAGCTTCATCTCTCAAAAGGCAAATAAAGCCACGGAGCAAGAGGCAGTCGCAGGAGAAAGGCCCGTTTCAAGATCCCGTGAGCAGCCCACAGTTCGTTTTTTCCTAAATCTGTTCAGTGATTATATTGTTTTTAAAAAGAAAGAGAGCAAAACAAGATCTTCACGGTAGCTATACAGTGCCTGCTATGATTTTATCCCCTGCTCCAGCAAGTTTTTAGTCAATAGTAAAGAACCTTTCCCAAGCTGTGCTCAGCCTGCAGAAGGCTTGCCAAGCTCTTCTCCCAAAGTCCCACTGCACCAACATTTCGGTGCTTCCGGCCAGCCTGCTCCCACACTAGCACCGCAGGTTTCCTCCTCTGAACCAAACAGGGCTGATGGCAGCTAAGTCTCTCCTCCTCCCCTGACCGGGATCCCCTCTGTCTCCTTCACATCTTTTTTAATGATAAATATAAAAGCCACAGTTAGTAATGACTAAAGTACCTCGAAAGAGAAATAATAATGGTGTGTTCTTGCATTAAAAATGAATGCCTGGCCTCTGGCTCTCTAGACGTGCAGAGGCTGGGCGAGGATTAAAGGTGAGGCGACCATGGTGAGTGATGGAGGTCAAAGGCAGGTCAAGGGAAGGCAGGCTAAGGAGCCGTTTCACCAAACGTACCTCCACTCCGGCCAGTGCTAGCCAAGGGTAGCTGTGCTAGCCAAGGGTAGCTGGGGGCTTAATAGGTGGGCTTTCCAGCCTCTGAGGATTTCTAGGGAAACTGTAAGGGGGAAGCATGCACAGGCACAGGAAGTCGTGGGAAGGGCAAACCCTTCAGGCTCCCTGATGCGTCCCACCCACGCCCTGGCCAAGTGTCCTGCCAAAAGGAGCTCCTGTGCATTCTTCCAGATTATGCGATTCAGAGACTAGGCTCCACAGTTCACACGGCAGGCAGGGGCAGGGTTCTACTGGACTTCAGATGCAAAAGGCAGGGAACTAACCTGGCTTCCCAAGACTAAAAGGCACTGTGGCACCGTGGTCCTCCTTGACTAAAGTCTGTTCTCTCACCTCTGAAAGCAATGGAGGACAAAGTGGGGGAGTTGAGCCTGTACGAGGAGGGGTATAAGGATCCGGAGGAGGAGGTAGCTGGTACAAGTAAGCGAGAAAGAACATAAGGTCTGTTTCCTGGTACACGGAATGACATCATCTTCTTTCTATAGCTTTCAGTAGAGGAGGAAAACCACAGAGACAGGCCCGGGTGGGTGTGAAAAGCAAGGAGTCTACAGAGTGTGGTGGGGACCCAGAGAGAAAAGACAAGCAGAGGGTGTTGGCTTCTGCTTGTGGTGCCTCCGGAACCCCCAGGGAACACTGAGGGAGAAAGAAGCCAGGTAGAGCTCAGAGTTCCAGGTCCCCATTTCTGGGACAAAGTTCTCAGAAGGTACACCAGGGTTATAGCAGAAAAAAGTGACGGTGGAAGTCAGCCAGTGCCCTGACCTTCCTCCTGAGACAGGGATGCTAAGAAGGGCCTTGGCCTCAGACCGTGTGTCCTTGGGTGAGGAGAATCTTGAGTGAAGAGAGCAGAGAATTTAATGAGTCACACCCATCGCTAAGACAAGAGAACACTATTATCCTTGGAGGGGATCAGAGGGATAGATTCCTTTTCAGCCTCAAGTCAGCTCCAAAGAAGGAGGTGCCGGCCAGTTCTTCGGTGTCCATTTAAACCAGCCTGTGGGGGTTAGATCTCTGAAAGCTAAAACCTCCATAACCATTAGCATTGTTATACCGTGATTTGCCTTCCCTGCTCTTCTTTTACACCTCAGAATTGCTGCTGAGCCATCCAGGCTGAAGATGAATTAAAGGAGCTCTCCAGCTGGTGAAGACCCAAGTTCAGGGCTTTTATTAAACAGTTCTCCTCCCATTCTGTACGGAAATCTGAACAGGGGCCAAGCCTGAAAGGAGCCTCTGATGTGATTATTCTTATTAGGAGCATGGTTCAAACTTGCATAGCACGTAGCCACCAGGGGTTTTCAGCTCTGCCTTTCCAAGATGCCTCCATAGTGTCTACCAGCGCTTATCCCAGGCCAAAGCCGTAGAGTCCTCCACAGCCCGGTTTTACCCTCATCACCCCTCCCAGCAATATTATTCTGAGAAGAAAACCAGCCATTCTTAAGGTTGCCACCCTGCTCTTATGTGCTGTTCGTTCTGAACTACTCCGACCAGACACACAGCTGCCTGTGGAACAAGGGCACACAGTTTCTCCTTAGGGCTCTCCCAGGGTCTGAGGGCTCAATTCCCACTGCTTTGGTCAGGAGCCCTTCGGACAAAGTCCCGTATATCCAGTTATCTCCTGTATAGACAGGGGAGGGGAAATAGCTCCAGCTCCTTCCATCCGATCATTTCTTCACCTCCAAAGATCTCTCCCCTTCACTTCCGTGCCCTCCATCCTTTTCTGGAACTGTCAACCTGCCCTCCTCTAGAGTTGGTAGAGCTGTAGCCGAGGGAGCTGTCCAGTGGGAGCTCTAGAGCCTTCCTGAGACACAGGAACGCCTGCCTGAAGATATGGATCATTCTAGAAGGAAGACAACATTGCATTCTGCCTTCGTGTGCCCCGCTCTCTCCACAAGGTTCTCTTACACTAACCCAGCAGTGGCTTTGCCAATTCAACCCCCCCCACCCCGTTCTCCTGTCTTGTGTGTGCCTTGTGTGCTGACCATTCCAGATGTCCTCCATCTCTCCTGCCTTAAAGAAAGACTGGCTTACTCATCCTTTTATGACTCTGAGTGTTGAAAGACTAAAGAGCCCCACAATGCAGTAAAAGGAACCGCACTGGTTACAGTCTCACTGCTGTGACCAAATACTGGAGGGCTTGCTAGGTCTCTGTCCCTTTTAGCAATGGGGTCATATTGAGTACACTTCCTTTTTTGCTTCCCATTATTAACTTGACTCTTATTTCTAATTAGCTTACAGAGGGCAGATGACTGGACCTGACTTAGGAAACAGGTTGTGACCCCCAGCTTCAATAACACTGCTTAATAAGAAAATTTGGAAAATCTGGGACTCTGGATGAGAGCTTGGCTTTCACCAAAATGCAAGCAAGCTGTGTTGTTAGGACCAGAACCATGGCAGTATAATAGATGAGCTAACCAAACATCCCACATCCGCCAGGAGACGCTGGTAAGAGGTCAACATCTAGTAAGGTGATGAATAATGTGCACCTTTAGACACACACACACACACACACACACACACACACACACACACACACACACACTCACCCATTGTGCAGACTTTCTTAGTCCATCAGGGAGCTGGAAAGAAACTCAAAGATTATCCACCCATTCATTCGTGGATGAAGAGCCAAGGTTGAGGACTCTACCTGGCTGAGCGCAGCCTGGGGAGAGCAGAGCTCCTGCTGTGCTAGTCCACCCCACCTGGCTTCCTTTCGATTGCCCCTGTCCGGGGCATCCCCCTGGGAGTTCCCCTGTCTTCACCGCCCTCCCTTTTCCTTTCCCACAAAGTCAGTGCGGCTATCTTAGCTCTTCCCTTGCAGGCGAGCTGATCAGAGCCTGTAGGAAGGCGCAGCCCCAGGACCTCCATTCTCCTTGCTCCTAAGGCGTTCCTGTAATGATATTTAGGTTGTTTGCAGTTTAGGTGTTTGTACCACACATCCGGCGTTCTGCGGGGCTTCCCTTCTGTAAAACTATTGATTCTTTGTCTGGGCAACTGACAGGCAGCTTTGATGCGGGGATCTGTTGTGGTTCCTACAGGAAGGAGATATTGGTGGGAGGATTTACAGCTGTTTGAAGAATTCTACTGCTCTGGCAATTGTTAGGGAGGTGACTACTGGCTGCAGGCAGCTTCCCAGAACTCTGTCTCTCCAAGAGGAGAGAGAGGAAACCGAAGTGCCTCCGAATAAAGTTCTGAGTAATGAGATTGGTTCCGAAGGGATTTGTTGTTAGGCACTAAGAACTTCCAGACTCAGTCCGTAGCACCAGCACATTTCCAGGCAGAGGGGCTGCTCTAGTGGAGAAGGGACCAGGAAGGACACAGGAAGGTGTGTCTATTGTCCCCTTCTGCTACACGTTTCCCCTTTCAATTTTTCTGCTGTTTGAGAGTTCCTGTTCTGTTCACAGCAACTTTCAGCAAGTGAACAGTGCCTTCCGGGGACCTCCACTTCGCCATTCTGTCACTCTGCAGCACCGCCGTCAAGGTTTTAATGTGCGGTACTGTGTCCTGATAGACGATTAAGCTACAGCGCCACACATCACTCGGCTACAGCACAGCTGCAGACCGAGCGAATGTGTGCTCTCAGGAAAGCACCGTTTCCCTTAAGGAGAAGAGGCTGTGATCAACTGAGCATCCTCGCAAAGCAAGTCAAGAGGATGGTAGCGAGGGGAGAGGACAGACAGACAGCCTTGATCTAGGAGAAGCCAACTCTTCTCAGTCCCCACACCCTCTTCCTCCAGGGCAGCAGGGGAAACCTGGCCCGATGGCCTGGCAGTTGCATTGCTGAAAGAAAGCCCTTTGCCAACCCATGAATGGAAAGGTCACTTGGCACTCACTCCAGGCCCTTTCCCACTGGTCGCAGGGTGGGAAGGCTCTGAGACATGTGCTCATTTACATTAGTATGTATGTGGGGTGGGAGGGCTTGGAGCTTTCGTTTTCATGGTGGCTCTTTCTGTCTCAGCAGCAAACAAGGCAGGGATTTCAGACTCTGCTCTCTCTCAGCATCTCTGCGAAGGCTAGAGCGAACCTGTTTCTAACAGAAAAGCACAGCGACCCCGTGCAGTCATCGTACTAAAACTCCAGGCAGGCTGTTTTCCACCTGCTCCATTCTGCAGCAGAAAAACCTCTCTGAGAACAGGAGCCTCCCAAGTTCCACCCACAGGAGAGCCGTGAAAAGCACTCCCCCCAACCCCCCCCCAAAAAATCCACCCTGACTCACAGGTCTTTTCCCAGGGCTTTCCCCCATTCTACAGCAACATTTAAACAAACCAAATTGCAAATGTAGAAAGGCGATTGCTACCCCAGTCACACTCTATATGCAAACCCAGGCCTGCAGGAAGCTGTGGAAAGACAAGGGAAATAAGCCCCAAATCAGAGCACAACAAAACTTTCCCAACTGCTGGAACAGTCTGCTCACTCAACCTTGCAAGTTAGGGCTTCTTTACTCACCCAGTGACATTTTAGTCTAGGTGAGCAGGCAGGAATGTTAATTCCATTCATGCTCTTTCCCAGGGGTTGGCTTGAGAAGAGGGTCTCCCTCTCCTTTTAAGTGAGCGCCTGGTGAAGAAAGTGGGCAGGTGAGATGTGAAATGGGCTGCTGTGGTGGAGCCTGGAGTCTCACTTGCATCATTCTGTCTTCCAGGGACCTGGGAGCATAGCTGCATGAAGGCAGCTTTTAAAAATAAGTGTCTTTTTTTCTTTTAAAGATTCAAGTACTCAGGGCTGGGGATGTAGCTCAGTGGTTGGGCCCTAGGTTCAAATCCCAGTACTATATTAAAGATTTTTTAAAAGAAGTACATCTCTAAACCCTTTCAAAATATATTCTCTGTCTGAAAATACATGTTAGAGAGCTATTTTACATGTGCCATGGCAAATCAACAGCATCGGAAGGTAAAATGAAAAGACCATGACCCTTGTCATTGCCTTCTCTCTCATTCCTCCATGCTTTTAATTCCTGTGGGTTGTTATACTTTGAAGGGACCCATCTCTGTCTGCAGAGAAAGGAGACAAAGCCACACCTTTCCATCTCAGCCTTGTGCAACTCCTCAAATGGGCTCAGCATGTCTGGGTACCACCTTCAAGATCAGCTGCAATCCTGGCAGCCCTCAGTGAGGAGTGACTTCACAGAGAGATGCTGGGAGGAGAACAGAGATGCTGGAGGCCCGATGGGACCCAAGGGGAAGCAGGAGCTGAACGTAAATTTCTTTGCATAGTTTTGTGGTAGCTATCTCTTCCCTCACACCTCTTACTAACAAAAAGATTGTAGACGTGCAAAGACAGCATTGATGGCCAAGGTAAGGACTTGCCTCAAGTGTCCTGAGTTTGTCTCCATTCATTCACTCACTTACTCATTCAAAGACTGCATTTCTGTACTTGCATCTCATAGAAGATGGCATTAGTGACCCAAATTCCTCACCCTTCCTCTATCCATGTTCTGTGCCATGGGATTTTGCATTGTCTTCCTGCTGAACAAAGATCCCATCTCTGTGTGAGATGCGGCCACACATCCTCCTCCTCTGCTATCATCATGAAAAGGATGGGCTCCAGCTAGCCCTTAGTCCTAAGAAAAGCAGGAGAAACCCATGGAGCACAGCTTTCCCAGCTACACTGCCCAGCAGAAGTACAGGTACATGAACCAGCAGATACCAGCCAAGCTCCATCTAGGTCAGATGTAAGAAAGGCAAGCATTGATGGTGGCCAGCTACCATCACTTTGCATTCCCACAGTACTTCAGTGTGACATAGTCATAGTGTCACAGGCACCTCCAGTCTTCCAGGCACTGCTAGGATGCCAGAAAAGGCAGGCATCATCCAGAGACTGCTTTACAAGGCCCACTTTCCACTAGGGCTCATTGTGGTTTACGTATAAGCCTCACCCACTTAGTTCTTTCTGTGGCCAGTTTTGAGATGGGGATTCTGAGGCACAAGAAGGCTAATCGACACGCTAATGGCAGTGACTGCACAGTAACTAGAGCTGGAACTCAAACCTGGGTCCTCTAATTCCAAGAGTTAGGCTTTTCCATCACCCCATAGTAACCTCCACCTGCGTTTGAAGTCAGCACCTCTGGTTGGAGTTGCAGACGACTCTGAATTTGGTGGAAGGCATTTGAAAAGTGACTCAACGAGGACAGCTCGGTGACCAAGAAGACAAGGAGAAAAAACTGTCATTTTTACCCCCTGAAATGGTTCCCCTTTTTTGCAATTAAACCAATCTCTGTTTACAAGTATTTAGCGTGGTTCTAGAAATTGCATTTTGAAATTATGCGAACAGAGAGAGAAGACAGCCCACACAGAGAGTGATTTCTCATGGGTAATTGGCTGCTGGTTCTGCCTCCAATGATGCCTTCTTTTAGAGTATAATTAGTGATTTCAAAGGAGACTGTTAGAGATGGCTGAAGTCTCCAAAGAAAGGCTTTTGTAGCTCCTCCTATCAGGGGTGCTTCTAAAATGCACGCTGACAAAGCATTCTTTGTTCTTCCTTAATGACCTTTCAAAGTCCGGGTTTCCAAGACTCACAAAGATTGATTCCAGGTCAGCAGAGTCTAAACTCCTCTCCTTTATGCTCAGGGTCACCTCATGATCAGGATGGCTACAGCAGACTGAGCCTCTACATCTGCATTTAAACATCGGGGAGAGGAAAGGGCTGCCTCCTCCCAGCCGAATCAGTAGTTTTTCAGGGAGATTTGTGCAAAGCTCCACCACACAGCTCTTTACTTACCACACATTGGCTGGACTGGAGACACCCAGACATATCAGGCCTTGAAAGAGATCCGTAGAGCTGAAAATGAGAGTCGTCTCGCTAAGGAGGAAGACAAGACTGGAAGTTGAGGCAGAAAACTAGTTTCAGCCACAAACTAGTGGTAAAGCATCATGGCGTCGAGTGGGAGATGAGTGTGAGAGTGTACAGTTTGGCTGATTAGACCTCACAGTAAAGACAGATGGCTGGTTATCTTATGAGCACCGTGCTCAGACCCTGGCAGAGAGGAGCTTTGCTTTCTGACTCACTGTAAAGATGCTACCATGATTTAGCTGGAGACATGGAGAGCCTGCTGCGCGCCCCGTGGACAACACAGACAGCACATGCTAGCTGCTGCTAATTCAAGAGCTCCAGGAAAGCAGAGAGCCGGGACCAAAAACTAGCAAAAATTTAACAGGAAGAATGATAAAACTCGACCTCTGGTCTAAGAAAAATAGCTGCACTCTGGTTTTATTTACATGAGATACCTAGAACATTCATTTCCAAAGAGAGTGAAACAGGATGCAGGTTGCCAGGGACTTGAGGAGAAGGGACTACTGTTCGGTACTGCAATGGCTTCCGAAGTGTCATCAAAGGCCATGTGTTAAGGGTGTGGTCCCAATGCGGTGTTAACGGAATGTGGTGAACCTTTGAGAAGTGGGGCCTGGTGACAGGATGTAAAGTCTCTGGTTGTATACCCTTGAAGATGGGGCATAGTGGGACCCTGTCCTTTCTATGTCTCTGTCTAGACCCCCACCCCTTTCCTGCTTCCATGGGGTGAACAGTTTCCTTCCTACCATGTGTTGCCTCACTGCAGATCCAGAGCAATAAGACCAAGGACCATAGGCTATAAGTGTGAGCCACAACAAACCTTTCTTCCTTATAAATTGATTATCTCAGTTACTTTGTCACAGGGACAGAAAGCTAAAAAGCATACACTGGTACTGGGCTGGAGTTTTGCAGGGTGAAGAGCTCTGGAAACAGCTGGGTGGTGTGCTGGCATTAGTCACACGAGAGTATGGATGCGCTTACCACCACTGAACAGCCCACACAAAGTGAATCTGACAGTCAATGCCGTCTTATGTGTCTCCCTCGATAGAAAACATGGAAATAAAATAACTGTGTAAATGTAGGTGGAGAGGGGCATTGCTTACATCCAGATTTAACCTCCATGTGTTAAGAGGAAGAGGCAGCCTCCAAAGCATATATTTGGATCTGGCCCTTGCCAGGAAGGAAAATGGAAGCTAATGTTTATAGCTTGTTTGTACCCTATGAGGGGTGCCTAGCAAGGGTCCTGGCAAGCAAATGGTGCCATTCCCTGAACACACACAGCTAACAACGCCATGTCTCCATTATTTCCTCAGGCTGCACTTCAAAGGCAGGACCATCAGTGCTGGGGACTTGAGCGACTTCAAAGTCCAGCGTAACCCCGCCCCAACTTGTCCTGAAGTGTCAGTCATGTGGAGCAACTCGTGGGGAGAGCCTTCTAACTGGCTCAAGGCACACTGCACTATCATGAGGGGAGCTCTAGCCAGGTAGCATTAGCAGCAACTGTTCATTTGTTTGTTTTGATTAAGTAATGTGCTGTCTTTGTCACTTAGCAGAGATCTGGGCCCACAGGAAGTAAAACGTGTTGAAGAAGAAGAAAGGAAAATAATGGGACAGAAATACCATGGCAGTATGGCAAGGGCTGAGAGGACCAAGAGCTAGGTAATGGGGGCAGGGCTGGGGTGGACAGCAGACGGGAAACATCAGAAGTCACATCACCTCAACAGTGTCCTCAGAACAATGGGAAAATGGAGTCACATGCCAACACAAGGTCCCAGAAGAACTTCCCAACTGGTTAGTACCAACTGGTTAGTTCATTGTTTCTCATCTCAATGTTCAAGTCAGAATCAGCTGAGAACTCCGAACAATGCCAATGCCTGGTCCCCACCCCAGGTCAGTTAATGAGAGCACCCTGGAAGAGACCTGGCATATTGTTGAAACAATGCACTCGATTCTCTTGTGCAGCAGGATTGGAGGCCTGAGAGACCCTTGTGAAGGGTTGGTGGAGGCTTTGGCCCATTAGGGATTTCTCTTGGGGACGGCGCTCATTCCTAACAGAGCATGCTTTCCCTCTGCCCCATTTCTGCTTGCAGAGCAAAGGCACTTCCTTGTCTAACATTGGGAATCCATGAAGAATGAAGGGTCGCAGATACTGGACCATCCCACCCAGCCTCTCCACTCTTGCCAGGACACTGACTGACTTCTTCACTTCAGGTCCACTCTGAACACACCCCTGACCTACCCTGACTCACCTCTCTTTCTTCACATTTGTGGAGAACACCTCTCCCTCCCTCAGCTCTTCACCCAACTGATGCCCAATGTCCACTGTTATGAATTGTTCACCGATGTCAAGCAAGTGAGCCTTTCTCTGCTTTTCTTAATTGCTTGTATACACAAATATTTGAAGCCTTTCTCTTTGTTGTGGCAAACTGTTTTCACAACTATTTGTCTGAAAACACTAAAGAAGGTGACTGAACATAAGGACCATGTCTTAGCCCTCAGGGCTCATCACTCAGGGGCCCATGTGCTAAAAACTTGGTTCTCAGTCTGTAGCACTTCCTGGGAGGTGGTGGAACTTCTAGGAAGTAGGGTCCAGTGGGAGGAAGTTAGGTCACGAACAATAGTGACCTCTATTGAAAATAATTTACTTTTTAGCTGTTCTCAAGGACACAATGTTTTTAAAACCCTCAGCTGTTTCATGCTCCCCTTCCTTTCTGTTATGGGGCCAGAGGTCAACAGGGCATCTTCAAGAACACATGAGATAACCATACTCAAGTCTGAGACAAGGTATGGACCTTCTGAAGTCCATAGTCTTCTTTCAACCAATGGAAACCGCTCATGGCAATTTACCACTATAATATGCATCACAGGGCACACACCATTGAAGGGGCTATTGAGACTGCATCCCCTCTGTCTTCCTACCGGATTCCCAGCTACCATGAGACAAACAGGCTTCCTTGACTACACTCCTACCATGATATACTGGCCTCTGAAAGCGCAAAGTAACACAGCCAAGTGGCCTTTGGTGAAAGGCTCTGAATCCATGAGCTGTGGAAAACAGTTTTCCCTTTCTGTTAAATTCCCAGGGATTTTCTTCATAGTAACAGGAAGTCATCTAACATGCTGGGGAATCTATAGTATTGTTAAAACACTGCTTATTTTAGTTAGGTTTGCTCCCTGGCTCTATAATATGGTATAAAACGTTAGGAGGAATCTTTCTTTGGTTACTATAATTTCATACAATTTCCTGTGTTTGGGGGAGGTAGGGGAGAAGGCTTAATTTTGTTAAGAAGGGAAGGTGAGGAAATTAACTCTCATCTTGCACTCCTAGTAAGGAGTAGCTTTTTCCACCCAAAGAATTTGAAATCCCCTTCTACTTTCACAGCAAGGGAAACTCTGGTTGTAGCAGAGAAGGCAAAGAGAATAGGCAGGGAGGCAGGAGGGTGGGAGAAAGTGGCTGACAGAAAATAAGTTGAGCATAGCATTTCCAGAAAATGAAACAAGAGGCATGCTTGGATCTCTGTGAGATGATAATGCCACAGGACACCCAGCAGAAGTCTCAATGAAGGAGACTCAAATGCAGACCGGAGTAGTTACCATTTCTGAGACCCACTATGTTTTCATGTGTTCCCCAAGGAAGAGGCATTTTAAGTTGATATTAAACTTCCTATATTTGATATGCCTAGAGCTAAGTATGAGTAAACATTGGAAATGCACACACACACACACACACACACACACACACACTCAAAGTATGTATGTGTGTATTTCTATAATGTTCTTATTCTAGAATGTAGGCCCTGTCATTATCTTACTTGTGTTTGGGTTAAAAGAAAAACAAAAAACTCAGGACAAAACCGAAAGTTTCAGGCACTGATATAAATGAACACCTAGATTAAGATGTCCGTCTCTGCTATGGTTACATATGCTGTGAGTGTGTCACCTGAGAGTTCATGCTCTGAAGTTTCATGCCCTCTGCAGGGTGTTATAGGGTGCAGACAAACCCCTGTGACGTTTAGAGGTGGAGACATTGGGAGCCAGGTTTAGGTAAGGTCCTCATAGAGACCTCACAATTGGTTCCTAGTGGCTTCATATGAAAGGTCAGAAACTCTAGACTGTATTAACACATGCCTGCTTTCCCTGTCTTTCTCTGTGTAATATACAGTACTGTCTTGGGGCTCGGTCAGCGATGAGTCTACCGCTAGATGCAAGCCCCCAGCCCCCGCCTCAGTACTATGAGCCAAAACAAACCTTTTTTCTCTATAAAATTATCTAGCTACGGTAGTTTATTATAGCAATGTCAAAACAGAGCAACACAGTCTTCCTGTCAAGGTTTAGTGCCCAGAAAAGAAAGCACTAACATCTCCACAACAGGGTTTGCTCGTGCATGGCTTACTGTGTGCTAAGTTGTTACCTCTTAAGGTTTGAGGGAAATGTTCCCCTTCTTTCTTGGGCCTTTGCACATTTGGTCTCCAGTTGGTGGTGCTGTATTTTGCCCATGTGTTTCTGTCAACAGATCATCTTCAGCTAAACACTCCCTGAGGGCAAGCATTTTCCTTAGGGAAAATGCATGGTAAGTGGGTGAGAGGTTGGGAATCCTGTTGTGGGGTCCATTTGAAAGCAATTCTCTCCAAAAGTCACTGATCATGCCTGCAGTTCAAGCAGTCCGTCTCCCCTTCACCGGATATCCTTTAGGAGAGGACTTTTTCTCCTCCTTGCTTGAAATATTTTTAGGAGAATTAGGAGATTAAACAAATAGCATCTGATTGGGAGAAATGAAGCCTACTGCTAAAATTGGACTGACCTACATTTTGTGGGGGCTGAGTGATTTATTCTCCACATTCCTTTAAGAGTTGACTCTTGGCTCATTATTTCTCCAGAAGGATTATGATAAAGATTAGCTATGTTTGGAGGCACAAACAGTCAAGCCAATATTTGGTATCTGTGTATAAGATAGGGAGGAAGAGGGAGATATGGGAGACAGCTGAGATTCGCATCAGATGGAATTTGAATTCCTCTTGGGGGTGTTTAGACGATATTACCCAACTCAAGTGCTGAATGTGCTAGTCTTTATGCCCTAGACTGACCCTTTTGTAGTCAAAGCCTCATGGAAAGCAATCAGAACCATTTAAGGCTGGGATTTCTGAAGCCGGGAGCAGACCCCTGTGTGCTTCTTGGATCATTGATTAGATTTATCCGGAAACACTTTCTGATCTAAGAAAGAGAGAAAGAATGATCTGCAGAGGATGTTTGCATCTATTTTGACGTTCCTGGCCCTGTAAGGATGTGAGGCCTCAGTAATGGTTGTCCCTTTGTCCTAGGTACTCAGAGAGAACCAACACTCTGGAGAGATCCTCCAATCTTTCTCTCAATGATGATAGATAGTGGCCTTGAATTTCCAAATTCCTCACCCTCTGCCATCGAGGGTGTTGGTAAAATCCTGCTGCTAAGCCATGCCCTTCTCCTTGTGTTTACTTCTGGGGGGGACAGAACCTCCGCCTGGTGGTTCTCAGTGTCTCTCTTCTCAATCCCACCCTGCTTTGGTTCAGGAGCCATTGTGAGAGGCCCTGGCTACCCCCTCTGGCGGGGGGTGGGGTGGGGGATGACTGGAAGGAGGGGAAGAATACAGGGGAGTAACTGTCCCCCAGGAGAGTCCAGGGACACTGGATCTGAGATATAGCGATACCTACCTGCGTTTGCATTTAGGGCCACGAGGAGTGACAGACTTCCAGAGAGGGCAGGAGGGTGGCATAAAGAGTCACAGGTGCCTGGGCATCAGCCATGGGATACTCAGTTTCCTGGGTGAAATTTTGCAGGGAGAGCAGTCAGAGTGACACACCTACTGGCTTGAGTTTGATTGAACTGAATTAGACAGTCAGCAATGCAGTGGAAAGAGGATTAGTCTGAGGAAGGACCAACGGGGGCTGCGATGGAGTCCAGGCGGCTTGAGATGGTGGTTACAATGGCATGTGAGATCCATGGTTTTGATCAGACTCTCAGCACTTGGAAGTTAAGACCAATAGCCAATGGTTTGAGCTTGCGGGGGTTCTACCCCACCCTCAGCCACCAGGAAATTCCCAAGAAGACAATAGGAGTTGATGGGGAGAATACATACAATGCTAGGGGTACTGGCTAATCCAGCCTGCTCCACTCAACTGTGCACCTCCAATATAGAGATCTTCCAAAGCAAGGTGGGTAAGCCAGAGATCATGAAAGAAAGCATCACTAGATCTCATCACACAAAACACAGAAACTCACACAGAAGAGAGACCACAAGCAAATGATAAAGCAATAAGGATATTTATTATCTATATAGCAAGCAGTTAATATTCTAAATTTAGATAGAAAGAGGATTAAAAATTAGGGAAAGACCCGAAGGATTAATTTATAGATGAGGATGTTCAAATGCCAACAACATTTAAGGACTACATACATCCCTAGTCAAATGAAAACAAAGCCTCATTTTCCACCAGTTGCATTGAGAAAATGAAGATCAATAAGGCCTAATGTCTAGTCATAAACTGCTGTGGAATTATAAACCGATGCAATCTTTTTGGAGAGAAATTGAATAGTTGTTAATTAAATTTAAAACGCATATGATTTTTGATCCAGACATTTTACTTCTGAGAATTTATGCCCCAGAAAAGTCACACAAAAGTGTCCAATGTTTACTGACTCAATATAATGGTACAAGTGTAAGAGCATCACAAATATTAATTGATAGTAGAATGATTGCTAATTCATTCTGGTTGTGGCATATTCTGTAATACTATATTGCAATTTAAAAAGAGTAATGGTGCAGTTTTGTATTGATATGGAACAAGGCCCATGATATGTTATTTAGCTTACAAAAAGGCATTTATACCATATTAGGAAATTCTATTTTAATCTTCACTATAGACCACAAAGTAGTCTGGGTGCATACATAAGTATCCATAGATGTCCACTTCCTGTCTAGACAGCCAAATCTCTGGAAAACTGTGTCTATCTCCTAATAGTAGTTTCCACTATGATCCGGGATCATCAGTTTCCAAAATCAGTTTTCACTGTATCACTGAAAGTTTCAATTTTTATATGCTGTTTTGGAATTTGAAAACAGAAAACCAACTTTCTTTCTGAGTCTGTGCCAATCTAGCTGTGATGTAAAACGTGTACATGCTATTATTATTATAGTTTCGATGTACAGATGAACCGCTGGTCAGTTCTCCTTTTTGAGCAGAGAATTCAGACTACAGGCCACCTCCCTCAGCTTGCTCTCAAACAGCTACTGCACACTCACACTATTTTCCCCAGAACCAAGTAAAGAGGCCCAGGGTCTGCTGAGATCACTCCAGCTGGGCCCTCCTAATCCTGCCTACCCAGCGTTCCTTTGCTGACAACCATAGTCAAAGACACTTGGCCACAGTTGGCTCCTCTTTATGTTGTGGGACAGCCTCAGCACCCCGCTGCTTGGTCCTAAGTGGTATGCTATGTTCTTCCCTAGGGACTGTGGCTATCGCCAACTGTAAACCACTTTCCCAGGTCTGCATCCCTATCAGTTTGCATCCACTGCAAGGTAGCATGATGGAAACGCCAGTGAAGCATGCTTGACACTGCTCTCACACTGCATCCCACGGAGAGGGCCTTTGCTTGAGCAGTCTCAATGAGAGCTGCCCTACCCTACCAGCCTCTGTCTGCCTTGGCTTCTGTACTCCTGACCTTTGCATGGATCCCCCCCCGCCCCCAGGGCCTGCACCTGGAGCATCTTCAGCCTCTCTGCTTTGCTTACAGTTTTGACTTACCCATCTGGCCTGCCATCCCAATGGAGTGGTCTTTGGCTGAGGACCTGCTGCCTGGCCCAGAGCTCATTACACAAAACTCAGCTTCATGGGCAGTGATCTAGCAAGCGTGACCATATAGTGCAGAGGCAAAGCCAAAAATCTGAGACTGTCAGTCCTGGAATGGGCTGAGGGTGGGGTCAGAAACCAGGCAGATAGGAAACTCAGCAAAGCAGCGAGCTCTTCTGAAACCCATGCTGTGAGTCAGAATGTGAGTGTGAACAGGCGATGGAAGCCCAGAGACGCGGGCAGTTAGGAGCCAGATGGGCTCGCTGGAAGGGAAAGCAAGGTAGAGACTAAATGGGTGAATGGACGGTTGAAAGTGCAAAGGTCAAAGGATGAAGGTCGGAGCGAGACGCCCAAATGCTGACTGCCAGCCCTGCTTCTACCCATTACTAGTTGTACAGTAAATGAGCCCAGGGATTGTCACCCTCAGAAGGGCTACCCGGGTGTGCTTTATTAGTTTGTTTTTAAAACAGTCTTACTATATAGCCCAGGCTGGCCTCAAGCTCGTCATGGATCGCAGTCATGGGTTGCTGTGCCCAGCGATGTTTATTTTGAGTTATAGGAAGGTAAGGGTTGTGGATGCTGGAAGAGCCTTGCTAGCTCCTTGTCTTACAGCCTGGACCCATCACTCCAACACTCCAGACTTTTGCACCCACCCTCGCCTTCCCTTGCGTTCCCATCCACACTCTAAGGAGTATCCTTTGCAATTCACTGTCTGCTCTGCGCTTCTCTAAGTGAAACCTCTTTAAGTCACGCACTATTCCCCTGGAAATCTGCCTGCACTGTGTGTTTCCTACAAAAAGGATGTAGATGCTGCTGAATCCTGTTGGGTTATATGGTTGCCTCCATGCGCATAGTAAATCTGCATACCTTTTCTCTAGTTAAACTGTTTTCAGTTAACTGAAGTGGCATGGTATGATTCAAGCATGGACTCCTGCAGGGCACAGGCCAATTTCTTCATCTGCAAAACTAGATGTAACGATTCCCATCATGCCAACCTCCTGAGTGTTCCCTAGACTCCAGGTTCCCATATGCTCTGATATCCAGATACCTGACATGGATAGCCACACACCCGATATCTGGGTCAGAGGGCAGTAAATTAGAAGATGCTTGGATTCATAGGCAGAGCCTCTTATTTGTGAGTCTATTCTCTGACCTTCCTAAGTTCTGCTGAGTAGAGATGCTGAGGACCTGGTGGCTGTGGTGGCTAATGGCCATAGATGGGCATTACACAGGGGTAAATCTGACCCGTGGTGGGCAAGTTCGGTGCCTCATCTCTCCCCTTGTGGCAATCTTGGCTCATACAGACCCTTGAACTTTACGTCATCTGTAATGTCAAACTTGAGAGTCCTCCTGATTGGACTGAGAAACACCTGGGGGATTAGTGACACGCAGGCCTGGGGGTACATGTGAGTCATTTCCAGATGCAGCTAGATCCCCATGACTCTGACCTCGTGCCCAGATTAAGCCTTTGATGGATTCATGACATGACAGCATTGCTGGGAGGAAGAGAAAGGCAGAGGACAAGTGACCTGGTGACCTACTTCTGCTGCAGGCAGTCGTTGGGAAGAGTCTTGCCCAGGTTTCTTCTTGTGTTCTTTTCTCTACTTTCCTGGCACTGCGTGGACTGCCGTGTTTTACCATGCCTTTTCGGGCATGATGGACTTGTGCCTCTGCTATGACAAGAGAGATGCAAACATTCTTTCCTTTTAGCTGGTCTCGGGGACTTTGGCCACAGCAACACAAAAGGAAACCATTTAACAGCCTGCCTGCCCTTTACCTACCTAATTACCCAATCTCCTCTCACTCCTGCCTGGGGTTGGGCTGTTAAGATCAACAAGAACTGTGTCCAGAAACTCAAGCCAAGATATGAACTCCCAAGGCCACCTCTGTTCCATCCCTTGTCGTTTACCAGTTCCTCAGAAACCTCAGACAGTTTCTGTTATTGGCAGCCATGGTGTTCCCTTACAGCATGCCACTTTCTCGCAACTGGAATCTGGAGACAAGAAAAATGCAGTTGCTACACACTGCAAACTGGGCTTTTATGTGGCTTCCAGGCAGGAGACTGCTGTAAAATGCCACACACCTCCCTATCAATGCTTGCTTGCTGGGACCTCTATTCAATTCATTCATTGTATATCTTGGAATTTTCCATGATGTGGCGGGGAGTCAGGTTGCTTGCTCTCAGAATTATGCAAAAAGCCATTCTTTTCCTCAAGCAGAAAATCATGGGCACTCCAGAATCTTTTGACTCCCAGAAAGCCATGGGGTGGGTTTTCCTTGAAGGACAGAAAGAATAAATTGTTATCACTATGTTAACCATCCCACCTTAGAAGGGTGGGAGCTCTCCTCCCAAACCCAAATGTGACAGCCACTCTGAGGCAGCAAGTATTTAAATACCCAGGGCGGACGTCAGCTCCTTTACCCTGGTGGCTCCATTACAACATGGCGGAGAGAGCTGCAGTAGTTAGCTACTTTTCCCCCAATTAAGATAATTAAGCCAATGTGATGTTTTTGAAAAGACAAGAACGGAACCTTGTGTTTGTCTGCACCCGGCTCCAGGGGCAACTGAAGCGATGCGAGTACTCAGGACCAGCCACAAGGACAGAATCAGACACTTTCCCAACACTTTCCCGCTGTCGGAGGAGGAGCAAAGCCTGTGGCTTTCAACTTAGTCTGTCTTTATTATCTAGCTGCTTGGGGAAAGTCGGAGAGGTTCCCAGGGCTCTTGGCTGCTTTCAGGCCTGCAGTAGCTTATCAGTGGATGCTCAAAGTGATTCAGCTACTAATTCATCAGGCCACAGCTACAGCTCCAAGTTCGTTCTGTAGGTAAGTGATTCTGCCCATCTCCTCTCTGTAACTATGCAGGGTATAATAGAAGGGAAGAGGGTGAGGGAAGGGGGAGGGGGAGAAAGGAGAAGGGGGAAGGACAACACTTAAGAGGGACCCTCCAGAATGACAACAAAGCTTGGCAGTGTCTGCAGGAAAGGACCCCGCCCCCTGCTTGGGTGACTTCCAGCTTCTGCTGCTCAGGGAATTAATGTTTTGGTCTCGAACTAGCTTTGGTAGTTGGCAGGAAGGCAGCTACTGCTCATGGGTCTTTGGTAGTTTTTCCTCTCCCTATCATCTCTTGAAGCTCTGCTGTAGATCTGCAGTGCGTGGCTTTTGGTCCTACATTCAAAGAATCACTTCAAGCAGAGCCTTGTTGCTTCTCTGGCTCTGGTAAATTAACCATGGTTCGCATACTCAGTATCCTTACCTGGGATGCTTCTAACTGCCATCCTGTTTCAAATGGCTCTGTTCAAGTCACACCCCTGGGAATGTAGGTGAAAAGACAGTTCAGTCAAGACCTTATACCCTTCTCTTGTCCCTCTTCTGATGGGATACTGCACAAGCTTTGTGGGATTTTGTCCATAGAACAATCATATATAAGACCCAGTTCTTACCATGGAACTCAGGGCCAGGCTATAATCCCTGCTTCCCAGTCTCTCCTTACACTTAGGAATCCACAACTTAAGACATTGGAATACTCCCTTCCCTTACTAGATCAGCACCCCCAAGAAATGCCATGTTAGACCTCCAGCTACTCATTTTTATTTTAAGAGCCTTCAGCAGCTGACTGCCTCGTGGTCTATTGCCTCCCTTAAACATCAGCATTAGGTCGACAGCACAAGTATGGCTGGGCTCCCCCGCCCCACTCTCCTCGAAGATGCAGACTCAAACCATTCAAAAGGTATAAAAATAAAATGAAAATTCTCCCTTCTTCACCCTCCCATCCCACTCCTAAAGCAAAGAACTGTATTCTATGGCCACTCCAATATGCATAACAACATGCTTAATTCTCTATTTCTAGAGTCATTCATTTCCTGCTATTGCTTTCAGCCTGGGCCAACCCTCATGTCATAAAGAATTTGGAGAAGTTGGAGACATTGCTACTTTACATGTAGGTAAATCTTGTTGCTTGGAGCCCCTTCCCATGTGCAAGGGCCACCTTTGATGCACTATTTCTTCTGAACCAGTGGAAGTTTGAATGTAGGGTTTACAAGGGAACTAGGCTTGCTGGGGACTGACAAGGGCAGAAAAGTGACCCAGGGAGTCCTGTTACTACTGGTGATTGCTTAGGAAATAAGCTAAAGGAGAGGAAGGAATAGAGAGCCCAGTGAAGCCAGCATTCCTCAGAAAATGGACCTTGCTATCTCATACGCACACAGCACTGGGTTAGCTGAGATCAAAGGGCTGTGGGTAAACATCAGATTAAACTTGCCCTTCACAGTCTCTGTCCAGTCCCGATGTTTATACCCAACAGACTACTTCAAATGCGGGCCTGGGTCACAGGTACTGCAAATCATCAAGGGTTCCATGAACTGAGACAAAGTCCAGCTGACAGATGAAGGGACACACGTCTGGTGCATCTCCCTACTCCCTGTGTGTCTGACCGTGGACCTCGGTCTTTTGTTACTCTCTCCATGCCCACCTTCCCCTTTCCCTTCTGTGCTATGTGTGACACCGTGCACAGGATACCTCTGCACTGTTTGTTTCTTGACTACCTTAAAGCTTCAACTTGAAGTTGCTAAGGCTCTTCATGTAGACCTAGAGAGACAAAAACAGCAGTCACTACACAAAGAAAAATGCTTGAGCTTAAAAATGCTCAGTGGTCACTGAGGGTAGAGGCCACTGTTTGGAACAGTGGAGATAGGAAAGGGTTTGTCCAGGCTAGTTTCATGTCAGCTGACCACAAGCTAGAATCATTTGGGAAGAAGGACTCTCAAATAGGAAAATGCCTCCACAAGATCAGGCTATGGTCAAGTTTATGCAGCATTTTCTTAGTTAGCGAGTGGTGTGGGAGGGCTCAGCCCATTGTAGATAGTGCCAACCCTAGACTGGTGGTCCTACTGTGTGTGAGAAAGAAGTCTGGGTAAGCCATGAAGAGCAAACCAGTAAGCAGCACTCTCTCATGGCCTCTGCATCAGCTCCTGACCTGAGTTCCTGCTCTGCTTGAATGCCTGCCCTGACTTCCCTTGGTGATGGACTGATGGAAGTGCAAACCCTTGCTTACCCAGGTTGCTTTAGGTCATGGTGTTTCACCACAGCAATAGAAACGATAACCGAGTAGTGTTCCATCATCAGAGGAAGGTCTGTTCTAGACTTTTATCCCGATCATCTTCTGGGTCTAGACTCTACTCCTCCCCAACGACAAATTCTCACTCTAGTCCACCATACAGAAAATGTTCTCATAATTTCTTTTTGCCTAAATCTACTGTCTAGATGGGTGTGTGTCCATTTCTAAATAAAGAAAACCCATTTAATAGTTTTCCTCATACCACAGAACTAGCTCTCCAGAATTGTGCATCTCTGCCAAAATACTGATGCATTTTGTTGATATTTCGTTTGTACTCTAACAAATAAAACTTGCCTGTAGATCAGAGGGTGGAGCTAGCCACTAGTTAACCATAGAGGTCTGAGGGCCTGTACAGACAGATAGGAAGTGATATGGCTTGGCAGAGAGAGGAATATAAGGTGGGAGGAGACAGGTGCTAAGCCTCTTTTGGGTCTGGAGATTTCACAGAGGTAACTCTAGTGGCTGGATGATCTGCTTCTCTGATCTTTCAGCTCTCACTTCCTAATATCTAAATCTGGATTTTATTATTAAGACCAATTAGAGCTTGTGATACAATGCCTAAGAATCATTTGATTTTGGTGAGAAGGTTTTGTACACTAACAGTGGTGGTCAAAACTGGCTGATAAGAACCAGATTCTTGGGTCAAGTACAAGGGATCAGATCTAAAGATTTGCAGTTTGAGAAATGGGAGTGACCAGAGGTCATCAAGGACAGTTTCTAGGTGGGAGCAAACCTCCTGGCGCAGCTAATGAGGGCCGCTTGCACATCTGTGTTGTGCCAGAATGTGTGCAGAGAGACTGTCCCAGGAATGGAATGTGGGCCTTGGAGGAAGAGGGGAGAACATTAACAGCATCATCGAAGTTAAAATAAGCATATCCCAGAAAAAGTTGACTCTACAATGAAAGTATTGCAAATAAATCCCATTCCTCTTTTGCTTTCCAGAAAGGAATTGCAAAGTTGTCATTAACAGTGAGTTAAAGCAAACATATGACTATGTGCATGTGTGTTTTAACTCAAGTGCTTTATTATTATTATTATTATGCAATGCCCATGTTGTTGAAAACAATAAATTGTTCTACTCAGAATGAAAGCAGTGCTAGGCAGCTAGAAGGTGATCAATAAGTATTTTCTTATTAATTGAAAATAAAACACAAAATAAAAATACAAATTAGAGATGCGTGCCTCTGCTAACCATTCTTTCCCTAGACTAATGAGTTGTTTATTTCCCTGGCAACAGCTTCTCCTTAGGAGTGGTTAGCACATAATGGTGCTTGCTGAGGCTGGGCAGGTGCTAATCAATATTACAGACTGTGTTACCAATGTGACAGCTACAGAAACAAGAGAACAGGCACCAAAATTGCTTCACTTTTAACGGGTAGTGGATGAGCCCATCTGTCCCTTAAGTGAGGCTCTATGCTTACTGCTTCAGCAAGGGGAGGAGAGCAGCTCCATGCTTGCCACACTCAGGGCAAGTCACAGGTCCGAGTGGCCATGAAAGAGGTATTTACAGACAGGGGATTTCAAAACAAGGCACTTGCACTGGATGTAGATGGTGCAGAAGGATCCTATCGCCAGCAATAACTATTGTAATAAACATCCCTTGCTTTCCTTCCAAGGATCCAATTCTCCTGATGAAAGTTGCCCACAGAATTCTCTGAGCCAAGGGGATGTTCAGTAGCCATAGCAAAGACACCCCACAGTGCTATCCAAACAAGACAGAAGGTTGTCTTTATTATAATGGATCCAGAGCCAACAGATAGGCCCTGTTTCATGTAGTCACACAGGGATCTGGGCAAGCAGGGACACTGCCTTCCTCAACATGCGGCTTCTACAATTGTCCCCAACTTTGCCATTTCTATCCAACCAGAGAAAGGGGACATGGAAAAGACCTTACTTTGTGACTTTGGACACAGGCCAAAAATGGCTGTGTATCACTTGGACTCCTATCCAGCTGGCAAGAACTTCCTTTTATGGCTACACTTGGCTGCAAGGGAGGCTGAAACTCAGTAGTTTATAGCTGGGCCCCATGTGTTGAAGCCATACTCAAATTAGGAAGTAGAAAAATAAACTAAGGGTGTTTCCCCTCAAACAGGTTGTCCCCAAATTTGGGTCTTGAGAAGAAAGACAAAAGACTGAAGAGGACTAAAGTCGAAATGTTCCAGTGGTGGTATCCTGAAGTGGTCCTCCATCTGGAACCACCAGAATTCCTGTCTGTTTGTCATTTTTCTCTCTGACAGTAAGTACCTTTCTAGGCTAGGCTAGCCAAAATTTCTGTTTGCTGCTTGCCCTAGTCCACAATTGGTTGGTTATTTAGTTCTGGAACAGGGATTAAGAGGCTTGGAGGCCACTGAGGAAGAATCACTCCCTTGTGGTCAGCTTTAGGGGGATAAATCAGGGCTTTGTTGAGTTGATATAGCTGGGCCTGTCAGTCACTGTCCAGGAAACCATCTCACAAAAAAAAAAATACGATTTATGGAAGGACACAGAGGAGATGGGAGGAATAATTATCCCCTTGATGAGATAATGTGCTTATTCTTTCTAAAAATGTCTCTCCCTTATTTGGGCCTACCCCATTAAGCTTAACTTTTCCTTTTTCTTCCTTGTTTCTTTTTTAGCTATTGACCAAAAGCTAAGGAATACTTATACAGATGCTCTGGGCATTCTCACTCCTTCTCTGAGATGTTTACCCCATCCCTCCTAGCAGCTATGGGGCCTCCATAGTCGAACATACCTGCTTTTTTGGCCTATGCTGGCTAGTTTTTGCCTGCTTGACTCAGGCTAGAGAAACTTGAGAGATGGAAACTTTAGCTGAGAATATATTTCCATAAGATCAGGCTGCAGGTAAGCCTGTAGGGCATTTTTCTTTGTGATTGCTGTGGGAGGCCCCAGCCTACTGTGCGTGGTGCCACCCCTGGGCTGGTGATTCTGGGTGATTGATATAGGAGGGCTTCACCCATCGTGAGTGGAGCCTGGGGTGGTTCTTATGGAACCACTGAGCTGGTGGTCCTGGGTCCTATAAGCAAGCAGGCTGAGCAAGCCACGTGGAGCACATTGAAAAGCACCTCCTTTTCATGGCCTCTGCATCAGCTCCCGCCTCCAGGTTCCTGCCTTGCTTGAGTTCCTGTCCTGACTTCCTTCAGTGATGGACTGTGATGTGCAAGTGTGAGACTGATAAATCCTTCCTCTTCAAGTTTGGTCATGGTATTTCATCACAGCAACAGGACCTCTAACTAGGACAGGCCGTAAACCTACAAGTCGAGGCTCTTGGCTCTTCTTCATCTCTTTTCTCCTGGCAGCTTACCTGCCCTGTTTTTGTTTTTGTTTTCTTTTCAAAACTCTAATAAAATTGTCTTTGCGCTTCCTTCCCAGCCTATCTCTAAATTCTTTTATTACTGAGACTAAGAACCCAAAAGGAAACCCCAATTTCCCCAATAGCTCTGCCGTTTGCGGGCCTGTGGTAAAGGGATTATGTGGTGGAGCTATGCTGCTTGTTCCATGGTGGCCAGGAAGCAAAACCAGAGAGGAGGGGTTGCAGATGCTAATATTCCCTACAAGGGCACACCCCTAATGGCCTGACTTCCTCCCACTAGGCCCCACCTCTTACAGGCTCCACAGGCACCCAACAGGAAGCAAATAAAACCACACTGCCTTCACCCAGTCTCTTCATAGCTGCCTTGACTTCCAGCCAGCAAAACTCCTGGCACCCATCACTCTTTCCTCTCAGAAACTCCAGGATGGTCCAGTCAGTTCCTTCAAGGCCCAGTAAGCATTAACCATTTGAGCCTTCCCTGGTCATTCTGGTTTGAGCTGGCCTTGGTTTACGTTTGCAATATGTAAATTAATTAGCAATGCATCTTGCAAGTGGGTTATGCTTGGGTCTCAATTTGAATGTAACTCTGCAACCTCCACAATTTTATCAGCTATAAGCATAATTGTGGTGACAAGCAGGAATTTGCATATTAGCAGTCATCAGTGTGCTGCCTTACAACCAACCCAAATGAGAATTCCATCCCCCTCCAGGATATTATTGCAGGCAACCAATACCAGGAGCACATTCAAAAGCCAGATGCCTTTTAAGGTCTCCTCTTTCTCTCATTGTAATGCAAATTGCCTGAATCAAGGCATCTAAAAAGTGCCTGAGAGTGCATGGGAGAGCATCTTAAATAAGTAACAAGTCAAAATTCAGGACATTCCTTAATTAATTGGGAAACATAACAAAATAAAACAGCTTTCAGCCAATGGGAACTTGCTGACACCAAGTTGTCTTGGACTACCCTCCGGTAATGTGAGAAACTCCCTCTTGATACTTCTGTTAATTCCCCGAGGAGCCCCCCACCCCCAGCACAAACTTTCCCTTGAGGCTCAGAGGTAGGAGGGAAGGAGAGGTGGGACTGGAAAGGTGTTTTTACTAATTAGCAGAGGACAACATTGCAGGTTTGGAACTGCGTTGGATGCTGTGGACCCTTGTACTTAATTTTAGCCTAACAGGTTTCAACCTAAAGTTACGTGATGGAAAGACGGCATGAATAATTCAGTGAGCACAAGGTCCTGAACCCGCATTTTCTCTCATAAAGAGGAAAGCCCAGTGCCTCAGATACCAAGCTGCAAACCAATCAGAGCTTCGTGTCTGTTTCAGAGCTGTGTTACTAAGTGCTGTGTAGGTGTGAAAAGCCTTATTACCATGTAATTTTGTTGGAAGCAGACTTCCAAGTACCTGCTTTACTTTATATTCACATACACAAAAAAGATCAAAATGTATTTTATTTCCTAACAATAGCCAATTTGGTGATAATTACTGTAAAATACAATTTTTTAAAGTCATACAGCCCAAGTGAAGCCCTGTGTTGCTCCCCTTTGTACACGAATATCTTCTTATTTATTGCTTTTCCAATAATGAACTTTGAGATAAACAACAGAAAAAGTAATTTGTTTTTTGACAATGCTGAACCCTTGAATAGAGAAAAATCACACAGTTGAACACAGAGCGCAGTCCTGTGTGGTAAAGTGGTATCCATGGCAACCAATAGATTTTTATGCTAAGTCTGGCCTTTAAAAACATTTCACGTTTACCACTGAGAAAAAGATGGCCTTGATTTAAAAATGATACAACAAGTACCTCAGATGGGCATGCTTTCTGCTCTGGGCCGCAAACTCAATTAAGAGGCACCTCCTCAGCACCGAGTCACCTCAATAGCATTTGTGTCATCTTTGACGCATGCGGTGGCCCGAGTGAAAAGGAAAAGGTTGGACGTTCTGTGTTCTGCTGCAGGGGGCCAAGGCAGTCTGTTTTTCCGCTTGTTCTCCTTGGATTTAACATGAGGAGTAGAAAAGTGGGGAGTAAAAATAGCATGTTGGCCTCTTATCTGAGTCTGTGATCATGGTGACCATGAAAATATTATGCCCTGCTTATCTCCGGGGCAGCTCTGACCACACTTGCTTATTATAACTTGAAATGATGGATGGAGAAATACCTACCACACCCACTGCTGACTGAGGACCCCGAATTAGTTCCTGTGCACGTTTAGAAAGTTGGGTATCAAAAAATGGAATGGAATTATGGCCAAGGGAGGACATCTTATTGTCCTATTAATAATATGTTTCAATAAAATGAGATAGGATGGACCTAATGATACAAAGAATGAGGGAGGTAGAGAGGCAGACAGACAGACAGATAGGAGAGACAGAGACAGACAGAAAGAGAGAGAGAGAGAAAGAGAGAGAGAGAGAGAGAGACTCTTGAAAGTTGCATCCTTAGAAGAAAATTAAGCAACTGTCTTCGAAAGGACTTTGTTTTCACTGCTTTGTTTGTAACTAAGGCTAGCCTTGAATTAGTCTGTAGCCTAGGCAGGCCTTCCAATTCAAGACAGCCTCCTGCTCTGCCTACCAATCATCCTACATGGTTTTCAGTTCTTTCAAATCTTCCTTTGCAAGGGAACAATTTTTACTTCTTTTGCATGGGAGGGTTGATCTTTAGTCCTCAAAGCAGGGTGATTTGGTCCTCACTGAGAGCCATTGAGACCCATGTCCTGCTGTTGCTGGTGATCACTTATGCTAGAAAGTTTTCGCAGCCAGATAAGGGTGTCCAGAAATGTCCGGAAATCTAGATATGGAAGCAGTGACCACAGCACTTCAGGAGCTGACTGGAGATAAGACATGGGAGAGTCGGTCAAGCTGAAAGGAGACCATTAGGGTGGGCCTTTCTCCAGATTCTGATAGCGGCCATATGTAAGAGGAGATGATCAGGATTCGGGAGGAGACACCAGCGGGGTGTGCACAGAGGGAAGACAACACAGGAAGAGGATGGAAAATAGCACTCACAAGCCAACAAGGGAGTCCTCAGCAGAAGACAGGCTTGTTGATGCCTTGATCTTGGATTCCCAGCCTCCAGAATGACAAGCAGATACATTCCTGAGGTAAGCCACCCTGACTGTAGCTTTGTCTCACAGTGGCCTGAGGAAACTAATGCAATTCAAGTGCATGTGGAGTGACTTCTTGAGGGTGTATCAAACAGTCCACTCAGCAGAGGGGTCGAGGTTAAGGCAACAAAGTATTTGACTGTTCTGTCTTCCTGAGGAACGTTTTCATGTATATGCATGCGTGTGTGCATGCATGCATGCACACGCGCACGTGTGTGTGTGTGTGTGTGTGTGTGTGTGTGTGTGTGTGTGAGAGAGAGAGAGAGGGGGGATTCAGTATATTTGAGGGGAAGGGTCTGGATAGAGGGGAGTTGGGGTCAACCTCATGCTACCCTTCCTGTCTTCTGTTGTGACTCATTGTCTCTATTTGTCAACAACAATATGGAACAATATTTTGACTCCTCAAAACTGGCTCTGAGGAATCAAGAACAATGTACAGAATGTACAGAGAAAGCTGGCATGTCCTTCAGATAGCCAAAAACCTGAGAGTATTTGGACCCAGGGTGATGGTGGTTCTGGAGAGAAATGGGGGATGGGCTGCACTTTCCTCCTCCCAATACGGGCTCTGCCAGATGGCTGGGCCTCAGGCCCAGGACCACACATCAGCCACCTGCCCAGAGGCATGAACCATCCATCTTTCTAAGATGGTTTTCCTCCTTCATCCCATAGAGAGCTCTGGGCTATCTTTGGCCAGGAAAAGAATGTTGACTGTTCCACACGCGGCAACATAAATCACTCTCTTTAGGCCTTGTTAACTTTTACTTATAAAGTGTTTTAATGTAGAACTGTCACGATCCCATGAAAATAATGGGTGGTGACAGATTTAGGATTAAAATCTTCTCGGGTAGTTAGGATGGTGAGTTAGGTTATAAATTGCTTTTAAAGAGCTGAGGCGGGCAGTATGAGCTTCCCATGACTACTCCAAATGACACCAATGAGGCAGAAGGGACAAGTACATGTTAGTAATTCATCTTAATTATTTGTCAGCAAAGCCATCTTAATAAGAGATGTCTTTCATTTTGATTAAAATGACCCCTGGTAATCTCCAAAGGGCCTTGTCTGAGAAGCTTCATGGTAAGGAAAAAGTGAAGTCTTTGGGTTTGGGATTTTATGTCTCAAGCAAGGAGGATGGAGTCAGTTAAAAAAACACACACCAACGTAAAGAAATAGCTTAGGTGTCCAGTGGCATAAACGCATCAATCAGTCTCTGGTGACCTTATTTGCTATACTGCCAAGGTATCAGTGGGCTCATAATTTCCCTCACAACTTATCACGTCTCAGAACTGGCTCCAGGCTTAGCTGTTGACTGGCAGGAAGGCGGAGCTTGAGGAAAAGCGGGAGCCTATCATTGCACAACATGGGGAAGCAGGTTCTGCGTGACCTGGCTTAGGCTATAAGGGATTCCACCGGTTAAGTAAAATGTCAGTAGCCATCTGCAGCCCAGGGAGGCCCATAGTTACCTCAGAGATAGAGCAGGAGTGTACTGGGGGATTCTGGGCAAGAATCATGAGCAATGGGTAGGGGAGTCTAGAACAAGGAGGGCCAGGAATTCCATTATGTCATGCCTGATGGCCAGTACTTTTAACTGATTGGGGAAGACACAGGGACAAAATGAGTACTGTGGCCAATGTTGTCAAAAGGCCAGGAAAGTCAAATCTGTTCATTTGTTCATTTACTTCTAATGGACACAAAGTTATTGTATAGCTGAACATGCCATACTAAGTCAGTACCTGGGAAATTTCTATGAAAAAACAGCAAAAATCTATCTCTCAATGGAGCTTGAGTTCTAGGGAAGCCAATGACTCCACAACAAGCCTTGTTCATCAGATGTGAACAAGGCCACTTAAATGGTCTGCTTTTTGAAACCAGAGCTTCTGGGAATGGAGTAATCTGGGAAAATGCTTGCCAGGAAATGGGCTTGAGAGCCCAGCCACTGCAGAGGCCCATCCACTCACCCTGCTGGCTGGAGATGTCTTTCTGCAGCTTAGAGAAGCTCTACAATTCAATAACAATTTTCTAAGATGTTCTGATTTTTAAACATGTAACTATAGTTACAGGACTTCAGAGAACCATCTGCTAGACTTTAATTTGCGTTTTAGGACTGGGAGGATTGTAGATCATGGACTAACACATTCAGGAACATTCTTTCCTCCATATTCGCAGCTTTAAAAAAATATCATATGTACTTGCATCAACTTACTTTCCCATTCTGTCCTTGAATTTCTCTCCCACGTTTTTTCGTTGATGGACAGGAACAAAACAACCTCACTAGTATTGCATGTGGGTTTTTTTAATGTGCTATAAAGCATGCAACTATGAAGTGATTTGAAATGCTTTCCGTAGCAATTGTGTTTCTCTTTGTGTAGGGGTCTTGGTATATTGCAAAGGCTGGCCTTGAACTTTCAACCTTCCTGCCTCAGATACATAAGTAGCTGAGATAACAAGCATCTATCACTACTCTGATTTCAAGCAGTTTTTTAAATCAGTGTTTCCCTTTATAGAATTTATAGGACTATTTTTATGTAATCTCAGAGGGTCATTAGCATATCCAATGTGTATGGCATGAACGCCTAAGGCCCACAGGTAGTATGGTGTGGCAAAGCTTAGACTTTTAACCCACCATCCTTTACAGCTGTGTTTCTAATAACCAAATCTTTCATTCAGCAAAGTTTCTTGAGTCAAGTCCAGTTCACCCCCCCAAGAACTCCAAAACCAACACAGGGGAAGGAAACACGTAAACACAGAAAGTCATTGCAGTGTTTTTCTATAAAACATATATGTCAAGGTGCTGCATGCAAAAGTGGAAACCCTCAATGCTATTTCACACATGTTTCCCATAGGAGGAGATATCTGTATTTCCTTGGGGACTTCTCAGCAACTTCAAAGATCTTGTGAAAAAGTTGTATCAGAAAGAAAGGGTATGAAACATTGGCAGCTGCTGGGTACTAAGGAGTCTGGAGCAGGCTTTATGTGAGAGAGAATGAAACGGGTCTGGTGGTAGCATGCACTTTCGGCTACACAGGGATTTAGACCAGCTCTTGAAGGGAGGGCACTGTGTCAGTTAACTTTCTGTTACTATTTCACATACAAGAAGTGATCAACTTCTAAAGAGAGAAGCCTTGTCTTGAATCATAGTTTAGCTGGTTTCAATCAATAGCTGGTTATCTGCATTGCTTTGGGGCTGTTGCCAGGAAACTGCCATGATTTAAAAAAAAAAAAAAGCATGTCAGGCCACAAGCAAACCAAGGGGCAAAAGAGAGAAGACAAGAAAGGAGTGTCCCCATACCAATGATCTGATATCTAAAGAATTCCCACAAGGGGTCTCCTCTCTCAAAGGCTCTCCTGCTTCCCACTAGTGCCATGCTGGGGACCAAGCCCACCATGGGGGCCTTCGGAAGACACTCAAGGTGCAGTTCACAGCAGTCACTGACTGCTGACTCCATCCACACCTACGCCATCCCCTCTGAGAGACCACAGTTCCAGAGGTGCCCAGGGACAAGTGCTTGTCCCGTCTTTAGCTTCAGGTCTAAGGAAAGCACAGGGGCTGAGGAAAGGAAAGGCCTTGCAGGGGAGAGGAGTCCAGTGAGACATGTGGTCTAAGAAACCTGGGGTCCACAGTCTAGGGAAGTAGACCAGGACTGTTCTCACTTCAGAGGTTGGAAGCTCCTGAACTTGAGGGTCAGGAACCCAGATGATAACTCTTAGAAAAGTCCCCAGATTGTGTCATTTAAAACTTACCGGACCAAAGCTGAGAGGGGATGAGGACACTGGAGTTTGGGTTTTGTTTCAATTTAAACTCTGTATGCTTTGCTACTTTAACAAAAGGGCTTGTAGAAAATAATGTCTGGGAAATAGTTTCCTTTAGATCTTGCCTACATTACATTTAGATGCGATGAGATGGCATCCTGCCTTATTGAACAAGCCTGGAGCGGAGGAGGAAATGAGTCCAGATGACTGGAGAATTTTGATGCCTTCTCTTTAAATGGTCCTCATTCGTTTTATAGTCTGGATGGGATGAAATTTAGCAAATCCAACTTGCCTTTCACTGTGGAGAAGAAGATTGGAATCTGTTGACTGATCATTCCCACTTGGACTTTTGTGGCCTCGCTTCAATTGTCTGTCATTGCACTGGGTGCCTACAGTTTTCCTTTAGTGGACATTTGCTGACTTCCGTTACAGTAGTGTTTTCACCAGCCAACACTTCTTTGGAGAGGGAAGGAAAAGACTCCTGTCAGTTCTCCTGGTTCTGTCCCAGGCTCTGTCGTTGCTTTGATTTGTAGGTAGGACAAAGCACTTAACCTTTGTGTCTCCAAGAGCAAGTGATGACTTCTGCCCCATTTGCACTGTTTGTGAGCAGAGGGGAGTGCGCATGATTAACCGCTCTGCTCACTTCTTTTGACCACAGTGCCTGCCTCATGAGGGGCTGCTGTGGAGGGACGTGTGGCAGGCAAAGCCTCCAGGAAGGTGATTCTTGGCATCCGTGATGGTCATGAGAAGGAGGACACTCACTAGTCCTCCCAGTAGACGCCAGTACCCCTAGGACAGTGGGTGTGAATGGTGAGCACTATCTATTTGTGCCCTGGAAGAGGCCATGGGAAGTCAACAAGGAAAGTGGGGGCTCACCCAGGTTTAACACAATCCACTCTCTATTTTGACTAGGAAAGCAATCGATAATAACTAAATTGGTGCAGAACCAAATGATAGGTCAGATCTTTGATAAATTCTGGGAGATTAAATCAGCTAAGTGCTGTTGACACTTGGCTACTAAACCCATTGGGGGTTCTTAAACTTGGCAAAACAGCCAATAACCAATATTTCTGCAGTTGAGACAAGTGGTGTAGTCCAGAAATGGCTGATTCTGTGCTCTGCTCTCCGAAAATCCATATCTGTCCCTGTCCTCAAAGTCTTCTACACAGCAACAAAAGGTATGTCCTTGTCTTAGGTGGGCTGAAGTGTGAGTCACAAGTCTCTGAATCTCCCCATGCCTCGAATCCCTATGAAGTCACAGGCAAGTTCTAGGGCTTTCTTTCCAGTATGATTTTTTTTCTAAAATGTATGACTTGGCTGTTCTTCAAATTGGAATTCTTCTATCAACGAAATTTGAGAAATGCTTTAAAAAGTTATGCACTGAGTGCTGGCAATGTAGTGACGGGGAAATCATCCAATGTCTGAACTCTTCTGAGTTGTGGCAGGCTGGAAGGTCAGAGAAAAGACAGCATAGATCATGTGAGTTCTCGTGGGTCTTGATAGAGTTTTGGCTTTTATTTCTAATAGTCTGTGGGAGTCAGATTTCCATAAGTGTGCCAAATTGCCCAGGATAATACACTTATACAGAGAAAGGTTTCTTTTGGCTCACGGTCTTGGAGGTTCTAGTCCTCGATCCATTGGTCCAATTGCTTTGGGCTTGTGGCAAGCAACAGTATGGAGAAAAAAACCCAAATGGTAGATGGAATGAAACCTTACTGGCTAGAACACGAGAGACAGGGAAAGGGACTAGGACTCCATAATTCCCTTTAAGAACATAACTCTAGTGACCTAAAAATGACTCTTGAGACCCCACTTCTCCAAGGCTTTGTTATTTCCAAAATAGGATTATCCTTCAATACCAAGACCTAAGGGAGTCAAGCAATGGATACAGCTTGCCTTGGGTAGTTGGGCAGTTTTAAGCAGCTTTCATGTAGTGCATACCGGAATACCATAGGTCTCAGAAACTTCTGGAAAAAAGAAGTGTGCCAAGTTTTGTCTAACCCAATTCTATCCCATGTTATTTAACTTCAAATGCGTGTTAACATATCCAGAACACAGATTTGAACTTAAGAGGATTCCTTTGCCTGTTCTAACGTCTCTACAGTCATACAGTTTTGTGGCCATGCTTCTCCCCGTCCCTATTTTCGATTCACAGGAATCAATGGATTTCTTCCTACATGTTAGGTTACTCAAACTGCTACAGTTAATAGACTTGACGAGTATATTTATTTACTGTCCCAAAAAAACCAACTTATTTCTTTTTGACCCTGAAAAATAAAAGTGTGAAAAACTGAAATTATTTATGTAAGAGGAAAACAGATCTTAAGAGCTGCTTTTTTTTTTACATTTTAAAATTAACTTAAAAATTTTAATGCACTTATTAATTAATCTTCAGTTTGTATCCAAGCTTGTTTCTTCTTGACGTGACTGCAGTACGGGACCAGGGAGTCACAGGCATCCCTCTGCGTATTCAGTCAGGGACCCAGGCTGCGGGGAACCTTGTTATTTCCCATGTGTGTTTTCCTGAACTGCTTCACTGACTCATCCTCACCCTACTCAGACAGGAGAGCGGAAGAGAGAGAGAAGTTCACAAACGCTGCGGAAATTCACTGCTTGCCCTTAGGAGCCAAGGAAAATCGAGCACGTGACTCCAGCTGCATGCTTGCCGGCTAGGCGAAGCAGTTTGGGTGTATAACTCCTCCCACTGACACACGATACCGCGGAAGGCCGCATAAATTCTGAAGACAGCCACATATGTCTATGAAACGCCTCGGTACTTCTAGGTCTTTAAAGGAAAAATTAGTTTTAATGTGTTCATCTTTGTCAACTTCATAAATATATCGCGGCAGCGCAGGTCTAGATTACGTGTGTAGTAAATGTTTGCTGAATTAAGCAGAAGCTGAACTACTAAAACTCACACATCTTTGGAAAGGATTGGGGCCGCCACCAGAAGGCAGAACAAGACAGAGGTCGTGGGACCTCGGTTCCAGGGAGACAGCCATTTGCAATGCAAGCGGCCAAGACTGAAGTTTAAATTTGCCCCACGATCTATCTAAAGGAGGTCTCAGGCAAAGCAGAGGTGGACAATGACAGGGAGGAGGTTTTGCAGGGGCTTATCTGCAGATGAGGAAAGTCCCTCTGTAGCTCTTCACTGTGGTGGTGACCCAGAGCCTTCAGAAGCCTCCTAATCCCGTCAGACATTTTCTGGGCCATAAATCACGCTGCCAAGTGATGAGCACTAAATCAATAGAACTTCCATGTTTTGAAAAAGTGAAGAGATGCATCCATGACCCTGCTGAGGGAAGAGAAAGCACTGTTTACTTAACCCGATTCCGACTCAGGCTTGGAGGCCTCTGGGCTCCCTGGAAGCCCTTTTGCTCAGGTGGCGCCAGGGGAAAAGCTAAACTCAGCAGTCCTAGGACACCTGATTTCTCTGTATTATTTTGTCCTGGCTCTGGTTCGTTCTGCGATCGGAACTGACGACCGAGGTTTGCAGTGGCTCCTTCCTACACTGCCGTGTTCTCTCTTCCAAGCTGGAATGGGGATATTTATCGCACGCACACCTCCCCTCCCACGTGACCCTCAAACCCACTTGGATAAACAGAGCGTTTGTGGTGCTTATTCTGTACCTCCAGAAAATTCGAATCCTTGAATGCTTATCTCCTCATTGATGCGATTTTTTTTTTTTTGTTGTTTTTTGTTTTTCGAGACAGGGTTTCTCTGTGGATTTGGAGGCTGTCCTGAAACTAGCTCTTGTAGACCAGGCTGGCCTCGAACCACAGAGATCCACCTGCCTCTGCCTCCCGAGTGCTGGAATTAAAGGCGTGCACCACCACCGCTGGGCTTCATTGATGCGATCTTAAGGCAAAAACAAATAAGCAAGCAACTTCTGAGCAGAAACAGAGAGTTCAGTGCTGTAAGCCTCCCTGCCTTGCCTGTTTATCTCTCTATCCAACAGCAGCTGAATGCTGTGGGGTTTCTCTACTAGAAACATAGGGCGAAAGTGTGGTTTTTGCTTTTCTACAGAACCGTGTCGGGAGAGGCACCAGCAATGAGTCCTCCAGACCCACAGTCTGTGGAGGTAGTCCAGCAAATTTCAACAGGGCTGCATGTAAAAACTGCCCTTCACGGACCAGGGAGACCTAAGTGGGAGAAAGATAAAAATATATGACATAAATGATGAAAGCAATAAAACTCGCTGCTCAATTAGCTGGCTGGAGAAGGTAAGGGGAGTTGGTGACGGAGAGTGTCCACTTGCTCGACAAGGACCTTTGCGTCTCCCCAGCCCTCTTGACTCAGCTGTGGAACTCAGGTTGGTTGGTAATTTTGTAGGAGGTCCATCTACCCACCCAGCCAGCCAGCTCCTTTTCTCATTACTTTAAAGCATTAGCCGGTTAAGTGAAGAATATTCATCATCGTATGCAAATTGGGTTTCTGTTTTGATGGCTGTAAGAGCAAACAGCAGTGTCTACTCCAACCACTGCCGGTAATTTACTGTTCTTTCTTTTCCCAGCATACCCTAAGAAGCTGCACCGACAGAAAAAATGTTTAAAGTCCATTTGACAACTAGAAACCTATATGAATATATGTGTGTGTATGTGTGTGTGTGTGTGTGTAAGCATGTATATTTTATATGTTTAGAATGCAATACACGTGTCTTGACATTAGGCATTTCTGACAGCTACTCTGACCTGACCCTGGAGGGTATTCTAGGAAATTGAGAAGTAGGGCAAAATTAGATGTGCCCCAGAAAATGTGGCTGGTCATTGAGAAAGAGCAAATTTCTATTTAGAGGAACTGGTATATGCTAATAACCATTTTCGAATTTTTCCAATCTGATCTAAATTACCCCTAGTACTTCCAAGGTCTAGATACCTAATGAGAACAATTATTTCTGGATTTCAATTAAATTGAATTAAAGAAATATTTTATTTGTTTTTATTTGGAATTTTTATTATAAAAGTAAGATAGCCATATTATAGAGAATATGAAAAATGTATTTGGAGACTGAGATTCCCATAATTCCCTGCTTTAAGGAGACCAAAGCTCTGGCCTAGACTGGATGTAGCAGCGTTGTCTCTCTTATCGATTGCGTCTGCCTGTGTTATCAACAGAGTGAGCACATGTTCCCATTTGCTTAGGACATTTCCAGGTCAAGTCTGTTTCCCGGCACAGTAATTAATAGTGCCCTCTTACCTTAAACGGGAGCCCCTGTTTGAATGAAAATTTAAAAGTTCACCCTAATTATTGGTATTATCTTCAATGTATAATTTACTTCAGGAAAAAATATTTTAACCTAACATTCCACCTTAGGTGGATTAATTTGGTTAAAAATAAATGACAGAGCACATAAATACACTGAGTAGTTGCAATAGCCATACTATAGCACGAGGGTCTGCAACCAGATATGTGAGTGAGGTTCACACTGGCTACCTTTCCTTAGGTAGATGTCGACTCAGCCTTCAGGGACACCATGTGCCACTCGTGACTCAGGGCTGTCTGGCCTTTACCTTAGGTGAAGAATCACCTAGTTTGTGAGTAGAAAACAATTAGATGCTCACTAGAGCACTCACTTGGGTAGATTGCCTCACTTCAGTCTTCTTAAAGCTCTGCCTAAGTCCTGTCTCTATCCACAGGGCTTAGCATTGTGTCTGGACAGGACTGGGGAATGAAGTGAGAGACCCGAATGAATGAAATCCAGGTGAAATGCAGGTCTGGACATGATGGAGAGAGATCTATTGTGCATCTCTTACCCATCCCTGGGCTTTGTTTTTATAAAGATCTATTTTATATTTTCAAGTTATGCATGTATGTGTGTGCACACGTGCACGCGCGCATGCATGCGTGCGTGCGTGCATGCATGCGTGCGTGCGTGCGCACAAACACATGTGTGGAGGTGCCATCAGAGTCCAGAAGACGGCGGCAGATCCCCTGGAGTGGAGTTACAGGTCGTTGTGAGCTGCCTGCTGTGGGTTCTGGGAGCTGATCTAGGGTGGATCCTCTTCTAGAGTCGTATGAATTCTTAAACATTGGGCCATATTTCCAACTCCCTGACTTTTGTTTTTCTAAAATATGGTTTTAAAAAGAAGAATTAACGATCTATGAGTATAGCAGAATATTATTAGGAATCACTTTATTAATTTTTTTTCCTTAAGTCTCTGGATTATTTAGCTCCTGGTCATTTGGGCAGTGTTCGACATGAGCTCCCTTTCATGGCATGGGCTTCAAATTAGACCAGTCATTGGTTGGCCACTCTCACAAGTTCTGCACTTCCATGACCCCAGCTCAGGTTTTGTGGCTGGGTTGGTGTCCCAGTCCCACCCTGGAAGTTGCCTGGTTACAGAAGATAGCAGGACAGGTTCCATCATCAGAGAGGCTTCCTTCCGGCAGCTGATGGGAGCAGATGCAGCAGATACCCACAGCCAAACAGTAGGTGGAGAGAGAGATCTCCATCAGGTCTCTCCTCTTGGAGTGCTGGGAACTCCTCAGAAGAGGGAGAAGAAGAATTATAGGAGTCAGAGGGGTCAAGGACACCAGGAGAAAATGGCCCACAGAATCAACTAAGCCCGAATCATAGGAGCTCACGGAGACTGAAATGCCAATTACAGAACCTGCACGGGTCTATGCAGGTCCTCTGCGTGTATGTTATGTCTGTCAGCTTGGTGCTTCTGTGGGACTTCTAACAGTGAATGTGGGGGTGTAGCTGAAGCTTTCGCCTGCTCTTGAGACCTTTTTCCTCCTACTGGGTTGCCTTGCCCAGCCCTGACATGAGGGCGTGTGCTGATCTTCTTGTATCTTGTTACACCATGTTGATATCCCTAGGGTACCTCTCTTTTCTGAAGGAAAATGGAGGAGCAGTAGGTCTGAGGTCAAGGGGAAGTATGTGTGGTGGGGGGACAGAACTGGGGAGAGTGGAGGGAGGGGAAACTGTGGTTGGGATGCATTTTATGAGAGAATAAAGAAGAAAAGTTACCTAAAATGTCCTCATGCAATGGGACTATGGAATCTTGATCACCAGCAAAGCAACCATCACACACTGAATTCCTGGTAAACTAGATTTCTGCTATCCACTGACTCATATCTAATGACCCCAAGGGCCTGAAGAAGAAGAGATGTTTGGTCTGGGAGGATAGATCAGTGGGTAAAGTGCTTGCCACTCAAGCATGAGGGCTATGAGGCAGTGTGGGTGTGCATTTCTGGTGGAGGTCAGTCAGGGTCAAGATGTCTTCTCCATCACCTCTAGCCCTGACCAACCTGGCCACAAGTTCTAGAGAGCATAGCTTCAAAACCAGGGAGGACCACCCAACCTTTACCAGATTCTGAGAAAGTAAGACCTGCGTGTTATGTTAACTCACTGAATATTGAGGTATTGTCTGGCAACAGCTCTCCTGTCCTCAATTAGTCTGACAAAAGAGAGGATGAGAGAGAGGAGAAGGAAGGGGTAAGTTTGAAAGCATGTTTGCCAGGATTTAAGGAACAAGGGTATTGAAGAAAGAGCAAATAGACCCAGAAAGCCTGGGAGGACACATCAAGGTTAAGGACATCTGGAGGGCCATCTGATATTGGGCAAAGGGATGGTAACAGGAGAACACAGTTTACAAGCTGGGGATGGGGCTCAGAGCTGGAGGAGAGAGCATAGAGTCGGGAGCAATAGCTATAAAATCTGTGCTAAGGAGAGCATTACAGAGAGATTACCTAAACCTGGCTGAATTTGGGCGTGTCCTCAAGAAAGCTGGAAGGGATGGAGAGGGCCTCAGAGAAGTGATCAAGGAAATGAGATGCTTGTGTAAGAAGAAATTAAGATGATTGGCACTCCACAGCCTGGAAACACAATTCTAAGGAATGTGTGATTAGAGGGTTTCCTTCATGAAGGGTCTAAGGGTAAAAAGATAGTCTGGCTGCTAAAACTTGCAAAACTCTGTAAATGAGCACTTCCTTAAGCCCAAAAGACACATTTTAAAAATAAAGAACAGGAACACTATATACAGTTTTACTGCTCTGACTTCAGGCTCCAGAGGCCCTATGTTCCAGGTAGCAAGGTAATCATTGGTGGGATGGGGTCTGGGGGGGGTGACACAAAAGTAGCAAGATGATGACTGCTGGGATTGGCTTCCTAAGAGGTCACACAGACAGACAGTACCCAGAAGCAAGAAAGGATTGCTCAGGGTGGAAAGATGACAGAGTTTGGATTGCCTTTTAAGCTCCTGGCAGCAGTTGTGAACATGACAGCGTCGAGCCACCCAATGGTGTGTAATAGTTTCCCTGTATTAGAGATCCCAGAGGTCCCGTGTTCCAAGGCAGCACGACTTCAAGACAGAGAATGGAACATACATTCCCTGACTTCCCAGGGCTTATGGTGTGGTGGACTGCAGAGATACTGTTTATTTAGTTATTCTGGTAAGTGCCTTTACAGACAGGCACCGGAGGTCAAGGCAGCATCCAGAGGGACTCAGCTAATCTGGAAGAGTGAATGAAGGCTGTTTTGGAAGTCTTACAGCGAAAGCAATAAGAGTTAGCAGGCAAAGAGAGAACATGAGGGGAGTCAGTCAGGAGAGAGGTATGGGGCCAGTTTTCTTGCTCTCTTGTCAGGTGTTTTGGGTTGCTATAACAGAATATCTGAGACTGAGGGATTCATAAAGAACAGAGTTTTGATTCTGTTCAGAATTACAGAGGTCAGGAAGACCAAGAACCTGTTGAGGATCTTGTGACAGTATCTTATGTGTCAGAAGGCAGAGAAGGCAAGCATAGTAGGGCTGAACTTGCGTTTACAATAAACCAGCTCTCAAGATGTCAACTTCTTCCACTAAGAAAACATTAAGCCATGTCAGAGAGAGGAGATTGTGTTGCCTACTTACCTCCTATTGGGTCCAACTTTCCAACACTATTGCATAGGGGGGTGGAGTTCTAACGCATGATATACGCAGGGCTCAAACTATAGCAGCCTCTTGATGCTACGTTTCCCTTGCAGTAGTATGTGCTCTTGGCGGCTCATGTGGGGCAGCTCCACACACTCCAGGGTGACCTTGAGAATTGGCTGTAACAGCTCCCACCTGCCCTCTCAGAGAATTCACTTTTTGCTGGCACAGTCACGCCATCTGAAAATGGCAAAGGATAGGTGACCTTCCATTCCACCTTCAGTGGGCAAAGCCGAAGGCTGATCACCAAAGCAGGCACGTGTCAGCCCTTTTCAGAATCTTGCTGTTAGCTAACTCCAGGAAAGATGTGATATCAGGTTGCATCCAGACTTCAGCAATATATGTCTTGGTTGTACCTCTTTCTTCGCCTTCTCTTGAGTCATCTCCTGAGGTGATCCCTCCAGTCATTTACCCCTGTGCCTCACCCTGAGATTGAAGCTGGTAGTCTCACCCAGGTGGCTACCACAATTGAAACTATTGGCTTAAATGACTTCGGCTGTGCACAGATAGCCATGCCCTGCAGGAGCACTGACCTGGGATCCCACAGTGCTGGCACATGTAACATGTTGAGACATTTCTCGTGTACCTGAGTACCTTGTTTTGTGCAAGAATTTAATTATACCACTTACAAAGTACATGCACATCCTTTGCAAGGTGGTAGGAACAATCTTATCCCATACCTCATGGTCCAGATGCAGAAAGCCAAGACCAGGTGGGTGTCATGACCTGCTCAATCTTACCCATGAGTGTTGCCAGGACTCAGAACTGTGGCTTCAGCCACCATGCTGTTTACCCACTTTTAATGGGTGCCCCTGTAACACCAAAGCTCAGGACTCGGTTCACCTGCTGTGGTGTGTTTTTAGTGGACAAATACATTACCTGTGTAAGTGCACTTGTCAAAGAGCTGTTTTCTTTCCTCCAAGCCAATGGAGATGCACAGGGTTCTTCTTACTTCCGAGATGCCGCGCTCCCTTCTGAAGTTCAAAAATTAAAAAAGTAGAAATTCTTTTTAAGATGCAGCTATTGTGTAAGAAATTCAAAGGGGAAAGATAATAATACCGCTGGGTATTATTTCAGACTAGGAATTAAAGAAGTCCCGGAGAGCCAGAGTCTCCCTAAATCATCTGCGGAAAGGGGCCAAACACCTTGAGAAAATGTGTCCCACCCATCCCCTCCCGCTGCAGAGCATTGAGAACAGAGCAACCTGGTTAGGGACCTCCTGGCCCTGGAATTCCACAGGCAGCATAAAGGATGCTTCAGCATTTGTGTGATGGCCTCCCGATTTTTTTTCCTTGTCTCCAGGCACACAAAACAGGACTTTCATTTCTGGAGAGTTAATTTCCAACAGCAGCTTAGTCTCCATCTGAAGTCACAATCCTCTTTGGAGAAGCAATTGGTTATTGTGTAAAGGATTTCGAAGTTACATGCTAAGGATTATGACTCTATTTGGAGTGAAGAAGCAGTGTCAGGAGAACTCTTAAGTACCATATACTCAGTTTTGATGAAAGTGTTCCTCGCGGAGATAAGGGAGAGAAGGGCCAGCAAAATGCATGATGTTGTACCAGGTAGGGACTGCTAATGAGAACTTTTTTCAGACATGCTCTGTTCTTTCCGCCAGTTGAGCCTGGCAGCACATTCCTGCACTGTGTACCTGAGCTTTCCTGAGTTTAGGAGACTCTTTGTTTCCATTGTCTTAACCACCTCATTCCTGCCCTGTCTACCTTAGAGGAGTTCAACACAGAATAAATGGATAAGATGCCGCAGCGAAACCGTTGCATTTCTACAAAGATGTGTTCCTATCAACACTTCCCCCACTGACTAGCGGAAGCCCATGGCATGGCTGTCTCTGTGTTCCTGACCTCTAGTCGTGATGCTGCATGGGTACTCTTTTGTCTAAATGCCCATGTGAATTACCTTTGCTACATTCTCTTGCTTGGTTCCCTGGGTCAACTCACTCCACATAGACATACATTAGGACCCAAAGAGACGACTTCCCTTTCTTCTGGGTCACCAGCTAGACATCGTGCGTGTGTGAGCGTGCATGCATGAGTGAGTATGTGTGTGTGTGTGTGATCTGTGTGTGTGTGAAGGTGAGAGGACAATGTGTCTCTGTCTCTCTACTCCTGAGATTACACACCTGCTCATGCAGTTTGCTTGTTTGATTTTAACATGGGTTCTGGGGATCAAACTCAGGTTCACATGCTTGTAAAGCACGCACTTGACCAATTTACTGATCTCTCTGGGCCCTGAACATTATTTTACTCAGGTCCCATGTTTTAGTTTAGAAACAAACTCTTCTGGAAAAGAATTCCAAGTTCCATCAGAGCTGAAAATGCTGAGAACTGGCCCAGAGGGCTGAGCCTGACTAACTTCCACAACTCCTTCGGAAGCATAGCTGGACTCTCACGAGGGGGACAGATGCATCACTGGGCCCTCAGTGACAAAGGTCTGGATGCATCTGCACTAAAGTAAACTCGCAGCCACCCTGCGCTCTTATCAGCTACTGTTGATCATTTTTCTAAGTCAGTAGTGAGGTCTCCTACTTATCCAAAGGCTTAAGTCTGATGCTCAAGTGGCTATAGTCTTCCTTTTCAGTGACAAGTGATGATCTTAATGATGGCACCAAGGTGCTATGAAATCCTGAAGTGCCTGCAGAGTCATCAAGCATTAAATAATACTTACTGCCAGGCTTAGGATTAAAGGTAGATGGTTTTCTTATAATTCACTGCAAAATCGATGACTCTTGATATACATGCAAGTCCAGGTTAGATAAAATACTACCCAACAATTCTATCATCCCATTGCCAAACACAGGACAAAAAGCAGTGGCTGTCTTTCTGACTCAGGAACCAGGGGAGTGACTTGAAAGCTAATCAGCAAAGGACCTGAAACCTTGATTTTTAAATAGATACTTTCACAATGTATGGCAGCTGTCTCTCACAGTCTTAGGGACGCACGAGCATGTGCAAATGCATGGCCTTTTCCAAGCATCAAGATGTGGTCAGTGACGAGCAGTGAGTTTTGCCATTTGTCTACAGGTTTAGATCACAGCTCTAATTCTATGAGGTCCATGATTGCTACACTTCAAACCTAACCCAAAGAGAAGTACAATCCACTCCCTTTCTCCGAAGCACACAGCCCCACCTGTTCCTCTTCTCAGTGGTCTCCATTGGGATCTCCGCAGGCCTATCCCTAAGCATCTTCCAGACACTGGCCTGTGGGACGTTTTGGATGCAGCTGGGACCCTTGTGTCTGGGAGGACTCGCCAGGCAAATCCGTCAAAGCACGTGGCAGCTGTGCAGGTGCCACTGTTGTTTCGGATAACGGAGTATGCCCAGTGGCTTTCAGTTCACACAGAATGCTAGCTAGCTAAGAACCCGGGCTTTGGTGTTAGCCAGCCCACAAAATAGTTTAGATTCCCTTTGTACCACTTGCCAGCTGTTCCCTTACTCTGGTCAAGCCTCCATTTTCTCATTAGCAGAGTAGGGATAACACTACCAAGTGCATCCACTCTCAGACTTGCTGAGAATTGAATGGGGAGATGTATGCTCCGTGTTTGGCATAGTGCCAGGCACACAGTGAGGCCTCAACTAAGAGGGACTCTTGTTTTCCTGTGGCAACCCTCCACTCTCATGTACACAGGCTTCCTCCATCCTCCCTGATTTAATAACTCCAATCATTTTCTCACTCATTATTGTAACGGCAATCATCATTGCAATTACTGTTTGCTCATGACACTTCACATTATTATAATTATTATTTTTATCCTACTCTCACAAATGTCATTAATAAGTACCAACCATTAGTTGTCATTAATGATTACCAACTGCATGACATCCCACCCTAATTTTCAGTATAACTGAGAGTTTTTTTTTATTAGTTCTAAGGGCCAGCCGTGAGTGAAGAATAAAACTTCACTGAACCCAAATAAACTTTTCTGGAATATTCATGGCAAGCTTGTTTCTGCTTTGAGCTAAACACAACAGCTGAACAAATTTAATGCCTGACCTAAAACATTTGGAAAGCTTGTCTTCTGAAGGGAAATGTCTCAAGGCCACAAGGAATGTGTGCAGCCATGTGCACTGAACAGGACGTGCCAACTACTATTCTGTGAGGTGATGGTCTACAAGAGTAATAATTGTTGATTTATTCTGAAGCTCCATGAGACCAGCACTCTTCAGTAAACTTTTCATAATGAGCATATAGGTTAGGTGAAATCTCATCAATGTCCCCACTGTTACTGTAATAAAACAGTTGAGGTAACCAATTTATAATGAGGAAAGGTTTGGGGTCATGGTTTCAGAGGATTCATGGCTGGTTGGCCCCATTTCTTCTGTGGCTGTGGTGAAGCAGGACATCATGACAGGAGTACATATTTAAAAAAAAAAAACTGTTCACCTCACAGTGACCAGGTAGAAGAGATGCAGAAGAGGAGAGGGGAGAGGGGGAGAGACCCCAATATCCACTTCAAGGTCACACCCCCAATAGCCTAATTTCCTGTCTCTAGACCCATCTCCTGAAATTCCCACCACTTCCAAAAGCAAGTGACCAAGTCCTTAAAGCATGGCTTTTGAGGGACGTCCTGGAACCAAGTGTAGCACTAGATTTAGCCGAAGTTCAGTACAGTATATGGAACAGAAGGCAGACCATGGCTTTAAATGGGAAGGTAAACAGCCATGGGCTATGGCTTCACTCATGCTGGGTAATTCAGGTCTTTGGAGTGACAAGTGAGATATGAATGACCAACCCCATGTTGGGTCTGGCCTTTGATTTGTGGCTTTCTTTAGCCACTGGAGTGAAGAGACTTTGGCTATAGGACATCCTGGAGATGACATAAAGTGTTGGGGACAAGCAGCATGGCCAGCTGTCTTCTCCACATCTCTATGACAGCGTGGCTAGCTGGACCTGTTTGCACAAAGGCAGCTGGGCCTGTTCTAGAAGAGAATTTCTGCTCAGTCATTTGTATACATTCTTGAGTTGCTCCCTAGAATCAGCCTGCAGGAGCTGGGAACAGTTCAGCAGTAGAGTGTTCACACACATGCACGCACACACGCACACATGCTCACCACAAGACTACAGACTACTCCAGAGCAAGAACTAAGTCAGTGTCTCTCGCATTTCCCACAGAGCATAATGAACGGATGGAACCCATAAAGATGCCTAAATGCAAAAGAAGTTGTGCAGATATATTTAGAAATAAGAAGGAAGAGTGAGGGGTGGTGAGGGGCCAGGTGAGACACAGCTCTCTCCCTGGTCCTATGAACCATTCTCAAGTCACCTTGAAATACCACCACCCTCTTCCTGTTTTAATTTCCATGTGGTAGAGAGATAATTCCCCAAACCAAATAAAATTCTGCCTTTGTTGTTCAAAAATATCCCAATAGAGACAGTTTGGCCCAGCCAATAGTGGGCGGAGGGGGTAAATGCAACTCAACGTAGAGACGAGAGTTTGAATTCTGGCCTCTGCTTGGAACCCAGGTGACATGCGTGGCTCTTCACACTGCAGGCTTCCATCCCTGTGCAGAATGATGTGATTGTAAGAGTGACACTCTGAACTCTTGAGTTCATACCCTTGAGGTTGGAGCGTTCCCGCCTGACTTTTGGTGTCCTAAAAGTCAGAAGTGACCTCTCTTGTCAATGCTGCCTCCCCCTGCATTGTGCATGCATTGTTTGCAGTTTTAGAACAAGATTGAAATAGAAGCTTGAACAAGGCATTTGTGTTTTTTCTTTTTAAATCAGATATTTAAATACATTGTGGAAAGCAATTTTGGGGGTATTTAATTATTCACACTAATGGTTTATTGTAATGAGATTTTAAAAACCATTATGATGGGCAAAGGGCTGAGGCTTAAAATATTTTCATTTACAGATATGTTCTGCTTTAATGAAACCCAATATGCAAAAATCTAAAATTAGATAAATTGGAGGCTTTATCTGGGCTCATATTGTTTACTTTACAAAAGGGGTGCTCTGCTGCTCAAAAGCGTTTACCCAAGTGTTGCTTTGAACAGTGTGAGGACTATGGCGCCTTTGGAATGCAACTTCAATGATTTCCATGCCATTCCTATCCAGGTGTTATCTGTAAGGCAAGGTTCACCTGAGGAGAGCGTTGAGTATCCACAGGTTGGAGCTGACTCCGAACCGCCAGAGCAGTGAAAGGGAAGGAAAGGAGAGCAGAGATTTTGAGTGACATCCTCCACAGAAAGGAAGAAACACTCACCATGGGACTGTGAGGCTCCTATCTGATCTCGATGTGAAGGCACCTGTCAAACGCGCCATTATATCTCTTTAGCGGAACCTGAGTGCTGCTCGGCGATTAAAGTAATGGAATCCGAATCAGGAGTCGCGTTTCTCTGTCTCTTCTTTCTTCCAATTGGCTATTTCTGACATGTTCACTCTAAGGACAGTTTCCCACTTATAAAGCAATTATTACCATCTCAGGGGGGAAGCTGTAAAACCATGTTAATGTTTTTAATAGGCTGTGAACTCTTCAGACTAACATCTAACATTGTTGCCCTACTCAGCTTGTGAATTGATTGGCAGGAAGCCGTGTGTGTGTGTGTGTGTGTGTGTGTGTGTGTGTGTGTGCGTGTGTGCGTGTATGTGTGTATGTGTGTGTATGTACGTATGTATGTATATGTGCATGTGTGCAGGCACAAAATGCAGGTGCATGAGGAGGGTGGGGATCAGTGTTGGGTGTCTTCCTCAAATGCTCCTCTTTTTTTTTTTGTTTCTTTCAGGGTCTCTCATTTAACCTGGGGCTGCACTGATTCGGACTGGCTGGCCAGAAAGCCATAGGAACCCTCGGGCCTCTGCTTCTATGGTTCCAGGATTACAGGTTCCTACAACCGTACTTAGCCATACTTAGTCTTTGACGTGGGTGCTGGGGACCGAACTCAGGTCCTCATGCGTGCATGGCTAGTGCTTTACCAAGTGGGCCATCTCCCCAGCTCTTCAGTACTCACCTTTTGTCTTCAGCTTTTGAATAATAAAGTAAGCACAGAACTGGGAGAGGAAAAGGCATGCCCGTGTGTCAGTTGCCTTTCCCCTACCATAACAAACCACGAGATAAACAAGCATAAAGGGCCTGTTTTGAACCATGGTTTCAGAGGCTTTAGTACCTGTGTCATTGCCCCTCAATGCTGTGGGGTCCATGGCAAGGCAGGAGTAAGGCAGGATCTTATGGTGAACAAAGTTGCTTGTGTCCTGGCTGCCAGGAAGCGAAAGAGACACAGGAGGGGCAGGTCCTGTACTTCTTTTAAGGGACTACACCGCCCCCCACAGTGACCTAACTTCCTCCCATAAGGCTGACCTCCTAAAGGCTCCAGCACCTCCCAATAGTAACATGGGTGGGTGATGGGACTTTCAGGTCTGTTGGGAACATTTCAGATACACATTATATTGCCCAAATAGTACACAAAACTTTTCCAAATGGTTTATTAAATAAAACTGTAGAATCTGCTAATTGGACGGTAAATTATCACCAGTGCTATGGAATCAGCAGTTTTTATTCAAAAGAATTTGTTAAATCTGTCTCAGTACATCAGGGTCAGTTTGCATAGTTCATGAGAAGATAGAAATATCCTCATTATACAGTGATGATCAAAATACTGAATGTATTGCACAATCCAAATTGTGAGAGTTGGGAAGTGAGTTTGAAGGTTTTAGGTCTATGATCTTTGAAAGTAAATGTTAACTCTAAAATTGTAGCAGAACCAAGTCCTTGGATATAATTAGTGAAGACACAAATGCTTTCCCTATCTGCCCTAGGCGGTGTTGTATTTCTATGATGAAACACTGTCTTGAAGAGGTGTGGTAGTCTGAATGTATTTGGCCTCCATAAGACCACGGGGAGTGGCACTATTAGGAGGTGTGGTCTTGCTGAAGGAAGTATGGTCTTGTGGAGGAAGCTGGATGGCCACATGCCTTTAATCCAGACCTTGAGGCTGTAGGACACACCTTTAGTATAGGCCATACCTTCTGTAGGAAGTGTGTCACTGCGGGGGCGGGCTTTGAGGTCTTTTCTCAAGCTTCACTCAGTGTGACACTTAGCCAACTTTCTGTTGCCTGCAAGATGTAGGACACTGAGCTATTTCTCCAAAACCATGCCTGCCTGCATGCTGCCATGCTCCCACAATGATGGACTGAACCCCTGAATTGTAAGTGAGCCACTATAATTAAATGTTTCCTTTATAAGAGTTGTCATGGTCATGGTGTCCCTTCATAACAATAAAAACCCACACTGGGACAGGAGGAAAGGGTTTATTTCAGTGTATAGCATGAAGTGAAGTCAAGGCAAGGACCCTGGAGGGATGCTGCTTACCAACTTGCTCTCTAGGATTTGTTCAACCAGTTTTCTTACACATCCTAGGACCACCTGCCTAGAGGGGTCACTGCCTTACCACATCAACCATTAATCAAGAAACTGCTCCACAGGCTTGCCTACCAGTCAGTCTGATGAAGGCATTTTCTCAACTGAGATTGCCTCCTCCTAAATAACCATGGCTCGTGTCAAGTTGACAAAACAAACAAACAAAAAACCCAAAACAACAACAACAAAACCTAACCAGCACAGTGTCCATGGAGGGAAAGAAGGATGGACATGGTAGGTGTGTATTCAAAGGTGAAAAAGAATGCAGTGAGTTGAATTAAAGGCTTAATGGTTGCTACTCTCCCTCCTTTTGTTGTCCAGTCCAATTCATTCATGTATTCCTACTTTCCGAATGGACTACTGACCCAGCCTCGTGAGAACCTGGAGCAGTCTTGGGGATAGCTCTGTACACTCAGCAGCTGGCCTTAGAGGATGTGACCTGCCTCCTCGTGTACAGGTTACGTGCCCATAATAAAGGCTAAGCAGAGAATGTAGGCAGGCGCTTTTCCAGGAACACCAGCAGTTGGCTCTGGCAGCTGAGGGCAGTCACAAGATCCCTGTCACTGCACCCAGCTAAGGACAGCTACCCATGTGTGTCAGGATCCTTGGACAGGGTGTGGCTTATAGGGTTACAGCTTCAGAGAGAATGCACACACACTCTGCAGCAGGGAAAGGAACGCAAGACTCAGCCCTGTCGGAAACCAGTGAGACTCGAAGCAGAACCTCCCAAGCTTACTGACATGGCCTGTTAGAAGCTCATACCAGGCCAAACTGAAAGGCGTGAAGCCACTGCTTCTAGTTGTGCGGACACGACTGTGTGGAGGCTGAGAATTGGGCCATGAGATGGAGGCAGCATGGATATAGTTTCCCAGGTGGTAAAATAAGACAGATAGGCAGGTTTTAAAACCTGTGACCTGCTGACCTGTCATGTACCTATAGGAGCAGGAGTGGTGAAGATTTACTTCAGGACTTCCTAAGCATTCCGTTAATGCTGGCCTCAGAACTAGTCAAAGACAGATCCTGCACTATTTCCTTTAATGAAGAAGGCCTTTGACCCTCTGTGTGTGGAAGACACGAGCAGGTGACTGGAGGAGAGTGTAATGGAGAGGTCATTTACCAAGGTGTGGGGCTGCGGTGCTTGCCTAGCATGCAGAAGGCCATGGGTTCCATCTCCAGTACCATAAACAACACAACAAAACAACCACCACAAAAATACCCCACAAAGGTGTGAGCTAGGTTTAGGAAGCCAAAAGGGTTGGCAAATTACCACGACATGCTCTCGTGGGCTGCTAAGCCTCCTGGGGCAGGAAGGGTATTATGTGGAGTTCAATGTCAATGTTGTCTTTGTAGGGCGATGTCTCCGTTAGGTTTACTACTGCTGCCATAAATCATCATGATTAAATCAACTTATAAAAGGAAACATCTAACTGGGGGCCTGCTTATAGTTCCAGAGGCTAAGTCCATGACCATCATGGCATGAGGCATGGCAGCAAGTAGGCATGGCCCTGGAGCATTAGCTGAGAGTTACATTCTGACTGACAGCCAGGAGGCAGAGAGAGAGAGCAGTTCTGGGCTGACAGGGAGGCCCCACCCCCATGACACACCTATTTCAACAAGGCCACGCCTTCAAATCTTTTCCAAAGAGTTCCACTCACTGGGGGATGTAGCATTCAAATGTACATGAGCCTATGGGATGCATTCTTATGCAAACCACCACAGGTGAAGAGACAGGAAGGAAGAGGAGGATACACACCACAAACCCATTGCCCCCTCTCTTACTCATCTACTACCATCTTGAGCTGCCTAAAGCCAATGCAAAGTCAGAAGCAAGGCAGGCTGGCTTCCAGAGCAGAACATTGTGGAGAAGAGTGGAGGGTGAGCCAGGAGGGACAAGGAGAAGGCAATCTGGCAGGTTTCAGTGGAAATCCATTCATAGTGAGATGATGACAGCAGAGACCTCGTGGAACAAGCAAAAAAATCTGCATTTGGGGAAACAGCCAAAATCAGCTCCATATGACCTCTGATTGTGTTTGACATCAGGGCACATGTCTATGGGCATGTGCCTCTGGTTAGATTTTGAAGTTCCAGAGGGCAGAAACTGGGCTCTTTTCTTTATCCCTAGCCCCAGCACTGAGCCTGACACATACATAACCTGTACAGTAGCCATTCATTGACTGATTGACTAAACAAATAAAAAAGATAACAAAGTATTACATCCTGGTTAATTTAATTTTCTTTTCAAATGAATTTTTATCCAAAAAAGAAAAACAATCACAGAAAACCCCTTTGATCTTCTTCCTCCATGATTGAAAAATTTTCCTAAAGTATAACATTGGCTGTTGCAATCATTCAAAAGGATTATGCTAAGCTTGGAGGAATATGTCTTTGATGACTGTGAATTGAGCAGCACTCAGGGCTGTCAATCTAAACTGCAAGTATGGGCAGCAGGGCTGACTTGCAACGCACTAAAGATTTTAGACACAAATAAACAAACACATTGCAATCGCCATAGCCAATCACATTGGCAGCTTATCCTGCCAAGAATTCTCTTCAAGGCTAAATGTTCTATATATTCCCCTCAGTGTAAGCACTGTGGTTAATTTAGGATTGGGGTTAGATACCAAGGAACAGAGATTTTTTACTTCTCCATTGAAAACTTTTTTTGTCACTGTTGTTATTTTAACTTCTTTTCTGGTACTTTTCCAATTTCCCAAAATGACGCAACTATCTTTATTACATTAAGTATCCAGACTCTGTTTTCTATTGCTCTTGCAAAGACCATTTAACTCTCTCATCTGTCTAGCAGGACTTGGCAAACCATTTCATCTTTCGTGCCATAAGAAATCTGTGGAATACTCCTTTACACTGTGTAAATATATGTCGCTGTGATAGTTTAATAAAGAAGCTGACTGGACAATAGCTGGACGGAATAAGGTTAGGCGGGAGAACCAGACTAAGGACACTCAGAAGAAGAAACGCAGAGTCAGAGGAGTCACCTATGAGACACAAAAAGGAAACAGTGGGTGCAAGATGAAGATAGATAATGTCATGTGGCAGAATGTAGATTAATGTAAATTAAGTTGTAAGAGCTAGTTAGTAATAAGCCTGAACTATGGGCTGAGCATTTGTAATTAATAGTGAGTCTCCATGTTGGTTATTTGGGAACTGGTGAGTGGAAAAGAAAAGTCTACCTACAGAAGCCATTACAATTTTCTCTATAATCTGAGTTCCATAGTAAGGTTACATTTGATAGCACTTTAATGAACTCCTTCAGACCTGGCAGAATAATCCTGAAAACCCAAGAGACACTCACCTGCCTCCCCTGGGGTTTTGGGGATGGTCTGGAGTTTTGCCGCAAATCTTCCTCCATCAGAGAACGCTGACTCTCACACCTAGCAAGAGGATTGTAGCTCCACATGTAAGTGGATGTCCCCTGGTTAATTTTATTTGTTGTTAGGCTTGTCTAGCAATAGCCTCTGGTAATTTCAGTTGGTTTAGACTCCTTGTCCCATCAGAAGTCTGACCCTTCATTGCTGTCATTTTAACGTTTTAAAAAAGACTTATTTTTTATGTGTATGTTTCACCCATACTTATATATATATATATATCACACACCTGCCTTGTGCCCTTGGAGGTCAAAGGAGGGTGTCAGAGCTCTAGAACTAGAGTTCCAAATGGCCGTGAGCTATCATTTGGGAGCTGGGAACTGAACCCAGGTCCTTCGCAAGGACAGCAAGTGTTCTCAACCAGGGAGTCCTCTCTCCAGACCCAGAAATCAGAGTCTTAATACGGGTTCTGTTTGTTCCCCAGGTAACACCCATTGCAGACATGTGGAAACCTGTGGCCATTCAGGACTCTTGGCATCCTCCTCAGTGTTTGCCTGCACAGACTGTGTGGTCTCTGGGCTGCTGTTATCATCGGATCATTCCTGCCGCTGTAGAAACGCTGACCACATCTCCACCCCTTCTTGTGAAGAAGCCTTTGTGACTCAGAGATAGTCCTGGCAGCTTTATCCTCCGTCCTTCTTCTTCCTCCTCCAACCCCACTCCTGCTACTTTCATCTTGCACGGCCATTCCCCACTCTACCTCTGAGCCCAACGAATGGCCTTCGTGGCTTATCTGAGAATGCCTATTTCAGTTTAGTCCGAAGATATCTAAGAAGTAGGAAATCACGTTTTAATCTAAGCTCAAAATAAATGCCGAGTCATGCGACGTATCAGAAAAAAATGCATTTGAACAGAAGAATTGAAGATATCAAATAGATTCGCAAAAGTACGTTTCTAACCCTGTTACTGAGACAGTAAATTATTTATGCTTTGAAAGATATGCTAATAATGCTTCATTTTGTTTTATGTGTGTTTTCAATAACATGGAAGGACGCATCTTGATTTCTTGTGACACGAGAGTTTGCTCTCAGGGCCTGGCTCAAGCACTCCACCCCTGATCTGTGTCACACTGCCTTCCTGTCACTTTCGATAGCAAGACAGGGCTTCACTAACTTGTCAAGGTTGGTCTTGAATTTGCAGTGGCATGGGGCTTGTAGGCTGTGCCACCAGGCCCAGTAAACAACAGTTCATAGCAATCTTTTTCTCTTGGCTGAATAATGTATCAGAGATATTTTCATATTGTTAATCATTCATATTATCAGAAGTGACCGTATAATACTCCAATTTGGCTATGTTTATAATTTATTCAGCAAATGTCTTACTCATCTCTGATGCTCTGATGGTTACCATCAGAGCCTGAATATACATAAATACCTCTAGGAGAATTACTAGACCAAAGAGTGCACATAATACTGAGGCTACATGAGTGAAATATAGGGTCTGATCTACTGGGATGACTGAGAATTAAAGTTAGTGGAAAATATAGAGAAAATGTGACTCTTTGGGGAGAATGAAAAAAAGCATCATTGATGAAGGCAACCATATTGTATTCAGGTAAGGGCATAAGGAAGCCTCGACAGGAAACAAAAGCACCAGGGTCTGTACGGTGCTTCCGAAATCTGCCCAGTCTCCTCCGTTACTTCCTCAATTAATAAAAACTGTCTTTGTCGAGTGGACAACTTCACTCTTCTCCATACAGCTCTTGTGTGCTTCGCTGGTGAAATTTTTCTAACTGAAAAAGAGGTGGCAAGCCCAGGATCTTGGCTGAGGGAGAGAAGGAGGGAAAGAAAGGGAGGAAATATGGAAAGAGGGAGAGAAGAATTTGCTAAAATAAGTGTTTTGTTTTTGCAAGGATTGTTGATCTCATGGAGTGCTGCAGACTTCATCAATGTGGTCCCTCCAGTCACCACCCTTGTGGTCCTTGAAATATCGATGCAAAACATCTATACTGACGTGTCTGTCTTCTCTGTGACTAGCTGAGTGAGGGTGTTGTCTCAGTTGCTTTGACATAGCACTGAAATAGTGCCTTACATAAATATAGAAGGCTGAGAATTTTCAGAACTGTCCACAAATAGGCTTCGGGAAGGATTTCGAGACTGTATCCAGTGATGCCACTTCAATCATAACTCTAGGAAATCAATGGTAAAAGGCACCAACCATTGCCTTAAATAATCACAGAATGCATCTTCAGTTGTAGGCTGGTGTACAGCAAGTGTGGGTGACCCTGGAGCCCAGAGCAAACATGCAGTGTATTCACAGAGGAAGGGAGGGAGAGAGGGAGGGAGGGAGGGAGGCAGGGAGGAGAGAAGACAAAAGAGAGACTAAAATAGAAAAGAGAGAGAAGGGAAGAAAAGACAGAGGTGTGAGTAGAGAGAAGCCTGGCTTCGTTGCATCAGAAGCATGAAAGCAATGATTTTGGACCCACTCTGAAGACTTCCTGGACAAGGGGTCCTGGAAATACTCCATCCTCTTGCACTCCACAGCAGGGGGTTTGGAATTTCTGAACAGGCTGTGGAGGATTTGACCCTTCCAATCCTGCCCTCTCCCACAGGTACTTAGATGGCTCTCCAGAAACAACTGACAGAATATTAGGATCCTTGATAGACGAGTCTGTAATCAACCAACAGTATAGACACTGTAGAAACACACTCTTACGAAGTTCCATCATGTGGGCGCGACATGCCACTTCAAGGGCTAGTTAAGGATCTTTGGTGTCCATGCTTTCTGAGGGTCTGCTTCTGCACGGACGTGGGCAAGATCGCAAACCCTGCTTACGACACTGTCACGGGGATGGGGGGGGCTGCCTCAGCTGACAGTGGGGACTGGTAGGAGCCTGGAAAAGTACAATAATATTCAAAGTTGCCTTCAGTCTTATTTTTATTTGTGCTAATTTGCATGACTGGTGGATGCCAAATGAAGATATTTTTCTTTCTCCTTGGAATAGCTTCATTTTAAAATACCCTTCTTTTCAAAGTGCCCAAATATTACTGTGGTGAATAACGAGACAGATGGAGAGTGGGGAGGGTGGGGCAAGTTCAAAATGCTTTTCGCTCGGCAGAATAACTTAGTTTTTCAGATTTCCAGCCTCCCTCTATTTTGCTCATCTGAGGGCACCATGCCCTCCACCCTGTGGAGATGCAGCCGCCACAGAGCCCCATCAAACTCCATCGACCTCCTACACACAACCTATTGGAAGGGCGCGGCAGCTGCCCCTCCGCAGGCTTAGTGTGACTCATTCTATAAGCAAGGGGAAGCTTCCAGGCTGCGGGACTTTGCTGCTTGCAGCCCCGCCGGAAGCATCCATCACTTTGCAGAGAGGGAGAAAAACAATCCAATGCCTCATCGCATCACAGACATTCGGAAACTGGAGCTGCAAGGAGTTCTTTATCCTTTTCTGAGCAAGCAATATCAGGAAGCCACCGATAGCTAAGTGTCTGACTAATTTGGGTGCACAGCCTTGTTGTTAAGAGACAAGAGTGTATCTGTCTGGTTTCCAGAAAGGCAGGTGCCATATTGCAGAGTTCCACTGTCATTTCCCCAGCCCTTGTTTATTGCCGTCTCTCCCTCCTCTACCCAAAGCTGCATGGCCCTCCCAGGCCCTTGTAAAATGTCAGCAGTTCTTCCAGGAAGCCTCGCCCATGTACCAGTTCATCTCGCCACTAAACAATTTAGAAATTAATAATGTAGCAACAGGAGAGAGATTAAAAAAGCCATCTGGTGAGCAAACCCAAGCTCAGCTTAAAATACCTACAGCACCAGACAGAGATGAGTACGAAAAGAGCAAGGGCCGGGGAGCCAGGGCACTCAACTCAGCTGCTGCACCTGCTACTTGCTAGCTGTGCCCATTTGGGCTGGTCACTTAACCTCTTCCTGCAGTTCAGGGACCAATAATCATCCTTCCCTCAAAGGACTTTAGAGATGAGTTTATTGTCATTGGAAACAGTCTAATACAAATGGCATAAGCATATTAATCCTGCAGCACGATTGACCACGGTCCATCCTGAGGGAACACTATCGGCTTTGGGACTGCTAGATCCAGATTGACAACGTGCTGGCCAACCCCCTTCACATCTGGCTACAGAGAACAATGGATGCCTGAGTCTCAACAAAAAGACCCCCTCTCTCTGACCCTCGTTGGCTCCGGGAGTTAGAGCTCACAACAGAGTATGTTCATTCATCCAGTCAGCAAACACGTGTGCTTCATGTCCTGGTTGCTCATCTTAGGTGGCATACTAGAGACTTGGGGAGTTCAGGCCTGAGCTAACCTCCCAGTGATGTGGTGGTCCACCAAAGAGTAAGAGCGGCTGAGTAAGAGCAGAGGAAACGAGAAGGCAGGCAGTGGGAACAACCTAGTGCTGCTGGCGGCTCTGAAACTTGATGGGGGATGCCCTTCTGTATATATGTTTCTCTTATTGGCTGATGAATCAAACGCTATTTGGCCTATAGAGGCGGGAAGACAGGTGGGACTAGGAGGTGAGAAGAATTCTGGGAAAGGTAGCAGGGAGAGACCTCGAAGAGATGCCATGTAGCCAAGGAAGGAGTAGAAGGTCCAGACCCTCTCCGGTAAGACAATACCATGTGGAAATACATAGGCTAATAGAAGTGGGTTAATAATTAAGACAGAGCTAGCCCTAGCCATCAGCCAACAGTTTAATAAGTAATATAGTGCCCATGTGTTTATTTGGGGCTGAGAAGGGTGGTGGGATCTGGTGGGATAAGAAAATTCTAGAAACAGAAACTCAGCCTAGTTTGGGTCTGCTTGTTGGTGCTCCTTCCTGTTCTGACCTACTTCCCACAGGAAAACATCTCAGTGTTTATACTTATCAGGTTTATCTCATGAACGATAAACCGAAGACAGAGACTAATACCCAAACTGCCCACAACAATTTCCTTAGGCCTAAGTAATAATAGTCACCAACAGTTATTGAATCTTCACCACAAGCCATTGTTCCAGGTCCCTTCGATTGTCAGGCCTGCTACTCAGTGAGGTGGAACTTTTATTTCCAGATGAGAAGAAGTGGCACAGAGAGCTTAGATACTCCACTTGAGGCCACTTGGTAAATGAGAATTCGTCTTTAGAGAAGTTGTTCTCAACCTGTGGGTCATGACCCCTTTGGGGTCCAATGGCCCTTTCACAGGGGTCACATATCAGATATCCTGAATATCAGATGTTTGCATTATGATTCACAACAGTAGCAGAACTACAGTTATGGTAGTGATGAAGAAACCCTTAAGGTTGGGGTCACCACAACACGTGAATTGTATTTAAGGGTCACAGAATTAGGAAGGCTGAGAACCACTGTTCTAGAGGGAACCATGTCTTCCTGAATTCCATCTTCTGAAGCCCTGGCCCCTAGGGCCTCAGAGTGGGACTGTAGTTGATGGCAGGGTCTTAAAGAAGTTTAAAGTAAGGTCATTATGGGGGCCCTGAGCCAGTGGCCACTACCCTTACAAGAAGGTTGAATACAAACAGGCGTACAGGGAAGATGTAATGACACAGAAAGAAGGTGTCACCTGTAAACCTCAGAAGGAACCATCCCGGTTGGCACCTGGATACCAGACAGCAGCCTCAGGACTATGAAGAAATAAATTTCTGTTGCTTCTACCTCCCAAGTCTATGGCATTTTGCCATGGTAGCCCTAGAAAACGAATTCGGGTAACTAATGAGTACTAAATGATGACCTGGGAGAACCCTTCCCTCCTGGCTACCCAGCATGTCTCCTAGGGCAGTGTGAGGAGGGCACACCAGTACCCTTTGAGGAGATGTCCAGGGCTTCCTCAGGCTCACCCCACTGAGAGACAAAGCTTTATTAGAGTTTAAAAGAAAAACAACTGGGCAGGCAAACCAGAAATAGAGGCTGCTGTCTGGCGAAAAGGAGATGAAGAAGAGGAAGAAGGGTAAGCCACTTGAGCTAAAGCTGGTGGACAGTTAACCACATGGTGGACACGCAGCCACCTGGTGGACGGGGAGCCATGTGGCAAGCAGAACATGTTAAAAAGGAACATGCCCAAGTCCAAGCCAGTATCAGAAAAGAAAAAGGAAAATGTTATACCAATCTGAGTCTGTGCTCAGAAAGGCAGGGAGACCAGGTTTCTGGGGAGCAAAGAGACATTCTCATTAAAGAGACAATTATTCCACTCATCTCTGAATGCTTCCTATAAAGGGCTCTCCCTTAACCATGTGATTGACAAGGACAACTAGATAAGATGTTAGGTCTCTACTCAGGCCGAGGAATCCATAGTCTTGACCAGAGAGAAGGAAAGTGCTTTCCCTTACCGAGCCTTTTATGATAGGCAACGATGAGAATATGAAGGAGACCAGAAGCACGGTATACTGTCTGCAGAATAATCATGAAAACGCAGTTAGGCCTCTGACTGCACAGGATCCATATCCATAGATTCAGCCAGCTGTGGGCGGGGGGAAAAGATGACAATTGTTCTGAGCATGCGTGGACTGTTCTTCCTCCTCCTCATTCCATAGATGATACAATAGAACAACTATGTGTACAGAATTCACTTTATAATTGGGAATTATTAGTGTTCTAGAGACAGTTCGAATGTATGGAGGATATGCAATATATATCATGTTATATAAGGGACATGAGTAGCCAAGCCAGATAAGGTCCTGGAGTCAGCCCCTGTGGGAAGGCTGAGGGATGGCTGTGAATTTAAACATTACTTTAAACAACCGTACAGACACAGACGTACTGTGATGAGAGTTAGAAAGAACAGGACGCTAATGCTGTGGAGGCTGATGCCAATGGAAGTCAACCCAGCAAGATGGGCAGCAAAGGGCTTCAAACTCACCAGAGGAAGAAGAGACAGCCTTGCAAGTCCTAAATATATAAGACAGGGAGAGAGAGGGAAGAGGAAAATGAACAATGGTTGCAATCTGCCACATTCCAGGCACTGCGCTAGACTCCTGCACTTCAGCAACTGGCACTCTAACAGGATAGGTGGGAGAAGGGGCAGGGCCTCCCTTGTCCCAGGTTACACCCAGCTCGTCTAAGCCAACAGCTTTGCCAGACGTTGCCTGTGTCACTGTGGCCTAGGACCATCCTGCGGTGACACAGAGCAGCCCAGAGCAGTTCCCCGAGAGCTTGGTGTGTCCACCGAAGCCGCTGCCTCTGTCTGCATTCCATGGCCCCAGTGGCTTCCCTCCGGGGCTTTGAACAGAGCTCAGGGCAGCCTCACCTGTCGCAGAAGGTCAAGAATGGGTGGAATGACATGGGAGGTGCTGGAGGGTTCAGATTCCCAGGCAGAGTCTATGTTAGTAGCAGGAATTTACAGCCGCAAACCAGGAGACTTGAAATAAAGCAGAGGCAGGCAGGGGTGGGGGCAGAGGGGTAGGGGAGGAGAGAGCCTCTCTCTCTCTCTCTCTCTCTCTCTCTCTCTCTCTCTCTCTCTCTCTCTCTCTCACATACACACACACACACACACACACACACACACTGCTACACACTACACTGAGTGGGGGGGCTATAGGGACATAGATCAAAAATGTTTTACCCATTTGTGAGCCACCACCTAAAGGCCCCTCACACTCAGTGGTCAGTGGAATCCATCTTGTTTCCCGTACTCCACCTGCTGTGCTGGGGCCTCACTCTCCTCCCTCCATTCCAAAAGAATGTGAGCAACAGCTAAATGGCTGTTGCTAACGGTATCTCCAAAAATATGACTAGTAGCCTATGCTTCACTAGCTCAAGATCCATTAAGAGAATTCTGTTTTTAAATCTAATGCTCAGGAAAGCTGTTTCCCTTAAAATAAGAAGGCGAGATGTATAAAACTCACTAGACTTAGTGTGGCAGTCACTAGGCTTCCTTTCACCACAGCTACTAGGAGGCTTGTCACCATTATGATTAACGGTTGCATCAGTGCTGGTTTTTGTTTGTTTAGTCCTCCTTTTCTATCCCTAATCACTTTTGGTTCCCTTGAATTTATTTTGCTGAGCATTCTGAAGAAAGAGAGTAACAGAAAGCAAGTCGTGTAAGTTGTCTCTGGATCAACGTCTCAAGCTGACACCCTAACTAACCCCTGTCCTGGGTGGTTGTTGCAGTCTCCCACTACCCTGACATAACAGTGACACTGCCATTGCCCACTTAAGCCCCCACTGAGCATAACTCAAGCTTGGTTTATACAATTTATCCACTGCTATTTTAAAATTTCCCCCAAAACCTAACAATTCCAACAGCAAGCATTTCCTATTACTACCACAATTTTTGTGCTTAGGGACCCAGGAGCTGCTGAGCTGGTTGGCCCTTCAGGGGGACCTGGTGCCTCTGGTGAGGTTACAGCTGAGACGCTGTCCAGGGTTACAGACATCTGAAGGTCCAGGGAGGGTTCGCAGGCCAGGCCTTGCCAAAGGAGCCTCTCTATAAGGCTGTTAGAGAGCTGGTTCATGAGGGTAGCTGGTTTCCCCCTAAGAAGGTGATGAGGCCGGCAGCCAGGCAGGAAGGCAGGCGGGCAGGCGGGCGGACGGACAGACAGACAGACGGACAGACGGACAGACAGGGCGTGCAATAGGGCAGGCCACGACGACTTTCATGACCCAGGCTAAAGAGCCACACTGCAGCATTTCTGCCATCTGTTTATTAGAGGTGAGTCACCATGCGCTGAGGGTAATCTAGGTGGGGGGGGCTCTGACTTGCAAAGGGAGGGACACCAAAGGACTTGAAATGTATGGAAACCACCACTCAGAATGTAAAGTTTGCTTCCATTCTTTTAAAGTCCTCAGGCAGCTGGAGCCCAGGTGGGTACTCAGCGTGTCTTTGCCTCCATGCAAAGCAGGATAGAGAAAAGCAGGGAGGAGACAGGGTTTGCCAATCGGGAAATCGGTTTCCCAACTGACAGACACACATCAAGAAAGCATCTGCAGCTGCAAGTCACCTCCTCCCTCCAATCGCAGTTGGGGCTTTGAAGGCAGCGCCTTAGATTCAGAAGGTGCTGGGATGTTGTCCTCACAGTTCTGGGAGGCTGGGAAGTCCACGGTCAAAGACTCTCGGTGCCATCACGGCTGGCATTTCATGGGGGCCAGTTTTTAATAACCGGTGATTACTTGCTGCCTCTTTGAGAGAGGATTCCGATTTGCAGGGCGAGTTTTTGTAGCAGTTGATCTCAATTGTCAACCTGCTAACTATAGGCTCACCCGAAGATGGGCCTCTGGGAATGTTGGTGAGAGTTATCTTAAGATAATTGAAGTGGGAGGACCTGTCCACCGTGGGTGGCATGATTCCCTGGGCTGGGATTCTACACTCCATGAAAAGGAGACATTCATCTCTCTGCTCCCAGGCTGCAGAAGTGACTGGATGCTTCAACCTCCTGCTGCCAGGCTTCTTCCCCATGGTGGGTTGCACCCTTGGACTATGGGGTAGGGTAAACCATTTCATTCTTATGCTGCTTTTGTCAAAGAGTTATTTATTGATTTAATTTTAGGCTTAACCATTTTATTTTATGTATATCAATAGCGTGTTCACACATATGTCTGTGTAACACATATATGCCTGGTGTCTGCAGAGATCAGAAGAGGGCATTGGCTTGCTTGGAACTGGAGCTGTGGATGGTTATGAGCTGCCATATGGGTGCTGGAAATTGAACCCAGGTCCTCTGGAAGAACAGCTAGTGCTCTTAACCTCTGAGTGATCTCTCCAGCCCCTTCACAGAGTTTTTTAATCACAACAATAGAAAAAGTAATCTCACACCTTATCACTTGCCAAAGGTCCCACCCCTAATGCCACTATCTTGGGTGTTAGTTTCAACATAGAAATTCTGTGGGTGTATTGGTTACTTTTGTCTTGCTGTGACAAAATACCTGGAAGGAGGATTCATTTTGTCTCACAATTTGAAGGGAGTCCATCATAGGGAGGGGATGGTGGCAGCATAATCGGAGTCCTTAGTCAGGAAACAGAAAAAGGACAGGAAGTGGGGCTGGGCTACAAATCCTAAAGGTACACACACACACACACACACACACACACACACACACACACACACACACACACACACACAGGCACGCACGCACGCACGCACGCACGCATGCACACTCTCCTTGGTGATCCACTTTTTCCAGCCAAGTTCTACCTCCTAAATGTCCCATCTTCCAAAACAGCCCTACTCCAGTCTACCAAAATGAACCTGTAGGGGGCGTATCAACTCAGACTACAACAGTGGGAGAAGCAGATACTCGACCTTAACACATTGTCTTACGTGGGGTAACACATGACCCCAAGTGGGAATAAAAGAAAGGGCAAATTCTTCAAAGAGAAGGGAAACAGTGCTCCTGGTTAACCCTAAAGATCATCTCCACTTGAGACAGAATTGAAGACTAAAGTTAAGGCGGTGCCTAATAAATGTGTACATCACCGGAGACAGGGGGCTGCTGGCTGGAAAATGGGAAGTGAGAACACCCTCCGATGGTTGCAGAGCCACACTGTCAAGAGGTGGGTCCCCTGCAGCCAGGATGCCTTGATTGTCTTCAGCTGGAGGGCTCTCTTCCTTCTGTAGGTCTACTGATCATTCCCTCCCATGACAAACAGCCTGTGTGCTGAGGGTGACTCACAGGGAAGTGGGCTTTTCTCCTCCAGAAAGCCATCGTTGTGCTTGCAAAAGCACCATAAAATGCTACAATACACACCAGCTAAGCAACCAGATCTGTGAAGTGTGTAACACTCCTGTCATTTGGGAATTAACTAGCCTAAAAAAATGAGCAAGCCAGAAAGCATCTTATGAAATAATGCATGCAGCCCAGAGCTTCCTATTTTTTCTTTATTAAGAAGCTCAGATGCCAAAAGGAGACTAACTGTGTTCATTCAACATAATTCAAGTTCACCTTGGGTTCCTATCCCATTGGTCACTGTTATACCATGTCTACATTCTGGTCCACAGAGGATGCCGCTGTCCCTCTGGGGCTGACATCGGTGTCTTTCCAGGCACACAAAAGTTCCTGTGCTTGCCATTTTATGATCACAGGCCAAGGGGTCCATTCTTTACCTACAGATGAGGGGCCTGGAGGACTTAGGTGTATTACTGAGGCAGCCACCACTGCAATGAGAACACACTTCTTGGCTGTACCCCTAACTGGCTCAGAGTTACTGCCTGGTGCAATGTATCCCTCACCTCTAGGTGTGGGGCTTCCCAGCTGGCTGCGATCACTCATGAGAGAGAAAGGTTGAGAAGATGAGGAGGAGTGCTGCTACGATGCTAATGGGTAGCAGTAGCTCATCTTTGAAGATCCAAGGAGCCAGCAGCACTGCACGGTGGAGCAGGAGGAAGGGATGACCATGTGGAAGGCATTATAGCATTCCCATCAGAGGCGGCAAGTCAGAATGCAGACTGTGGCTGTGGAGACAGAGACCAGAGGGCTATAGGAAAACTAGTGACATTGTGAGACTTTGCAGAGCCCATGTCGATGAGCAGCAGGGATTATAGATGCATCCTGGATTCCGACCCAGCTACTGGGAAGAAGGTGAGAGGAATAGAAGAGGATGAAGGGGATGGGGGCTATAAGTCCTGATGGGAGCTGCAACCATCACCATGGAGATTGGAAGCAGACGGGGACCGCAGTTTAGGAAATGGGATGACTGACCATACTAATAAGGCTTGTGCAAGCAAGGGGATGGATTTATCAAGGCCCCACGCTGCCTGGTGCTGACATTCCCTGCAGAGTAGATGGGAGCAAGCCATGGTTATAGCAAGCTTGTTCTCAGCGTGAGGTTTTATTAGCTAGGTCTGGAGAGTCACAGAACCGGGGACAGGAAATTTGAAAACTCTAGACCAGGTGTTAAAAGTTACAGTGGGCTCTAGATGATCTTTTGAAAACTGGTCCTATGTTCCGGATTCTTCAGTTAATTCACACAATATGATTTCTCCTGTCTCTGACCCAAGAAAGAAAAGTAACATTCCTGATGTTGGTGCTACCGGGTGTTTTGTGACCAAAACCAGATTGCTTTGTAAATAGCATTGTCCAAAGGAGTGTGAAGTAGGCTTCCACCTAAGACCAGTAGGATGGTTTCTTCAGACTGAGCACTTAGAAGGCTCACCCTGGCTTGCTGCCTGATTCTAGGAATGTGCTTCTTAAAGTCAAAGGGGATTTTTTAAAACAGTCTCCCCCAGCTCCCAGCTCTGTGGTGGTTTTATTTTAGGTTTCAGCATTCCTACCCCTCCCTTCTGTCTCTGCCTTCCCTCCAGTCACAGGTGCTGTAAAGTGACAAGCAATGTTTGAATCCATCCCAGCATACCCTGTAGGTCATTTCCTGGAGTACTGAGCTGGTTTTGTAAGCACTCCAATTACCCTGAGAGCCCCATGTGCCCCGAGGCATATGGGCCAGCTGAGAGTCCAGACCCTGTCCACACTGCAGGGTACACGGAATGTCAGGGTAGAAGACATCCCTGCCTGAGCTCCTGCAGTGTGGGCCAGGGGAGGGGAGTGAGACCTTACCTCAACCCTGCTGACAGCCCCGGGGGCTTGGCTTCTTTCCTTAAAAAGCCTCCTCTGTTCCTGCATGCGAGCTTCCATCCCCAACGAGTTTTCAAACCCTTGGCATTTGCTATAAAGGTGAGTCGGCTTTGAAGACTGGTGGGAATCTCAATCACATTCCTATTCACAGTCAAGGAGGGAGTGGAACTAAAAATACCAGCCTTTCGGGTTTCTCTCTCTCTTCTGGAGCACTGGGGAGAACCTCACCAAGTCCTCTAAGGGAGTCAGGGAGAACGCCCCTGCACCCACCCTGACACCCTGTGGCAGCGCCACCAGCCCGTTCCAGATGCCCACCGACCTCCCAACAGGGTGCCACAAGATTCCGAGGCCGTTTTTCTCAACACGTACAATGAAGTCTCCTAATACGTTACATATTTAACAGACAAGACAATTTGGCTATGGAAAAAGGTCTCAGAGACACCAGGATGTTCAGATTATTAAGAGCCAAATTAGCTGACAAGCATCATCCACTCAGTGTGCTGCCTTGACACCGAGCAGTTCTCAAGTTATTAGCAGGCCATTGTGACCGGAGAGCACCTCGTATTGCCCGTGCTCATTAGTTATTGGCTCATTCTGCCTATGCCCGGGCTAAGCTGATGATGGGGGCAGGTGCATATGGCGTGGGGGGGTGTTTTACTTAAAAAGCCATCGGAGCATTGACACGGCTTACCACTGATGACTCCTGGGTGAGTCAGTCTTTTCTAAAAGAAGAAATGTTCCTTTAAAAGGAGGGGAAAAGTTCTCTGAAATCTGTCAGGTTTTTTTTCCCTTCTTAAAACCAGATCTGTCTTTTGGAATCAGATTTAAAGTAAGACTAGATGATTCACTCTGCCAATCCCTCATTAAAGCAGAGATACCTTATGAAGGGCAGAAGTATGGACGTTGAGGCTGCATGCAAACTGTTCTCCCATTCTGGGGGCTTCCATCTATAAAGACAAAGATGGCTGCCAAAGCTCTGTCTTTCTTGCCCAGTAGGGTCAGGTTGCCCCTTGGCAACGTGTGCCTGCATTCTGATTGACAGGCTGGTGAGCTATCCATGGCCAAGGTAATAGCCATTTGGTAGGACCATATCGAAACTAATTATTAAAGTTAATTAACAGGAAGCTTAATTAACTTATTAGCCACCCAACAGTGGAGGAACTGCTTGCTAAAAGGTCAATTCAGGACCAGCCGGTCCTTTGCCATCTTATTTCAGCTCAAAGACAAAGCAAGGAAAATATTTACCAAGTAAAACTGAACAAAAAGAAAAATTGCTGAAGATCATAGGCGCCATGGTAACACTCCATTCTGAGTGCCTCGTGCCTCCAGAAGACAAGCTATAATGATGACAATTTCTGGGAAATTGTATTAGATAATGCTTGCCACCGAGGCTTAAGCGACTCAGCCATTGTTCCCTTGTGTTAAACTTATTTATTCCTTTCATTTGAAATCCCAGGGAGATAAACTCATCCAGATGAAAACAAGTGGCTTTTTGGATAAATTGCCTATGAGTTTTGCCAGTGCAGCAGACATGACACCTGGTGACATACAAGAGATGATCTTAGTGGACATCAGCTGCCCTTCCTAGCTCCCAGTGCCCACCTGGGCCTATCTCAAAGTTCCTCCTGATGGCATAGTGTCTATTGGCATTGGGTAGATGTATCCAAATTCACAGAGGCCATGGTGGAAAGATGGTGGTCTGAAGACATGAGCGATGGAGATTTGATGTCCAGCTTTGACAGTTGCTGGTCCTAGGTCTTGAGCAGGTGTCGTGGCTATGCTTAACTTGCAATGTCTTAGGAAACAAAGGTAGTAATACCTGAGCTATTTACAAGTTTCCACCATGAAGCCAGGACCCCATAAATCATACTCTCGTTGTAAATGGGCTGTTTAAGTGACAGGGAGCAAGGGGGCTTCCTCCATGCTGATCTCTGTAGATAGAAGTTTCTGTCCTACCCGGTCCCACAGCTCTTTAGTCCCAAATAAACACACGGAGGCTTATATTAATTGTAAACTGTTTGTCTGATGGCCCAGACTTCTTATTGGCTAGCTCTCTCTTCATTATTAGCACATTTCTATTAACCTGTGTATCTCCACATAGTCTTGGTTTATTGGAGAATGCCCAGGCATCCTACCTTCCTGGTGGCTACATGGAGTCCCCCTATCGACTCTCTCTCTCTGTGTTCCTCTTCCCAGAATTCTTCTAGTCTGGTAGCCCCACCTATACTTCCTGCGTGGTTACATCCTGTCTGTCCATTGTCGAAAACAGCTTTATTCATGAACCAATAGGAGAAACATATATTCACATCATATAGAAAGATATCCCCCCACCATCTGTTTGGCCAATTGACAGGCGGGATTTAACCAGGTGGGAAATCCAAACAGGGATAGAGAAAGTTAGTAGATGGAGTCAGAGAGATGCCATGTAGCTGCTCAGAAAGCAAGAAGCTTGGCCGTCCCCAGTAAGCCCAGACCAGGCGGGACAGAAACTTCTGTCTGCAGATCTCTTACTGTATGCTCATTTATGATGCTCTTCTAGTGTGCCAGGACCCTGGATCACTTTGATGTAATGACCTCTTTGGAGGCCAAGTATTCGACGGAGGCTACCTCCAAAGGGGTCATTGTAATAATATGATTCGAGAGGTCCCAGCTCCATGCTGAAAACTTATGGATAACTCAACTCTGACTCCATCGAAGCTGTTCTCATGTTGCTGAAAGTTGTGATTCTCAAACTCTTTGGTACTGGAAAACCTTCACTGTCTTATGAATGTACCAATGAGCCTGTATCAGTGTTCCATTTGTGCTGAGGCAAATAACTGTACATGCAGTAATATGGCATAGTGTAAGACATCCCTGACTGTCTTAGTAGCCAGAAATACAAAGTGGGTCCCCCTGGGCTCAAGTCAAAGTGGCCAGCAAGGGTTGGGCTCTCTAACAGGAGTCTGGTTGCCTACTAGGTTCAGCTTTTAGAGGTCCCTGCACTGCTTGGCTTGTGATCTCTTCCTCACATCACCGTGGCTTCTGTCCCCGGCCTTGCCTCTACTTACTCTGTTTCACGTGCATCTCTCTTTGTGAGGAAGAATATCCCATCTGAATTGGGCAGTGGTGGAACTCGCCTTTAATCCCAGCACTTGGGAGGCAGAGGCAGGCAGATCTCTGTGAGTTCAAGGCCAGCCTGGTCTACAGAGCAAGTTCCAGGACATCCTCAAAAAAACACAGAGAAACCCTGTCTCGAAAAACAAATGACCAAACAACAACAACAAAAACCAATCACTCCCCACCTCCAGAAAAAAGAAGATCCCGTCTGATGAATCCAGGGCTATTGCCCCTTCATGGGGTCCTTAACTCAGCCATTTCTATGCAGTGTCTAGAGGGTCAGACAGTTTTGGGGAGCCAGTCTCTGTGCCCGGACCTGCTGGGATGCAACAGGAGCTACCTCACACTTGGGCTGCTGCAGAGCCACCCGGCAAAACCTGCACTTCCATGATGGGCTGTGCACGCTAAAACCGTGAGCCCAAATAAACCCTTCCTCCCTTAAGCTGTGTCTGTCAGTACATACTCACAGAAGTGAGGAGAGCAACGATAGAGTTACAGTGTCTGGTAACTGGGTATCGTAACTAGGAACTCTTTATTGTTATAGTGAGTTATATTGGTTTGCGTTGCATAGCCTTGGCCTTCCCTGACATATGAATTTATAATACCATCAGACTGGTCATTTGGAAAATAGCGGCTCATTAAATTAGGCAGACCAATCCTGTATCCACACATTTCATGAGGTAATAAAACACACCAATTAATGTCATCACAAGCTTATCAGAAAAGCCTTGCATATTGAGAAACAGACAGTAAATTTTCAAAAATTCTAATAGCTGCTTGATTTTACAAAAGATGTCTTTAGCACCAAACCCTGCTAGTTGCTTTCCTCGAAGACATTGCTTTGCCTATCACTATGGAAAAATGGCTTCTAAATACTTACCTCAAATGAAGATGATTCTGGGGCAGGGAGTAGCTAGTTCAGTTTGCCACTCAAACAACTGCACAACTGCTGTTTCCCAAGGCAACATTCCAATGCTTTATCACGCATCTTATTTTGTCATACGATACTGAAAACAATTAGTAAAGTGACTGCCACTTGCTTTTGCTTCATCACGAACATTCATACATGGAAATGATTTGGTTTTCCAATGTTTCTTCTATGTTTGATTTACTGTGAGCTCCTGGCAATGAGAAACAGGATGATCCCAGGAGGGCTGGCTGCCCATACCGTGGCTGGGTCCTATCCGTGAGGGCCTTTGCACCATCCTAGCAAATACCAGTGTGTTGAAACTCCTTTGAAACTCATGTTTTCCCTGGGAACTAAAAATCCTCCCATATAAAAGACTAAATATTTGTCTTAGGGTTTCTATTGCTGTGAAGAGCTACCATGGCCACGGCAACACTTACAAGGAAAACATTTAACTGGGGTGGCTCGCTTACAGTTTCAGAGGTTCAGTCCATTATCATCATGGCGGGGAGCACGGCAGTGTGCAGGCAGATGTGGTGCTGGAGGAGGAGCTGAGAGTCCCACATCTTGCAGGCAACAGGAAGCCGACTGAGACACTGGGCAGTATCCTGTACATAGGAAACCTCAAACCCTGTTCCCACAGTGGCACACTTCCTCTAACAAGGCCATACTCATTCCACCAAAGCCACACCTCCTGGTAGTGCCACTCCCTAGTATGGGGACCAATTACATTCAAAGTACCACAATGTTTTTCTGAATAGCTTCACAATTTTGTTCTAGGAATCAAACTTTGATAGCGTATGTGAAAGTGGTTGCGTGTGTTTGGGGGCGTGTGTAGAGGACAGCATCAAAGAGTGTCGTCGGTGGCCTTCCACTTTACTTTTCGAGCATGGTCTCTGGCTCACGTCTCTCCATAACTTGACATGGTCAGGCTTAGCCACTCTGATAAGCACATAGTACATATTAAAGTGATTTGAATGCAAAAAGTCCTTAGGCAAACACAAGCCTGGATTAATAGTGCCTCCATTGTATATGCTCTCAGGGTCCGCAGCTCGAATACACTTTCCCATCATCAGTCAGCTGCACTTGCCAAGGATCTGGGCGACATTCTGGATTTCTTTAATACGATTCCAAATTACTCAATAGCAATGATGGGATTATTATTTATTTGTTTTTTTAAGTCCTGATGACTAACCTACAAAAATAGTATCTTTCTATCCAAGTTCTCCATATTATTTTATATCAATATTTACATCTAGTCAAATAGACAAGCCCTTGAAAAACTTAAAAATTAGAAGATCATTTGACTGTTGGACTCCAATGGCACTCATGGTTCCTGTTGACATTTGTTGGTTCTATACATAATTAGGCCAGTTCTTGTTTTCAACACAATGGCAACTCCAGCTAGAGGATTTAGAACTTGAAATAACTGAAGGCATAACATGTACACAGTCTTCCCAAGGCTACCTCTTAAATAGTGCTAATCTACACAATGCAATCCATCTCACAGGCATTCCCAGAATCACCCCGAGTGTCCTGCCAGCGGGCGTCACTAACTCTGATTGCTAAGGAGGAGAAAAAATAGAACATTAAGTAGAGAAGACCAGTATGATTTCTAAAAATAAGCACTAATTAGATATGCTTTTAAAAAAGACAAAGGCTTAGATCCTTGTTTTTCCTCTCAGTGTTAATTTATTGTGTTACTGCATATTGTTAATAAACCCTTTTCACTGGTGTTAATGAGTTGACAATTTATAAAATTCCTTGAGATAGGTTATCTCACTAAATTGAGTTGGAATACTCATTTCAGAAATTAAAAAAAAAGATAAAATAAGAAAACTGGGATGTCAGAAAAGCTAAGTGACTCATCCAATTACCCTCTGTTAGCTTTGTATTGCTGTGTAACAAATTGCCACCAACACAGTGACTTAGGCAACACATATTTATTGTATCCCATGTGCACGGGTCAGGAGTCCAGGCACACATTGCTAAGCCCTCCACTCCGAAATCAAGGTCCTGGCAAGAGCTGCGGTCTCATGTCAGGCGTGGGTTCCTTTCCAAACTCACGTAGTTGCTGCTAAAGTCAGTTCCTTGCTGGTGTTCCTTAGAGCTTCAATTGCCAAGCTTCCTGCTGTTGACAGCTGGGGTCAACCTCAGCTCCCAGATGCCCTCCTTGGATCCTAGTCACGTTTCCACATGGCAGCATACTTCTAAGGCAGCAGGGAAAGCTCTCTCCAGTTGGTAGATGGTGCTGTCTTTTTCTGTTCTGAATGGGACAGCAGTGACTGTCCTAGTATCCCTCAGTTAGCTTTCCACTGCAGTACCAACATAGAGGGAAACGCTGACTTTGGCTCAGAGTCTCAGAAGTTTCAGCCCACAATGACCTGACCCGCATCTCTTTGGGCCTGTGGCCAGACGGAGCACCATGGTAGATGAGGTCAACCAAGGTCACTGGAAAGCAGAAGAGAGACGGAAGGGATAGGCTGGTATCCCATATCTCACTGGGCCAATGATCTCAATATCCCCCTCGAGAGCACAATCCCAGTGCCCTCACTTCCTTCCACGAGGTCACATCTCCTAAAGGGCTTTGTCATCTCCCAACAGTATCACAGGCCAGCAACCAAGCCTTTTACACGTGGGCCTTTGTGACATTTAAGAGCCAAGTTCATAACTTAGCAGTTTTGCCATTTAACACAAATTAATTCTAGGAGCCACTGTCCATCATGGCAACATGTCCCCCAAGCACTCTCAAAAAGAGGGCATATGGTGTTTGTACTAAGGGGTGAGGATCTTAGGGTCACTCTAGAAGAGTGGCCTCTACAGATGGCAAGCTGTGATTGTCATAACTGTCATATTTTAGACCCAGATGAGTCAACAGCTTTCCTCATAAGCTTGAGTGATGGACCATCAAAGGCCTAAGCACCGATGTGTCACTCCAAGTCACATCCATCTCCCTTCAGCACCACTAAATACCCTTTGCCCATTGAAGGCACAGCTGAAGTGCATTCAGAAGGACCTGGATTAAGTCATGGACAATGGCTGGCCCCATCTAAAGTTGTCACAAATGCATCCTGGTGGCAGGAACAGCTGATGGGAATTTTCCCTGGGTGACCAACAACACTTACTCATTGTGTTCACAGATATGGGGGCCTTCTGGCTTGTGCCTGCCAGCTCCCTGATCAGACCAAACTACATCCCCAGCCCCCAAGCCCCAATTTCTACTGTTTGCTTAACATTTGTTTCCATGGCCAACAATTCTTGGTCATCTTATGACATGGTCCTGACACCTGGGATTGTCCTGTGGAGGTCACCAGCAGCTACACAAACTGATTTCACAGCCCCTCCTGTCCTGTGGTTTGGCCATGTTGACTCAGCGCTTTCTGACAGAGATGACTTGACTGGGACTTCTGCTTGTCCATCCCGAGAATTTCCTTATACTTGTTCCTCTTGATCTGGCTAGGTGTGGATGAGGAGAGGACATTGAGGGTGACGCAGAAAGCACAGATGGAGGGAATGTGGAGGGCAATCTGTTCCTTCAACCTGAATCCTTTCCCAGAATAGTCACCTGAGAAAGACTTGGTGGTCTACAACATGGTATCTAGGAATTGGCCATTTCGGTCTACTTGACACATCTAATTTTATTCCCGAATTCACTATTGCTTCCTGGCTGAGTGGAGTGCTTACCACAGAGTACAAAGCTGATCAGAGGCTGAAGAAGTGAAGAAATGCATGGGAATCCCACCACCATGTATTCATTGTCTTCTTGTGACCCTGTAGAGTCTTATCATAGCAAACACTGAACATTCTGAAGCCTTGGGTATTGGCACCAGATGTTCTGGACCTTGTCATAGATACCCTTGATATGACATTGAACTTCTTGGTCAGTTGAAGCACTGGAAAGTCATTTTCTTATTTATGGGTTGACCGAAAGACATGAGCAAATTGGTCCTGGCACATTGCCAACCAAGGACCCTAGTTTCAACATAGAATCTTTTTCATTTATAACAATGTGACAGTAGATTAATAATATCTATAGTGAAGTGGTTGATTTAACATTGTGACTAACAAAAGGCCAGCCACACACACGTGCTCACACACACACACACACACACACACACACACAAGTAAAACAACACACTTAGATGCTGGTACTATGGTTCTCATTCTTGTGATAGATAAGAAACCAAGTTTATCAATAAAGGGACATATGTAGAACCATAAGTGGTAAAGCAAGCTTTGAATCCAAGTAGTCTTTCCTTCTCTCTACAGACATCTCATCTACTTATGTCCCATGTCAGGGTTTCCCTACCACTGAGCCAGCTGCTTTCTCCATCAAGAGGAGTAACAAAGTCACCGGCAGACCATATGGCACCTTCCTATGAGTTAGAACAAGGTATTCCTTCATCAAAACATTGTGCTGCTGTCTGCCAAAAAGTCGCTGGCAGATAAATAAGCATGATACATCTTCCATGTCTTTAATCCACCCAGTGGTACTCCTTAGGTGGTTCAATGTTCAATCTCCCAGTTCTGTAAAGCAACCCCTGGGGAAGAATAACAAATTGTCTTATAGAGTCTAATTCAAATGCTAATATGATTGGTCGGTACTGTTGGGTCTTGAGTTCAGAAGGCTTGCTCTTTTATAGGCGCTTAATAGTTCTATGTCTCTATTGTAATCAAAGATAGCTTTCAGATGACTCAAAAAGAGTAGCTGACTATTGTCTCTCTGGCTTCCCATTCTTTGTGAGCATTGGAAACCCAGCAGTAATCACACCATGTTAATGCTAAACTTGTTTGGAAGAAGGCTTTCCATCTCTGAAATCTGGAAAATCACCAGCAACAAAGGTTCCTTCAGCTCCAAGAACCTCTGTTTCGTCATCTGCAATGGGGAAGGCAGTAGGGGCAACTGCAGGGTTGTAATGAAAACCAAATTTGGGGGTGTGGGACGACACAGAGCATTTGTCTAGGGGTCTGGCATTTAGTACCCACATAATAATAATACAATGTTAATAGTATGTCTAACCTTTCCCAGAGTGATGTGACAGTACTCCCTAGTCTTGGACCATGTAGCAGTGTCTCCAACACCCAGCATTTAAACCTTGAAAGAAATGCTGCAGGGATGCAAAACCTCAGTGAAGAATTAATTCTGCGAGTGGCATAAATTTGTGTGCACAATCATGCTGCCAGCCTCACCTATGCCCTCCAGTCCTCCCGGTGTGGATAGTGGCAACAATTTTAGCAGAACCCAGTCTCCTGAGCCTAAGAGATAAGAAGGCATAAGCAGCCCAATGAGAATAGGCAGTAAGCTGAATACTCTTATTATTAAGTAGCATGCTTCTCTTTGGATCCTGGTCCAGCTGCTCCTGCTGCTTGCTCCTGCATCTCTGCTACCAAACCTAGATCTAGACATGGGCCATAGAGAAGAGGACCAGGGAGTCTGCGTACAGCCAGGGACAGATAAGCCTGCATGTATTCTTGCTTGCATCTCCTTTATGACTTCTCTACTAGAAAACCTCAGCAAAACCAGACAATACACACCAAAACAATTTTGAATTGATTTTTAATTCCATTATGGCACAAGTGTAGCTATATGGGACTACTTGTTTAGACAGAACATTTTTCTTCTATTTTTTTCTTTTGGTTTTCTGAGACAAGGTTTCTCTGTGTAACAGCTCTGGCTGTCCTGCTACTCTCTTTGTAGACCAGGCTGGCCTTGAACTCATGGAGATCTGCCTGATTCTGTCTCCAGAGTGCTAGGATTAAAGGCATGTGCCATCACTGCCTGGCTTAGATAGAACATTTCTTTTTGTTTTGGATTTTGGTTTTTATCCAAAGTGCTGGGATAGAACCTGGTATCCCGTGTATACAAAGCACACATTCTACAACTGAGCAACACCCCTGTCCAATAGAAAGATTTCAAGGCCGGGAAAACAGGATGAAATGGTGAGTGAAGACAACTGAAGAATAATGAGATTTATAAGATCCAGAACTTTTCTGGTTTGACTGTGTAGATTGTGTGGTGCATACCAAAACAGCCATACATGAGTGGTCCCCAAAGGGACTAACATCCTCTCTCCTTTGACACAAGTCAGAGGAGTGCACAGCTGTGCTGGCCCCAGTCACCTTTCATCCCTCTGAGGACTCTGACCAGAGTTGGAAGTCTAGCTTGAGACCTCACAGGGCTTAATGTCCCAGAGGGACTCTTGAAGCTGAGGATCACTGTAGTTCTCAGCACCGAGGAAAACGACAATACTTTTGTTCCTTTGAATTCCATTTCCCTACTTGCAACTTGTCACCTTGGGGATTATGTGCCATGGAAGGTAGAAGTCATGGAATGTGTCTTGGTAAAATACAGGTCTGCCCCCAGCACAGCTCATCCTCCTGATAGGAGCGTCATGGTAATGCTCCATTTTTTTCCTAAATGATAATCTAGGGCCCAGATCCATGACCTTTTTGTTAGATGAACGAATCGCTAAGTTTTGTGTGTACACTTGGCACGGTGTGCATGTGAGGTCAGAGGACAACTTGCAGGAATTGTTTTTCTCCTTCCCACTCTGTGGGTCCCAGGGTCCCAAGGTGTCGGGCTTGGTGGCAAGTGTCCTTATCCACTGAGCCAACTCCTTGGCCCTCAGATTCTTTTTTAAAAAATAATGTATTATTTTTATTTTATGTGCATTGGTGTTTTGCCTGCATGCCTGTCTGTGTGAGGCTGTCAAATCTTGAAGTTACAGACAGTTGTGAGCTGCCATGTGGGTACTGGGAATTGAATCCAGGTCCTCTGGAAGAGCAGATAGTGCCCTTAACTGCTGAGCCAACTCTCCAGCCCTGGCCCTCAGATTCTTAAACTATGGGTCATGACCCCACATGGGGTTATGCAACTCAAAGTTTGTTTCATGAGAAACTTGACCAGTAAAGGACTTCTGAGCACACAGGAATCAAAAATTAATTTAAACTAAAACCTGGTCTGAATCTGGTGTGTTTCTGGCAGACTCTTGCTCATGCCCCATCACATGGCTTCACTGCAACCTTGGTTCTCAACATGCTACATGCACGTTTAACCCTGAGTGTGTCAGGAAAACACAAAATGTCACCTGAAACCTGTTGGCTCAGATTCATGACTGCTGTATATCACGAGTTATGATGCTTCACTGTGCATACCAAGCTTCTGCTCTTACAGAAATCTAATTGCCTAATTACAGAAGACAAAGGCTTTTTGATTTTCTCCTACAACCCTCCCTTGGCATGTAAGTATCGAATCAGTATAACTTTGGATTGCATTAGGTTCAAATGTTTGATTTTCAAAATTGCTGTTTGAGTTGCTGCCTTGTGTTTAATTTTTTAAACTATTGAATACATTTGTTCTTGAGAAGAATTTCTAACAATTTCTGAAAAGGCCCTAGACATGTCTGTTCTATTTTGCACCATGTATTCATGCAAAACACTGTTCTCTGCATTTTAGATCATAATATCAAAATATGATCAAGTCTGAAAAGTGTTGAAGATTTTCTTCATCCCACAGCAACAGCATTCAGTCAAGGTTCATTCTCATGTAACAAAAACACATGAATTCATCTCTGGAGAATGCAGATTTGCTTTAATCTTTAATAAACTCTACGTTATGTGTATGCTGAATAATTGGTGTGTGTGTGTGTGTGTGTGAGAGAGAGAGAGAGAGAGAGAACTAGAGCTCATATGTGTACATAAGTATAAGTTTATGTGCACACATGTGAATCTATCTAGAAGCCAGAGGACAACCTCAGCTGTGGTTTCTCAGGTGCTATCAACATTATTTTCTGCGATAAGATTTCTCACTGACCAGCTGGAACTCACCAAATAGATCGGCAGGCTGGATAGTGAGCCCTGAGCATCCATCAGTCTCTTCCTCCCCAGGGCTGTGATTACAAACATGTCCAGTTTCTGTACACAGCTTCTGGGGATCAAATACAGGTCTTCGGTCTTGCAAAGCAAGCACTTTACCAAGAGGTCTCTTTCGAGAGCCCCCAAAAATTATTTTAAAGTAAATTTCTTTATGATTTATTACTGCCAAATGTCTGATTTATGTGCCTATTTATGTGTCTATAAGAATTGAGTCACATAAGAACTTCCCAGGCACAAAGTGGTCATGCAAGTGGAGACATCTATGAAGCCCTGGATTAGCAGATTCAGTTAGATCTAAATTCATGGCAGAGGAGTGAGATTTTGCTGTTGAAAAGTCAGGACTGAGCCAAACAGATGTTCTGACTGATGTTAAGAAGGGGTGACTCTTTGTCTCCCTAAGAGACCACCTTTCTCTGTAAGGAGGTGGGCTTGGCAAGGAACCGCCTGCTGTCTGTTACTCAATAGCAGTCAAAATGGTGGCAGACATACCCCAAACTACCATGATGCTTGTTGAATGGCCTTCAAGACAAGGGAGGATCTTCCTTTCTTCCAGATTGTGAAGAGGGCAACAGAGGAAAGCTCTGCCTTGGTTCCAGAATAAGTAATAATACTGCACACTGCTCCTCAGGCCACCACCTAGCTTGCCTGCCATAGCCTAATATGGTCCAACTTTTTAAGGTGGGGATAAAAAGAGTTATCTGAAGTTTGGGTACACACCTTAAGAAATTTCAGTCTTTTGTTTTGGGAGAGTTTTCTTTCTTTGTGTTTTGTCTTGGTTTTGCTTTTGCTTTTGCCTCCTTCTTTGGTAGTTTGCCCTGGAGGTTACTATTAAAATGGTGGTGTGAAGAGTCTCTCAGAACTGTCCAAGGTCAGGAAATGAAAGGACGCCTCAGCCTAGGTTTGTTTTATAATGCAGTCTGTGGAAGCTGGATGGTGGGCCACTGAAGCAGAGAGGCACGGCTTGATGACACTGAAGAGAAGCTGGGCGTGGGTGCTGGAGTGATGGCAATGGGAATGGAGCTGCACAAGAGCGTGGGGAAGGAGAGAAAGAAGGGGGAGGTTGCTAGGCAACTTCCCAGGGCACAGGAGATAAGTCTTAAGGGAGGAGGTACTTTCAAGGGCACCTCTTTTTGCAGTGGGTAGCTGCATGGGGTGGAACAAACAGACCCGAGAGAGGTTGGTCACACCTAGCTGGCAGCCCTAGAGCCACTTCTTACAATAACAAACAGGCAGGAGAAGGCCGGGGTACCAAGATCCAGGAGTGTGGCAAATGATCTGAACAGCAGCTGGGATGCAAAATGAAAAGTCAAAACTGTTTCTTCTACAGCTTAGACCATGGAGAACAGAGTGGCCCAGCTGGTGGAGGCTAGGAGTTGTGGTTGAAAAATGCATTCACTAAGTGCAAAATGGGTACTCTGCTCTGTAGTACCTCCTGGGAGAGACAAAAAACAAAAACAAAAACAAAAAGAAAGAAAGAAAGAAAAAAAAGTCAGCCCCTCACCAAGTCTTCATAAGGAGAAAGCCCCAAGGATATGTGAATTCCTGGGTAGTTATAATTGCAGAATAGAAAACAAAGCCTTGTAGGTAAGGCTTGTCCAGACTACAGGGTGAGGCTGTGGACTCTGAAATAATGGTGACCTTGTAGAATGTAGGTGATAATGTTACCCACATTAGAGGGGTTGCTATGAGAACTAAATGAGTTCACAATTATAAGGTGCTAAGCATAGCACCCAGCAAATGATAAGGTTGGTTCAGTAATTTCTAAGGAGAAACTAAGGAATGAGCCTAAGAGCACAGTCCTGAATGAGGCATAAGAATCTCTCCATCCACACCCGTTTTATAAATGCAACCTCCAGCTGGAAGAGGCCAGGGGCTGGGAGCCGGCTCCTCACCCAGTTTGCCACTGACAGGCTCTTTGCTCATCCTAACAGACAGTGCATACCATCGAAAGACGTCTTCTCTAAGGGAGGAAGCATGTCTTGAAAGTTCAGATATGCAGGTCAGAGTAGAAGAGTATCTGAAAAAAAATAGGGCAGTCGGTTCCTTCTTCCTGCCTTCTTGTCCTCCTTCATTGCTACCTAGAATGGAGAAGAACAGGTGTGTGTCACGGTGCGTGTCATTTTCCATGCAGAGTCTGCACCATCACATATCTGCTCGGTCCCTTTCTCTTCCTTCCCCATCTGCAAGCCCTCATGATTGCCACTCAGTCTCCTAGAATTGCTCCTACGTACATACTGGAAGTTCAGCACTTCCGGCCATCTTGGCAAGACAAGCGTGCTGCTGGTTAAACAAACATAACCCTGCGGACAGTCCTTCCCATGTGTGAGGTGCTGTGGTCTAGATAAGGGTATCCTAAAAGTCTTAGCCCCCTGCTTGTTACATTATTAGTTAGCAGAATCTTGAGAAAAAACTGTGTAATTGAAGGAAATACTGTCACTGGAGGCGTGCCTTTGAAGAGCCCTGTCCCCTGACCTTGACCTCTCTACTTCCCAGCTGTCAAGCTGGGGTCTGCCTTCTTCACCAGATGCTCCAACCAATATGTGCTGCCTCACCACATGTCCCAAAATGAGGACAAGTAATCACGGATTGAAGCCTCCAAAACAGTGAACCAAAATAAACTTACTTCGGGTATTTGTTATAGCAATAGAAAGTTGACTAGCATACAATAGGACAAATGACATCTGGCCAAGACAACTGAGGCAACTCTGAGTATACAGTATACAGGGATTTGTGGCACAAACACCTGCTAAGAAACAGAAAGGATGAAATGCAGTCACGGAAGAGGAGAAACCTGAAAATGCATTTTTCTATGATGGGGGCTGCCCGGCCTCTCCCAGTATTCATCTACCATGGGACCACCAAGGGATTACTACACAAGAGAGGAAGGCGTATGGCTGAGACCGCCTCCCACCCTTAGGATTTAGCCAGAAGAAGGAGGTTATTAAATTAGGAAAGCCTCTATTTTCTGCTCCAACAGAGACTTTCTGGTTAATTCAGATGAAGTCTGAGATTCTATTTCTTGATGCCACACCTGAGGGTATCTGACTGCGGGCAGGCAGAGAGTATCCTTTCAACGTTTCTTTCCTGTGACAAGCCATCATCTTTGTGTCAGAGTACTGGAGCATCTTTGGGGGAGGGAGTGAAACACCACCATCACTCCCTAGGTACTGACTCTTCAGGCCCCATGCGGCTGGTCGGCTATCCCCATCCGCCTCCATCTGTTGTGCTGGCCTTATGCCTGCTTGCAAGTACACTGGACCCTTGACCTTAGGCACACATCCAAGGCCACATGGGCTTAGAGGACCAGTCTGAGTCATGCTGGAGGTGCCATCTGTCCTGCAGGAAGACCGTCCCCCTTGTCGGTCCAAGAGGACTGGCTCCATATTTTACTCACAGCTGGTAGCTGCTATTTGCTGAGCAGAAATACACGAACAGTCAGCAAAGCGAAGTATGTAGTTCAGGGCAACTCCAGATTTTAGCTGGATTTCAAACTGTGGAGGCTAACATGGAAACACAGGGACTACAAACTCATGATCAATGAAATTAGAAAGCACCCAAGAATAAGGAATTATAAGGACTCGGGAAAACACAGAAATATTTCAATAGTTGGCAGAATGACAGCGACTCTTTTCTTTTAAGAAAAAGTTACAGTTTACATGATAAAGGCTCCCAGCGGCCTATGTTGTAAAGACCTGGCCTACAGCCTGAGGCGGGGAGGGAATGGTGAAGCCTTTAAGAGATGGGGCCTGGTAGAAGGTAGTCTGGGTTTAGGGAGCATGACCTTGAAGGGACATTTGAACTCTAGCCCTTTCCCATCTCTCTTTGCTATGTTACCTCTCTGTGAGAAGTCCGGGTGTGTCCTGAGATGGTGCCCAGCCGGAAACGTAGCTTCATCTGAATCACACTCAGAGAAACCTTAAGAGCCTTTCTGCCAGTTTGGATTTCTGCATCATTTAGTTTCCCTTTATTGCAGCAAAACCCGCAAAACAGCCAACTTAAAAGAGGGAAAGGTTACTCTGGCTCGCAGTTTGGAGGCAGGTTAGCCCATTGTGTGTTTACCATCCCTTGTTTCCCTAGCAACCAGTGGGCGCAAGGACCTTGGTGTCCCCAAAAGCAAAGTCCAACATTTCATGTCATAGAAGAGAAGTGAGTAGCCCAGATATAGTACCATTGCTTTCCCAGTCTTGGCAGTGAAAAGGTTAAAGGGAATGCCTCTGTCTCCAAGGCCTCTGGGTAGAATTGGAAGCAATTAAAGCTAGCTCCAAGCAATCCTTAAGCTCGAATTTGTTCACTGAGTTTATTAGACATGGTCAGTTGACCCTTCAAGTTCCAGTGTCCCCGGCCCTTTCTACCTCAGTGATATTCAGACTGTTTTTATAGCGTTTCCAGTGTAATCCAGCATACCAGGTACTGACAGCCACAAGCTAGACTGTTGCAATGTCTTATCCACCTTTTTGCATTAATTCGTGAGTGTTTGCTTAAGCTTCCCCATTCTCTCACTTGAGCGTGCCTTACAGTGGAAACTTGGCTGAGAGAAGGTGTAGAAGAAGATGGGACCTGAGCATCTTTTTCTGAAGAAAGCCTGTTTCCTCCCAACATTCCCTCCAGCTCACAGAAGGCTTAAGCCCCTGGCAAAAAGGAGGAGAATAAAACATTTCAGAGAACTGCATGGCCGTTCATTGTCTAGAATTGATATTTCCTATGCCTGGACTTTACATAGCAAGGGAGTCAAGGACTAGCACACAGAGATGGTGCCTCATGATCCTCAGTTAGAATATGACAAAGCGGAGTTTGAACCTAGGGTGTCTAACTTTGAAGTCCCTGTCCAGGAGAGTCGTGTCTCTTAACTTGAGCGATACCTTCTCATGATGCTATTGTGACATTCATGCATCCAGCGATCCCTGACCCATAGCTGGGGCTGCCTTACCATCCCCAGTAAACCCTTTGTCCAATGCTCTGTAAGATGCCTTACACTTTGGTCTTGGGATAGCACAGCCCTGAGTTCTCAGCTCGTTGCCACGCCTTTTCCTACACTAACCCTGCCCAGTCGTCCAGCTAAGCTCCAGCCATTAGATCTATGGACAGATGTGAGAAGCCAGTTTATGGAATCTTGAAAGTATCCCAAAGACTCGTGGCCCATCTCTGAGAGGTCCCCTCGAAGTCATTCTCACTTAGCTTTCCAAGAAATGTCCCAGTGTCTGAGAATGTTTTCCCACGAAACCCGGCCCTTCTGAGTATTTTCAGGATTTCTTAATCCCAAGGTGAGCTAAGCTAAGGGCCATCAACTATGCTTCAGGTTTCTTGGTTAATGTTTGATGGTGGATCATTCACTGTCCTCTGCCTTTGGATCCTTGGCCAAAACTCAAAAGTCAGAAAGAAGAAAGTCCAGTTAACGTCTCCTTTTACACGGTTAAAGCAGTGTTTTCCCACGCAAAACTCTGACCTAAAACAACTACTTCCTCCACAAGAAGAGATAAAAGTAGGATGAAAGGGGACAAGAAAAGACTGAGAAATGAAAAGGCAAAGAAATAATGGAGAGGGAGAGAGAAGAGAATCAGAGACATAGGCAACAGGACACAGAGCACTCTGTATAATACATAGTTACTTAGGAAGTTTTTGGTGGAATCGTCTAAAAACTACTGTCAAAGAAAAACATTATTGCTAGTATTTTGCAGTTAAGGAAACTGAGGTTGAAACCTCAGCATAGAGCCAACTTTTATAGATTCCCTGACATAGGAAACTAAGAAAAATGAAAGTTTTTAGGCAGTTATGGCATCCATATCAGTAATCTCAGCACTCAAGAGGTCGAGGCAGGAGGCTCGTCAGCTCACGGCCAGTCTGGGCTGAATGATGGGAACCTATCCCAGATGAGCCCCCCAAATTAATTTCAAAAAGCACTTGCCTGATGACCAAAACTCATACATTCATGCATATGTGCCCACATACGAATACACATGAAAAATGAAGAGATTCTAGTATGACAACCCCCTGTGAGGCATCTACAAGTATTTCACCAGGCTCCACCCCTTCAAGTTTCTACTATCTCTAAATAGCTCTAAATGTGGGCCAAGTCTTACAGAGGGTTTTGAGAGACACTTCAAACACAGACCTGTAGCGTGTGTATTTCAGACTAGCAAACGCTGGAAGCATTCTGACTTGTGCCTAGGATCCTGTCCTCCCTTGCTTCTCTCCACCTGTCTAGCAACTTGTTCTTCGGTGCTATTTTCCCTTCTCTTTTCTGCTCTAGAGCCTCTTAACTCAAGCCTTCCACCTCTCTGCTCTGCCACCTCACACCTGGATGTGTAGATTTAACTGTGCTGGTGATCCCCGAGCCCCATCTCTAGCCCGTACGTCTCTGCTACCCAACCCGCTTGGCACCTCCCATGTCAGTGACCGAGGATGCGCGGCGATGGACCTGCCTGGAAACTTCTTCCCACGATCCTCCTCGTATGGCATCCTCTCCTCCAGCTGTTCAGAACAATAGCCATGGAAACCTCTTCGACCTTGCTGTGGTCCCATACCCTGTCTCTCTAGTCCTGGTGGTGATCCTTGTGTTCTGCCACCGTAGAGCACCTGTCAGCCACCGCCACCCTTCAAGGCAGGTCCCCAGGCTTTTTCACCTGAACACCAAGCAGCCATGTTATGGTCTCCCAGCTTGTCCCTGGACTCCTTAGCTTCTTCTCCATGCAGAAACCCAAAGTGGGCCTTTCGAATGCCATTTGGGTCATACCAAACATCTGCCAGAGCTGCCCCTGCCCCGCGCCTCTTCACCTGGAGTCTGACCGTACTTCCCCTCGCAGCCTGTAACCTGACACGAGCGGACCCCCAGCGGCTCTCCCAGAATCCTTCCCTTCCATCCTCCTCACCTTCGCACCTCTACTGCTGGCCTAGCATCCCCTGCCTCCATCCCTTGAGCGTGCCGGGTGTGCTTTCATTAGACTGCGCTTCTTCTTGCTCTTCTCTGCCCTGGATGTTCCAACTTCAGACAATCGCACTGCAGCTGACCTACGTTTAAATATCATTTTGATGAGTTCCCTTCCCCAGATCTCCGCTTCAGTACCCTATACTTCATCTGCAGCACCTCCAATCCTTTTGGTTTCCCCTGTTCCCAGAGTTCTTGCCTCTTATTCTGCTCCAATTGCCACAGAACATTGACCGCATGGGGGCTCCCACCAGGGTTGTGTGGGCACAACCTGGCAGGTTCTTCCTACGTGGCGTACCATATGCCTCCTGCCTCACACCTCAGGCTTCCCTACGTATGCCAAGTAGTGGATGGCACAGGGTATGCTTGGCACCCACGGAGGGACAGCCCACAGTTTTGAAGCTAATACCCTGAGGGATGTAGAAACCTGAAAGTCCTTTCCTTTTATAGTGGCTTGGGCACCTCTGCTCTTGTGGCCAATCAGGAGCCAGTTCTGCAGTGTGTGGAGATCACTTGCTCTTGGGCCCAGGCAGCAGCTATCAGGGGACACACCTTGTACTCGTTCTCCAACATTTCTGCTTCCCTTTGGCTGTCTTTTGCGCTTGCAAAATAAAAGATAAAAGAAAAGAACACATGCTCTAGTTTTTCCGATTTTTATTAACTTTAAGAGATGGTTTCAAGCAGCCCAACCTGTCCTCAATTTATTAGGCAGTCAAGGTTGGCTTTGAACTTCTGACCCTCCTGCCTTCCACCTCCCAAGTACTAGGGCTACAGGCACGGTGAAACTGAAAAGCAGGGCTTCCCTACCAAGTGAGCTACATCCTTGGTCTCCTAAGCTCTAGTCTTTAGCACTGTGTTCTAGAAACACACGCACACGCACACTCTCTCTCTCCCTATCCATCTCTCTTTTATTTTTCCTCTTTGCTTATCAACACATGGGGCACTACATATACTTATTGATTTGTTTTGCTGTCTGCCTGCCTCCCCACTCCAATATAATCTTCATGAGTTCTCTTCTCTGGAGTTTACTATTGTACCCTCCGCATCTCAAATATAGGAAGTACTCAAGAAACATCTGCTGAAGGAATGAATAGATGCGAAAAGGATCTTGTCTGGGAAAAGCCGCAAGAACCCGTGGAATCTACAGCTGCTGAGGGGAGGGAGCTCTCTGAACATGGGTGGAGCCTATGGAAGGGCTGACCTGGGAGCCTGGAGGGAAACGAACCACCCAGAAACAGATCATTCCCTAGAGCGAAGCAGGCACAGGGCTCTGTAGGGCATGCGCCCACTTTCACTGAAGTAGTACCAGGTAACCACTCCAAATAAAGTAGCTCTGCACATCTTGAAAAAAATGTGTCATGATGCCACCATCCATCTTTCCCAAATCTTTGATGTTTCATTTATACTGTTTTACATTTAGGGTTAAAGTATACTTTGACGTTAGGTAACATCTTTGCTACTATTGAAAAACAAATCCTTGCCAAGTCTATAGTATTCTAGCTATTTTTTAACCAAGAAAATCACTGTTCGTGGGAAGAAAATGCTAAAACCATATCAAATGTTCTGCGGATTTGAGTCTGACATAAATAAATTCTGAATGGGAGAACCGAGTCCACACATCATCTCTGTGGGATTAGGAGGCCTTATCCTGCCTTGCCATCCCCTGCCAAGGCAAACACAGGCCTCTCTGTGATCAGCTTGGAAATCAGCCACGTCAGGAGGCTTTTAAGGCAGTCAAGCAATATTTATTTGAAATACACACTGCCTATGAAATCGCTAAAATTACTTGTCTACTGGAAACAAGATCAATAGAGAATCATAGCAAGTTGTGAGGGACTTCGAATCTGGAGAACACTATTTTATCTCAAGTACAGTCCACTGAACAAGGAGAGTTTGTAATGAGAGACACAGTGAACTTCAGAGGAACAGTGTCTGTGAGAGCTAAACTGTATAGCAGAAGATACAGACATCGTGTATCTTGAGTTTAGAAAATCAGTCGCCGGGCCATTTCTTAAGGGCAGCATGGAGAAACGAAGCCCTTCTTCATGGGGTTAGTGTGGCAACTGGTATACAATTATGTATTTTACACACGATATAGAAATGAGACATAGCTGCTAGGTAAATGAAAGTTATTGTCAGTAAACTTGTAATAGTCACCCTGAGTGAAGCACCATCTGAAAAATTATCACATGCAAGACAAGTTAACTGTACCCATTATCATTGAGCAGGAAGGACTAGGGCTCAGTCAATTCTATGGAGAAACTAAGTCAATGAGCAGGGTCAGGAGAGTGTCTGAAACTGAGCCCTTGAATGATGGTAGATAGAATGAGGAACCAACAAGTATCTGAATTGTAACAAAACTAAGTGAGAACCACTGGTCCAAAACAGCCAGGCAGTTCATTGCTACTCTATTCATGACAGCCAAGATATGGGGCCAACCAGAGGCCCATCAAGAGCTGAATAAAGAAAATATGGTTCATTGTACAAGGGAACTTCACTCAGCCATAAAGGAGAATGAAATCCTGATGTTTTCTGGAAATCAATGAATCTGGATATCACAGTTAAGGCGGAATAAACCAGGCTCAGAAAAAGCAAATACCTCATATTTTCTCTCTTTTGGAAACACTATTTAAATCTATATAGACATGTGTGTATATGACAATATATGTATATGTGACCTGGAAGCAGGAAGGGGACCATGAGAAGGGAGAAAGAGGTCTAATGGATGAAAGGAAGGGCAACAAGAGAGGCTGACGGGAAATACACCGCCTGAAAGCTGGAGCAAGTGTTTGGAGGGAAGAAGAGGACTAACGAGGAGAAGAGAGGGCAGTGGGAAGTGATAAGAACTAAGTGTAGTCACATGTATGTGTGCATGTGAACTAGAATATTACAGGGTGATTTTGAAAAGCACGTTTGGGATTACAAAGGTACAGAAGCTCTGGGGACTGCAGGTCTGCTCTGTGTCTTGACTGTGGTGCTAGTCTTGTGGATGTTTACGCATGCCCCAAACCCTTCAAATTGCAGGCTGGCAAGAAGCTCAGTAGGTTAAGTCACTTTTCTCCAAGGACCTGGAACCTACATGGTAGAAAGAAAGACCCATCCCGTACAAGTTGTCTTTTGACCTACACACACACACACACACACACACACACACACACACACACACACACACACCAAAAATAAAAAATAAATGCAATAGAAAATTCTAAGTCTTCAAATTTCAGCTTTACTTGTATGCAGTTTGTCGTGCATTGCAATAAAGGAGAAGTTGAGTCACGCCAGAGGTATTTGAACAGCAATTGTTGAGTCATAAGTGGGGAAGTTGGGAGTCAGCTCCAAGGTGAGCCTGGAGCCACTAGCTGAATGTGTCTGCAAAAGCAGAGATGGGTCTAGAGCTTTCTAACAAGGTTAGGAGCTGAGAGAAACATTGGCTAGACAGTTGGAAGAGCTCCGGGGTTGCTCCCAGTGTGGTGCTCAGTGCAAATAGAGGCAATGAGATCTACGAGGGCCACAGTCATGCGTGCTGTGGAAATGACTGCCAGGGAGGTAAGAGTGTGGAGAATAACGCCAGGTGATCAGCTATAATATACCAAACCTCATGACCTAACGGCCTCAGATATTGATCTAAATGCCCCCACACACACACACCCCATCATAGCACCAGTGGCTCAGATTCTCCAGGGATAGCAACTGGGCATATGTACTTTTTCTGAAGTCCTCAGGTAATTTTAAGGCAGCCTATGTTTGGGATCTGGCACAGTAGAATTAGACTTACTTGTGTCTATAGTTTCTATACTTTCTGCAGGACTGTGAATACCCTGGACATTTGACGTCATCCTTGGTGTCCTATATAAGCTTTCCAGGATACACCAGCTACTTTTCTGTTCTGTAATAAAATGTCATGACCAAGGCAACTTATAGATGAAAGGGTTTATTTTGGCCTTACAGATAAAGAGGGTTAAAGTCCATAATGGCAGTAGAAATGTGGCTGGACCAGAGGTTGAGAGCTGAAGGCCTACATCTTGAGCCACAAGCAGAAACTAGAGAGAGCTAACTCAAAATAGTTTGAGTCCTTTGCAACCTTAAAGCCCCAGTGACATTCTTCCCCCAGTAACGCCACATTTCCCAATCCTCCCCCAAGTAGCCAAATGCCCATGACTATTGGGGGACATCCATAAAACTGTGCAAAAAATATGCAAACTTTGGAAGCCTCGAGGCTCTGAATTGAAGCAACAACAGCTTTGTATCAACATCTTAGCTTTTTAAGCCTTCTTCACCCTGAAGACCAATCTATGTCTTGAGTAAAGGTATCCAAGACTCATACCCTTTCCTAAGTCCACCCCAACCTCTTCTCCCTCCTCTAGACTCTATGACATCAGACACTGTCAAAGGATACCAGGGGTCCACATGGGATTCCTCACTGTTCTTCTGCACTGTTTGTTAAGGGATTCAGCAAGCCCAATTAATAATACTCAACAAACTAATGGGAAATTAAGACAAAGATTAGGCCACATGGAAACCAAGAAAGGATTTTCACCACTGATGTTGAAGTAATGGAAGTCAGACTCCTTCCTAGAGGGCTGGTTCTGCCCTGACAATGACATAGAGGAACAAAGTGGATTCTTCCTGTGTCTGACTGTCTCCTGAGATAAAGGAGACGTGGGAAAAGTCTATGAGGCAAAGTTCTGCATGATTCCCTGTCCATAGCATGCTCCTCCTCCTTTCTCAGGAGGGCTACACAGAGAGTGGCCAAGCACATCATCATGTCATGAGAGAGAAGGGGGGAGAGAGAGAGAGAGAGAGAGAGAGAGAGAGAGAGAGAGAGAGAGAGAGAGAGAGAGAGAGAGAGAGAGAGTCCCTCTGCATTGGACAAAGCCTCCAGAGCAGAAAGGAAGTCCTCCTGTCAACCATACCCCTGCCAACATACTCTGTTATTGTATTTCTGGTTGTGAGCCTAGCCTATAACAGCTGTGCCGTCTCTCCAGCTGCAAACTCATGTCCTTGTTCCTCCTTTTGATATTTTCTCCACTGTCTGCCATTGTGCTGAGACAGTGAAAGTTACAGTTAATGAGTAGGTGAGTGAGTGAACAAATGAATGAATGAATGAATGAGAAATATATATTTCAAGACAAGGAATTAAAGAGGAAGAAATTGATGGGGGAAAGAAGAAAGGGGAAATGTGATGGAGGGGACATGTTGGCTTATCATGTAGATGAGTAGAATGTCAGCCGTTAGGGCTTTGGCCCTGAAGGTAGATGATCTGAGTTCAGATCCTACTTCAGTCCCTGCTATTCTTTCTGAGCAAGGCACCTAAGCTCGCTCTTATCTGTTCTCAGTCCAGTTGTGAGCCTTAAGTGGGTTCAGACCCATAAAAGGACTAAAGTAGCCCTGGCAGAGAAGGGGCTGTAGGTCAGTCTCATCTGGTATCTGGTTTTTGTAAATGGAATGTGCTGGGAGCATCCATGACCACGGGAAACGATGATGTGTTGCCCGTAGCTTCCTTGCCCCACTGCAACAGAAGTGGGGAGGTGCAGTAGAGCTCATGGCCAGCAAGGCCTGAGGCATCTACCACCTCCCTTGTGGAGACAAAATAGCTCCAACTAATGCCTACTCCAGACACAAAAGTTCCATCCTTTATTTGGAGAGAGAGAGAGAGAGTCTGTGCATGCTCATGTGTCCATGCATGAATGAGTGGATGGACACATGTGTGTATGTGGAGACCAGAGGTCACCATCAAATTCTTCCTTAGTCATTCTTCAGCTTATTTCGGTTTTTATTAATTTAGTTTTTTTTCATTGTGACCAAAGTTTCCCCTCCCTCCTCTCCTCCCACTCCTTCTCCCTGCCCATCTGTTCAGAAAGGGGCAGGCCTCCCATGATTATCAACAAAGCACTGCATATGAAGTTGGCAAAACTAAGCACCTCCCCTTGTTTTTAATCTGGACAAGGCAATTAAGTAAGGAATAGGTTCCCAAGAGATAGCCAAAGCATTAGGGACAGCCTCTCTCGCCATTGTTAGCTGTCCCACAAGTAGACCAAACTACAAAACTATCATATATATGTAGAGGGCCTAGGTTGGTCCCACACAGGCTTCCTGGTTGTTGGTTCAGACTCTGTGAGTTTCTATGAGCTAGGTTAGTTGCTTCTGTGGGTTTTCTTGTGATGTTCTTGACCCTAATGGCTCCTTCATCCATCTTATTTCTTGAGACAGTATCTCTTATGTGTGGATATCCCCCACTTAACTAGACTGACTAGCCAGAAAACTCTGGGAACCCTTTCCCTCAGACTTCCTAGTACAGACACGACAGGGGCTTGTCACCTCCCTTGATTTCTTATGGGTCCTGGGGATCTGAACTGGGGTCCTCATGCTTTTGTGACAAGTACTTTACTGACTAAGCCATTTCTACAGCCTCCAAAAGCTCCATTCTTCAATTCAAAAAGGGAGACTCAGGCTGTGTGTCCTTTCTCTTCAAAGTGGACCTCGGCCCTTGCAATTCAACTGCGGCACCCCTCCCTGGGATCACTCTCTACCACCTCAAACCTCCTAGGGCACTTTGCATATGGCACTGACTCTCTGATCCTGGTTCCCTCCCCTGGGAGCTTAGATTCTCCAAGTTAGAACTGACTTATTCATTGCCTCCACACACTGCCTTGAACAAAATCTGGAAAATGCATGCTCAGTGCAGATAGTTACCCCCAGCATCCCCCTTCTCTCTCTCTCTCTCTCTCTCTCTCTCTCTCTCTCTCTCTCTCTCTCTCTCTCTCTCTCTCTCTCTCTCTCTGTCTCACACACACACACACACTCACACACTAAAAACTCTAGAAACAAAACACTAGGATCCACTGGATTTTGGTCCTGTAGCAGAGGCAGGTGGATCTTGAGCCCTTATCCTGCCTCTTTACCTCTTTATTTTCTCCCCAGCTGCTGAGGTCGTGGCAGCCCTGCCCTCCTAGAAGAGCTTGTACCTACAAATGGCATTCATTTAGTTTCCTCTGGGGCCCTTGGCCTTCCCTGAGAGGCCTAGAAGTCCATGATGAGATGTCCTCTCCCAGCAGGCACGAGTGGGGGACAGGTGTTGCCAGCAGGGGCTAAGGAACGCCTCGAACAATCCGTGGCAGATGTTTGGAGCATTCCTACCATGCTTCTTATTCAACCACCTCAGCTCCTGTTCCTCAACACTATTGGTCACTCGAGAATCTGTCACCTCATCAAAGCTGGTCCTTGACCTTTCTACCCAGAAACCTTCACACTGAGCTCAATGGCTTTGAGAACCTCCCAATCCTCAGCAGCCCTGCCCCCTCCCCCAAAGGAGGTTGGTTAGCCACAAAGCCCCCTGACTTGAACGCTGATGCCTATCTAAGGTCACAGAACCCTCACTGCTATAAATTCCACACAACAGGGTTAGCAGCTGGCTTGAATGTTGACTTGCTCTTGGGGCAGATGGCTGACCCCACCACCTGTGATGCCTCTACAGGGTGTTGACTTCTCTGCCTCACTGACTTCCTCTGGTCTCAAGCCTCTGTTTCAAAGAAAAAAAACCCACCAAGCTCTGAGAAGCCTGAGATTTCCCAAGTCTCCTTGGAGTTCAAAGATGAAGTCAATGTTTGCCTCCAAGAAAGAATTCATTAGCTGCCGTTGCCAACCGTAGGTGTTTCTTCTAAGTAGAGACAGACTTCGTAGGTCGCCAGGTCAACAGCTTAACATGCAGATTCTGCAAATGCCAGTGGTCTCCTGCACAGAACTGCCAGGTACAGTTGAGCTGCTTCTTCCAGCTCAGTGATCTGGCTTCCCATCAGGGACCAAGCTGAAAAGTACCTGCCACATCATGCAAACGATCCCGGGTCCCATCCGGCAGATTTCAAACCTAAGACAGCTAGCAACCCGAATATCTCTCCTGGGTGTCTGGTACGCTCTCTATACAGCTTGACTTGAAAGAAGGGCTTTTCTTTCCTTTTGAGTCTTCTTCATTTCCTTTTTCTTTATGGCATTTGTATTCCCATAAGGCTCAGTAAGTAGATACCTATTTGTAAAGTAATGGGTAAAAATGATTACTGGGTTTTTAAAATGTGATTTCTGATGTTCCAATTTTTATTTAACTCAGCAATGACAGTTATACTGACAGCCACACTTATTCATGATCTAGAAAAATCGTCTTTGCCCAATACTGCATTAAGTAGTATTTGCAAAGTAGCATCCTTGGATGGCTTCTGCCACCACGTTCAGGGCCTTTGCTACCCAACCTCCGCAGGGGCTGCCAACATGTTAGCAACGTCGGCTCTTTGTGATAGGATTCCATCTGGGGCACATAGATTTCTCAGAGCTGGCACTGAGGTTGTCTTTCTCAGATAAATGGCCCTAAAGATGACAGGATCATCCTGGGCTGACTGTCACAGCACATATCCTGGGAACAGACTTACTCCGATCAGAGAAAGGCGACTGAATGAGGCTTTTTAATTACACCCCGCCCCCAGCACCTTACTTATTAAGATGTTTGGCACACGCTGACAGTGGAGATTTTTCCTGCATGGTTCTTTTGGGAGCTACCTAGATGACTTTGGCAGAAAAGTGACATATAAATAACATTTAGGATTATTATTATTATTGAACTAGGCTCTCATCCTGTGTAACTGGGAATTCTAGTGCTCCAGCTTGCTTGTTATAAATATTGTACCCGTCGTCCCTTCAGGAAGCGTGAGAGCGAGGTGACAGAGGGCTGTGTGAGGTACAAAGAGCATGTTGTTAGGAAGATCTGTCCATTGAAGCTGGTCTGAGAACCATCCTGCATGTATCCAACAAATCACAATAAATAATTCTCTCCTTTTAGGCAATTCACTCACCCTCCACATCTCCAGAGACATAAGAAGCAGGCAGACTTTGCACCCATCCCACCTATACCTACGGAAAGCAGATGGGAATTATGGGTGAGACTGTAGAACTAGTGACACTAGTCTGGCCTCAGCGTGAGATCACAGGACTCGTCCTAGAAAGGGCAGGTCTCCACGAAGAGGTAGAGGGTGGAGACAGGTAAGTATTTCCAGTCTGAGAGAAGAGCTTCCACTTAGGAAGGTAGGTACCTGGTCCCGAGTTGACTGCTGTGCTCTTAGCCAGTCTCTGAGTCAGTGCCATGTTCTGCCCTCCACACTGGGGTGATGGTGAGCCACACAGGAAGTCCCTGCTCTCAGGAAGCTCAACGCCAATGTCATATAAACAAACAAACAACTAACATGAGACACAAGGTTCAAAATAAACACACATAAAGTCCACACAACCAAGAATGGTGATGGGACAAACAGAGAGGCTTCCATACAGGCTAAAGAGCAAACAAGAGTGAAGGAGAGATGTGCCAGACAACAAGGGAGGCCATGGGAAAAGGTTTGTCATTCTGTTAGTTTCAGTGGCCATTGGAAAGGGCAGAAGTGATTGCAGGTCGCCTCCTGCAATCCTCCCATTGGCTTAGAACAAGAGCCTTCCGAGTTTCAGCGGATCAATGCACTCACAGTTAGAACCTTTTTGCATGTATGTGCGGCCATGTGATTAAGGTCTTGACAATCAATAAGCTCTTAAGATTTGCCATGTGTTTTCCTGTTTCTGTTTTCCCCATCACGTTTGCTGCAATGGAGAATTGGCTAGAGAGCCAGCTCTGGTTCCCAGCAGGGTAAAGCAACCCTTGGGAACGCTGAGTGACAAGACAGAATTTATTCTGAAATACTCATTTCCCTGTGCTTCAGCCATTGTATTTTGGCTTTTTTGTTGTTGTTGTTTGTGTGGTTGGTTGGTTGGTTTTGTTGTTGTTGTTGCTATGTTAGCTTAGGCTGCATCTTATTACAGAATGTTTCAATCAGGAACATTTTAAATGTCAATGAGATTAATAGACCTGCCATGTGGATCCAGATGGAAAAATAACAGGTTGTAAGTACAGGAAGACCAGAGACCACCACGAACCTACTGCAGTCATCCAAACAAAGACACTGATGGCTTAGGATAGCTTTATGATCTGGATACAAAATCCCCCACAGGTTCATCGTTCAAACACTTAAACTGGCCTTATGTTGGAGTGGAGGAAACTTGGGGAGGTGGAGCCAAGTTGGAGGAAGTAGGTTCCTGGGGGCATGTCCTTGGCAATATCCTGCCCTGGTTTCTCTTATATTCCCCTTTCCCTGAGTTATGTCTGTAAAAACATCTTCTATTCCAGGCTTCCACAGCTGTGGTATTCTGCCCACATACAAAACTAATCATGAGCTAAACCCTCTGAAACCATGAGACAAAATCCATCTTCCCTCCTTCAAGCTGTTCGCTCATGTATTTTTGTCGAGGTGACATGATAAAAACCGACTCAGGTAGTTGCTCTGCACATAATGGCAGGTTAGTGAGTTGGAGATACATTTTGAAGGCAAAAGCAAAAAGCTTTGAGAATAAATTGAATATCTGGGTGGAGGATTCAGGGAAGAGAAGTCAAAGCAATGGACTAGATCCTTCACTGATTTCTCCATATCCTCTTAGGTATCTAAGGAAGGAGACACTGGGCATCTCTGGCCTAGGAGCCTCTCACATAACCTCAAACTCTGAGGTAGCCACCTGCCAAAACTGCTAATAGCTTCTCCACAGACGCTGCTGTCATGTGCCATGTTTGAGTTGAAATGTTGCATGTAACAGAAACCAACCCCAGCTGGTTTAAACATAAAAACATTTCTTGGTGGTGGTGGTGGTGGTGGTGGTGGTGGTGGTGGGTGGGTGGGTGATGCTCACAGAAACTAAGTGTAGCCAGAGCTTTAAAAAGAATGAGTGAGACATAAGGACTAGAAAGTTATCAGGAACCTGATGGGAGATGTCATTCTGTAAATCTGTCTCTTATTGGTTGATGAATAAAGCATTGTTGGCCAATAGGAAAACAAGATAGGTGGGACTAGGACTTGAGGAGGATTCTGGGAAACAGAGGCACAGTCAGTCACGATGCAGGATGCCAGAGTCGTAAGAGGTCCAGACCCTTTCTCTGGTAAGAGAAGACCACGTGGAAATACTAAGATTAGCATTATGGGTTAACAGTTAAGTCAGTGTTAGCTGATAAGAAACCATAGCAAACATCCAACAGCTTTATAATTAATATAGCATCTTGTGTGTTCATTTGGGACTGATGCGGCTCAGGGACCAGGCTGGTGGGAAGACCACTCTTTACATATTGGTGCTCAGACTTGGGACACAAATATCCACTTAACAAAAACTTAAAAGGGATTTTAGAAACAGAAGAACAGAGAGAAGCATGGCTTCTTGGTAGCAGCATTTTCTCCGGTGGGCTCTGTTTTGCTAGAGACAAGCAGAGACTTGAACAGCCAGTGCTGGCAGTAAACTCATTCCCGCCATCTTGGAAAGACATCAGTTAAAACAGCTGTGACTTTGATTTTAGCAATGTTGTTTACCAGATAACAGACATGTGGCCAGAAAAACATAAAGATTTACAGTAAAGTCAGATTCAGATGAAGTAAAACCTCTAGAAAGTTTAACTGTGTTAAAAAAAAACATGTAGGCTTGGGAGAGAAAAAGAAAAAGATAATGGCTGAGTGTAGTGGCACAAGCCTTTAACCCCAGCACTCCAGAGGCAGGGGCAGGCAGATTTCCACAGAGAAACTCCATCTCAGAGAATAAATAAATACATAAAAGTAAAAGAAATAGAGTAATAAAAAAGCCACATAAAGATGAAAAGTACACAGAGAGTGTGCATACTGTATGCTACTGTTTTGTCTTTGAATTGTTTGACTGCTAAGGAAATAGCAACAACTGCTAAAAGAAATGTTACTAAATTAACCCAACTTATATATTTTTAAAATGCTTTGACTTCTAAATTTAAATATAAGGACAGGTTACTTGGGAAAAAAGTTTTAACTTGCATTTCCACAGAAAATGAAATGCTGTGGATTCCTTCCAGACTTTTATGGTATGATAAAGCAAGACCCCCTGATGCAGTAGTTGAGGTGATCCAACATCTAAAAAAGCTGAGATGATGCAGCCTTACAGACTACAAAACAAGGACTTGGCCAGGTTTCTGTGTTTTTTCATGATCCCCATGGTATGTACAGCACCCCCAATCAGCAGGAAGCAGTTTGGAATGAACAACACCCAAATTCTCAAATACTGTTTATAAATTTTTGATTTCATTTAAATGGGGTTGGTTATAAATGGTTAATGATCACAACCAATCTCTTTTTAAAGGTAAAAGGGGATTATGGTATAGAAATGAATACTTTGTATTGGTATGAGTTTTCATTTATTGATACAAATTTAAGGTCAATTTTGTGATATATGTATTTTTCCTCTTGTTTAGATATTGTGTTTATACAGCTCTTTTAAAATGAAATATATAATTATAGATAGTTAACTGTAACTGTCAAAACTTAGTTTTTTTTAGATATACAGAGATGTATTTGAGATGCATAGATATTCTTCAAACCTTTCAAAGACCTACAGAATATATGGCTTTTAAATGGTTCAGGATTTTTCATGATAGTGAGACACAATTACTCCTGGCACACCAAATACTTCTGAGAGGAAGATGGGCATTCAAGAAACTCATTATGGAGTTTGCTTTCAACATGGCACGATTAGCCATTTGAGAAATTAACTGCTCCTGCCTTTACTCTTTGATAGACTGGACATGCATGACCCACAGAAAATAACTGCTAAACATGATGGGACAGTCCTAAAGGGTTCATGCTTCATGGAAGAGACTGACAGACATTCTACAGGACACAAAAAAATGACTGACAAACTGCCAATGCAGATTGACAGTTTAAAATTTCCTGCTTTGCTGAGGAGTCTGACAGACACACTGTGGCCTATGGGCTGAAGATGGATGCCCCAACGTTACAGAGGAACTTCCGGTGACTGTCCATGTGGTGAGATGTCTCTGTCAATTCTAGTGTTTATATATTATCCTTTTGTGGTCTTCGATGGAGTTGAAGACAGATAGTTATAATTATAGTTATAGTTTTCATTAGTTATGATAAAAGATAGGCTATATATAAGACTTTATAGACTCACACAGATAGGATAGATGATAAAATACTTCCTTTAAATCTTACTAAATGTTAATGGACTAAATATTGTAACTATAGTTCTTACTTAATAACTGTTCTGTTATATATAATTTGACTATATATATATAATTTCTTTTTATTTAGACAGAAAAGAGGAGATGATGGGAGATGTCATTCTGTAAATATATCTGTCTTATTAGTTGATGAATAAAGCACTGTTGGCCAATAGGGAAGCAGGATAGGTGGGACTAGGAGTTGAGGAGGATTCTGGGAAACAGAGGCACAGTCAGTCACGATGCAGGATGACAGAGTCGTAAGAGGTCCAGACCCTTTCTCTGGTAAGAGAAGACTACATGGGAATACTAAGATTAGCAGTTATGGGTTAATAATTAAATCAGAGCTAGCTGATAAGAAACCATAGCAAACATCCAACAGCTTTATAATTAATATAGCATCCTGCATGTTCATTTGGGACTGATGCGGCTCAGGGACCAAGCTGGAGGGAAGATCACTTGTTACAAGAATCCATCAAATGTTCTGAGCTCTTTATCCCTAAGCAGACAATTTCTTTTCCTACACAAATGACAAAGTATGGTTGTCTCCAAAGCTTCTGAATCTATATACTTTCCCACAAGCAAACTGTGCAAATCCAAATAGATACATGCCTGCCCTAGACTCTCAGGGGTGGTGTGAGAATTTAACCAGTTCTGGTCAGGAAGGAATGCCTCACCTGTCCACACATACAAGAAGGGCAAGTCATTGAGAGTGAACAAGTCCACGCAAGACAAGAGGTACCTCCCACCCCAGTGCCTTTCTAACGCAGCCCAGATTGAATACAATTTATGTGAAGTTCGTGAAGACAGAGCACTCCAAGGCCCAATTCCCTTTTCAAGTATTCACCTCTAGTTCTGAGCTACCCAGAAGCCCCCCCAGCTGATAAATGTCTCTCTTATTTTTAAAAATTTCTTGCACAGAAGGTTTCAGAGCTTTCCTGGGGACTCCTTGCAGAGACTTACAGTGATCACAAACACTCTCAACTTATCTCCCCTACGCTTTCCACAGAGTGTGACAGCTCCTCATCCGTCCTGCAGTGGGTGAGCTGGGCTGGAGAGGGTGTGGAATCCTATAGACGGATTACAGAAGTGTGAACCTGCAGTCTCACAATTTTGTCTAAAGTCTTGAATCTCAGATTTGTTGTTCTAAAAACTTCTATTCTGCAAATAAGTGAGCCGAGCTTCCAATTATTCCAATGTCCCTCTTCCCCTTACCTACCCTCAAATACTCATTCTTTATTCCCATCCAGGGCTCCCTCTCCCTACTTCTCAGAATAAAGTTTTAAAATTGAGCTATAAGAATGGATATAGCAGCTCTTTATCTGTCAGAGAAAGATTAGCTGAGGATAGTTATAGGCCCCAGGCAAAGATAGGGATGCAGCCTGCCTCTTAAAGGCTTGATTGGGAAGATTTTATTGTTATTATAAAGATGCTCTTTGCTTTAAAAGTTTACAGCTAGTTTTTTTCTTCTTTTAGTCACAGAAGGTCATGTACTTTTTTATTAGATACTTCTTGGTTTTAAGGCTGAGATTTACTTAATAGCACATGCAACGAGCGACGAGGATGCTGGGAACTGAGCAGGGCCTTGACGGAGAGCTTTGCAGGAACTTCAACATCGTGAGCCATGCATCTCTGCATAATGTGTGAGGTCACAAGCTCCCACGACAGAACAAGCCCATAGTAGGAGTGCAGGTGTGTATGTTTTTACATGCCAAGGCACTGAAGGAATGGCCTTTGGATATGCTTTCTGTCTTGTGATTCCTTTGATATTTTTATTATTCAACTTAATGATTATGATCAAGTAGATACAACACGTAAGAGGTATTCTAAAACATAATCTTATTGTTTTGTGGGTTTTAAATTTTCATGTTCACTGTATTCATAACTAGTTATCATCATTTAGTGTCACTAAACTGATAAGTGCCTAATATTTTTATTGTTTTACATTTTAATTTTTTAAAATTGGGGTATTAGTATACATGTGACATTAAATTTACCATTTTAACTACTTTTAAGTGTACAATCCAGTGTCATTAGGTAATTACATAGTACGTGTAACCACTGTCTATTCTCAGACAAAGTTTCTATGCCTGTTAAACAATTACTCCCCATGCTCCTGTCCCCTGGGTGACTTTTGGTATCCTTTATCCCTGCTTCTAGAGTCAACCTATTTTAATTTCCTCAAATAAATTAAGTGCCCAGTATTTTATTCTACTGGTTTAATAAAATGTCATATCTCATCCCTCCAGCCACTTGTCACATAGGCTAAGTACCAGACCTCTCAAATCTTATGCAAGAGGCCTGTGGGTCATCCATTATAGCCAGTGGTATTTCCGTTGGAAGACCTGCTCAATGTGCATTGTTTGCTAAGTGCATGGAAAACCTGCAAGCTAACTATTCCCATCCCTCACTTCCTACTTAAGAAAGCAAGGCTCCTTCAGGTGGTACCACGAAGCTGGGAATCCACTAAGGTCATCCAAATATCCTGCTGCTATGTAGCTCTTTCTGCTCTGCCAGTGAAATGCTATCCATCTGCCAGCCTCTTGGTGACACAGAATGGCTGTCCGCTAGATTGTTGCTGAGGATTAAAACCATCCTCAATATTCAATTTACACTCAAAACTTCAGGTTGGGAGAAACATCAACCTTGTCATTAGTGTGTGCACTTTCCCTAGAGGCAGTGTGGCTCAGGAATTAAGCAGCCAGCTTGGGCTCTGCAACTGTCGTGGTTTGAATGAGGATGTTCCCATTGAAGTGGTAATCATTTTTTTCCTGTCACTACATTGATAAGTGTTTTTATGTTTTTCTTATTTTTTAAATTGTGTTATTAATACACGTGTTAGCATCAATGGCATTTGGCTTTTGAATGCTTGGACCCTAGTTGGTGGTGCTGTTTCTGGAGGCTTAGGAGGTGTGGCCTTGTGGGAGGAAGTGTGTTTAAAAGTTTTGAAAGTTTAAAGGTACATGCCACTTTGAGTTCTCTCTCTCCTCTATTTCTCTCTCTATCTCCCCCCACCTATCTCTCTTTTCTTCTCCTGGCTCAAGATGTGAGTCCTCCACAGCCAGCATCCAGTTTCTTTTGCCATCTGTCTCTTTCATGGACTCTAACCCTCTGGCACCATAGCCCAAATAAATTATTTCTTCTCTAAGTTGTCCTGGTCATGCTGTTTTTATCACAACAATAAAAAATAACTGATATAACAACTAAATGATCTTACACAAGTGACTTATCCTTTATGATGCCATTTCTACATCCATAAAGTGGTTGTGGTGGTGATGATGTCTTTCTCACTGAGTTCTTCTGATACTCAAATAAATGAATGCACCCAGTACACTAAGAACAGTGCCCAGGGCTAGAAAACATTAGGTACAGAATGTTGGTTGGACTATAACTCACATCTATAGTGATTAATCCCTTTGGTTATATAGTCATTGTTGAAAGATACATATCTATCTATCTATCTACCTACCTACCTAACCATCTATCATCTATCTACCAATATATATGTTAGGACACTTTCTGAGGGAAGTAAACAAATCAACAATTCAATCTGGCTTAAACTAGACTTTAAAACACCTGAGAGCAGTTTAAGTCCATGGCTTCCAGACATGATGAAGTCTTCCTCTTTCTGTCAATTATATTCTGCCACCTGAGTATCAACCTCCTCCTAAGGATGAAATGGCTTTGTGCGTCTTCTTGAGATCTGGGAAGAGAGAATGAATAATCAAGCTCATTCATCTAATGGTTGGACCAATTAAGGTCTACTTCCCCTTGTGGACCACGAACAAAACCAAAAGAGTACTACCAAGAGCCTCATGGTAACTTAGGATGGAGTTAGAGCCATGCAAAATTAGTGTGATCAGAAAGACAGGGCCAAATCTTCAGTTTCAAGTCTCTTTGCCTCCAAGATACAGCACACAGAATTGGCAGACAATTTCAGAAGTATTACATTCTCCAGATTAACAACACTCTATGGAGATGTTCTAAATGTCAACCAAAGCAAAGCCAGATTTTCAAGAAGTTATATGTGTGAATATTTCTGTCTGTCTCTCTGTCTGTCTGTCTGTCTGTCTGTCTCTCTCTCTCTCTCTCTCTCTCTCTCTCTCTCTGTGTGTGTGTGTGTGTGTGTGTGTGTGTGTGTGTGTGTGTGTTACCAGGGATGGAACCCAGAATCTTGCACATGCTAGGTAAGCACTCAACCACTGACCTACATCCCAGTGCAGAACAGTTGTTTGGCTCTTAAAATTAGTGTTACTGAACTGTATGTCAGTGTTATATCCCAGTGCAGAACAGTTGTTTGGCTCTTAGAATTAGTGTTACTGAACTGTATGTCAGTGTTACACCATGGTTCTCTTCTTCCACCTTAACAGTGTCAGTAGAAACAAACAGAAAGCACACAGATATCTCCTAAGCAACTTACTGGGTTTTATTTTATGGACAATAAGAATCACATACTTTCACCATGTTTTCCTGCCCTCCTAGACCCCTGAGCACCATAAGTTCATAGCCCAATTTGAAGAAAAGATGATCTCTGTTCTTACACACGCATCTGGCTAGAGAAACTGAACATGAAAGATGAAAGAAATAAGACCATTTCATAGGAATTGCAACCTGAAGGGTTAGGAAGATGGCTCAGCACTCATTAAAGGCCTTGCTGTTCACCAGTGAGGCTGGAGTCTGGGTCCCCAGAACCTACCAAAATGCTGCATAGATATGGAGGGCAGAAACAGAGGCTATCCAGAGGACGGTGGCCAGTGCCTAGCCATGCTGGAAACTCTGGATCTGACTGAAATGTCCTGCCTCAATGCGAAAGGTGGAAGAGCTATCAAAAATGATCCCTGATGTCAACCTCAATCCTCCACATGCACACATGCAAGTGCATGTGCATTCACACATGTGTACATGCTAACACATACATCTTAACACACTCGCGAGTGCACACTTGCACACACAAGCATGCACGCACACATGTGCGGGAAAAGAAAAAGAATTTCTACATAGGCATATCCATACACACATACTCACTCAGACACTGTGTTCATTCACAGCACTATCCTGCTGGTCTAGATTTCATCCCCATTCTGTTTCTAGAACACATTATTTTGCATATGTATGCTCTTACGGTTGTCTTTACTATCCAATCAAACTGCATGCTTGAACTGATCCTTGTTGCATCCTTAAATCCCACATACACGCTAGAACACATCTGCCTGTGTGCATCTTCAATTTTATTCAATACTACATAGCAGGACTCTTAGCTAACGATCAGCTTCCAAGTGAAATTTTAAATAGAAATTTTATTCTTTCTCTAACAATAATTTCCCTTTCTTCTAACTCAATTAAGTTTTTACATTGCACATAAATTTTTATTCGAAAGAAACAAGGCAATAATAAATACAAAAAGTATCTAATTTATGGGAAACACTCATATTTAATATGTTAATTTTAGCATTAATTGTTCATTTTAAAAATGAAGAAATAAATGTTCAATTAGAGATATTCATAAAGTTAAGCATATTTCAGTTAAAATTATGTTTACAAAGAGTTTGCAATAAAATGGAATTTTTTATTTGTTTATAATGTTAGCTTTTAAAAAACAGCAGGCAAGATTTCATATGTATTTTCTGACAAGAAAATGAACTAGGCTAACACAGTCCTTTTCTCTCTAAAAATAGAAATGTTGGATTAAAGTTTTTGAAAGACATTTGAATCCACAGCAGAGAAAGAAAAGTAGAAAGGGGAAGAGAAATGAAGAGAAATGAAAGGAAACCCATAGTTGCTAGAATAAAAAAGGTTTGAAAAGCAGAAAGGGTGCCTTGCTCACCTGTCATGAAGCCCAAGAGAACCTCAGCTAAGACTTAGTAGTGGTAGATCCACACTGGGACAGATGCTGGCATACTAAGAGCAGATAAGGCAGACGTGGACCTCAAGTTCATGTGTGAAACCAGAAGCCCTTCCTTCCTGTGAGGACATGACCCAGATAGCACCAATGAAACTTGTCCTCCTGTAACGGGGAGAAAAGATTTCCAAACATCCAACAACACCCAGAGCTGTATCACTTACTAGAACCCAAATGTATGTTATTCCTTAAATGAAGACTCAAACTAAGAAACAAGTGGAAAACAAGTCCCGGATTGGTGAATTTCTAGAAACCTGGATGGGGGAATGGGGAGTCTGCCACAAAAAAGACAAATATAAAGCAATCTGCAGAAGAATTAGCACCCAACTTGAAAAAAAGAAGAATCTAAAACAAATAGTTTTAAAGAATTATTAAACTATTATTGTTAAACTTTATTTTATAAAATAAGAGATTTATACTAAAAGACATAGATATTAAAATATAATCTTAAAAGTAGATACCCAATGAAACATGAGATTAAAATCAGCTGAAGATAGAATTACTTAAGTAGAAAACAAATATGAGGACATTTATTTAGAACAATACAGAGCAATAAAGAAATGAAAATTAACATTGATTTAAAGAAAGTAGGAGATAAGACAAGTATCTAAAAGAAAACAATTAACAGATGTCTTATGAGGAATAAATATCAAATACAGGCAAGTCTCATTTGTGTAGGCGGGAAATATAATTTTCCAGAAAGAATCAAGTATCTAGAGATACTGTCACCCAAGAGTGAAATAAAATAGAGTTTTTCCCTCACCGTACCTTGCTGAAAGAGCTGCTAAAGAGTTAGTTAGAAATAAATTGAAGGAAGGAAGACTATAGAAGTAGAACACAAAGTATTATTGAGCAAATAACTGGGGAATTGTAGTTGTGAATATAAAGAAGCATTGAATATAGATACAGAAGACAGGCATCATCAGATTGTTTTAAAATATTCCCATCTTCCTTGTGAAATTTCTTCATGTTTTAATGTTTATCTTTATGGAATTTTTTGTCTTAAAATCTGCTTGTCTGATGTAAATGCCATTATCTTGAGTCAACCATCCTTGACGTTTTAGAATGTTTCCTAACAGCCTTTATAAATGAAAATAAAAAACATATACTGTTTTTGTCCAGGAAGACTGATTTAGAAATATACTCAATTAATGTGTAATATTAATATCATATCCATTGCCTTTTGATTTCTATGTCTCTTCCTTTTCCAAGTTGTTGAGCAGCCTTCATTATAAATGAGCCTTTAATTTTGTATTTTAGGAGTGTTAGAAGCTTCCTAACAAACCTTGTTTTTTGTTTCAAGGTCTATTAATGTTTGTTCTACAGGAAGCCTTATCCCACAGAGCAAGACCATAAAAGGGAAGCCAAGGTTAATGGAATAAAAAGGAAGCAACATCATCATTACTTACAAATAATGTAAGTTTTGTTGTAGAAAATCCAATAAATTTTTCATATCAAGTATCAAAATTATTAGTGATTTCAGCAGCTATGCTAAGTGCATCATGCAAATGAATGTGTCATCATTTACATTGCCCATGTCTAGAGGGTAAATCATGTGGCATTGTTAGAATAGGCCTATAAATCAAAAAGTATTATTTGCTGCTATTTGCATAGCGGCACAGATATCCTCTCAAACCAAAGCCTTTTGGGGGAAAATAATACAGCATATATGTGCAGAAGAGCCATTAGGGTATATTTCCAAACTCAAAATGGCTGACTTAAGGCTGAGGCTCCTTCCTCTGATGACCCTAGCTTATATCTAGTTAACTCACAAAACCAGCCACTAAAGATATACTGCTTTATAATTGCAATAGAAAATACATTTTGAAGCAAAATTACCTTATCCCGTAATCTCTCTGAGCTGGTCTTCCAACTAAGAGAGGTCTTGCCAACCCAGAATCCTTTCTGCCCCATTAGTTCCATCTTTAATGCTCATCTGAAAAAAAAAGTCCCCTTTTCTCAGCAGATTATGCCTTAATTGCTCCTACTCTGTTTTCAGTAATAAAATCATCTGATGATACACTTATAACAATACCTTCACCCAAATGCACAGCATCTTACACTCTTGAGGGGTTGCAGGGAAGAGGACTCAGGAGCCAGGTCTGTCTTTAGCATGCAAGGCAGGCAGTTTCTGGGGTGGGAAAGTGCCCCTGTGTCTAAAACACCACGATTTAGACCCTTTTGCTTAACCATTGCCCCTCTTTGGGTTCTTTTTTTCAAGATTTAATTCTGCTGGAAGAAGCACTGTGCAGCACTGGTCAAGCCCCCTCACAAGCAGGAGGCAGTAAACAAAGACAAATACAGTCTCTCAGAATTTCTACCAGGGCTACCTGCCAGCCAATTCCCACCTCTCAAAGGATGAAATCCTGGGAAGATTGGAAACAAGGCTAGTTCTCCAAAGCTATTTGTCTCATGGTACTCCTGCGAATTTTCACTGAGAAAGACTTTTTCAGATTTGTCTGCCAGTCTGTTCTAGAGAAATCATGACCATGCTGTTGTTCAGAATTTGGGCAGATCCCCACAGTCTTATGTACACATACTTGAGAGAGAAGACCCACCAGGAAGCCTCTCTTGGCAGACTAAAGGAAGCTTGCCTATGAGTTGTTCAATCCAGAACAAAGTGCCTGTGCTGAGGACAGTGACGGGGCCAGGCTAACTGTCCTGTGCAGCAGTGTCCTGGAGGTGTGGGCTGAATCTCAGAGGTTCACTTGGTGTATTTATGGTCCTCATCTCTCAATCAAGACCTCTACCTGGGCCACCACGGTAACTTCCATGACCTATTTGGGTTTATTACAAATGCCTGCAAATGTAGCTGCTGAGATGGCTGGGAAGCCCAGACACTCTACGTAAGATCTAAGTATCTTAAGGGATAGCAATATTCCTCAAGTTCAACAGGAGATCTAAAAGAATTGAAGTTTTAGCTAGAAACCATTTGGTCAGGAAACAGCACTATAATGGGTCAGGCCTCTGCTAGACCTTTGAGGTTGGGAGTGAACGCAGCATAATCCGTGTTCTGAGGCTCAACCTAATCTAGATGGGCAGATGACACAGCAGCTGGGAGCCATGAAAGTGTAAACAAGCATGGTTCTCCAGAGCTGATGTGTTTCATGGTATGCCCATGTGACTTTCCACTAAGAAAGACATGTGCATGTTTGCATGACAGAACTTGTTCTGGAGAGAGTGCCAAGCTGACTACATGGCCAAGGCCTAGAGTTGGCCAGGTAAATTAGAGTCTTGGGTCCAACACTTGAGGCTCTGTGGCTCTGGGCAATAGTACAATGATTAATGCTTACTGAGCACACACCATAGAGCAAGCACTGAGGAAAACACTCCCACACACGTTTTCTCATGAACTATGTATCATAGCTGTAGGAGGAACTGCTTTCATTGTAAAGGCTAGGAAACAGAAGCAAACACTGAGATGGGCTTGGGGCAATGCCTTAGTTACTTTCCTATTGCTATGGTAAAACACCACAACTAAGGCAACTTGCAGAATAAAATGTTTAATTCAGGATTTATAGAGTCAGAGGGTTGTATTCCGTGACCATCAAGGCAGGGAACATTAGGAATGGTATAGCTGGGGCATTGCTGAGAGCTTACATCTTGAGACACAAGACACAGAGAGCTAACTGGGAATGCTAGTGGACATTTGACACTAACCCAGTGACATGCATCCTCCAACAAGGCCACACTTCCTAATTTTTCCCAAGCAATCTAACAACTGGAGACTGTGAACTGTAACGAGCCTTTCTTTGGCCACCAGCTCACAAAAAATGACAAGGAGTCTTATTATTGATTATGAAAACTTGGCCTTAGCTTAGGCTTGTTCCTAATTATTTCGTATAACTCAAATAACCCATATGTTTTATTCTACATTCTTTTCCATAGCTTGGCTACCTTTACTCTGTACTGGCCATCCTGCTTCCCCTGCATATGGCTGGCGACTCTGCCTTTCTTCTTCCTAGGATTATGTCTCTATCCAGGAGTCCCACCTATACCTCCTATGTAGATCTTGGCCATCTAGCTTTTAATTAAACCAATCACCAAGACACATCTTTACACAGTGTAATCAAATATCTTGCAACAGAGGACCAAGTATTCAAATACCTAAGTTCATAAGGGTCATTCTCATTCAAACCATCACGGGGCACAAGGTCATTATTGGGAATGAACCCGTGTGTAAGCTTTGAGATAGAGTGAGCAGAAGAAATCCTGCAGTAAGCTTTGAGAAAGAAGCTAGAGTGAGCAGAAGAAATCCTGCACCCTTCTGAACACTGCTAAAATCCTGAGGCTCTGGAGGGTGTCACCCGGTGAAATGTTCCCACACCTGTCCACCTTATTCAGTCACTGGGTGCAGATGGAACAAGGCTCTAGTGAGGCAACTCTCTGTAGCTGAGGGTACCCTGCAGGAGCGGACAGCTGAGGAGGATGTGCTAGCAATGTGTGCCTCAGCTAATGCGTGAGGCTACCCCACCAAGCTGCCAGAAGGGTTAGAAACCACTTTGATAACACACGTGGCACAAAGTATTAAAATGCAGCTGTGTTGATGTTACTCAACACAGCTGCTGGAATAAAGGATGTCATGGTAACTCCTGGAATAGGTGTTGGACCTTGATTGGACCTTACAACTCATTCATTCTCTCCTCCCTCGTCATTGACGCTAAGCTCACCCCAGCTACAAAGCACAGCATAGCATAGCACTAGAGAGTACCATAGCTAAGAGTGGCCATCAGTGGGCAGTAGTGGTTCTGGGAGGGAAACGAAAGTCTGGATGCCTGGGGAGCTTTTCTTAAGTTAGCATAAGGTGGACTTGCAAGTGTTCAGTAAAGATATTTTGTAAGGGATGACGTTCATTAAGAAGTGCTCTGGTTGAGTGGGATGTCACTTGTTAGCAGCAGGGCAGTGATGAGGTGGCGGCAGCAACTGGGAGCCCTTGAGTCTGAGCTCGTGCAGGAGCCAGAGAGGAGCATCTGTGTGGACTTCACGGTTGAGAGGACAGTGATAGACTATAGTTAGAAGCAAGCGCATATTTTCCAATTACTCGCAGCAAGACCTGTTCTTAAAATACAGAGATGACAACTGAGAAGATAAGAAGCAGGCGTTCAGAACACGTGCCTACCATCCGCAGAGAGTCCCCTGATTAGTGCTGCCCATCACAGCCTTCAGCGGGAGCTAATTGTCTGGTGTGCGTGGCATTTGGAGAAGATTGTTAATTTGTCTATTATATTTAATTTGAAACTGTGAGAGGCAAATGCTTTCCTGTCTTCCTGTTCTATTCTACGTGTTTGTAAGGTGCTCCATCTCTTCCCAAGCATTTTCTTTGTGCAGTCTCTATTTTTTTCAGTCTGTCTCTCTAGGCGTTATCCATCTACTATGGATCCTCTCACTGCTAGTCCACACTATCTGTCAGAGATGCGTTTGAACCCATCGCTGCCAAATTCAAAGTGTGGGTGTCTACACCCTCCACGCCTTCATCTTTCATCACCCTCCTGACCTCTTGCATGTAGATTCCATCACCACTCAACCAAAAGCATTCTCGGGGCAGGTGCCGACAGGGTCAACCTTTCATACTTGGCCCTTCCCCTTTTCAGATTGCCCCTGATTTTCTTACAACATGAATGGTAGTGCAGACGACTTTAAACTGAGTGCTCACCAAATTAGCCATGGCTTCCTGGAGTGCTGTGCTGAGAAAGAAATTGAAGTTGCATCAAGGGTGCGGGGATTGATTAACATGCCCATCGTAGGAGCGGGAAGGGAGAAGTGACTTTTACTCTGTGCCTCCACTTTCCCGTACTTAGTCACGTTGTCCCTGGCTTCTCCTTTGCTCTCTCTTAGGCACCTGACTCCTTGACGCTCCGTGCGACTGTGATGTGGGCACTGAGAGGTTGGGTGAGATGAAGTGCAGAAGCCACCTAACTCCACTGGATTCTGAGGCACTAACCACCATTATTGCAAGCCACCTAACTCCACTGGATTCTGAGTCACTAACCACCATTATTGCAAGCCACCTAACTCCACTGGATTCTGAGGCACTAACCACCATTATTGCAAGCCACCTAACTCCACTGGATTCTGAGGCACTAACCATCATTATTGCAAGCCACCTAACTCCACTGGATTCTGAGGCACTAACCACCATTGCTACCCTAGGTTTCTTCTGCTGTCCTCATAGATTTACTTCATTCGATGGGCTGTCCTTTCTTTATGTGACTTAGCTCATGACATGTCTGCATTGCTCCCTCACAACCTCGTATCCTCTAGGAAAGGAGGCAGAGACTAGGAGGAGGTATTGACAGGACGTGCCAGTGTATACAAAGAGCAAACAGAACTCCAAAAGGTGAAATTGTTCCCTTGTTTTCAATCAAAAGAAAGCTTTAGGAAGGGGAAAAATAGGAAATGATTGTCTTCATATCTCTTGCAGAGATGCAACTGCTCATACCAGAAAAGCTGCCCTCAAAGAGTTTTGACCTCTGACTCCACAGCAGGGCACCCAATCACCTGCTGCCTCCTGTCCCTGCCTTCCATACACACCCTCTCCAAGCCAAGGGAGGGGGAGAAACAGAGGCAAGTACAGAAGATCACAACAGAGCGGGAAAGAGCGAGAGGGGAGGAAGCAGCAGCCAAAGGTGCAGCCTTGCTGTCTAGAGCCCAGACTCCCCTCCGCTTCCCTGACCCGCCTCCGGTCCTACAGACTTCACCCTGGCCCACCCCTGTGGGAGGCCTTCCGTGTGGCTTTTCTTCCGGAAAGATTTTGTACTTTTGTTTTGACACTGTGTTTGTAACCCCGCTTTTTTCTCTTTCCCCAATGCTACGAGCTACTGGGAAGCCTTTGGTAGTCACAGATAGGGCTGCTGCTGTCTTCCTGATTACCCAGACTTCCCAAGGAAAAGGGTTTCTGTCCCAGGAGCTCCTGTCCCACCCCATCTCAGGATAACAGGCTTTCTCCTCCACCACTGCCCAACAACTGACTTGAGAAAAGGGAGCTGTCCCCTCAGAGTATCTCTCCATCCCTGCTTCAGTCGACTTCAGAGCACTGGCGCTGGGCGTTTTTAACTCCGGAGATGGCGCTTGCTCCGAGGGTGCCATTTAGTCCTTGTTTGGTGACCTGCAGGTGCTTCCCTCTGTAGTACGGCAGGCGTGGCCCAGCCCATTGCTGCTGGCCTCTCGGGCATGGAGGACACTCAGAGTGACACCTCAGCACGATCACTGGTACAGGCACAGAGGCTGAGTGCAGAATCTGAAGTACCCCAACACTGAAATCCCCCACCAAAGAAAAGCCCCATCCTAAGCATAAACACATTTGTTGCCTCGCTGCATAAAACTGCCTTATAAAGAAATCCATCAGCCACCCTCGGCACTGAGTCTTCTGGGGCCTCCATGCGCAAGGATATTTTATCTTTTTAATGAATAAAACATATGCCGATTGCCTAAAATTAAAAAGTGCAGTGGTAATGAATAATCCCCAGAATCCCGAAGCCCATTTGCGTCGGGTAGAGGCCAGGAGAGCCGGGCTGAGGGGATCCTGGCTTATCAATGGGATGTTTCTCTTCCTACCTAGAGACTGCCACGGGTCGTGTTCCTGCCTCTCTCCAACCCACAGAGAAGGCCGACCCTGTGCGCAGATGCTGCTAAGGGTTCTGCTGTGGAAGCAGTGTGCACTCTCCGCCTGCCATCACCCCAAGGTTCTCGCTCTCTCCCGGAAGCATCAACAGCTGTGCAGACAGGCTAACCCCAAAAGCAAAGGGTTGGACTCTTGAGTTCCCATCTCAGAAGACGCTGCTCTCCTCCCAGCTATAGGTCCGGAAGAGTGAAGACAGCTAAGATGTGCCGTCCTCCCTTGGAGGGGCCAAAAGGGAATTGGGAAGTCATGAAGCGTTGCAGTGAGGAGAGCCAAGTACGCAAGAAGTGTACCATTCTACCCCAACCCTTGTTAGGAGCAGGAAAACATTTATAAGAATCCTCCACGATGGAGTTGCAGTATGAGCCAGGCTGGCCCCGTCGTTGGCAGAGCCCCCCTTGAGAATGCAATTGTTTAGGACCGTATTCAAAAAGCAGAGTAAAAGAAGAGAGACAAAACGTAAAGCTTTTCTTTTCTCTTTTTCTTCAGTCTCTTGTGTTTGCTCTCGGGATGGTTAATATTGATGGTCTACTTGAGAGGAATCTTGAATCAGCTAGGGGGCGACCTTCTGGGGAGGTCTGAGGGAGCTTCCAGGGAGGTCTGAGGGAGCTTCCGGGTTGACTATATGAGATGGAAAACCCAACCAAAATGTAGGCCCCACCATTCCGTGGGCTCCGGTCCTGAAGGAACAAGAACAGGGAGCGCTGGCTGGGCAACGGTAGTCATCTTTCTCCACTTTCTGACTGTGATAGGATGCGAACCCTGCTCCTGCCACATGCCCTCCCTGCCATGATGCACTGTACCCAGAAACCCAGGGCGTGATAAACCCTTCATTAATTTACTTTTGTCAGATACTTTGTCATGGCCATGAGAAAAGTAACCAAAACAGCTACTTAATATTGTTCTAAATAAAGAAAAAGTAAACCTTGAAATTAGCCTATATTTTACCATTCTATTTTATATTGCCACAACAACATCATCTTTAAATGCAAAATTTAAAAGCATTTAACTTGCATGCAGAACTACTGACACTACACAATTTGTGTCTCATAGCTTGCATATGCATGTTGTCAGCCTTTAAATAACAAGCAGAGAGATTCCCTGAGGACAAACGGTGTGCATCTGGAAATAAACGGGCGACGTTGCAGTGCAGAGGAGGCCTGCCTTGGGAATCAGGGGCAATGCCAGGAGGCTGGTACATGGGAAACACTGCAAAATAAAATGAGGAGGGTAACATGAGCTATATTGAAACCATACTCATTGGTTACAGAATCAATAAGAGAAGTGGTGTCATCCTCAGAAGAGTGTGCGTGCGTACGTGCGTGCGTGCGTGCGTGCGTGCGTGCGTGTGTGTGTGTGTGTGTGTGTGTGTGTGTGTGTGTATGTGTGTATGTAGGCCGGAAGTTTACGACAGGTGTCTTTGTTAATCACTCTCCGCTTATCGATCAAGGCAGGGTTTCCTACTGAATCTGGAGCTCACCATTTGCCAGACAGCTTGTCAGGGGGTCTTTTGTCTCCACCTCCCTGGTGCTGAGACTATAGATGGATTCTGAGGATCCAAAATCTGGTTCTCACATTCATGTATCAAGAACCCTATCCAGGGAGCCATTTAACCCCAGTCCTCCAGCAGAGTCCCCTCCCCTGTAATCTTCAGCTGTTCTAACTTACTTGCTGATCTAATTGTTGTTGGGACTTGATACAAGTGACTCCAGTTTGATTCTGGCAACTTTGAAAATATGTAGCTCATTCTTTGTAGAACAGCAGCACCACTGCACAAAAATAGCTCAGCTGTCTTTGTTTCCCTTCCTGACCCATATTCCAGCAGCACTCTCTGTGTCATGTCCAGAAGTCTGATTTCACAGTTCTCCTCCTCATCTATCAGCTCTTACCCTCTTTCTTCCCACTCTCCCATGATACCCCCATGGCCCTTGGATGGGGGAGGTTGGTATAGATTACTCATATCCACAGCCAAGCACTCATGGCTCCTTATTCTTGGCACTGTAACGAGATGAGTCTCTATGCCAACCACTGCATTATCCTATTGCAATAAGAAGCTTCTCCAACCAAATCTGAGGGTAACGCAGATCTCGACAACCATCGCCACGCGAGTGCTCCAGTCATCAGGAAATCATGTCCTGATTGTCACATGCCTGCTGGGAAAGACTGGCAGATATATCCTGCCCCAAATGGGGCACAAGCAGGAGGCAAGTGGCTGGTTGCACTTGGTAACAACCCACTCCTCAAGCAGGACAGAGGGATAAACAAGCCTTCTGGGGTCTAAAAAGATCACTGTGTTAGCCTGCCTCCCATTGTTGTAGCAAACACCTAAGTTCAATCTATTTATAAAGAGAAAAGATTACGGTTCATGGTTTTGGAGGTCAGTTGGGCAGAGCTGTTGCTTTCAGGCTGTTTGTGTGGATGGGGCCTCGTGTATCATGTTGGGACTTTGTGCTGTATCAGAACCCTTCATTAATAGTCAGGAGAAGATTGGAGTCCCACAATCCTTCAAGGGCTTGTCCCTCTAGGATTCACCTCTTGAAGTCCACTTCTTCCCAATAACGCCACTGGGTAAAAACTGAACCCTTAGACACTGGGTGCTGGGGAACACTTGATAGCTTATAACAAGGCCTAAAGGTGAGCAGGAAGAAGGCATTGAATGCAGACTGAACAAGCTGTCTAGAGGTGGGGTGGGAAAGATGGGGTGAACTTCAAAGGACTACTGCAACACCCACCCCCAAAGAGGGCAGTAGCTGTACTCCCGGAGACTGGCTGTAAACCTAGGAGACCTTTGAAGGAGATGGGACTACAAGTCACTAGATTGGACAGATCTGCCCAGATGTCTTCACACTGGGCAAGTGGGTCTCAGAACCAAATATTACAATCAATTCTCCAAGGACACCACTATTGTCACACCCTTTTACCCTGAATACAGCAGTCATCTGTGAAATTTCTGTCCTTTTAGACATTGACTAGGTATTTACTGTTGAAAGGAATTATTTTAAATGTCAAATATGCATTTATCATCTTGTTTCAGAAACCCCCAAATACCTCATAATTTTTCTTCAAAGCTCTTATCCATTTTGCCATTGTATATGGACTTAGATGATTATTTTGATTAATCTCTGTCTTCTCAGCTTGACTGAGCTGCCTAAGGGTCTGGGCATATGAGCTCGCTAGTTTCCCTGGTGTTGCCAGATGTGCCATCACTGGTGGTATGGAAGCTGTTGGGCTCATTTGGTATAAAACTGTGAGTAAAGACCAACACTCGCTTGCTTTGACTGCTGAATACGGCTTCGATGGCAAGTGTATCCCGTATGACGATGTCCCTGGCTTATTCCCAAATAGGCAGCATTATTCTTCAGGGAGTCTCTCTGCGGTTGTTAAAGACACAGCTAGAGGCTAGTCTTCACAATTCAAGTTGCTCACAATGACAGTTTTCTGACAGGTGGCAGCAAAATGTGTCACTGTAGCATGTTTAGTGTGCTGGGACAATTATCCAGCAAGCAGAGATAAAAACTGTCTTGAGCAAGGGATACTTCTCTCTAATACTTACAAAGACACCCCATGGGCTAGCGCAGCACACCCTGATCATTGTCATCTGATGACTTGGTGGCTCACATCTTACTTCACAGCTAGGGAGTAGCTCACCCCATCAACTCTGCCTGAGTAGATGTTGCTACAAAAAGGGGGAAAAGTAGGTATACATATGTGCATGTACACATGTGTACATACACACTACATTTCTGTCAAAATTTTGAAAGCTACTGGCTTTCTGAAATAGACCTGTTTATTTTAAACAGTGAAGACCTATGGGAGTACTTGATTTGTTTCAACCTGAAAAATAGCCATATCTCCCCATACCCTCTCTCACCTTCTTTCTCCGAAAATAAATAAGAAAAAAAGTCTATACCTATTGATTCTAACAACTGGTCCCACAGATGGGATACATGCCCCAAATGAGTATTCCAGGGCAGCAACCTGCAGATTAATTAGGCAGGAAATAATTTCCCAGCCACAGCAATGCTGTGTTCTCTAACAAGACTCAGAAATGATTTGTATCCCTATTTATGACTTCAGGCATTTGCCTGCACTCCCTCAAGTACTCTATTAAAAACTTCTTGATTAACTTGGTCCCAGGGTCAACTTCCTGTTTGTCTGTCTTGTGAGGTGAATAAATAGAGGTTCCACACCCTTGCTCTGGGACAGCCACCTGGGCACACCAGCAGGTAGTAGTCAAGATTAACACACCAGGAACTTTGAGCATCATTCTTGGGTCTGATGTCACATGAGGGACTCAAGATTCATTTTATAAAAATTCCATTGTAGAGGTTGTGGAGCGCCCCTTCTTGTTTATTTTAAGGTCACCTGAGCCATTGGGAGGTGAAAAGGGGTGGCTTTGTTTTTTATGGGACTGTGATATTTCTCACAGAGAGATGTCAAGGTGAGTGAGTGTGTGTGTGTGTGTATCCACATCCCAAGTCATAATAAATTTATGTACTAGTTACACTTGGCTCTAAATCATTTCCCTAAGAGACACATGCCGGCTAGAAATTTAACTGCTCTCACTGGTGCCCAAATAGCCACTATTGGAAAAGGAGGATGGAAGGGAGAAACTTGCCCATGCTGCCAGCAAACTAAGGACAAACACTTGTTCTTGTACAGATAAGTGCTTGCTCATGCACTATCTTATTGGATCTTCAGAAAACTGCTGCAAAGTAGAAAAACAGAGATTATAATGTTGATTTTTAAAATAAAAATAAATGGAGAAGTTGAAGTTTCGGGTAGAAATCGGACTCCTCAAATTCATGCAGTTTGTAAGAGTCTCCAGACTCTGGAGACTGGGAAATTATGTAGTCAAATAGTCTTTTTAATTCTCTCTGCCCATAGAGGCCACAACTGATCACCTACTACAGACTCATTCTGTATTTTGGGCATTCTGGAATAATCATTTAATAAGGTTCTATTTCCTAGGCTCTGTACAGTTACTGAAGGTTACATCTTGTTTATCAGATGGCCCTGGATATGGCCCAACACAGTTATTTATCAGACTAGGGCAGGAAGCCACACGATCATGCTTGTTACTGGACTTGTGTAGACATCATCAGTCAGTCACTGGTCAATGTCTTGTATCTGGTGGAGAAAGGAACCTGGCTAACTTCTTGAGCTGTCATAGACCATAAGTTATTCCTGAGACCATACCCCCCTAGGTTCCTGGGGCAGCTGTATTAAAGGGTGATAACCATCCACTTAACTTCTTTTACTTCTATTTGGAATTGGATTGTCTATCGTTGGCTAAAGCAAGCTCCTGACCAAAATCAGCATGGGAGAAGAGCCTAGTTGCCACCACAGCAAAGTCCTATTGGCCGTGATATCCTTGATTGTACTGATGACCTCCTGTATGCTGATTAATGCCTTGCTAGATTTCCTGTTCCTGTAACTGAGATTAGGCACTTTATACAAAAAAGGGGTTTGTTTAGTCTCCAAGTTCTGTAGCTGGAAAGCCCAAACAGAGTGTCACTTGAATGTAGCAAAGGTCTCCAGGCTCCATTACAGCAAGCAGATAAGCGGGCATGTGTGGACACAAGCAAGAGAGTAGAAACTAAAGAAAACCACATAAGCAGAGCTTGCCTCATCATACGCTGTTCTCTTCTCTCACGAGCCAATCCAGTTCTGCGAGACGTGGCCACTCCTGCCCAGATGGAAATGTCTACAAGACCATGAGAATGGGCATGGCGAGGCTGTGTTCTGGGTAGGGCAGGCAGCAGTGTGGGCTCCGTCTCAGTCAAGAAAGTCACTCCCAGCTTCTGAGCATATGCCATGAGGGAGCAGAGACCTTCCAGAAAGAGACAGGAAGAGCATGTTTGGTGGCATGGAGCTGAGAGAAGCAGCTTTCTGGAAGTCCCCTCTCTCCCCTTGACTGCCCACCTAGCCAATTAGTTCCCTGAGGCCTCTGTTACCATGGGGAGTTTTGCTCTGGGAAGACTTCACACTACCCTGCTTAGGTTTCTTTTCTCACCCATATCCGAATCTACTCTTTCTCCAAGGAGACAATTGGGAGTTAGTGAGATTGTAGGCAAGAACTTTGTCTTAGTTACATTTCCATTGCTGTGGTAAAGCACCAGGACCAATGCAACTTACAGAAAGAGAAAGGGTTGATTTGGGGCTTATGGCTCCACAACTGTGGTGGCTATAGCTCTGCTGGGAGTTCACATCTTGAGCGGCAAATAGGAAACAGAAAGAGTACTGGAAATTGTGCATGACTTTTGAAACCTCGCGCCCTCCCTCAGAGAGGCGACACCTCCTAAACCCACCCAAACAGTGTTATCAGCTGGGAACCAAATATTAAGATGGCCAAGGATATAGGCAACATGTCATTCAAACCACCACAAGCACCCTGCTCAATATTAATTTATAATACCAAACCCCAGAAAAAAATATGCATTCCTCAGTAGAAGAATGACTAGTTAATTATAATAGTTCCATGCATGGAATTCTGGGCAATTTAATGGTGCAAAGAAATGCTTTTACTATTTAAAAAATGATATGAAATTATGAGAGTTGTATAATTGCATGTATAACCTTATATGTGCAGAAAAGCCAGAAGGAAATAACCATAGGGTTAAAGATCACTAACTCTTGGCACTGGGAGTTAGAGTTTTGTGGAGCTTTTAAAATCTTGGTACCTCTCTAAGTTTTCTACATTAAATATGGTATTCTATGGTTATAAAAAGATGTAGCCTTGAGGGTGGTGGTTTGTGACAGCCGGTGGTCCTCAGCATCCTCACCTGCAGGTCCCCTTTAAACATGGGCTGCCTGGCTCTTCCTGTCAGTGGGTGTGGGGTGGGGCCTGAGGATTTGCATGTGCCATTGTCTCTCCAGTTTGCTGGTGGCACTCCTGGTGCAGTGGCACTTTTGAAGAGCCACACACTCTAGGTATTTTAGTAGCGAGAGGTTCCATTTCAAGCCAAGCAGGAATCACTGGATAAACCAAAGGAAGGTAACTCAGGAGTGTGGCCACTAGCTTTCTGGTTCTACTGCCAGGACCCAGAGACCATGAAGTTGCTACTAAAACCCTGAGGTCAGGAAAATGCAGGAAACATCCGCTGCCTCAGCAGCTGCCTCTTGGTCCTGAACTTATGAGTGACGGGGAAATGTGAATATGCTCTGAAACCCACCTGAACTGCAGTCTGTGTATCTACTGGAAAGCGGCCCCCCTTCCTCTGCTTTCCAGACCCTGCTAACCAACAAGGGAGTCCTAGAACTCCAGTTTCCAGGCTTCTAGTCCCTGAGAAACAAGGGAGAATGTGGTTGGAAACGAATGCTGATGGACAAGAAACAATATCCAACAGAGCGAGAAAATCAACGAGAAGGGGAAGGGAGAGACGGGAAGGTGGGGAAGGGAAGGGCGGGGGAGATAAAAGCAGAGCGTGAAGAGAAAGCACAAAATCAGAATCAGGTGAAGGAGTTTGGAGCGGGGACTGCTGACGCTTAACCAGAGGCAGGGAGCACACAGAGGCAAACGGACGATGCATCAGGCTAACAGCACAGAGGGGTTCAGTTGTGTGGATGAAAAGATGCGCTGGCATAATATTCATAACGCTAACAGGGACACCAAGCGCTAGCTGGTCCAAAATAAGACAGCTCTTAGCCTGACGTTTGCAATTATAACAACAGAGCTTCGTGATTCCTCCCACCTGACCTTTACCAAATACCACAAGTGATTCAGTTTGGATGAATAGATTAAAAAAATGCTTCTAGAACGGTAACACTCCATGTAAGTATAAGGAACCATCATTTTGCCTCTTCATCTTGCGGTGGCCGTCTAACTACCGAATTATTTGAAGAACAGGTCAGGACTTGTTTCTAAAAATCCTCTGAGAAGCTGAAGAAGCCCAAGGCAAGAAGGATGCACACGGTCTCTTCCCACTTGCCCCACGGGCAGACACGGATGGAGAGCAGAGCATCAGAGATGACGTCCTAACGGATAAACAGGAAACTTCAGGTCGGCGTTCCTTAAACAACCCGAGAGGAGCCATGAAGGTCTAAGAAAACACCCCGGGAATGAGGGAAGACCTTCGGGCAGGAAGAGGGAGGCCTGGAGCTTTCCCAGGGAAAACAAGGCAAGAAGCTCTGAGGGCCCAGTGGAAGAGGAGACGGAACATTCCCAAAACGTTAAACAAGGAGACAGGCGCTTAAAGAGCATGGCTTCTTGGTGAGCCTCTCCGGTGTTTCTCCACATCTGGCCTCTCATCTCTGCCCAAGGCCGTGGATGCTGATGAGCTCACTGCACCCTGCCTTGCTTTCCTTTCCCAGCTGGTGAGATGAGCCAAGGGCTGCTGCAGAGGCCCAGGTGTCTGCCACTCCGGACAACACCTTCACTCAGATTGCTGGGGTGCTTTCTCTTTTGTTCTGATCCTTGCTAACGTTCACGGGGTCTAGGTTGTCCCTTCTTCTATGGGACTATGATGACATGGACGACTTAGATGTAAACACTGAGAAGGAAGACCACAGGTCTAAGCTCCAAATTCCTTGTGGTCATTCATCTGTGAAGTTGCAGCCACAACTCATGCCAGACTACTCTCTTGTTTGGCTCCTTAAGTTCTGATCATCCCCGCCCCCCACCCCACCCCTCACACACACCTACAAAGAGGTCCATATTTGGAGCATTGTCCCTAAGGTGATGGTATTGGGAAATAACAGAATCTTAAGAGGCAGGAGCTAAGAGAGGTTCTATATCAAGGGGATAGAGGCCCTTGAAATATATTAATGTTTTTTTCCTGAAAATAAAGAGAATTGTTATTAAAGCTTAAGTCTAACCCTTGAGTTGCTACTGTTGTGTCCAAATCCTGAACCCCCAAATCACCAAGACTCTGCATAAGAGTCTTTTATTGTTTAACGAGTTAACTGTATTAACTCGCTTCCTCTGTCTGTCCAACACAGCAGGTGGGGCGAGAAGGACTCAGAGGGACTGAGAGGCGAGGAATTTATTGGGGTGAGCAAGGGGAGTGTCTGGGGTCTACAAAAGCCTCAGGATTGGTGTGCTTCCTGGCGTGGATAACCTGTCCGGTGTGGATTGGCCAGTGGCAACAGGTAGGTTGCTATGGCCTAGAGGTCCTCCCAGGGTGGTTGCTATGCTCTGCATTCCACTGTTATCATCCAGAGCCCAGCAGCTCACTTCTGATTGGTTCCTTGCCACATGGAGGGTATCTGGCTTCCTAGTAAGGGGCAAGGACTGAAGTTCAGGACATGTTGCTGAGTCAGGAGCCTTTGTCCTGCTGGGACTTTTCTGCAGCCTGTCATGGCTGCCAAAGCAGGGGGCTGGGTGACCCTTCACTACCTGACTTTCTAGTACCAAGTATGATTCCTTTGTCCCCACAACACTTCTGTTAGTGTCATTAGTCATTAGGTGAGGAAGCCAAAATGCAGAGGATCTCACTATGCCACTTGGATTCTGGGCCTCTCTGCCTATGAGCTAAATAAACCTCTTTCCTTTATTAAGTCACCCCGTTCCTGGCCTGTTCTGATTGCATATGTTGTTTAAATCTGAAACATTCCCAGAGGCCTGATGTGCTTGAGGGTCTGTTCCCCAGCTGGTGGTGAAATGTTGGTGTGTTATGGAAACTGAAATGTGGGGCTAGCTGGTAGAAATGGGCTATTAGAGGGATGCCTTTGGAGGCTACGGCCACGTCTGGGTCATCTTTGCTTCCTGTTTGGAGTCATGATGTGAGGAGCCCCAGCTATTCTCCCCCACTTCCATGAACTCTATCTAGACTTCTCTGCCTTGATGGATTGAAATCATGGGCTAATATAAAAATTCCTTTCCTCAGTTGTCTCTGTCATGTATTTTGTTCACAGAAATGAGAAAAGTAACAAATACACACAGATTAATAAATGCATGCAGGAATGTCATGGTTTCATTTATGTGGCAGTGAGCCTAGACTCGGGTGCTGGCTTGTGGCCACAGGGCTCAAGATGAAAGTGTCCACTGAACTTAGGATCCTGACCATTCCTTCAAACTGCATGTTTTTCTGAAGATCCTTTGCCCTTTCTACTGCCCCGGAAACAGTGAGGTCCATCCTTTGCATAATCGTGTGAGCGAGCAGGCTGCTTACATACCTGAATGCCTTGTATGTATAAGCATGCATACCTGACTGCCTTGTATGTATAAGCATGCATACCTGACTGCCTTGTATGTATAAGCATCATTCCTGACTGCCTTGTATGTATAAGCATGCATACCTGACTGCCTTGTATGTATAAGCATGCATACCTGACTGCCTTGTATGTATAAGCATACATACCTGACTGCTTTGTATGTATAAGCATGCATACCTGACTGCCTTGTATGTATAAGCATACATACCTGACTGCCTTGTATGTATAAGCATGCATACCTGACTGCCTTGTATGTATAAGCATGCATACCTGACTGCCTTGTATGTATACCTGACTGCCTTGTATGTATACCTGACTGCCTTGTATGTATACCTGACTGCCTTGTATGTATAAGCATGCATACCTGACTGCCTTGTATGTATAAACATGCATACCTGACTGCTTCATATGTATAAGCATGCATACCTGACTGCCTTGTATGTATAAGCATGCATACCTGACTGCCTTGTATGTATAAGCATACATACCTGACTGCCTTGTATGTATAAGCATGCATACCTGACTGCCTTGTATGTATAAGCATACATACCTGACTGCTTTGTATGTATAAGCATGCATACCTGACTGCCTTGTATGTATACCTGACTGCCTTGTATGTATAAGCATGCATACCTGACTGCCTTGTATGTGTAAGCATGCATACCTGACTGCCTTGTATGTATAAGCATGCATACCTGACTTCCTTGTATGTATAAGCATGCATACCTGACTGCCTTGTATGTATAAGCATGCATACCTGACTGCCTTGTATGTATAAGCATGCATACCTGACTGCCTTGTATGTATAAGCATGCATACCTGACTGCCTTGTATGTATACCTGACTGCCTTGTATGTATAAGCATGCATACCTGACTGCCTTGTATGTATAAGCATACATACCTGACTGCCTTGTATGTATAAGCATCATTCCTGACTGCTTCATATGTATAAGCATACATACCTGACTGCCTTGTATGTATAAGCATGCATACCTGACTGCCTTGTATGTATAAGCATGCATACCTGACTGCCTTGTATGTATAAGCATGCATACCTGACTGCTTCATATGTATAAGCATGCATACCTGACTGCTTCATATGTATAAGCATACATACCTGACTGCCTTGTATGTATAAGCATGCATACCTGACTGCCGGGATGAAAATCTCGAGCAAAGCAGGCTGCAAGCTCTTCCTTGTCCTAAGGTCATACGCAAAGCTGGTTTCTGAAGCTAGTGACAACATTTTCCTTCCTGAGGTGGCAAAGCTGCTGCCTTTTTTACCGGGGCATATCCAAGGGTTTTCCAGGGCTGACTTTTTTTTAGACAGTAGCATTCATGGCATGTCTCACAGATTTTGAAAAGGCTACAGGGTAATATACCATCTATCTAGACATTTAAAAGGCATTTTTAAAATGCCAAATGTCTGTTCTCTGTCTGATTGGGTGAGCTTCTGAGTTTCATTTCCACTGGAGGGAAATGAGGGGGCTCCTGCAGAAGCTACTTCTGCAAGAGTGCAGAGAGCTCAGTTATGATGCATCCGTGCTACTGCAAGATCCAGACTGATGCAGCTGACCAATTACAGCCTGTCTCTAATTTATCTGCATTTAAGAATCTGATCGTGGATGGCTAAGCAGAATGTGATTGCAATATGACTTCTCAGAGGGGACATGAGCAGACTCAAGTAGCAAATAGCTTTAAGGGGAGATGTGACTGGGGGAAGTTGTCTGCTGAGCAAGGGTCTTCCTTCCCATTTGCAATGAGTTAGACAATTTTCAGGATGCCGTTTTTCCATTTCTGATAATGTGCATGTACGCTATAGTATCCCGACATTTGGTAGATGAGCTCCATGTCCAAACGTTTAGGAGTATTGCTGCTGGGTGAATGTGAGTGTGGAGCGGCAGGCAGGCCCAGGCTTGCTTCATGCAGATGGTTATGAGTGTGCTCTCATTCCACCCTGAGTCTTTTTACTCAGAGCTCCAGCTGTCCTTGAAATGCTTAATTCACAGAGAAGAAGAAGGGCTGGTTGTTTTAGTGGCTCTTGGTTCAACAGAGGTGCGTAGGTGAAGGAAAATCAGGTATTGCTTTCCCCAGAGACCTGAAGATCTCCCAGCTTATCTCATTTTCTCTGATAACCACAGTCATATAAAATTTGGCCAGTATTTATTGATGACCAGAAATAGAGTAGGAATAGGTAGAACAAAAATACTTAATACAGCAGGGAGCAAAAAAACATAAAATGAGAAGTCACCAGCAGTAGTACCAATACTTTAATCAGGTGGATAATCACTTAACAACTCTTGTCTTAAAGGCAAGGTCTCACTTTGGAGTCTAGTATGTAGTCCTAGCTGGCCCTGAACATGGAATCCTCCTGCCTCCGGCTTCTGACTGCTGGAATTAAAGGGGAACACCATCATGCCCAGCAAAACAATGGCACTTTTTGTTGTTGTTTTCAAAAACATTGTGTGTATCTAGTGTCGTTCCAGGTTCTGGGAATACATCAATGAATAAGAACCATGGAAGGGAAGCAGTGAGCAGAACACAGGGTGACAAGTTCCGCGAGGAAGAGTCAAGGAGCACGTTATCATCCAGAGTCCCATTTGGATGAGAGAGGATGAACAGTCAGAGAAAATGCTCCAAGCTGAGGGCAGATGGTGATCATGGCATATGTGACAGCTAGATGTAGGAACTGAGGAGGTCCCTACCCTGAATGAGGATGGTACCATGACTTGGTCTGGGACTCCATACTGAGAAAGAGATAGAGAGGAGGAAGGGGGCTGAGCTGAGCATCAGCGAGTGGTCTGTCCTCTTGCTGACTGCAGTCAGTCTGACCAGCTGCCTCACACCCCTGCCCCATGCCCTTCCTACCCCTTACCTGCACTGACAACGTGTGAGACAAAACGCAGCCTTCCTGACATACTCTCTCCTCCTCTTCTCCCCCCTCTTCTTCCCAGCTCCCCTTCCCCCCCACCCCGCGCCGTGTTCCCCATCTGTTCAGAAGATCTTGCCTCATTCCTCTTCTCTGGGGTACCATGCATACCTCTCTTAGGTTCTTTCCTGTTTCCCAAACTCTCTGTCAGTGGAAGTGCAGACTGGCACTATCCCGATCCATGTCTAAAATCCATATATGAGAGTACATACCATGTTTGTCTTTTTGTGATTGGGTTACCTCACTCAGGATGCCCTGAGTGAAATGACAGACTCTAGATATCCCCTATGTGGAAGGAAGTGGCGATAGGGTGGGAGACTGGGGGGGTGGTTGCGGGAGGAGGGGAGGGAGAGGGAACTGGGATTGACATGTGAAGCAAGCTATTTAAAATTAAAGTAAAAAAAAACACACAGCCTTCCTTTTCATGTTAGATATTTTGTCACAACAGCAAGTGAGGAACCTAAAACAGGGAAACCCCAAACTAGTGTCCAGCCTCTGTCCTGGAGCCTAACTCTTACTGGTAACCTAAGATTGGTACACACGTTTTTAAGGTAAGATGATGTTGGTTGGGTCTTGGAAAATACATCTAGTAACTGGGTGGTAGAAACTTTTGTTAATGCCAAGCTCAAATGTCACATGGTAAGTATTAGAAGCACTATTGGGGTGTTGGTGTTTTGTCTGATTGTTTTTCTTTTTTTGAGACAAGATCTTACTGTGTAGCTGAGATTGGCCTCAAAATTATGTTCATTCTTTGTAGCATGATAAATAAGACCCAGAGACAGACATTAGGGTTCAAGCTGAGGGTCAGATAAGCAAAGCTTCTGGCCACTAGTTCTTACCTCTACCTCAGACCAAAGGGGCAATCATCAGACTGCTCCGGACTTCACTGTTCCTCAGCTACACTCAGACTGCTATGCTCTCCTCAACATGGCTACAGACTAATTGCTTCGCATGAGACCCTTTGCTTTTTATACCTCTCTAGTGCTGGGATTAAAGGTGTGTGATCCCAAGTGCTGAGTCATCTTTGTGTGAGCTGTTTCTCTTTAGGACTGGATCAATTTGTGTAGCCGTTGTGACCTTGAACTAACAGAGATCCATCTACCTGTATCTCCGAAGTGGTGGGATTAAAGGTGTGTATCACCACCGACTGGCTTCTATAGCTTTCTAGTATGGCTAGCTTTGCTTTCTGTACCTTCATGTAAGCTTCAACAAATCATAAATATCACCACAGTGCTTCCTCAGCAGCCCAGGTTTTAGGGTTATAGGCATGAGCCACCACCACAGCTTCTACTGATGCTCTTCACCAAGGGATTTGTCTTGAAGATTAACTCTGCAACAGTGTCTGCAAGTGTCAAGGCACCAAGAGCTTGCAGGCAATGAAAGACAAGAAGTCAGTGGGAAATGGAATGGGAACAACAAAGTGGGGGTCATTTCATATAGCTGGATGGCAGCATGTGAGACTTGAAGGAAAGAAAGAACTCAAAGGCCATTCCATAACCAAGACACAGAGTGGCTGAGCAGACAGACAGGAAAAGGAGGCGAGATTGCTTTAAGAGGTAGGCTTGATCTACTTAGTATACATGAGATTTGGAAATGAAAATGGTCCAATGCCAGGGGAGCCAAGTCAATGGTACAGGCCTGGAGTCCCAGCTACTTCAGAGGCTAAGGCCGGAGGATTGCAAGTGCAAACAGAGTAAGTTCAAAACCAACTTTGCCAACGTAACAGAGATCTCTCAAAACAGAAAGTATAAAAAGGACTCGATGTGTACATCTCAGCAGGAAACTTTTTGCTTAGCAAGTGTGGGCCCTGTGTTTGATCTTTATTACTGAATATTACTGTAAATACATACATACATACATGGATCATTCAGCATACATACATACATACATGTCTATACACATACATGCATACGGGGATCATTCAGCATACACACGAATATATGCATACATACAAGCCCAGTACTACAAAGGTTGAGCTGTAGGCTGTCCCAGAACAGTCAAGATCACAAGGCAAGGAGACTTAACAATGAGAGCTCATTGTGGCTAACCATTCCATCTCCTTTAATTACCCAGGCATCACTCTTGGATATGTTTTGGGCCTTATATAACAGATGGAGAGACTAAGCCTCAGACTGGGAAGATAGCTCAGTGGTAGAACACTTGTGTAGCATGCATGAGGCCCTGGGTTCAATCCCCAGTACCACAAAGAAAGAGCCTGAGCCTTAGACAAAAGTGATTTGCTTAAAGCCATGCAGTTAATGAGGAATTACTGCATGATTAGAAGTCTTGTCCACCTGCCTCCTAAGATCACGGTCCTAGCAAACCACCCTGCCCATTGGTTAAAAAGAAGTTCTTCCTGCTGGTTTGTGAGAAACTGAGCTTTTCTTCCCCCACTCGGGTTCTCCAGTGGATGGAAAGAACTCTCTTTTTTGTCTAAATTAAGCAGAGCCCCACACAGGATCTGTTCTCACCCACTGCATGCAGGGCTAACACATCTTCTCTCTCTGGAGGCTTCCTGCCCCTCTGCTGGCAGAAAAGCGGTCCAGAGACAGACAGTGGAATCATATCTCTGCTCTGATGTGTCCTTCTGATCAGTCCCATCATCTAGACCACAGTCATGGCCTCTTCCCACGTAGCTGTGCCAGCAGGGGTGTCTACTGTGTGTGTGCTCCTTTACAAAATCTTAGTGGCAGATAGCGGAACTTGAGACATCTCCTTCCTCGCCAGGCCACTACAGTGTGATTCTGAAATACATGCATACATATGTATTTCAAGAGGTACCATCTGTGATCCCATTTTCCAGATCTGGAGCTGCCCAGTGAGCTCTTCTGGCCACTAGACCTAATTAATGCACCAGTTGTAATCCTTGGCTTCAGAAAGTCCTTGTGTGGAGCTGGGAATCAATTAATCAGTGAAGTGCCTAGGCATGAAGAGCCCAGTTTGAGACCCAGAACCCATGCAAACATCAGCCAAGTGGTGTGTCTGTAATCCCAGTGCTAGGAAGACAGAGCCTGGGGGACCCCTGGGGCTTGCCTAACTGGTGTGAGCCCCGGAACAATGAAAGACCTTGTCTTAGAAAAAGAAGGCAGACACCTCCTGAGGAATAACACTTGAGGTTCACACACACACACACACACACACACACACACACACACCACATATCTACTCTCTCTTTGAGACCCCTATCTCTGCCATGTGTATAGCTGCTAGCCTGATGAGGACAGAAACCCCACAGAGCAGAGGCGCCTAGTCTTTTGTCTCTACAACATCCCGAGACACATGAACAGCCTGGGAAAGATGAACACAGCCACATACTCAACATTCAGACAAAGCACTGAGGAAGCCCAAAGAGAGGGCTGAGCCCAAACTACAGTGAGAACCCACAGAATCTTCAGCTACGAAACCGAACATTTGATTCAATTTTTTCACCCACTAACTGTATCTAATCAATACACACCCAGCATACCATTAAGCCTTCTACAATACCTGCATCCGAGGAGCCACCAGCCAACCATATCGAGTTCTAGAACTTCCAAGCTTTCACATGTTGAGGCCTCGGATTCACCTGCCTATGTCAGCTGCTGAGCTTTCTCCAGTACTGAGAAAGGAGGGCAGAACCAGCCAGCTGTGCCTCTCACCATAAGGACACTCTGGGCACAGATGAAAGGGCTCTAATTAAAAGGCAGAGAAGATCAGATAGCTCTGGACTTCACTGCTAAGGGTGTCTAAGCCCTCAAAGTCACTTGCTTCTGACTGTTCATACATTGGAAGACTAATTAGTTATGACAAGCTGACCACTGGAAGCCATTTTCATAAGGAGGACACGATGATGGATAGGTCCATGCTGTTCCAGTGTCATTGCTAAAAATGATGTGACGAGTCCAGCTTCCAATTACTCAGATGAACATACAATACTGAGGTCTCTTTCAAGCCACAGAACCCCACTGCAATAGCTGGCAGCTGTCACCTTTTCTGCAGTTAAGAGCCACACTGATGAGCTGGTGGCACAGTGAGCAAGGCAGGTAAGGCCCGTTGGGTGTCTGGAGACTGGAGCCAGACCCAAGTGGGTCTTGTTGCTTCGGGGCCTTGGGTACCTAACTGGGGGCTAGCACAATAGAAAAATGCAACCCAGGACAATAAAGTGTGTGTGTGTGTCCCAATGTTACACCCATCAGGAGAGGGGTTGGCCTCCATTTTAACTACACACTTGACAGCAGAATGTGCAAAAGCCAGTCTCAAAAAGTCCTAGATCCAGAATGGGCAAGAGTTTGGTAAAAGACACAAATATCAGATATTTTAGACTTTGAGCCCAAGAGGCAAGATACTCTGTAGGTATTTATTTAACTATTTAAAATGTAACTGTGACAGATATAAAAGCTATTCTTAGTTTACTGACCACAAAAAAAAGGCAACACACCATGGTTTGCTAATGCTGGCCTTAAGAAACAGAACTGTTGGCTCTCATGGTGTTAGAGTTCTGTGAGGGAAGCATATGTTATATGTTTTAGTATATATAGCATGTTTTACAATTCAAATATGTAATACATAATCTGTCACATTATTAATGTGATATGTATTACACACATCAATATAAAATACATCTTAATAAACTATTATATTTGTTGATTTAATAGGTCAATATATTGGTACTATTTCAGTGTTTGCATTGCTACATTGTATGAAATATTTACATTATATGAAGATATTAATATATCATGCTAATGAATTCACATAGTAATATATGCTATAGTCATAAACTGTAGACAATAACATATAATGTGAATTTTGAGTTCTTCCAAGTAGCATCACAAACTGCTGTCCCCTCCCCTGAGCCAAAGCTAAGGTTCTTGATTTGATTCCTGGTGTTACCACCAAGTCCCAGCTTATGGACCTCCAGGTCTCGTGAGTAAGGCTGCCTAGTGAAGTGAGAAGCACTTGTCTAAAGAATGCCTCACACATGACAGGCACAGCCTTTGCTGTGGAACTGCATGCGCCAAGCCCTTGATTTCATTGTTGGTACTTTGTAGAGAGAAGAGTTTGGAGTTTGCTATTTTAGGCATCCGGTGACCTAAATGTCTTTTCTATAAGAAAGCTCAATGCTCTGTGACATTAACATTTGAGTTTAGCATATTCAGTAGGTGATACATTCCCTTGTTTGAGAGGCAAATCTACAGAAAGCTATTCTTGGAACTTGGGCTCCCACTCCCTCTGGATAATCCCTGGTTGCTTCCAGAAGTTCCTCATATTAAGACAAGGCAAAAACCTTGTTTGCCCAACTTTATTCTCCAAACAGTAAGCTGCTGTGCATCCTACTTTGCCTCCTGGGCATTTGTCAGTTCTCAGGGATGTGGAGTGCGTCACGGAGCTCTGAAGAGAGCGGATGACTTTGTTCAGTTAGTGGAGATGACTTCACTTTCTGCAGCACCAAGGCACTCTCAGTTTGTCTAAACTGTCTCCAGCTCTGCTGAGTCAAAGCCACCTCCCCTTCAGGGAGTTGCTGTCCTAACAGTACGCCAATCTAGAGCCAAAATGGGACTGCTGCTTCAGAAGACGCAAGTGGTAGCTTCTGGTTTCTAAGAACGGGGTCATGGGCTGAGCCTTGGTCTTCACTGGCTTGAGTTCATCAGGTAGCAGGGGAGGGTGTCAGTTTTTTTCTCATTTCACCTAACTCTTTGATGTTAGAATAGGAACAAGGAAGACAGGGAAAGGAACTTCTCTCTCACAGGGATGTCAGGAAGAAGGGTGACCCTTGTGTACGACACTATCTGCTCACCTCGATCGTTGGCAATGGGCTCAGTACAGATAGGTGAAAGAAACTTGTTGAGAACTACTGGTATGTTTCATTAGGAATAAAATGAGCAGAAAACCAAAGTAATGTGTCATGAGGTGGGGGTAGTGTGAAATCAGGGACTATTACAGAGACTGCACGCTGCTGTCAGTGACTTCAGGTCCTTCTAGCTTGTAGATCTGTCATCTTCAGTTAGGAGGGCACTCATCTTCCTTCTCACAAAAAAGTGGCTAGAGATACAAAGTACAATAAACAAGAAAGACTACGAGACACTGTACCTGTAGTCAAATCTATTGCTTCTTCCAGGAAGAGTAAACTTAACCATGTGTATAAAGAGACAACAGGCTATCTTAACATGGAGTTCTTTGCAACATACTGCCACATTTTCAGAAACCTACTAACTTGGTATGGAGGGCATGTGGTCCTTGTACACACAGATAAGCACCATGGAAACCAGGAGTGTTAAACATGCAGGCATGTCCCTTCAATAGGAGCAATGTATAGATATTTTCCACCCAGAAGACTGGGGATGGATGTGGTTAATAGCCTGGTGACTTGTGCTATCTACAGAGCCAGGCCATACCCAAATCCCCCAGACAATTCTGTTTATCCCAAAGTCTTCCTCCTAGATCTTTATCTTGAGCATCTTTCTCCCTCAATAGAACCCATCCTTAGTGGAGATGTCACATGTACTTGTAGCTTGGTAACCTGATCCTTCCCTAGGCCCTTAAGCTATAGAACCCATGTTTATGGAAGAGGTCATATGTAGTTTGCAAAAGTGTTTCAATGTAGCCATGCCTTAGGCTTTATTGTGCACATTGGAACTTAGAGGACTAAAAAAAAGTAGGTGTCAGATTCTAGAAGCTTGAAACACAAGGGCCAACTAAGTGGTGTTGAAGCAGATTTCCTTCTGGTCTCATGATCATTACTCCGCCAGTCATGGCATTTCCAGAGGTCCTCAGTCAATGCCTCTTGCCATCCTGACATCCTCCTGTCTATCACCACACCCTGTGCAGAGTCCCTAGTGTCACTCCACACTCTATACAGAGTCCCCAGTGTCACTCCACACTCTATAGAGTCCCCAGTGTCACTCTACACTCTATAGAGTCCCCAGTGTCACTCCACACCCTATACAGAGTCCCCAGTGTCACTCCACACTCTATAGAGCCCCCAGTGTCACTCCACACTCTATAGAGTCCCCAGTGTCACTCCACACCCTATACAGAGTCCCCAGTGTCACTCCACACTCTATAGAGTCCCCAGTGTCACTCCACACTCTATAGAGTCCCCAGTGTCACTCCACACTCTACAAAGTCCCCAGTGTCACTCCACACTCTATACAGAGTCCCCAGTGTCACTCCACACCCTATACAGAGTCCCCAGTGTCACTCCACACTCTACAGAGTCCCCAGTGTCACTCCACACTCTATAGAGTCCCCAGTGTCACTCCACACTCTATAGAGTCCCCAATGTCACTCCATTCACCCTGTGCAGAGTCCCCAGTGTCACTCCACACCCTATACAGAGTCCCCAGTGTCACTCCACAATCTACAGAGTCCCCAGTGTCACTCCACACCCTCTACAGAGTCCCCAGTGTCACTCCACACTCTATAGAGTCCCCAGTGTCACTCCACACTCTATAGAGTCCCCGGTGTCACTCCACACCCTCTACAGAGTCCCCAGTGTCACTCCATTCACCCTGTGCAGAGTCCCCAGTGTCACTCCACACCCTATACAGAGTCCCCAGTGTCACTCCACACCCTATACAGAGTCCCCAGTGTCACTCCACACTCTACAGAGTCCCCAGTGTCACTCCACACTCTATACAGAGTCCCCAGTGTCACTCCACACTCGATAGAGTCCCCAGTGTCACTCCACACTCTATAGAGTCCCCAGTGTCACTCCACACCCTATACAGAGTCCCCAGTGTCACTCCACACTCTATAGAGTCCCCAGTGTCACTCCACACCCTATACAGAGTCCCTAGTGTCACTCCACACTCTATAAAGTCCCCAGCGTCACTCCACACTCTATGGAGTCCCCAGTGTCACTACACACCCTATACAGAGTCCCCAGTGCCACTCCACACCCTCTACAGAGTCCCCAGTGTCACTCCACACTCTATAGAGTCCCCAGTGTCACTCCATTCACCCTGTGCAGAGTCCCCAGTGTCACTCGACACTCTATAGAGTCCCCAGTGTCACTCCACACCCTATACAGAGTCCCCAGTGTCACTCCACACCCTATACAGAGTCCCCAGTGTCACTCCACACTCTATAGAGTCCCCATTGTCACTCCACACTCTACAGAGTCCTCAGTGTCACTCCACACTCTATACAAAGTCCCCAGTGTCACTCCACACCCTCTACAGAGTCCTCAGTGTCACTCCACACTCTATAGAGTCCCCAGTGTCACTCCACACTCTATACAGAGTCCTCAGTGTCACTCCACACCCTATACAGAGTCCACAGTGTCACTCCACACTCTATAGAGTCCCCAGTGTCACTCCACACACTACAGAGTCCCCAGTGTCACTCCACACTCTATACAGAGTCCTCAGTGTCACTCCACACCCTATACAGAGTCCCCAGTGTCACTCCACACCCTATACAGAGTCCTCAGTGTCACTCCACACTCTATAGAGTCCCCAGTGTCACTCCACACTCTATACAGAGTCCCCAGTGTCACTCCACACTCTATACAGAGTCCCCAGTGTCACTCCACACCCTCTACAGAGTCTCCAGTGTCACTCCACACCCTCTACAGAGTCCCCAGTGACACTCCACACTCTATAGAATCCCCAGTGTCACTCCACACCCTATACAGAGTCCCCAGTGTCACTCCACACTCTATAGAGTCCCCAGTGTCACTCCACACCCTATACAGAGTCCCCAGTGTCACTCCACACTCTATAGAGTCCCCAGTGTCACTCCACACTCTATAGAGTCCCCAGTGTCACTCCAAACCCTATACAGAGTCCTCAGTGTCACTCCACACCCTATACAGAGTCCCCAGTGTCACTCCACACCCTATACAGAGGCCCCAGTGTCACTCCACACCCTATACAGAGTCCTCAGTGTCACTCCACACTCTATAGAGTCCCCAGTGTCACTCCACACTCTACAGAGTCCCCAGTGTCACTCCACACTCTATACAGAGTCCCCAGTGTCACTCCACACCCCCTACAGAGTCTCCAGTGTCACTCCACACCCTCTACAGAGTCCCCAGTGACACTCCACACTCTATAGAATCCCCAGTGTCACTCCACACCCTATACAGAGTCCACAGTGTCACTCCACACTCTATAGAGTCCCCAGTGTCACTCCACACACTATAGAGTCCCCAGTGTCACTCCACACTCTATACAGAGTCCTCAGTGTCACTCCACACCCTATACAGAGTCCCCAGTGTCACTCCACACCCTATACAGAGTCCTCAGTGTCACTCCACACTCTATAGAGTCCCCAGTGTCACTCCACACTCTACAGAGTCCCCAGTGTCACGCCACACTCTATACAGAGTCCCCAGTGTCACTCCACACCCTCTACAGAGTCTCCAGTGTCACTCCACACCCTCTACAGAGTCCCCAGTGACACTCCACACTCTATAGAATCCCCAGTGTCACTCCACACCCTATACAGAGTCCCCAGTGTCACTCCACACTCTATAGAGTCCCCAGTGTCACTCCACACCCTATACAGAGTCCCCAGTGACACTCCACACTCTATAGAGTCCCCAGTGTCACTCCACACTCTATAGAGTCCCCAGTGTCACTCCAAACCCTATACAGAGTCCTCAGTGTCACTCCACACCCTATACAGAGTCCCCAGTGTCACTCCACACCCTATACAGAGTCCCCAGTGTCACTCCACACCCTATACAGAGTCCTCAGTGTCACTCCACACTCTATAGAGTCCCCAGTGTCACTCCACACTCTACAGAGTCCCCAGTGTCACTCCACACTCTATACAGAGTCCCCAGTGTCACTCCACACCCTCTACAGAGTCTCCAGTGTCACTCCACACCCTCTACAGAGTCCCCAGTGACACTCCACACTCTATAGAATCCCCAGTGTCACTCCACACTCTACAGAGTCCCCAGTGTCACTCCACACTCTATACAGAGTCCCCAGTGTCACTCCACACCCTATACAGAGTCCTCAGTGTCACTCCACACTCTATAGAGTCCCCAGTGTCACTCCACACTCTACAGAGTCCCCAGTGTCACTCCACACTCTATACAGAGTCCCCAGTGTCACTCCACACTCTATAGAGTCCCCAGTGTCACTCCACACTCTATAGAGTCCCTAGTGTCACTCCACACCCTCTACAGAGTCCTCAGTGTCACTCCACACCCTATACAGAGTCCCCAGTGTCACTCCACACCCTATACAGAGTCCCCAGTGTCACTCCACACTCTATAGAGTCCTCAGTGTCACTCCACACTCTATAGAGTCCCCAGTGTCACTACACACCCTATACAGAGTCCCCAGTGTCACTCCACACTCTATAGAGTCCCCAGTGTCACTCCACACTCTATACAGAGTCCCCAGTATCACTCCACACCTTATACAGAGTCCTGAGTGTCAATCCACACCCTATACAGAGTCCCCAGTGTCACTCCACACCCTCTACAGAGTCCCCAGTGTCACTCCACACTCTATAGAGTCCCCAGTGTCACTCCATTCACCCTGTGCAGAGTCCCCAGTGTCACTCCACACTCTATAGAGTCCCCAGTGTCACTCCATTCACCCTGTGCAGAGTCCCCAGTGTCACTCCACACTCTATAGAGTCCCCAGTGTCACTCCACACTCTATACAGAGTCCCCAGTGTCACTCCACACTGTATAGAGTCCCCAGTGTCACTCCACACTCTATACACAGTCCCCAGTGTCACTCCACACCCTATACAGAGTCCTCAGTGTCACTCCACACTCTATAGAGTCCCCAGTGTCACTCCACACTCTATAGAGTCCCCAGTGTCACTCCACACTCTATACAGAGTTCCCAGTGTCACTCCACACCCTCTACAGAGTCCCCAGTGTCACTCCACACCCTCTACAGAGTCCTCAGTGTCACTCCACACTCTATAGATTCCCCAGTGTCACTCCACATTCTATACAGAGTCCCCAGTGTCACTCCACACCCTATACAGAGTCCCCAGTGACACTCCACACTCTATAGAATCCCCAGCGTCGCTCCACACCCTATACAGAGTCCCCAGTGTCACTCCACACTCTATAGAGTCCCCAGTGTCACTCCACACTCTATAGAGTCCCCAGTGTCACTCCACACCCTATACAGAGTCCCCAGTGTCACTCCACACCCTATACAGAGTCCCCAGTGTCACTCCACACTATATAGAGTCCCCAGTGTCACTCCATTCACCCTGTGCAGAGTCCCCAGTGTCACTCCACACTCTATAGAGTCCCCAGTGTCACTCCACACTCTATACAGAGTCCCCAGTGTCACTCCACACTCTATAGAGTCCCCAGTGTCACTCCACACTCTATACTGAGTCCCCAGTGTCACTCCACACCCTATACAGAGTCCTCAGTGTCACTCCACACCCTATACAGAGTCCCCAGTGTCACTCCACACCCTATACAGAGTCCTCAGTTTCACTCCACACTCTATAGAGTCCCCAGTGTCACTCCACACTCTATAGAGTCCCCAGTGTCACTCCACACTCTATACAGAGTTCCCAGTGTCACTCCACACCCTCTACAGAGTCCCCAGTGTCACTCCACACCCTCTACAGAGTCCTCATTGTCACTCCACACTCTATAGATTCCCCAGTGTCACTCCACTCTCTATACAGAGTCCCCAGTGTCACTCCACACCCTATACAGAGTCCCCAGTGACACTCCACACTCTATAGAATCCCCAGTGTCTCTCCACACCCTATACAGAGTCCCCAGTGTCACTCTACACTCTATAGAGCCCCCAGTGTCACTCCACACTCTATAGAGTCCCCAGTGTCACTCCACACTCTATAGAGTCCCTAGTGTCACTCTACACCCTCTACAGAGTCCTCAGTGTCACTCCACACCCTCTACAGAGTCCCCAGTGTCACTCCACACTCTATAGAGTCCTCAGTGTCACTCCACACTCTATAGAGTCCCCAGTGTCACTCCACACCCTATACAGAGTCCCCAGTGTCACTCCACACTCTATAGAGTCCCCAGTGTCACTCCACACTCTATAGAGTCCCCAGTGTCACTCCACACTCTATACAGAATCCCCAGTGTCACTCCACACTCTATAGAGTCCCCAGTGTCACTCCACACCCTATACAGAGTCCCCAGTGTCACTCCACACCCTATACAGAGTCCCCAGTGTCACTCCACACTCTATAGAGTCCCCAGTGTCACTCCACACTCTATAGAGTACCCAGTGTCACTCCACACTCTATACAGAATCCCCAGTGTCACTCCACACTCTATACAGAGTCCCCAGTGTCACTGCACACATTATACAGAGTCCTCAGTGTCACTCCACACCCTATACAGAGTCCCCAGTGTCACTCCACACCCTCTACAGAGTCCCCAGTGTCACTCCATTCACCCTGTGCAGAGTCCCCAGTGTCACTCCACACTCTATACAGAGTCCCCAGTGTCACTCCACACTCTATACAGAGTCCCCAGTGTCACTCCACACTCTATAGAGTCCCCAGTGTCACTCCACACTCTATACAGAGTCCCCAGTGTGACTCCACACTCTATAGAGCCCCCAGTGTCACTCCACACTCTATAGAGTCCCCAGTGTCACTCCACACCCTATACAGAGTCCCCAGTGTCACTCCACACTCTATAGAGTCCCCAGTGTCACTCCACACTCTATAGAGTCCCCAGTGTCACTCCACACTCTACAAAGTCCCCAGTGTCACTCCACACTCTATACAGAGTCCCCAGTGTCACTCCACACCCTATACAGAGTCCCCAGTGTCACTCCACACTCTACAGAGTCCCCAGTGTCACTCCACACTCTATAGAGTCCCCAGTGTCACTCCACACTCTATAGAGTCCCCAATGTCACTCCATTCACCCTGTGCAGAGTCCCCAGTGTCACTCCACACCCTCTACAGAGTCCCCAGTGTCACTCCACACTCTATAGAGTCCCCAGTGTCACTCCACACTCTATAGAGTCCCCGGTGTCACTCCACACCCTCTACAGAGTCCCCAGTGTCACTCCATTCACCCTGTGCAGAGTCCCCAGTGTCACTCCACACCCTATACAGAGTCCCCAGTGTCACTCCACACCCTATACAGAGTCCCCAGTGTCACTCCACACTCTACAGAGTCCCCAGTGTCACTCCACACTCTATACAGAGTCCCCAGTGTCACTCCACACTCGATAGAGTCCCCAGTGTCACTCCACACTCTATAGAGTCCCCAGTGTCACTACACACCCTATACAGAGTCCCCAGTGTCACTCCACACTCTATAGAGTCCCCAGTGTCACTCCACACTCTATACAGAGTCCCCAGTATCACTCCACACCTTATACAGAGTCCTGAGTGTCAATCCACACCCTATACAGAGTCCCCAGTGTCACTCCACACCCTCTACAGAGTCCCCAGTGTCACTCCACACTCTATAGATTCCCCAGTGTCACTCCACATTCTATACAGAGTCCCCAGTGTCACTCCACACCCTATACAGAGTCCCCAGTGACACTCCACACTCTATAGAATCCCCAGCGTCGCTCCACACCCTATACAGAGTCCCCAGTGTCACTCCACACTCTATAGAGTCCCCAGTGTCACTCCACACTCTATAGAGTCCCCAGTGTCACTCCACACCCTATACAGAGTCCCCAGTGTCACTCCACACCCTATACAGAGTCCCCAGTGTCACTCCACACTATATAGAGTCCCCAGTGTCACTCCATTCACCCTGTGCAGAGTCCCCAGTGTCACTCCACACTCTATAGAGTCCCCAGTGTCACTCCACACTCTATACAGAGTCCCCAGTGTCACTCCACACTCTATAGAGTCCCCAGTGTCACTCCACACTCTATACTGAGTCCCCAGTGTCACTCCACACCCTATACAGAGTCCTCAGTGTCACTCCACACCCTATACAGAGTCCCCAGTGTCACTCCACACCCTATACAGAGTCCTCAGTTTCACTCCACACTCTATAGAGTCCCCAGTGTCACTCCACACTCTATAGAGTCCCCAGTGTCACTCCACACTCTATACAGAGTTCCCAGTGTCACTCCACACCCTCTACAGAGTCCCCAGTGTCACTCCACACCCTCTACAGAGTCCTCAGTGTCACTCCACACTCTATAGATTCCCCAGTGTCACTCCACTCTCTATACAGAGTCCCCAGTGTCACTCCACACCCTATACAGAGTCCCCAGTGACACTCCACACTCTATAGAATCCCCAGTGTCTCTCCACACCCTATACAGAGTCCCCAGTGTCACTCTACACTCTATAGAGCCCCCAGTGTCACTCCACACTCTATAGAGTCCCCAGTGTCACTCCACACTCTATAGAGTCCCTAGTGTCACTCTACACCCTCTACAGAGTCCTCAGTGTCACTCCACACCCTCTACAGAGTCCCCAGTGTCACTCCACACTCTATAGAGTCCTCAGTGTCACTCCACACTCTATAGAGTCCCCAGTGTCACTCCACACCCTAGACAGAGTCCCCAGTGTCACTCCACACTCTATAGAGTCCCCAGTGTCACTCCACACTCTATAGAGTCCCCAGTGTCACTCCACACTCTATACAGAATCCCCAGTGTCACTCCACACTCTATAGAGTCCCCAGTGTCACTCCACACCCTATACAGAGTCCCCAGTGTCACTCCACACCCTATACAGAGTCCCCAGTGTCACTCCACACTCTATAGAGTCCCCAGTGTCACTCCACACTCTATAGAGTACCCAGTGTCACTCCACACTCTATACAGAATCCCCAGTGTCACTCCACACTCTATACAGAGTCCCCAGTGTCACTGCACACATTATACAGAGTCCTCAGTGTCACTCCACACCCTATACAGAGTCCCCAGTGTCACTCCACACCCTCTACAGAGTCCCCAGTGTCACTCCATTCACCCTGTGCAGAGTCCCCAGTGTCACTCCACACTCTATACAGAGTCCCCAGTGTCACTCCACACTCTATACAGAGTCCCCAGTGTCACTCCACACTCTATAGAGTCCCCAGTGTCACTCCACACTCTATACAGAGTCCCCAGTGTGACTCCACACTCTATAGAGCCCCCAGTGTCACTCCACACTCTATAGAGTCCCCAGTGTCACTCCACACCCTATACAGAGTCCCCAGTGTCACTCCACACTCTATAGAGTCCCCAGTGTCACTCCACACTCTATAGAGTCCCTAGTGTCACTCCACACTCTACAAAGTCCCCAGTGTCACTCCACACTCTATACAGAGTCCCCAGTGTCACTCCACACCCTATACAGAGTCCCCAGTGTCACTCCACACTCTACAGAGTCCCCAGTGTCACTCCACACTCTATAGAGTCCCCAGTGTCACTCCACACTCTATAGAGTCCCCAATGTCACTCCATTCACCCTGTGCAGAGTCCCCAGTGTCACTCCACACCCTCTACAGAGTCCCCAGTGTCACTCCACACTCTATAGAGTCCCCAGTGTCACTCCACACTCTATAGAGTCCCCGGTGTCACTCCACACCCTCTACAGAGTCCCCAGTGTCACTCCATTCACCCTGTGCAGAGTCCCCAGTGTCACTCCACACCCTATACAGAGTCCCCAGTGTCACTCCACACCCTATACAGAGTCCCCAGTGTCACTCCACACTCTACAGAGTCCCCAGTGTCACTCCACACTCTATACAGAGTCCCCAGTGTCACTCCACACTCGATAGAGTCCCCAGTGTCACTCCACACTCTATAGAGTCCCCAGTGTCACTACACACCCTATACAGAGTCCCCAGTGTCACTCCACACTCTATAGAGTCCCCAGTGTCACTCCACACCCTATACAGAGTCCCTAGTGTCACTCCACACTCTATAAAGTCCCCAGCGTCACTCCACACTCTATGGAGTCCCCAGTGTCACTACACACCCTATACAGAGTCCCCAGTGTCACTCCACACCCTCTACAGAGTCCCCAGTGTCACTCCACACTCTATAGAGTCCCCAGTGTCACTCCATTCACCCTGTGCAGAGTCCCCAGTGTCACTCGACACTCTATAGAGTCCCCAGTGTCACTCCACACCCTATACAGAGTCCCCAGTGTCACTCCACACCCTATACAGAGTCCCCAGTGTCACTCCACACTCTATAGAGTCCCCATTGTCACTCCACACTCTACAGAGTCCCCAGTGTCACTCCACACTCTATACAAAGTCCCCAGTGTCACTCCACACCCTCTACAGAGTCCTCAGTGTCACTCCACACTCTATAGAGTCCCCAGTGTCACTCCACACTCTATACAGAGTCCTCAGTGTCACTCCACACCCTATACAGAGTCCACAGTGTCACTCCACACTCTATAGAGTCCCCAGTGTCACTCCACACACTACAGAGTCCCCAGTGTCACTCCACACTCTATACAGAGTCCTCAGTGTCACTCCACACCCTATACAGAGTCCCCAGTGTCACTCCACACCCTATACAGAGTCCTCAGTGTCACTCCACACTCTATAGAGTCCCCAGTGTCACTCCACACTCTACAGAGTCCCCAGTGTCACTCCACACTCTATACAGAGTCCCCAGTGTCACTCCACACCCTCTACAGAGTCTCCAGTGTCACTCCACACCCTCTACAGAGTCCCCAGTGACACTCCACACTCTATAGAATCCCCAGTGTCACTCCACACCCTATACAGAGTCCCCAGTGTCACTCCACACTCTATAGAGTCCCCAGTGTCACTCCACACCCTATACAGAGTCCCCAGTGTCACTCCACACTCTATAGAGTCCCCAGTGTCACTCCACACTCTATAGAGTCCCCAGTGTCACTCCAAACCCTATACAGAGTCCTCAGTGTCACTCCACACCCTATACAGAGTCCCCAGTGTCACTCCACACCCTATACAGAGGCCCCAGTGTCACTCCACACCCTATACAGAGTCCTCAGTGTCACTCCACACTCTATAGAGTCCCCAGTGTCACTCCACACTCTACAGAGTCCCCAGTGTCACTCCACACTCTATACAGAGTCCCCAGTGTCACTCCACACCCTCTACAGAGTCTCCAGTGTCACTCCACACCCTCTACAGAGTCCCCAGTGACACTCCACACTCTATAGAATCCCCAGTGTCACTCCACACCCTATACAGAGTCCACAGTGTCACTCCACACTCTATAGAGTCCCCAGTGTCACTCCACACACTATAGAGTCCCCAGTGTCACTCCACACTCTATACAGAGTCCTCAGTGTCACTCCACACCCTATACAGAGTCCCCAGTGTCACTCCACACCCTATACAGAGTCCTCAGTGTCACTCCACACTCTATAGAGTCCCCAGTGTCACTCCACACTCTACAGAGTCCCCAGTGTCACTCCACACTCTATACAGAGTCCCCAGTGTCACTCCACACCCTCTACAGAGTCTCCAGTGTCACTCCACACCCTCTACAGAGTCCCCAGTGACACTCCACACTCTATAGAATCCCCAGTGTCACTCCACACCCTATACAGAGTCCCCAGTGTCACTCCACACTCTATAGAGTCCCCAGTGTCACTCCACACCCTATACAGAGTCCCCAGTGACACTCCACACTCTATAGAGTCCCCAGTGTCACTCCACACTCTATAGAGTCCCCAGTGTCACTCCAAACCTTATACAGAGTCCTCAGTGTCACTCCACACCCTATACAGAGTCCCCAGTGTCACTCCACACCCTATACAGAGTCCCCAGTGTCACTCCACACCCTATACAGAGTCCTCAGTGTCACTCCACACTCTATAGAGTCCCCAGTGTCACTCCACACTCTACAGAGTCCCCAGTGTCACTCCACACTCTATACAGAGTCCCCAGTGTCACTCCACACCCTCTACAGAGTCTCCAGTGTCACTCCACACCCTCTACAGAGTCCCCAGTGACACTCCACACTCTATAGAATCCCCAGTGTCACTCCACACTCTACAGAGTCCCCAGTGTCACTCCACACTCTATACAGAGTCCCCAGTGTCACTCCACACCCTATACAGAGTCCCCAGTGTCACTCCACACCCTATACAGAGTCCTCAGTGTCACTCCACACTCTATAGAGTCCCCAGTGTCACTCCACACTCTACAGAGTCCCCAGTGTCACTCCACACTCTATACAGAGTCCCCAGTGTCACTCCACACTCTACAGAGTCCCCAGTGTCACTCCACACTCTATAGAGTCCCTAGTGTCACTCCACACCCTCTACAGAGTCCTCAGTGTCACTCCACACCCTATACAGAGTCCCCAGTGTCACTCCACACCCTCTACAGAGTCTCCAGTGTCACTCCACACCCTCTACAGAGTCCCCAGTGACACTCCACACTCTATAGAATCCCCAGTGTCACTCCACACCCTATACAGAGTCCCCAGTGTCACTCCACACCCTATACAGAGTCCTCAGTGTCACTCCACACTCTATAGAGTCCCCAGTGTCACTCCACACTCTACAGAGTCCCCAGTGTCACTCCACACTCTATACAGAGTCCCCAGTGTCACTCCACACCCTCTACAGAGTCTCCAGTGTCACTCCACACCCTCTACAGAGTCCCCAGTGACACTCCACACTCTATAGAATCCCCAGTGTCACTCCACACCCTATACAGAGTCCCCAGTGTCACTCCACACTCTATAGAGTCCCCAGTGTCACTCCACACCCTATACAGAGTCCCCAGTGACACTCCACACTCTATAGAGTCCCCAGTGTCACTCCACACTCTATAGAGTCCCCAGTGTCACTCCAAACCTTATACAGAGTCCTCAGTGTCACTCCACACCCTATACAGAGTCCCCAGTGTCACTCCACACCCTATACAGAGTCCCCAGTGTCACTCCACACCCTATACAGAGTCCTCAGTGTCACTCCACACTCTATAGAGTCCCCAGTGTCACTCCACACTCTACAGAGTCCCCAGTGTCACTCCACACTCTATACAGAGTCCCCAGTGTCACTCCACACCCTCTACAGAGTCTCCAGTGTCACTCCACACCCTCTACAGAGTCCCCAGTGACACTCCACACTCTATAGAATCCCCAGTGTCACTCCACACTCTACAGAGTCCCCAGTGTCACTCCACACTCTATACAGAGTCCCCAGTGTCACTCCACACCCTATACAGAGTCCCCAGTGTCACTCCACACCCTATACAGAGTCCTCAGTGTCACTCCACACTCTATAGAGTCCCCAGTGTCACTCCACACTCTACAGAGTCCCCAGTGTCACTCCACACTCTATACAGAGTCCCCAGTGTCACTCCACACTCTACAGAGTCCCCAGTGTCACTCCACACTCTATAGAGTCCCTAGTGTCACTCCACACCCTCTACAGAGTCCTCAGTGTCACTCCACACCCTATACAGAGTCCCCAGTGTCACTCCACACCCTATACAGAGTCCCCAGTGTCACTCCACACTCTATAGAGTCCTCAGTGTCACTCCACACTCTATAGAGTCCCCAGTGTCACTACACACCCTATACAGAGTCCCCAGTGTCACTCCACACTCTATAGAGTCCCCAGTGTCACTCCACACTCTATACAGAGTCCCCAGTATCACTCCACACCTTATACAGAGTCCTGAGTGTCAATCCACACCCTATACAGAGTCCCCAGTGTCACTCCACACCCTCTACAGAGTCCCCAGTGTCACTCCACACTCTATAGAGTCCCCAGTGTCACTCCATTCACCCTGTGCAGAGTCCCCAGTGTCACTCCACACTCTATAGAGTCCCCAGTGTCACTCCATTCACCCTGTGCAGAGTCCCCAGTGTCACTCCACACTCTATAGAGTCCCCAGTGTCACTCCACACTCTATACAGAGTCCCCAGTGTCACTCCACACTGTATAGAGTCCCCAGTGTCACTCCACACTCTATACACAGTCCCCAGTGTCACTCCACACCCTATACAGAGTCCTCAGTGTCACTCCACACTCTATAGAGTCCCCAGTGTCACTCCACACTCTATAGAGTCCCCAGTGTCACTCCACACTCTATACAGAGTTCCCAGTGTCACTCCACACCCTCTACAGAGTCCCCAGTGTCACTCCACACCCTCTACAGAGTCCTCAGTGTCACTCCACACTCTATAGATTCCCCAGTGTCACTCCACACTCTATTCAGAGTCCCCAGTGTCACTCCACACCCTATACAGAGTCCCCAGTGACACTCCACACTCTATAGAATCCCCAGTGTCGCTCCACACCCTATACAGAGTCCTCAGTGTCACTCCACACTCTATAGAGTCCCCAGTGTCACTCCACACTCTATAGAGTCCCCAGTGTCACTCCACACCCTATACAGAGTCCCCAGTGTCACTCCACACTCTATACAGAGTCCCCAGTGTCACTCCACACCCTATACAGAGTCCCCCGTGTCACTCCACACTCTGTACAGAGTCCCCAGTGTCACTCCACACTCTATAGAGTCCCCAGTGTCACTCCACACCCTATACAGAGTCCCCAGTGTCAATCCACACCCTATACAGAGTCCTCAGTGTCACCCCACACTCTATAGAGTACCCAGTGTCACTCCACACTCTATACAGAGTCCCCAGTGTCACTCCACACCCTATACAGAGTCCCCAGTGACACTCCACACCCTATACAGAGTCCCCAGTGTCACTCCACACTCTATAGAATCCTCAGTGTCACTCCACACTCTATAGAGTCCCCAGTGTCACTCCACACTCTATACAGAGTCCCCAGTGTCACTCCACACTCTAGAGTCCCCAGTGTCACTCCACACTCTATAGAGTCCCCAGTGTCACTCCACACCCTATACAGAGTCCCCAGTGTCACTCCACACTCTATAGAGTCCTCAGTGTCACTCCACACCCTATACAGAATCCCCAGTGTCACTCACACCCTATACAGAGTCCCCAGTGTCACTCCACACCCTATACAGAGTCCCCAGTGTCACTCCACACTCCAAAGAGTCCCCAGTGTCACCCCACACTCTATAGAGAGTCCCCAGTGTCACTCCATTCACCTTGTGCAGAGTCCCCAGTGTGCACAATATCTACCTCCAGGACCAGCCTGAGATCACAGAACAAGGAGACTGCAGCTCCTCTCCCTGTTGATCATCTGGTTACCCCAGCCATCTCTCTTGTCCCATCTTCCCATGTCCTCTCCAGGGTCAGGGGCTTTGTCCTTCTTAAGTTGAGCAGTTTGCAAATGACTCAGTGCAGGGGGTCATGGGGTCCTCTAAAGAACCTTTCTTCCCTACAAGCACCTCTCTTCCCTAGATGCCTACCTAGATCCCGGGTTCTTCTCACTGATAACCTTAATGGCAGGCTGCATGAATACCCTTCACCACCTCTGTCTTGGCACCTCTGCTCTAAGCCTGCCATCTACCCAGAGACTTTCATTCCCAGCACTCAGCTTCAGGTGATGCCATGGTGACCAGCATCCTCCTCGCCGTGGCTTCCGCTGACACATTTGCCTGCTGGAGGGTTTTAGCTCTCTAAGAAAGATACCTAAGGACCTTTCAAAACAGGCATGTGGAAACCTACTACTGACAAAGCTTTCGTCAACACATACATACACCTGAGGGGGAGGAAGGGGAGGGAAGGAGAGGCAGATAGGTAGAAAGAGAGGGAGAGATGGGGAAGAAGAGGTTGAGAGTGTATTAAAATGGAGTTACCCTTTTAACAGGACAACAAAGTTTCTACTAGACATGAGAGGCTAACAATAAAAACAGCAATGGATTTATTTTAACAAATAAAAAATGCCAGTGATGCATTTCTCTTTGAGATGTTGGACAGTGAGGTCCCAACTACCCCCAAACATGCAGACTACTGCCATTGCTCTTGGCTGTCCAAATCCACCCCTATCTCATTCCCAAAGCCATCCCCACTCCTTCCTTATCCATCCAACTTTGTGTCCTTTTTGTTTAAAACCCACTTGTGCTGTCCAAATATATTCTTTTAATGTGTAGTCTTCTGCCTGAGCATGGTTGATTTACCAGATACTACATTCTTAGAGAAAACTGACCCCTCCTTTCCCAGACACTACTAATTGCCAGTTGTCTCACAACTAGGGGTAGAATTATGTGCCCAACTCCCCCCTCCACAATGGACTTTTTGGCTCTGTGAATGCTGTTGCAACTACTCAGAGTTCATGTGTGCAGCTGCCCTCACGTGTCCAGATGTTTCTTTTGGATCATCTCCAGCCTCTGGCAGACAGGCTGTCACTGAGGCCAGATCCATTCAGAGACCACACAAGAGGTTTGGCACAGGTCAGACCTGATTGGTCCACCACTGTTCCCCACCTCAGAGCCTAGCCAAGCCCAGCACAGCTTAAGAGGCAGGACTAAATGGATAGTCTGCCCTCCTTTCTCATCCACAGCAGCCCTGGAGACTCCAGGATCAAAGCTCGTGTGTGTTACATCTATAGAATTCCTGCTCCAGCATGTCAGAAATTTTGTTAAATGTACACACACACACACACACACACACACACACACACACACACACACAGAGTTCACAAGCACAAAATCATGATAAATATTAGTTAGATGAAGGCAGGTAAACTTTAAGCTTGAGAACCATAGGACAAAGATGGTTCTGGTAAGGTATGAAAATATATACTCAATCTCACAAAGCAACCACTAGGACTCCAGTTATTTCATAAGAAGTACAAAACATAAGGAAAGGGTGTAGGGGTAAAAAAGAAGATTTTGCCTGAAATGGAAAATAACTCTTTCTAGAAGCTCCCAGCAGGCCTCTGTTCACTAAGCGAAACCTGCCAGGCAATGTACTTCTACCCAGGCTGACCGTTTCCTGAGGCTTAATTGGGGTGACCAGTGAGTGTGAACAGTGAACAGCAGTCTTTGCCACGTGGATCCTGCAAACAGCCACATTTCTCAGAGTCACCAGCCTGTGGTCTTGCATCATTCTGCTCTCCGTGCCCCTTGCAAATCACTACTGACTTGGACTGGAAGCCGGCCACACAGGTGGGCCGGAGCAAGCTCAGAACGGATGGCGAGTCCCTGACAGCAAACGCATCAGATGCTGGTCCAGAAACCCTGTGCTTGTCATTCCCAGTGTTTGCAAGGGGCGCTTTGGGATGGAGTGTAGACAAGCCGAGTGAAGGACAGACGCCTGCCCGTGTCCTTCACATCAGGGTTTGCCCTACTGTGTTTGGGGTGCTCTGTGGTTGCTGCCTCTTCAGTATTCACCCAAAGCCATCAGTGTAGTTTCTTGTTCCGGAAAACAGTACCAGACTCCTTTCTTAAAAAAGAGAGACTAACCCAGCCACTGGTGAGGGTTCTAGCAGAACAGCTGAACAGTGAAGGTGAGCTTTCTATTGTTGCTGGGTTTTTTGTTTTGAGATCTCATATAGCTCAGGCTAGCCTCACATTATCTCTGTGAAGGAAGATGACCTTGAACTTCTGATCCTCCTGCCTCTACATACTAAGCACGGGAATTACAGGCATGTGCTTCTGCATTGTTGGCGATTGGCTTAGACATGGTTCAGTTGCAGTGAAGGGACACCATGACCACAGCAACTCTTATAAATGAAAACACTTAATAAGGTGGTGGTTTACAGTTCCGAGGTTTAGTCCATTATCATCATGGTGGGACACTGAGGTGTGCAGACATGGTACTGGAGCTGAGAGCTTGAGCATAGCAGACCTCAAAGCCCACGCCCACAGTGACACACTTCCCCCAATAAGGCCACACCTACTCTAACAAGGCCACACCTCCCAATAGTGCCACTCCTTTTGGGGGTAATTTCCTTTCAAACCACCACAGGGATCAAGCCCAGGGCTTCCTTCATGTTAGGTAAGTATTCTACCTACTGAGGCACAACCCCAGATGAGGATGCTCTCTTTACTGAACTCACAAAACAAGACTGGAAAGAATGACTGTGTGGTTTATGATTTGAGGTAGTTTTTATTGTTGTGTCTGAACTTTTAGAACATTTTCCCCGCCTGGCTTACTGAAGCAAAGGTTGGGACAAAAGCAAGGCTTATCCCTGATCTCTGATGCCAGGCTACTCATCAAGTCAGGCCTAGCTTGTGATTACCATGTCTGAAGCTACAGCCTTCAGCCTAATCGACAGTCAGAACAGTAGCCTGGCAGCTTTCCACTCTGCTTCTTAAGACTCACTAAGCACGACCAAAGGAGAACTTCAAAGCAGCCGTCAGGGAACTTCAGAAGCAGAAAATCACTCCACTACTGGTGGAGAAAGAAAGATTTCCATAAGCCATCAAGCAACACAAGAACAATAAGCCAAGTTTGTTTCTCTAAGTGTGTGTGAATGTGTGTGTGTGTTATGTGTGAGTGAGTGTGTGTGTATGTGTGTGGGTGGTGTTTGAGTGTGTATGTATGTTATGTGTGTATGTATTATGTATGAGTGTGTGTGAGTGAGTGTGTGTTATGTGTGAGTGTGTGTTATATGTGAGTGTGTGTGTGTGCGTGCTGCATGGTCATGTATATGAGAGTTGGTGTGTGAACATTTGTGTGAAAGTCGAAGGACAATATTAGATATTGTGTTTTGAGAGAGGGTCCCTAGGGCTCACCCATTAGACCAGGCTGGCTAGCCAGTCCCAAGAATCTACCTATGTCACCTTCTTAGTGCTAGGCTTACAGGTGCATGCCACCACACCTAGCTTTTACATTGGTTCTGGAGACTGAACTCAGGTCTGCATTCTTGCACACAAGCACTTTACTGAGTTATCTCCTCAACATCCTTTCCTCTGAGTTTTCTCAAGTAAAATCCACTTTGGTTCCCTCAAATCTCCCAAGAAAGAGTTCAGGGTAGCATCTTGAAGCACAGAGATGATGTGGACCATTACTGACTTAATGAAAGGTAAAATCTTTGGATAGATATTTTCAGTGTTTAAAACCCTTCAGTGGCTACCTTCCGCAGACTGGATGTTTGCATTCCAACATTAATAAATTAAGCTCAGCTCCCAGTACAACGAGGTGAAGAAATGAGGTCTCTGGGAGTGATCAGAGTTAGAGACGTCCTGAGTGGGGCTCTCAGGATGAGGCTCATAAGAAGAAATGACACAGGTAGGAGATGACAGTACACAGGCCAGGAGAAGGTTCTCAACAGGACCAGACCACACCAGTCCCTTGATCATGGACATTGGCCAAACTGGATAAATGAGAGTGCCTCCCATCTACACCAACCCTCCCCTATCCATGGCATTTTGTTGGCAGCCTGAGCAGATAGAGACATGCCCGTATCCTGTCCTCCTATTTCAGGGGCCCGTGTCCTCCCACAGACTGACTTTCGGTTGCCTTCTTCCTGACCAAGCCCAGTGTTTTCTCCATTCTTCCTATTGGCATCAGGCACACACCAGACATCCTTCTGCCCCAGGGCCTTTGTACTGGATATTCTTCAGTTCAAATACTGCCTGGGGGACACATACATAGGCAGATTAACATCCCCTGGGGCTTTATTGACTCTCACCTTTTTGTGAAGCCCTTCATCACTGACTCTAAGCTCACAGTCATCACCCTATCTTGACTCTCCTCCTTCTTGCTCTTTTTCTGTGAGATTCTTATTTTTCTCATGTAATAATTTTATATTTTGGGGATTTTTTTTACCTTTAGGAAGGTAGGGACAAAACTTGGGTTTTATGCATGCCAAGCAAGTCTATATTGTATGCTCCATCATAACCTCCATAAAATTAAATATTACTATGTTTAATGCTGCAAGCCTAGCACATATACCAGTGCTTAAATATAATCAACGCTTGAAAAAATTTTAATTGAATAAGTGAATTGGTTCAACCCTAAACTCCCCTACAGCTGAGGCTTGTACGGGTCACATGGTCTCCCTCATGCTTTCAGAGGGAGTTCTCTTCCACCCCCATGTTCTCAGGGCTCCCCACATTGCTACAGGTCCCAGGTTGAACAGGCCATACTCTCAGTAGCCTGATGAGGATGAGGAAGCCAGGACTGGGCAAACAAAGTAGGGGGAAACCAAGAGAGGCCACAGGTCATCTCCAATGAGGCCAGCAATGTCACTGTCGGCCAAGATAGCACTGAGTTCTCCCATGCATCCCAACGGGAGATGGGCATGGCGACAAGCAACTCAGATCTCAGTCAAATGCTCGGAAACCTGTGACTTCCTTCCTGGAAATCCGTCAAATTGGATGGGAGCCTTGCCTGGGGATCCAGGCAAACTGACCCCACGAGAAGAAAATGAAGTCATCCTATGAATGTCTCAGCCCAGTTCTTGAGGACATAAATACTGGGATCTTTGAAAGTGGTCCATGCCAGGATGTGAAGGGTGTGGGGCCAGCCAGCACAATCCCTCTGCTGGGACCACATTGCCTTGTGGACAGTAAGCAGCCTCGGGCTGAGCACAGGAGGAAGGTAGCAGGTCCTTGTTGGCTCCCATATCCCCATCACAGAGGCAGGAGAAAATGGCATCTCTGCCTTCAAGATCCCTTGGCCTGGGCAGCTTGTTACCTAGATTTTTCCTTCCCTGTTCCTGGTGCCCTATTCTGTCTGAGGAGGAATCTAAATGCACAGTGTTACTTCAATAAAGGCTTACCCAGGGTCCAGAGGACTTAACCGTACCCCTAGAGTTAGAACTAATGCTGCATTCAGAGCTCAAGCCTGCGTGGATTAATTAACTCTGCCTTTAAAAGGAGAAAGAGGAGCTCTGGTCTTTGGAAAATAAACCACTTCTTTATTTTTGTGTGAGTTTTATCAGCCTTTTCTTTAAAAGCTAGTCACAACTTTATTAGTTGTTTTCCTTGTGTCCTTTCAAGTAAAAAAGAACTTTTAGTAACAGGGCCCTTGCCTATTAAGAACCCAGGTTTCCGAATAGGGTGCTCCTGAGAAACCCTGGGCAGCTGACAGACAGCACCCAGCACCTCTTGGGCTGGCATTTGGCAGCTTGGACTAGAAGCCTGTTCCTACATTTGTAGGTGTCCAAACTGTTAGGGACACAAATACTTGGGAAGTGAGTAACAAAAGACAAAAGGGAAAAGCTCTTCCTGTAAGTGGTTCCTCCTCCATTTGAGTCCTATTGAACCGATAGCATTAATTGCATTCACAGTAGATGCAGGATGTCCTACCCCAGAGAACTTGCCCAGGGTCTCCAAGCCCTGCAGACATCTAGTTATTCTGATACTCATTCTTTCTGTGCCACCCTCCTCCTCTTCATTTTCTTTTGAGCAAGCTGAAGCTGATTCCCAAGCAACATATCTCTGTTGTAACTCTGCATGGCTTTTCAAGGTAGATTTTATGGTTATTCACAGCGGAGGAAGCTCAGAGCTGTTTTCTCTCCCAGCCCCCCAAGAGCTGGCTTGACAAAGTAATTCCCAGCCACCCAGGCTCTTCCCAGCAGGAAGAACATCCCAGGTCCAGATATAACACATTAAAAACAGCAGCTTGTTTTCTCGACAGTAGCTTTGTTGTGGAGTGCAAATAGTGTCTTCTTCCATTGAATTGATCAGGGCTGTCTGTTGGATTCCTAATGCCTCGGCCAAGCTGCCATTAAGGAACACCTGCTGCTCTTCTGTCTTCTTACCTAATTATTCCAGAGCTCCTTAAGGCAAAGTGAGGCACAGTCACCCAGTCCTCCATCAGGAGATGAAGAAACAAAGACATTTTGCTATAAAAAGCTTGAGGAAGAATTGAACAACGTCTTTCTGTGGTCTACCAGACTAATCCCCATAGTCCTCTGCAACAAGCTTACTTTGGTCACGTATACCAGACTCACCAGTTTTCTTATCTCCTGTTGAAACTGCTGAAAGTGACAGCTCAGTAGGTTTTGAAGTGGCTCTGGCTTCACTTGGTTCTGAACTAGACATCGGAAGGACAAGCAATGGGACAAAACTCTCAACAGGACTCAATGGGACAGAGTTGCTCAAGGCACAGACCCCATCTTTGAAGTCATTAGACCAGAGGCTGGGCCACATGAGCGCCCAGGAGCCTCCTACACCCAGGAGAAAATGTTCCTTCCAGACCAGGTTTCTGGTCTCCTCTTGGACTTTTTGTATGTCAGCAGGATGGTCTGATCTTGCTCTACCAACAGAAGGTCACCACTTCTAGAAAGTCACTTGGCCTGGGCGGAGGCCTCTGTCACCTTCACACTAGGTCATGTCTCAGGGGGCCATCTGAGGTTGACATTCTCTCAACAGGAGTGTTCCAAAAGCAACTTCCCTGCTTTCCTTCCTTCTAGCCCCATCAGCTGGGAGTGGGGTTGTTTTCTAACCTTTCACAGGAAAAAGAGGAGACCTGCACTGCTCTGAGACTGAAATCTCCCACTGCTCACCACATCTCACTATCAAAAGCTCTACATATAGACTCCACTAGCCAACCCATGCTACAAAGAACTCCAAGACCACAGGGAAACAAATTTTAGCTTCCTTCCACAGCACCCCAAGAGACCCAAAGAACCACCTGACCTATGACCTCTGATGCTCTTACCATTCTCATACATGGTCCAATATTGAATTACGGTTCGTGTAAATGTTCTTCCCAGTGATGCAGTTCTGTATTTTCATTCCATGTACAATCCACCCAGAAGCCTACACAGTCTTCCCTAATGCCGATCTAGACCGCCTGCACTATGACCATCTTGCTCTGATGTGTCACCTTCGCTCTGCTGAAGTCCTTTCAAAGAACGCTTTTTCCCACTAAATCTGCAGGTGGATTTGAAGCCCACATCAGTTATGCTTCACTGCATAGCAAATACTGCTGTAACTCCCTGCTTTAGTTCATTTGCTGTTGCCAATAACAGAGAATACCTGACACTGAACAGCTTATTAAAAAGATTTTATCTTGACTTGGTGTTCCTGGGATGTGGCAAGTTCAAGGCATGGCAGCCATAGCTGATGGGGAATTTGAGTATCTTCAAGTAAGGGGAACTGGAAGGGGAAGCAGGCATGAGTGAAAGAGACAAAACATGAAGGTAACTTTGTTTTCCAACAATCCCTTCTCACTGTATCAATCCTCCATCCATGAGGACTCTGCTCCTCGCTCCCAGCACTGCAGCATCTTGGACTAATTTTCCAGTACATGTGTTCCATGGGACACAGTTACCCACAGCACCACCCCACCCTCACCAATTTACTAACAGCAGGAGTAAGGTCACTAACATGAGGCCACTGCTTGACCTGGCTGTTTGTCTCTGCTGCTTCTTTCTCACCTGATCTCTCAATAACCTCCAAGGCAGCATCCTCAGGACACTTCCTGCTTCCTCCAGACAGCTCCTCACCTAACTCTCACTTTTGCCAACTCTCTGAGATTCTCTACCCTCCTGCCTGCCCCATATAACACTTAGCCAGCTCTTCTTACCAAGACTAGCTTTGTATTTCACTCTGAGCCTTGTAATTTGCTTATTTATTGTTGGTGATGTGGAGTCTATCTCCCTCCACTCCCACGAAAGTTCCCTAACGGTAGGGGTCTTTGGGGGATCACTGATTGATCCCAAATGCCCAGCTCATAGCAGATGTTCATAAACACCAAGAGGAGGAACATAATGTGGATATAATGAGGACAGAATACTCAAGCCTCATCTTTCTTGGGGCTTATGGAGTCCCACCTACATTCCATCATCCCTAACGACCAATTCTAGAGCAGGACATTGGTACAACATGGACTCCTCTGCTTCTCTTCCTACATTTTTCTGGAAGGAAACTTCTGGGTTGCAGAAGTCAGTCAGCTATCTGAGTGCCCTAGTTCTGTTACAAAAGTAAATCATGCTTGGTTCTCTTCATCATAAGTAGATGAAGACTCCTGGCATCTGACTCTCCAGTGGACAGAGGTGCAGACCCCAGCGTGCATTAATGGTCCCGCCCCCCCCTCTGTACTTCTTAACGCAATAAGAAGTGACTAATGGTGAAGACCATTAGGATGACACAGGTTTACAATGGCAATGTGGGCTGATGTTCATAACAAACAGGATAATTAGTTCCCTTCAAAGTTACACTTGATTTCTAACATTCATTACTTATTATATTTTGTCTTATTTGTGGCCCTTGGTAAACAGTTTGCCTTTAACAAGTTGTTTGGCTCTCACAACTCTTGTATTTCATACTCAAGGAGTCAAAGCAACACTCTGGATCCAAGCAAAACACTTTAATTAAATAACCATGAAATTTCCCTGAAGGAAATAATTACACCCAAAAGCATAGTTAACAGATCTTCTTGTTGTTCCTCTCAGTTCTTGACACTGGCCCAGTTTAGTCACTATCCTATTGGAATCCATCCAGAGCCCAGTGGCGTCTGTACCCTCTGGTGTGCTAAGGTGGGGACTACCAAATTACCTTGGAAGCTTCCTCTCAGTGAGTAATTCCCTGGAGACCCCAATCCAGACTGCAAATGGTGGAGACTGAGTCTGAATCCAGGAAAAGGTCCCTGGTGTTTCTGGTGGAAGTCGGCACCCAGGAACAAATAAGTCACTGAACTCCCGAAAGAGCCTGAGCAAGAATGTCATACATGGTGGTGTTCAATCCAGAGCAGCGCTGACTCAGGTAAAAAGAGGAGATCTGATCATTGCTGACTGTGTTAGTCAGCAAGCTGTCACCATAACAAATACCTGAGGAAAACAGTTTAAGAAGGCTCATGGTTTCAGAGGCTTCCACGGTTACTATTTTTACCATTGCTTTGGAGCTGTGATAAGGCAAAAAGAACACCAGGGTAGGAAGAACCACGTGTAAAAGAAGCTGTTTTGTGGTGGCCAGGAAGCAACAAGAGAGACAGGAAGGGGCGGTCCCAATACCCACTTCTAGGGCATAGTCCTGTGACTGATTTCATTTAAGTAGGATACACCTTCAAAAGGCTCCATTATCTCCCAATAGCACCATAGACTGGGATGATGCCTTTAACATAAGAACGTAAGGGAGTCATGTATGAGCCAACTCACAATACTGATGCATCCTGAGCACTTGATATAGATGCTGCAGAGTACAGTTTCAATGTGGCTCATGTATTTGAACACTTGGGCCCTAGCTGGCCATTGTAGAACTGTTGGAAGGTAGACCCTAGCAGGAGAAAGTGTGGCACTGAGGATCAGGCCTTGAGCATTGTATCCCAGGCCTGCGTCTGGTTGAACCTTCTGCTTCCTTATTGGTGATCTAGTGTAACCATCCACTTACTGAACCTACAGCCTCAAGCCACTCCTGCCACCAAACCTTCCCTACCATGATGGCCTAAGACCCCATCTCTTCTCTTGGAAGTTGTTTCTTGCCAGGTATTTGGTCACTGAGAGACACAAACAAAAATCCCCCATGAAACTAACCATCCAGGAAGGAGCTTGTTAATTCTAGTCTCCACTTTCTTGACAGGACTTTGCATGATCCAGCGACACAGTAGGTGTTAATAAAGTTCATGTGAACAAGTAAGCCTGCTCTTCCCTGATCACTTTAACTCACTCTTTATAAAGCCAAATGAAGGGGATGCTGTCACCCAGGAGACATGTTATACTTCCTTAATTAGGCTTAGTCTGGGAGGCTAAGGAGGTACCCACTAGCCAGGAAGGGACTAGCAAGAGATTGAACTCAAGTTTGTTAGCTTCCAAAGTCCTTGTGAGGAGCACAGTCCACATTGGTTAGGTAGACAGGCTGCATCGAGTTGAGCTTATGCTAGTTCCTGCCTCCCACAGGCCTCCTGCTGTGGTCATTGAAACTGACCACCCCACACTCACTTTCTCAAAGACCCACCCTAACTTGGACTCCATCAGAAGGTATATTCCAGAATACATCACCCTGTCTGCATTAGGATTTTGCTGTATCCAGGACATGTCACCTGTCCAAATAGTAAGAGGATCTTCACTTGTCTGTTTTCTTCCCAGGCTCTCACAAGAGAAAGTTACCTGTAAGATCCTTGGAACCCCTGTATATACAGATGAAGCCCCTTACAACCCACGCGGTCACCGTTAATTCTCTTCCCAGGCTCTCCAGTCTCTGTATCCGCATTGTTCTGGACTACTTTGGACTCCTCTTGGCTTATTGTCCCACATTCCCAATGGGACTTCTGGTTTTAAGAATTTCCCTATCCTTCAGGCACACTCCCCTTTCTGGTCCGGTCTAATCTAGCAGATGCTCTGTCACCTCCAAATAGTGCTCTGGGCTAGCAAGCCAGCCTTTGACGCTTGGGCTGGGTGGCATCCAGGATTCCAATTATAGCAATGCCAACGTTGAACAACCTTTAAAGAGGTCCCATCATGTACCAATCCTGGTCCTAACTCCATAGAAGAACTTTTTTAAATCTCTTCATAACCTAGATTTTCCCACATTGCTGGTCTCATATCTTGCAAGCCACTGTTTCCATGAATCGTCTTTAACGTTCTTGCTCCTCCCCCTGCCTATAATGGCCTCCACGCTATTTAAAGGCTATCAACCCATTTAGGTTGTCTTCTGCACTTTAGTTCAGATGTCACCTCCTCTAGAAAGCTTCAGGTGTAACCTGTCCCCCCACTTGCCCCCAAAGCACTCTGGGTATGTTGTGCTAAAGTTCTAAGCTCCCCAAGGACATGGCAAAGTTTGATTACTTGCCAAGGTGATCACTACCCGACACATAACTAAAGTTCCAGATGAGTGCAGATCACGTTGCAAAGCTCGGTGAACTCTCCACCAGACAGAAGTCTGATCCTTCCTATTGATGGTCAGTGTAGCTTTCTGGAGATTTAGTACCATTGGCTCATTGCATCATGTGATTTAGCATCATTGGCTCATCCCGTCATGTGATTTAGCACCATTGGCTCATCCCGTCATGTGATTTAGCATCATTGGCTCATCCCGTCATGTGATTTAGCATCATTGGCTCATCCCGTCATGTGATTTAGCATCATTGGCTCATCCCGTCATGTGATTTAGCACCATTGGCTCATCCCGTCATGTGATTTAGCACCATTGGCTCATCCCGTCATGTGATTTAGCATCATTGGCTCATCCCGTCATGTGATTTAGCATCATTGGCTCATCCCGTCATGTGATTTAGCATCATTGGCTCATCCCGTCATGTGATTTAGCATCATTGGCTCATCCCGTCATGTGATTTAGCATCATTGGCTCATCCCGTCATGTGATTTAGCATCATTGGCTCATCCCGTCATGTGATTTAGCATCATTGGCTCATCCCGTCATGTGATTTAGCATCATTGGCTCATCCCGTCATGTGATTTAGCATCATTGGCTCATCCCATCATGTGATTTAGCACCATTGGCTCATCGAGTCATGTACCAGGTGTCAGAGCAGATCTGAGGTTGCGTGACTGTACAGGAGCAGCTGGGGCTGGGGGACTTAATACTGTAGGAGCTACACAAGCAGGTTGTCCTCTTAGCTCCCAGGAGTTTCTCCTCACCGATTCCTGTGCTCAAACTAAGCCCAGAGAGACCCCGAGCCACATCCTCTACACAAGCCAAAGCAGATGGCTCCCTGTATCCAGATCACATACCTGGAAAATGAGCATCACTGCTCACAGAGGACCATGAAGGCAGCGCTGATGGGTAAGCATGCTTTCTACAAGAAAAACAAATTTAAAATAAGTTCTCTCCCAAATAGAGTTGGGAGATTCATTTTCATACATGAATAATGATACCATATCAATATGGTACCTTGCTGGGTAAGTGTGCACCAATTTTTTTTTGCATAGATAAATGCGAACTTCAAAGGCTATCTCCTAAAACTCCAAGCCTTTCTCAGCTTGTCACTTCTGTGCCTGGTCCTGAGGAGAAAGGATGATGGTGTGAGAGAAAGACTCTCTATGCAGCTATGACACTTTGCTCAATGGTGTGGTCTCGGAGCCATAAAGGCACATTGTATTTCCAAGGCTTGTGTGATCTTATTTCTTTGTAAATTGGATTAAGCTCTTTACTGTGTATTACCGATATTAAAAAAGAATGAATTCTCATCTTGCACACACAGCAAAAAAGCAATCACTCCCATGGCAAAGAAGTCATTGGCCAGCATCCACAAGAAACCAATTTTAACTTTCAAGCCCAGTCAGCAGGCAGGCACGCTGGCTGATGGCAGGGTCAGCCCTAGGCAACATTGTGAGCTACATGATGCGAGCTGTCAGCATCCCCATCTTTCCCTCCCGCCTCCTTCTTCCTTCCCATTGCCTTTCACGGCCTCTTTAGCCCAAACACGCCATCCCCCCAGTCACTACAACCATCTGAAAAACAAGAAAAGCCTGCAAACATGCCCACATGAATGTGCGGTGCACGGTGACTTAATGTCCCAGGTGGACAACGGTTTACAGATTATCATACAAGAAGGCGGTGCTGTGGAGGGACTGGGTGGTGGAGGCCCCGTAGATTTGAGGCTCTGGGGTCCATCCCCAGAACTGGAAAAAGAGGAGGTGAAACAGGATGAGAAAGAGGCGTAACAATTTAGATGGAGTTGTCTCCACCTTGCAAAGTTCTCTGACCTCTGTGACACGGGGACTATTATTAGGATATATTTTTTTTTTTGAGACAGGGTTTCTCTGTGTAGCTTTGTAGACCAGGCTTGTCTCAAACTCACAGAGATCCGCCTACCTCTACTTCCCAAGTGCTGCGATTAAAAGCCTGTGTCACCACCACCCAGCTAGGATCTATTATTAAGACCCTCATTCCCCTCTACTCCAATTTATCTACATTTCAGAAGAAGGCACTGTTGGTAAGTATGTCAGTCAGTTTTCCTGAGACAAAAATACCTGCAGTAATAAATGTAAGATATGCTAATTTGGGCTTATAGTTCAGAGGGTTTCAGCCTTTTGTCACTTGGCATCATTACTTTGGGGCCTATGATGGTCCAGCACATCATGATGGAAACACGATCCCCTTCAACGGTATGTCTCCACTAATGTAACTTTCTCCCATGATGTCCTATCTCCTAAAGGCTCCACCTATCCCAACAGCATCATAGTCTGAAAGTCAAGCCTGTAGCTCATAGGTCATTCCAGATTCAAACTATAGCAGTAGAGAATGGAAGGGCAGGGCGGGGCGGGGGTGGGGTGGGGTGGGGTGGCAGAGAGACATGAAGGTATGAACTTTCAGGATCTGGGCAGTTCTTTGCTCTTCACCATGACTGCAATATGTTTTGGCCACTTTAAATATGTTAAATGGTTGGGATCAATACAAGAGCAAAGGAAAATGAGCTGTTGGTATGGCACTCCTGTAATCTAAATGTCCATATTAAGAGAGAAATTAAATACCATGCATTGATTAAGAATAAGGTAGATCTATATGTACTGACATGGAAGGTTTTCTACAGAAAAGAGTAAGCCACAGGATAATATATCCAGTATAGAAGGAGTTCACTAATACAGCACATGTTTACACACACACACACACACACACACACACACACACACACACACGCTATGACTCTAGCTAACTGATCATTTGTAACATACAAACCTAAAATGCCCTGAAATGACCTCTGCACTCTGACCCTGCATGGAAACTTCCATCTGAGCACAGAGAGCTTGGTTATACTGTACCTGACTGGAATGCCAGACTCAATTGAGCCTCCTAATAAAATTCACCTCGAGCATCAAGAAAAGAAAATATTTTGCACATCTTGCTGTGGCACCTGGGATAAACACACACATGCATAGTTACCTGACTAATGAGCTTGCTTGAAGGTAGTTTTCCTAAGGAGCCAGGAGGAAGGTGATCACAGTCAGTGTATTTTTGCTCATGAAAATGCTGTCTTGTTCAGTCAAATGCACAGAAGTACCAACTCTAGCTTGAACGTGTCTATTCCCCCTGCCTTGAGTGTAGGTGAAGATTGTGGTTGGCAATCTGTCTTAGTTACTTTTCTATTGCCGTGACGAAACACCATGACCAAGACAATTTATAAAAGGAAGCATTTAATTTGGGGCTCATGGTTCAAGAAGGTCAGAGTCAATGGCCATCACGGCAGGGAGCATGGTAGCAGGCAGGCAGACACGGCACTGGGGCAGTAGCTGAGAGCTTAGCTCTGATCCACAAGTCGAAGGCAGAGAAAGAGAGCAGGAACTTGGAATGGCATAGGCCTTTGAAACCTGTAGTGACAAACCTCCTCCAACAAGTCAGCATCTCCTAATCCTTCCCACACTGCCCCACCTACTTAAGATCAAGCACTCAAGTTTGTAAACTTTGGAGGCATTCCCATTCAAACCACCACACAGGCCTCCAGTATAGTCTCTTAATTTTGCTGCCTACATTGCCGTTTCGGTCCCCAGTCTCCTCCTATGGTGGCATCACCAGGCTGTCTCCAGGCAGCTGCTTCTGTTCCTCCTTGGGGATGGTATAATGCCTGGGTCAGAATTCCCTTTCTTTTGCTCCCCGAGCTCCTTCCAAGATGACAGAACATACATTTCTCTGGGCCCCAGTGGGGCCAAACCGCTATCCCTAAGGGAAAATCATTTCCGTTTCCTTCCTGACAATCCCGTCAGTGTTACGGCCCTGGGTAACCACTGATTGGAAGAATAAGGGTCATATTGGTCAAACTCCATCCTGGTCAGCCAAAGACCAGGTAGTGAGAATGATTGCAAGATGGGAGTTGTGACTCACATCTGTAACCCCAGTGTCCTTAGAAGCAATGCGTTTGATATTAGCTTGGATTCCATGCACAGTGAGTTCTAGGCTAACCTGGGCTAAAGTATAAGACCCTGTCTGAAAACAAATAGGTCTAGGGAGATGGTTCAATATGTAAAGCACTTTCTTGCAAATGTAAGGGCCTGAGTTTGGCTAACCAGAACCCACATAAAGTTAAACACATCAGTGCACTTCTGTAATGCCAGCACTCCTCTGGAAAGATAGACAGCAGAGACAGGAGAATCCTAGGACATACAGGACAACTCACTGGGCTAATTTAGTGGCAAACAAGAAGAAACTCTACCTTAGACAGGGTGGAGAGTAAAGACTGTCAGTGGAGGTGGTCCTCTAACCCCACGCATGTGCTGTGGCATATATGTACCTATACACGTACACATAAACATGCCTGCACACAACAACAGTAGCAACAACACAGGAACAATTGCAAAGGACACAGGGAGGGTGGAGGAGGAGGTCTGCTGTTGCAAATACATTCTGAATTGTCTGTGGAGATTGACAAACAATAGGAGAACCAACCAGAAGTTGATTTGCTCTGTATTACCTACACACACCACACACACACTAACCTGGGGTCCTTAGGCTGGTCCCTAATCCTATATGAATGATGTCCTTTTATCAAGAAAAAATTTAGACTCAGACATGTATATACCATGTGAAGACTCGAGAAAACAGCTACCTATAAGCCAAGAAGAGAGGCCTAAAACAGAGGCTTCCTTTACAGCCCCCAGGAGACAGAAATCCTGCCAATACTTCTCCTGTCACTTTGAGCCTTCATAACTATGAATAAATCCTTAAGGTTTAGACCACACGATCTGTGATGCTTCCTTACAGCACCCTAGTAAACTGAAGAAGCCACTTATTATTTAAAGGGGGGTAGGGCTGCTGCCATGAGTCAGTATGGCCTGACTCCCCTTTCCAGTATGGCTTGACATTCATTCTGGATCCCCATCTAGTCGACCTAGACCCAAGGCCAGCTGCACTATAGTTCTGTGTGATTACCCCGGATGGTGATTTTTATTTCTCACCTTCAGCATCAGGTCTTCCTGCAGCTATGGGAAGACAAAGAAGGACAGAGGGGCGGCAGATTTCTGGTGGAGTGGGGGTTAATTAGAAGCCAGGAGATGGAGTCCAGATTGTACTGTTCTCTTAGGGTGCCTCCTTCCTCAAGCTTTGGTTTCTATGTGTTCACTGCCTAGGCAGACACAGACAACCCATCATAGGTGTCGCGACAACAGGAGAGAAGGGCTGCCCAGGACTGGAGGCTTGATGCCACTGACCTCTGCTTCTAAACATGGGACAGAAACAGACAGCGTCCTTAAGGTAGAAAGAGAAAGACACTTGTGCAGGAATATGGCTGACAGGGAGGAGACATCCACCCCCAATACACACAGACACACACACACACACACACACACACACACACACAAATGCATGCATGCATGCCACATCTCATCTCTAACATCCCCATATGTGCATTGCACAACTCACAAGTCCAACCTTCCTGGGTAATTGACCCCCGAATAATGGAATCATTTGGGTCTCACGTACCTTTGATATCTTTTTTATTTTCTTAAAAGAAACATTACAGAGCTGAACATCTAAGATGGTTTTGGATTCACACCCACTGTCTGTGGAACAGCTTGTGGCTGACAAGATTAGCTTGCCGGAACACTCTGGGATCTGTTCAGCCTAAGCTGCTGCCCACACACCAGCTCACAGAGATTGCTTCCCACAAGCAGGAGCTCATTTCATCTCCTCAATTTTGGCACTTGTAACTCCTTGCTGTCTTACCTGGTCTTGAGGACAGTGGCTTCCAGCCTTACCTATTCCCTACTCCTAGCTTTCAGGATATGGCCAATGTGATTTCTCAGACTCTTCAGAGGAGTCATAAGGGTCACACTCTGTCCTTCCTCCTGCCCAGGACTAATCAATCACCTGTGATTTCACAGGTCCTAGCATAGCAAGTTGCGGGGCAAGTTTCCCTATCCACACAAGCTCACTTCCTCCTATCCCTTCATACGGCACTAGTCAAGGGCGACAGACAGAATGGGCCTTAAGGAACACATTTCCCCTTGATTCTCAGAGCAAGTGTCTCCTAAGGCCTGTGAGTCACAGACAGCTCCATGTCCCCATGAAGATGTACACCCAAGGATGATATCCCTGGCACCTGTCCAGAACTGAGAGTTCAAAAGAAATGCTATCTTGCCTACCCCAAACAAGTCCTGCCTCAGTTACTTGGTCAGACATTAGATGAGCAACTAGCAATAATTGTCTGATCTCTTCCCAGAGATTTCAACTAGCTCCAAACTGTTGTGGCTAATAAAAAACCAAGGAGATTCACAAGACATTCCAGGTGCATCTGAATACTTTGGGGGATTGTGCAGCCTGCAGGCAGCCAAAACTTAACTCAATAAACATAAGGTAATATGTGTTGGCAAAAGTAATCTGGAGTGGGAGTGTACATCTGTGCACTCCAAATTGGCTGCCGCCTCTAAGGATGGAGACCAGGGAATAGCTCAGAATGGATGAAGTGGGCACAGTAGAAAAAAAAATCCCAGAATAGCCACCCCTCCACAAGGCAAATCGGATCTCATTCCACACAGACCCCATCAGTGGCTCAAGATGAAGCATATGACAGACTCCGTAGCGCCACTTTCTGCTCTGAGGTGTGGGGAGACAACAAGGTGTGGCCTGTAGATTTAGGGGGTCCTCTATGGAGCCAGGGAGGTGTGGTCATGTTCCCAGTGGGGTAATTAGGAGAATGTGTCTGTATTTGTTCTTTGGTACCACTAATACCAAGCCCTTGAAAGCACCACATTACCTCTATCCGCTGTCTAACCTCGAGGGCTATGCTTAAAAACAGCGGACTTCTGAACTACAGCAGCTCTTAATGTCACTCAATTCCCTTCTTTCTTACAGAAAAATGATTGACAATCTGTATTATGGTGACTTATATGAAAATTTCCAGGACTGGGGGCAGGGAGGTGTATATTCACCTATACTCACACACATACACACATGTGCACGTATGATACATATTCATGTAAACCACATCTATGCACATACAAATAAACATGTGTGAGTGTGTAATAAACATGACTCTGTGTGTGTGTGTGTGTGTGTGTGTGTGTGTGTGTGTAATTGTGACTCCTGTGGCTGTGTCTCCATCTGGTGTAGGTGACAGGTAAGCAACTGCACTGACCTTTTAGAAGTAGCAGCCTTATAGGGAAGGAAGAGACTGGAACATGTCTGCCAGTCATACTTCTGCATTGACCATGAACCTCACCTCTAAGTCTCCGAGGAAAGGGGTAGAAGGGTATTTTACTCCTAAATCTTCCGGACTTCTCTGAGAGGCGTTGACAGTTTGAAATGGGGTCTGGGGATACTCTGCCACTCTTGACTCACAGTACCAAGAACTAAACATGACCTCGGACAGCTCAGCTACTTCCTTCTCTCAAAAACAACCACACTCAGTAAAGAGGCATGGCTCTACAGGAGGCCATGTTGAAGAGGAGAGACTAGACCTGGAATGTTCTCCCTCCTAGAAAGGGATGAAAGAATTTCAAAGCCCAACCACCTAATGGCTGAGAGGAAAGGAAGCCATTGCCACTGCCCCCCACTCCCACCCCATAGGACCAGCCAGGCCCATTTGACGTCTCATCATGCTTCGTTTGGAGGCGCAATCATTAGGCTGACACTACAGAAGTATAAACGGTACAAGGGGCAGTTCACAGGTCAGGGGTCAGTATGCTGTGCAGAGCTTCTGGTGGTAGGAAAGGCAGTCACTCAAAACTCGGAACTTGTCCTCAGTCCTTGAGACCTGAAGCCACCTCTCCTTTTCTAGACACCCACTGTACCCAGGATTCCACACACTCCTAGACCTTCGACAACAAGCACCATTTCCTCCGAAATGTCTGTGGTCCTAATGCCAGTGTATCTTATATGCAACAATGCTTCTATGCAATAAATGTTCTAGCTCTGGGGTGTAGCTCAGTGATGGAACACTTGCCCAGCGTGCACAAGGGCCCAGATTCCATCTCCAATAACAACGCAGAGCACACCATTCAATTTCAGATTGCTCAGATACTTTTGTTTCAAATGAAACAGGGGCTCAAGAGATGGGTCAGTGGTTAAGGGCACTTTTGTTCTTCCAGAGGACCAGAGTTCAATTCCCAGAACCCAATGATTCACAAACATCTGGAACTCCAATTCCAGGGGACCTAACAAGCACACACGGTGCACATTCAAATAAAACAGGAACTAGATTCATTCATTAACATATGAAATATTTCTCTCTTCCTGTGTATGAGATGTTACTCTAGGTGGCGTCAAAAATAAGGCAAAGGTCTAGAAACTGGCTAAAAAAGAGGAAGTGCAACACATCTTCCATATTGTCAGAGCAAAAAAGCAAAGCAAATGCTCAGAGCAGTTTGTCTTGGCATTGGCCACAGGAATTTACCTGTACATCCCGTAAAGAAGATACTGAGTGATGACACCTACAAGGATTGGCTCTTCCAGAACTGACTTGCACACCAATCCCTGGGACTCTGGCTTGGAGGTCTGTGGTGAAGCACAATCTAACTAGTTCCTGAGGGATGTGGAAACGGTCATCAGGATTCTCCTCAGACCATGTGTGTATAGAAAGGCTCTAGCCCACCTCACTCTTTACTGAGTTGCATCTCAGAAAGGTCAGTTAAATCCTAGCAATCAAAGTGTCCCATAAGTTTGGGTATGTTGTGTCTTCATTCTCATTGAATTCCAGGAAGTCTTTAATTTCTTTTTTCATTTCTTCCTTGACCCAGGGATGGTGCAATTGTGCATTGTTCAATTTCCACGAGTTTGTAGGGTTTCTCCGATTTATGCTGTTGTTGAATCCTAATTTTAAAGAATGGTGGTCTGATAAGATACAAGCATACCCAAACTTATGGGACACTTTGAAAGCAGTGCTGAGAGGAAAGTTCATAGTACTAAATGCCCATGTGAAGAAACTGGAGAATAGTCACACTAGAGAATTAACAGCACGACTGAAATCTCTAGAACAAAAAGAAGCAAACTCACCCAGAAAGAGTAGACACTAGGAAATAATCAAATTGAGGGCTGAAATCAACAAAGTAGAAACCAGGAAATCATTGCAAAGAATCAATGAAACAAAGAGTTGGTTCTTTGAGAAAATCAACAAGATAGACAGACCCTTATCCAAACTAACCAAAAGGCAGAGAAAAGCATGCTAATTAACAAAATCAGAAATGAAAAGGGGGACATAACAATGGACACTGAGAAAATCCAGAGAATCATCAGGCCATACTCTGAAAACCTCCACAAAATTCAAAAATTTAAAGGGAATGGACAATTTTCTGGATAGAAAACATGTGACAAAATTAAATCAAGAACAGATAAACAGAACTATAACCCCTAATAAAATAGAAACAGTCATCAAAAGTCTCCCATAGCTTCAGTGCAGAATTCTACCAGAAATTCAAAGACCTAATTCCAATACTCCTCAATAGAAATTCCACACAATAGAAGCAGGAAGTCTATTGTCAAACTCTTTTTACCAGGCTACAATTACCTTGGTATCCAAGCCACACAAAGACACAACTAAGAAAGAGAATTACAAACCAATTTCCCTGATGAACACTGATGCAAAAATACTCAAATAAAATACTAGCAAATTGAATCCAAGAACACATCAGAAAAATCATCCACCATGATCAAGTAGGCCTCATCCCAGGGATGCAAGGATGGTTCAAAATGTGAAAATTTATCAATGTAATTCACCATATAAACAAAATGCAAAGGTAAAACCACATGATCATCTCACTCAATACTGAAAAAGTCTTTGACAAAATCCAACACCCCTTCATGATAAAGGTCCTGAAGAGATCAGGGATAACAGGAACATACCTCAACATAATAAAAGCAATATACAGTAAACCAACAAAAAGTAGCCCTAAAAGGAAACAAGAACTTAAATAGTCCATGAATATTATCAACTGATGCTAAAAAAGAATTAGAATGGGTAGAAAAAAGGATATTGGAAGCACATGTGGACCATGTGGACCCAAAACTGAACTGCATTCTGCTTATTTTACCATCTAGAGAATACCCCTCAGGAATTTTAGTGCAGAGGGAAGACATCATACTAGAATGGGTATTTCTGCCACAAAAACAGAATAAAAAAACTGAAGACATATATAGAAAAGATCTCTTGTTTGATATTAAAAGCTAAGTTAAGGCTTCATCAACTGACTGGAAGGGACTCATCAGAGATTATTGTACCTTTAAATAATGAAGAAATTTCCTCCTTGTGGAAGGATAATGAATATTGGCAAAGGGCTTGCAGTAACTTTTTGGGAATGATTAGTAACAATTATCCTACTTCTGACACCAAATTATTTGTGTGGGTTCGAACCCCACTTCTCATACCAAATTGTCCCTGTAAAATAAATCACACACTTGATGAGGGTATAGGTAACTATTTATTGTGGAATGTACTTACAAGAGAAACTGGCAACCCAGGTGAGTCAGCAGCTTTCTAAGAATGGACTGGAAGTTCGAAAGAGCTTGTGTGTCTCTCCTGCACAGCCTTTTATTCCCACACAGTATGCACCTCTAGCCACACCCAAAGCAGGCATGGTCTGCGGCACAGTTATCTAAAACCTCTCCCTACAAACATCAAGCTAAATGGAAAGAAACTCAACGCAATTCCTCTAAAATCTGGAACAAGACAAGGTTGTTCACTTTCTCCATATCTCTCTTCACTATTGCACTTGAAGTTCTAGCTAGAGCAATAAGACAACAAAAGGAGATAAAGAGGATGCAAATTGGAAAGGAAGAAGTCAAACTTTCACTATTTGCAGATGAAACAATAGTTTACATAAGTGACCTGAAAAACTCTAAGCGGGAACTCCTACAGCTGATAAACACCTTAGGCAAAGTGGCAGGATACAAGATTAACTCAAAAAAGTCAGTAGCCCTATTATATACAGATGATAAATGGGCTGAGAAAGAAACCAGAGAAATATCACCCTTTACAATAGCACCAAACAACATAAAATATCTGGAGATAATGCTAACCAAACAAGTGAAAGACTTGTATAGCAAGAACTTTGAGTCTTTAAAGAAAGAAATTAAGGAAGATACCAGAAAATGGAAAGACCTCCCATGCTCTTGGATAAGTAGGATCAACATGGTAAAAATGGCAATCTTGCCAAAAGCAATCTACAGATTCAATGTAATTCCCATCAAAATACTGGCACAATGCCTCACAGGCCTTGAAAAAACAATAATCAATTTTGTATGGAAAAACAAAAGACCCAGGATAGCTAAAACAACCCTGTTCAATAAAGGAACTTCCAGAGGCATCACCATCCCTGACTTCAAACTCTATTATAGAGCTATAGTCCTGAAAACATCTTGGTAGTGGCACAAAAATAGACAGGTATACCAATGGATTCAAAATGAAAACCCTGATATTAACCCACACACCTACGAACACTTGATTTTTGACAAAGAAGCTAAAATTATACAATGGAAAAAAGATAGCATCTTCAACAAATGGGGCTGGCATAACGATATTGGCATGTAGAAGACTGCAGATAGATCCATGTCTATTGCCATGCACAAAACTTAAGTCCAAATGAATCAAAGACCTCAGCATAAATCCAGTCACACTGAACTTCTTAGAAGAGAAAGTGGGAGGTACCCCTGAAGGAACTGGAACAGGACAACTCTTCCTGAACATAACACCAGTAGCACAGATACTGAGATCGACAATTAACAAATGGGACCTCCTGAGACTGAGAAGCTTCTGCAAGGCAAAGGACACAGTCAACAAGACAAAAAGGCAGTCCACAGAATGGGAAAAGACATTCACTAAACCCGTATCTGACAGAGGGTTGATCTCCAAAATTTACAAAGAACTCAAGAAGCAAGTCTCCAAAACACCAAAGGATCCAATTAAAAAGTGGGCTACAGAACTAAATAGAGAATTATCAATAGAGGAATCTAAAATGGCCAATAGAAACTTGAGAAAGTGCTCAAAGTCCTTAGCTATTAGGGAAATGCAAATCAAAACAACTCTGAGATACCATCTCACTCCTGTCAGAATGGCTAAAATAAAAAAAAAATACCAATGACATTTTATGTTGGAAAGGATGTGGAGAAAGGGGAACATTCCTCCACTGTTGGTGGGAGTGCCAACTCATACAGCCACTTTGGAAATCAGTATGGAGATTCCTCAGGAAAATGGGATCAGTCTACCACAATACCCAGCAATTCCACTCTTAGGCATATACTCAAAAGATGCACATTCATACAACAAGGACGACTGTTCCACTATGTTCATAACAGCATTATTTGTAACAGCCAGAACCTGGAAGCAACCTAGATACCCCTCAACTGAAGAGTGGATAGAGAAAATGTGGTACATTTATACAATGGAGTACTATTCAGTGGGAAAAAAAACAATGGAATCTTGAAATTTGCAGGCAAATGGATGGCACTAGAAGAAACCATACTGAGTGAGGTAACCCAGTCACAAAAAGATAAACATGGTATGTACTCACTCGTATATGGATTTTAGGCACGGGTCAGGGGAGTACCAGCCTACAATCCCACTGCCAGAGAGTCTGGGAAACAGGAAGAACCCTAAGAGGGATATGCATGGTACCCCAGAGAAAGGGAATGAGCCAAGATCTCCTGAGCTGATTGGGAAGATAGGGGAGGGGATAGGGAGGGGGGCAAAGAGAGGGGAAGAAGAGGAGGGGAGAGGAGGACATGGGGGAGCAGGATGATTAAGTCGGGGGAAGAATAGAGGAGAGCAGGATGAGAGATACAATAATAGAAGGAGCCATTATAGGTTTGAGGAAAGAGCTGGAACTAGTGAGATTTCCAGAGATCTACAAGGATGACACCAACTGGCAATCTAAGTAGTAGTGGAGAAACTTCCTTAAATGCCCATCCCTGATAATGAGTTTGATGACTACCTTTTATGCCATCCTAGAGCCTTCATCCAGTGGCTGATGGAAGCAGAGACAGACACTCACACCTAAACATTGAACTGAACTCCTAGAACCCAGTGACAGAGAGGGAGGAATGATGAGCAAAGGAGTCAAGACCGGGCTGGTGACACCCACAGAAACTGCTGACCTGAACAAGGGGGAGCCTTTGGACCCCCGACTGATGATTGAGAGGCCAGCATGGGGCTGATCCAGACCCCCTGAATGTGGGTGTCAGCGAGGAGGCCTGGACAGTAGATCAGTATTTATCCCTGGCACACAAATGGACTTTCGATGCCCCTCCCACAATGAGGGATGCTCTCTCAGCCTGGACTCTTAGGGAAGGTCCTAGGTCCTGCCCTGAACGAAATGACAGACTCTGGGTGTCCTCATGGAGGACCTTACCCGCCCTGCGGAATGGAGTGGGGATTGGGTGGGGAGCTTTGGGGGAGGAGAATGGGGTGCGGGGAGGAGGGGAGGGAGAAGGAGCTGGGATTGACAGATGAAGCAAGCTTGTTGCTAATTTAAACAATAAAAAACCCTAGCAATCACCCGGTGGCTAAAAGGACACCCACACAGTCAGTTCTCGGCCAACTGGTTACACCCAGCAGATTTTCAGTTGTTTATTGCTGTTGTTGTTTTATTATTATTATTTTATTAAAGTTTCAGAATAGTTACATGGATATCAGAGTAAAAATACTTAATTAATTTCTTCTAAATATTTTTTTCTAAGACTAACTTTTCATGTTGTTAGGTGGCTATGAACTCAAGGTGGTTTCCAAGAAATACCTGGAAAGCTAGGTTGTCACCAGAATATAGAGCCATCTGCTATAGCAGACACTATCCTCCTCCCATGAGCTGAGAGACTTGGAAAGATTGACCCCAATTAAGAAGACCAGAGAGCAGGCAGGATGAGGTGGGAAGAAGGGACTTTTCAGATGAAGCGATGCGTATGTCTAAGGCCCCTGATTCAGGGGGGGACAGAGTGCTAGCAACAGATACTGCTTGCCTGTAACTCCCTTTCCCTCCCCCAGACTGATACGTGTGGGTTACTGTCTTCCCTCCTTCAGCTGTCTGCCGTGTCACCCTCAGACCACCCCAGTACTGTAGCAGTTTCCTTCTGTGCTTGCCAGGACTCACTGTCCCTTTAGTTTGTTTCACTGAATTTACCTCCGGCAGTGACCCAGTAGAAGAAAATACATGAAGCCCCAAGGCAGGAACAGCTGCTATAATGTAATCAGTAAGGGCAAGAGTGTCCAAAAAAGCCATTAGAGAGGACACCATAAGGTGGGCCCTGGTGAGTGCTTTGAATTCTGCACTAGTCATCAGTTACGCATGGCAACCACAGATACTCGGTAATGCACACCAGAAGCCTGTTATTTCTCACTCTCCAGTGGTGCATGGATATGGGCAGCTGCCCTTCATGGCCTCAGTCTGGGGGCTGAGCTGAAAACTGCAGGAGCAGCAGTTTTCAGTAGCGGCAAGTAAGGAGAGCACACCCGATGGCACAGGCACCTGGCAATCTTTTACAGGAGTCAAGACCACTCCCATCCTGTGACCAATGAGCATCAGTCAAGGTCAAGAGACAGAAAGCACAGCAGTGCTGCCATGAGGCTTTGGCAGGTATTAGTACTGCAACAATAAGGGCAGGAATCCATTCTGCCACAGGAGATGATGGGGGAAACCACTGTAAATGGGACAGGGAATGTGGGCCAAGGAAGGTCAGGACTAGACATTCTACCTGGTCTTTGTGTGGATAGTAGATCCAGCTAAGGAGTTCAGGGAAGAAGCAGAGAGAACCTGCAAGAATGCAGCTAGTGGTCAAAAGTAGTTCATAAGGCCTTGTTAGGGGCTCAGGAGTTGGAAGAAACTAAGACAAGCAGAAGGCTTTGTGTCCATCTTAAAGAACACATCAGGAAGCCATCATCCAGCCACCAAGCCTTGAGGAGAAGGAGGAGTGTGTTCCGTGTGAATTCCCAGAGGACTCCCACAAGCACAGAGAGACAGAAAAGAAAGCAGGAGCTCTTGCTCCAGGCCCAAAGAGCTGTCAAAGGTCTCTGTGGACATCATGAGAGTGGAAATGACCACGTGGTCCAGATGTGAACATAAAGATTCAGGACAACACATACTGTGTGCGCTGCTTTCAGAACGCAGGCTAAGAGAAAGGAGGACAAGGCATGCCTTGTTTCAGCTGCAATAAGATGTCAGGACGGTGAGCCAAGAGCAGCTGGCTGGCTTCACGGCTCCAGGGAGCATGAAAAGGGCTTCCCATCCCACCCCTTCCTATTCCTCTCCAGCTCTGGGTTCATCCCATCTCATCTGGGATGTCCCAACAGGGGTGGCAGAATGAGATGCTTTGAGAAGGCAGCATGTTGGAAAGGCCTCTTTATAAAAGGAGCACACTGTAACCAGGGGTTGTTCTTTGTGGTGAAATGAACATGGTCTCTGTTAGAGGGTGTTAGGCAAAAGCTGTGGCCCAGAGATGCCTGATCTGAGCACGCTTAGGCTTCATTGTGATTCAGATCATAGCTGTCTCCAGAAGCCAGTACATTAAAAGGCTTGAAAGACAGCCTGTGGTGCTATGGGAGATAGGGAACTCTTAGGAGGTGGGGCCTCGTGGGAGGAAGTTATTCCTTCCTTCCTAGTCTCTCTCCTTCTTTTTCATTTCCTAACCACCATGAGGAAAACAGACCTTCATCACACAGTGACACCATCACACACTATGCCATCAAAAGGCCAAAACAACTGGGTCAAGCAACCTGCGACTGAAACATTTTCTTTCTTTTAAGTTGACTTATTCCTGGTGTTTGTCACAGTAATAGAAAGCTGAGCAACACCACCTCCTACATGGGTACCAGAGACTCCTCCAAGTCCTGAATGTGAAGACAAAATTAACCAGAGGTCAGATGGGTAAGCAACAGCATTTGCACACACCCTCCTCTCACACACCATTGAGGATTATAGAAGGTTAGCATTCTAAAGCCTGAGCTGTTCAAAATTTCAAATGAGTATACATAGTTTAAGAGAGAGGGGGAGGGAGGAAGATGAAGAGGAGGAAGAGTAAGAGGAGGAGGAGGAGGGAGAAGAAGAAGAAGAAGAAGAAGAAGAAGAAGAAGAAGAAGAAGAAGAAGAAGAAGAAGAAGAAGGAGAAGGAGGAGGAGGAGGAGGAGGAGGAGGAGGAGGAGGAGGAGAAGAAGAAGAAGAAGAAGAAGAAGAAGAAGAAGAAGAAGAAGAAGAAGAAGAAGAAGAAGAAGAAGAAGAAGAAGAAGAAGAAATAACCAGAAAAGAAACATGATCAGATTGTATGGCTTCTATGCTTTTTCATCTTCTGACTGTTGTCTGGCTTCCTATTTTTATTCTTTCTTCTTACGAAATTCTATGATCCATTAAAGAGCACCTTGTAAGAAACTCTCCAAAATGTCAAAGAAACAAAACCAAGAAACTGAAGGCATCTGTTGAATGAAGAAATAGGAAAGAGATTGTTTGAATATTTTGCCCTTTACCAAGGAAGATGTGTGCCCTTGAAATGGACAGGTTGGAGCATTCAATAAAACTGTGGTAAATACACTGGGTGATCTTGTCTGACAAAATAGATATCAATAAATCATCTAGACAGGATGCGATCCACCAAAGAATTTCAGATGAATTCATGGGTAGAATTGTGGAGCCATCAACTATGATGAGACCAGTTGTTGCAACAGCTGCAGAGCTAGGGGACAGGCAGGAGCCAATGTCAGCCTCCCTCTGGCCTACAGAGGGGATGAGGGGACCACCAGCTGGTTGTTCCTCCTGTTCAGACTAGCCAAGCTTCTGAAACCTTTAAATAAAAACACAGATTGCAGAAGTCGAGTCAGCACAACCCAGAGACAAAAGTAGACAGTTGTTGTCTATAGGATTGGGAAAGAGGAGATGGCAGACAGCATGAAAACGATGCACACTGCATAACCCAACAAGCTAGGAGAGTGATGGAGACGCAGAGCAGCTGGTGGTTGCCAGGCTGGGGCTGAGAAGAATGGAGTGTGCTGCAGAGGGGGGCACGACAGAGCTTTGAGTTGAGGGCAAGTTGTGTTTCATGATTTCACAATAACCAGAGCACACGATCAAATCGTATCAAGTTGCAAACACTCATACAATTGAATATATGTATAGCTGGTGAAAATTGAACAAACCCCCCAGATAGCCAATGTCAAGTTCCCAGTCTTGATATTGCTCTAAATTTTTGCAAGATATTGACATTGGAGGCAAAAATTTCGTGAAATTTTCCTGCACAGTTCTTCTCAAATACCTATTCATCTATAATTACGTTAAAATAAAAGTTTTATTAAAAGAGCTGAAGGGTTGAAAACCAATTACAATCCTAAGCTGACCACCTACCAGTGTCAAGAAAAGAGAGGATGGAGGTTGGGAGAACATTTTCATAGAATACTAAGGGTGTGTTATTACTTGATACTGTCCTTGGAATGATGACAGGATACTAGCCTGGCATGCTAAAATTAATGGTGAGCTTGTGATAGGACCACTCAGAGAATATGATCTGTTCTCCCCTTACAGCTAAAGGGTCACTTACCTATATCTCACCCCCAAATTGAGAAAATTCAAGAACAAAAACTGGGATAGGTGGGTGCTTAGACACAAGCCGTAGAGTGAGGTATGACTAGGGGTTCTGTTTGTTAGATGTATGGTTGATTTCTATGAGCCAGATGTGGACCCCACAGACCTGTCTGCACAGATGAAGGGAGAACAGAAGATTTGCGATGGGTTCCTACAGGACAGGTCCCAGAGAAGGACTCTGTGACAAGCTGCAGAAGAAAGTGTTGCCTCTGCCATTGAGCTAGAGGAGGGAGGCAGGTTTCTGGAGTGGTCAAATGTCCCAGTTCATAGAGCTCAGACTAATAGCTGACTTCCGACACTTTCTACCCCCATGGAGCACACCCTAAGCCCATGGCAGCACCAGGCAAGGAAAAGCTTTCCACCATTGTTTTTCCACTCTTTCTCTGTGCTCCACCATAGAGAGGTCAGAAATTGCAGTTACTAAGATGGGGAGAGAGGAAAACACAAGGTAAAGAGTTCAGACATTCATCTTCCCAGCTGGCCACTTCCACCTACAGGCCACAATCAAGGAAGGAAAAGGCAACTCGATAGGGAATCACATTCAAATGCTACTGTCGCCTAGAGCTGGATTTTTAAGTTAATGACCAAAGGACCTTATCAAAGTGATTTGAAAACCTGCCCAATTTCTTGTCTGGAGAATGAACTGGAGAAATAGACTGAACCTACATGGGCTCAGCTTTAAGGGCACAGTGGAAGGTAAGACATCATTTCATCTAAGCGGTGCCCTTGTTTGCCCAAGGTGCCGGTCCCAAGGAGCACACACTGTGGCCATATCAAGAAAGAGAACATGCAGCTTCAGGGGCAACCAAAAGAGTCAGACATAAAATACAGGAGGGAAATCTGGCTTCCAAGAAAAGACTGCAAAGATGATGACTTGGTATTACGTTAAATATTTGTCTTGATGCTGAGAAGAAACTGACCAAAGCCACTTAAGGAAGGGTTTGATTTTGGCTCACAGTTCTGGGGAATCCAGTCCACCACGGCAGGAAGCTACAGTGGCAAGAGTAGGAAGTGACTTGTCACATGGTATCTGCAGCCAGGAAGCAGAGTTTGAGGAATGGTGGTGTTCAGCACACTTTCTTAATTTTGTGCAGGACCCTGACCTAGGGAACGCTAATACCAACATCTGAAGTGGGACTTCCCACTTTAGTCAACCTAATCTAGATACTCCCTCACAGACATGCTCAGAGACTTGTTTTCATGGTGATTCTAAATCCCACCAAACTGACAACCAAGATTAACTGCGTCAAACGTGAAAGTGAAGTTTACAATAGAAATGTTACTGAAGCCAATAAAATCATAGGCTGTATGATAATGATCAATTAATAGAAAACTTTATCATTCTCCAGAAAATAGTGATAGGAAGATCACACTCAAGGTCAGGAAAAGTAAGGTCAAATCCTCTTAGAAATGCTATTGCTTTTAAAGAAATGGTATAGAACTAGATAGATGGCTCAGTCAGCAAAAAGCTTCTGTGCAACCATAAGGACCTAAGTTCAAGTCCCAGGACCCACTTTAAAAGATGGGCATGGTGACATGTATTTGTCACCCTGGAATTGGGGAGGCAAAGACAAGTAGATCCTTTGGGCTCTCTGGTCAGTTATCCTAATTGGTGTACCTTAGACCAATGAAAGACCCTGTCTCCAAAGACAAGGCAAAGGCTACTGAAATGTCTTAGTGGAAGGCACTCCCCACATAAGCCTAGCAACCTGTGTCAAGTCTCTGGGACCTACATAAAAATGGAAAGAGGAAAATGATTCCACAAGGTTGTTGCTGACTTCCACACATATACATGTTACACCACGCACACACAATAGGTTTTTTTTAAAGGTAAGGCTTCTAAAAAACAGCACCTAAAATTATTTTTCCTTTATCCCTACAAGCACATGCTCACACATGCACCCACGGGGACATGAACTTATGCACATGCGTGGGCCTTATGTATATTTGCACATGTATGCACGTGCATACACACAAAATGGTGTAAGTTAAAAACATGGTGTCTTAGTCAGTGTTCTATTGCTATGAAAAGACATCGCAGAAAAGGCAACTCATAGAATAAGGCATTTAGTTGGGGCTTGCTTATAGTTTCAGAAGGTGAGTCCATTTTCATCGTGGTGGGGAACACAACAGCACATACCTCTGCTGGGCTCTCTGACTCTCCTTCCTCCTTCGCTAGCCTCTTCTAGAGAGGATAAAGAAAACACACACCTGCCTCATCCCTAAGCCGAAAGTGAAACAACTGTTTCCTGTCTCTTCAATTCACTGACTGGCTTCCTGCAATACGACCATCAAGACATCTGCCTGCATCTCCAATGATGCTTCCTTGGTGACTAGGGTTCTGAGATTTGTGCTGGGACCTGGGCTTTTTTTTCTTTTTTTTTTTAATTTAGATAAGAAACAAGGTTGCTTCACAAGTCAGTTCCAGGTCCCTCTCCCTTTCCCTCCCCTCCTCCCGTGCCCTCCCCCCATCCCCGGGACCTGGGCTTTTATCACTAAACACTGTAACTTAAAAGTTTTCACAGCTAGACAAAAGTAGCTAATGCAAAAGAGCCCTCTGGGTCTCCAAAGGTGGCTAGATCTCTGTTCAGATGGGTCCCTCTAGGGCTGAGTGTTCTCTCCCTTGACACAGATAGAGTCTTGTGTCGTTATAAATAGTCTAATGAACATCAGATAAGTCTCCCCGTGGCATCCACTGCTGGGGGAATAGAATAAAGCACTGTTAGAATCAATACCATTGGTTCTTAATGCAGGCAAAAGAAAAGCAGGACTTTGTATGTTCATGCTTTTCTTGACATGGCTATTGCTCCAGCGCAGTGGAACACACTAAACTGTGTTGTGAGGTTATGTTCATCTGGGCCACATTCTGAGTGACCCCTTAGGGCCTGTAAGGCCTAAAGACATTTCTTAATTTCTCTGCATTTTTGTTCCTGGCCTACAAAACAGGGATCATAATCTGTGGGATTTGTGTAGGGATTAAATGAAATGCCACAGGGAAGCCTTGGCATGGGCCCAGCACCTAGTCACATCTAGGGTTAATCACACCCAAGGTTGTTGTCAATGAATAGCACAATTGGTCAGGATATCCAAGGCACTTCTGTTTCTGTGTTTCTCAAGGTATCCTAATATCATAAGAGAAGTAGTTCTTCCTCTACAGGTAAGTTTCTGTGACAGTAGAGCTTACAGCTCTGAACACTGTAGAGCTTGTAAGACTTCACATTTTAGGACTTCAGCCCAAGTCTATAGGTATTGGGACTCCTGGCCTGCCTGCAAGGTATTTTCATACCTTGAATACTTTTTTCTATTGGTGTGTCCAAGAGGGAAGGAGGGTAGTCCTCTTAGCTGATAAACATTTTCTTATTTCCCACAACTAGAGGAGAGCCCTTTTCTCTACACCCTGGCTGCTGGGAGTCAGGGTAAATAATCTCCACAGTCCCCCTCTCCTAGTACACACGCATACACACACACACACACACACTCACTCATACCACACACACTCACACTATAAACACTCAGTGACACACTCACATACATGCACACTCACACAAACTCACACACATACACACTCATTCTCACACATACACTCACACACATACTCAAATACACATACACACACTAACACATTCACACACTAACATAAACACTCACACACATACACTCACAAACACACATATACTCTCTCTTTCTCTCTGTCTCACACACACACACACACACACACACACACACACACACACACAAAGATGCTCTCCTGTGTAAATGGAGTTCTTAATTGGTCTAAATAATAAAAACCTGGAGTCAGGAAAATGCTGAGAGATCAGGGAGAAGAAGCAACTCAAAGTACACCTTACCTCATTAGCTTCCCAGCAGGTGTGTGTGTGTGTGTGTGTGTGTGTGTGTGTGTGTGTGTGTGTGTGTGCGCGCGCGCACGCGCGACAAGTGAGTTTCTGTTTCTTTCCATTTATATCCTCTCTCCACCCAGCCATCTCACTTCCTGTCTGTCTGTACAGACCTCCAGACCTCTTTGATTAGCTAGTGGCAAGCTCCATCCCCTGATCTTCAGACAAGCTTTATTTGTACAAGAAAGATATCACCACACTCCTGCCTAGTAAATGTCTAAACAGGAGCCCACCCAAGATCGTCCTGTACTGTCCATCTGTTCAAGCAAATTCCAGAGCTACAATGCATCAACAAATTCTTATAGGTAAGAGAAACATCACTGAAGGCTAAGCTAAGACAGCCCATGTCTAAATGATTCTTCCCACTAGCACTAGCGGTCATATCGTGGCACAGGACCATCCCTTTACATCCAAAGGCAAAAGGGCCAGAACTTCTGTATGCTAGTCAAGAAAAACAAGCCTAGTAACACATGGAGTTTCTTTCTTTTTCTTATTCTTCTTTTAATTCCCAGAGGACAACAACAAAATGTTGTATGTGTTGAAATCTATTAGAAATTGGCCAAAGGTATAGCTTAGTAGTTGATCACTTGCCTAGCATGCAAGTGTTCTATGGATAGCACAATGAATGAATGGACTAATCAATTAATTGCATGTAAATAAATAAATAAGTACAAGAAGACAATGCTGGTCTGATGTGGGCTGCCTATCTAAGCTCCTTCTTGGCCTTGATTCCTGTTCTCTGATCTTTGTTTCCTATCTTCCTAGGACAAATGACTTCTCCAGGTATATTTGCCTTTGTTAAATTTATCTGATTAGCCAACACAGTACGCTCTTAGAGATCAAACTAGGATGAATCAAGGGCCCTGTTCTTTGAAAGGACCAACACTGCAGCTAACATGAATGAAGTACTATAAACATTTTTTCTAAAATGTCTGTGGCTATCTGCCAATGGAGCTCTGCAAATAATTAACCTTTAAGTGATCCATAATGGCTGGCCAAGTACACACAACACTGTGGGGGAAAATGAAGGCCTTCCTGGGACTGCTCAGATGTGGAACAGCATAAGAAGTACCTGAGGCTAGCCCTTGCCTCACTGGTCCCTAAGGTCTTGTCAGGGATGACAGCAGAACCACTGCTCCTAAATCAACTCTTCTTTGATTCTTTGTTGCCTCTAAAAAAAGAGAGAGAGAGAGAGGAGAGGGCGGGCGGGGATGAGGACTCCTAGGTAATAGAGAAGTCAGGCCTACTTCTAGCAGTGAGTTTGGTCACATGGCTGCTTTTGAGTCTTGCATGATCCAGAGAGAAAACAGACATTTTATCACAGCTATTGCTCTCACAAAGATACAGGCTGCTCAGCAGGGCCACCCAGCCATGCAACAAGAGCCTGCTGAGCAGCTTTCTAAGACTCTGTGCAAGGCCCAGGAAGGGTGAATGAGCAAAGCCTGGATTCATCCTCATGATGCCCATGGGTTAGTAAGGGGATGTCAGCATCGCAGAGAAGCACAAAGAGAGAGTGACCAGGATGCAGTAGAGCAAAGGGAAGGGTTCTCAGGAGATCAAGCAACTCCTGAACCCGGAACTGCAGACTCAGGTTCCATAGCAGCTCAGGAGGGTTATCTTAGTCAAGACAGAGCGCCATTACCACAATGGTGTGAGAAAGCAAGGGAGAAATTATTGCTTGTTGCTTTGGAAGCCTTACTCCTTGCTCACCATCATGGAAAATTATAGGCTACTTGATGGAGACTATTTCCCCCTGACGTGGGAAATTGTGTTCCTGTGAGTCACTCCAAACTCCTCAGCCACGATTTTCCATCACATGTAAGCTATTATTTCCAACTGGGTGTTGACAAGACAGAATTGTTCCCTAATGCTTAAGTAATAGAGTGGAAAGTAGTTGAGAAAATATGAAAAGGTTGATTTTGATTACACATACAATCTCTTCCCTCAAGATCAAAATGTATTTGAGCAGGTGTGAGTCATTCCTTACAGGGTTGTGAAGTGGTTTGTAAATTCAGATGGTTATTTAATTGGTTTGTTTAAAAATAATGACTTCCCTGATTTCCTGCATGCATATTATTGAGACTTAAGATACATATAAAAAGATCAATGCAGGACTCACCAACACCAATAACTCCTGCAAGTATATTGCTCTATAAGGGGTGGGGACATGGATCAAGAAGCACAAACAATTTTATCATGATTAGATTCTGTTACATTTCTTACCAAATAAAATTTAGAGATACATCTGCAAATCAATTTAATGGGAAACTGAAATGAAAAATCCTAAGCACCATAGAATTAAGATTCTTCAAACATGGCTCTATGGATGCAAAATAATCATTGAAATGATGGGCATTATTAAAGCAATAGGTATCATTACAAAGAGATTGTTTTCATTTTAGACAATATTAACTGAAAGATTTTTCTAAAAAGATGAAGTGTCTGGCACAGTTATACTTCCCCCTGCCTTCCTCACTGTGGTTCCTGATTGGCTGAGTGTTCCATTTCCTTTGCTTGGTCAAGATGTGTGTGCTCACCCTGTGTTCAGCAATCACATTTCTCTCTGTTGTTGCTTTTGATCATCTTAGTTCTTTATTTGATTCAATACTCCCCTGAGGTTATTCTATCATTTTTTCAGTTACGTCTTGGTGGGATAGATTTCACACAAAGATATACAATATTGGTGAGAACAAACCTGTTCATAAGGCTTTTACTACAAGCCTGGCACTGTCCTAAGCACTGTAGCTATAGCTACAGAGATCACAATAGAGCTAGGGATAGATAGATGATAGACAGACAGATAGACGAAGTCACCAAATCTCTAAAAGCAACCCAAGTCCCTGCTTAACAAATGAGGTGGCAGAAGTAAAAAGAAATGTCACTAGTACGGGATTAAAAACAGAGCCCAAACCCAGGCAGTCTGCTTCAGAGTGTACCTTAAAGACTTCCTGATAGAACGTTAATGGATGCTGTTTTACAAAGTTTCGCTTTGTCTGCAAATGCCCTCCTTGTTTCCTTTATACTGGAGTGAAAATCTGACTAGAGCATATATTATAGGCCACATTTCTTTCCCTGTGTAAGACATTGATCCTGTTCTCGGGCATTGAGAGCTGACAAAGAGACATTTACAGTGTGATCTTTTAAAGCAATAAATCAGTTCTTCCATCACTTCAGAAAACTTTCTGGTATAATGTTTTCTAATATTTTCCTGCTTTCTCTTGTCAAGTTCACATCACAGAACATCAAATATCCTTGCACTGAATTGTCCTTGAACCACTTAGCTATTATCTAATTATTATTAACTTCTTCACATTCTCTGTGATTTTCTCTTTACTGTAATTAATATGATTTCCCACTTGTGCTTATTATCTCTATTTCTTGTGTATCTGCATGTGCATTTGTGCATGAGGGTGCAGTGCCTGAAGAGGCCAGAAGAGGGCACAGATCCCTCTGGAGCTGGAGTGATAGGCAGTTGTGAGCCACCTGCCATAAGTGCTGGGAACACAGGTCTTTTGCAAGAGCAGTATGTACTCGTAGTCGCTGAGCCATCTCAACAACTCCTTCAGCTTTCTAAAATGTTATCTCTGTTTCTGGTCTATTTAGAATTTTGTGCTGTTCATTAAGCCCTTCAATATCTTGCTCCAGGTCATTTTGTTGGTTATCGTCTTTTTCTGATTCTTGCCTCATTCATGTTCCCGTTAAGTTACAGCATAGCACAATGCACTTGCAAGAAACCTGCTTGGTATTTTAGTTTTGCCTTTACAGTCAGCATTTTTACATCTTCAATGTGTTTTCCTTCTCAGAACGCTTATACAAAGGATGTACCATTTTCTTCATCTTATTCCCAATACAGAGGTCTATTGCTTGCATAGAATATGGTTCGGGTCAGTTTTCCTTGACATCCTCCTGCCTCATGTAGAAGTTTTAAAATTTCCGACTTTGAGCTATAGCTTGAAGGCTAGGTGTTACTTTCCATCTTTTTTTTTGTACCTAAATATGTGGGGGAAAGATGGGAGCTGATCCAGCTGGGTCTCAGCTAAATATGTGGGGGAAAGATGGGAGCTGATCTAGCTGGGTCTCAGCTAAATATGCGGGGGAAAGATGGGAGCTGATCTAGCTGGGTCTCAGCTAAATATGCGGGGGAAAGATGGGAGCTGATCTAGCTGGGTCTCAGCTAAATATGTGGGGGAAAGATGGGAGCTGATCTAGCTGGGTCTCAGCTAAATATGTGGGGGAAAGATGGGAGCTGATCTATGCGGGGGAAAGATGGGAGCTGATCTATGCGGGGGAAAGATGGGAGCTGATCTATGCGGGGGAAAGATGGGAGCTGATCTATGCGGGGGAAAGATGGGAGCTGATCTATGCGGGGGAAAGATGGGAGCTGATCTATGCGGGGAAAGATGGGAGCTGATCCAGCTGGGTCTCAGCGGCCCTCGCTTGTAGCCTATGTTGGTCCTCTTTCATCCACTATAACAGAATACCCAAGATGATTAACTTACGCAGAGAAAATGTTTCTTTTGGCTCACAGTTTTAGAGGCTCCAGTTTAAGATGAGGCAGGTCATTACTTTGGGCCTCTGGTGAGGGACCCCAGACAGCAATGTTAGAGAAGCATATGGTAGAACAAACTGTTCTCATGGGCAGGAAGCAAAAGATGGAAACCAGCCAGACACCCACAGTCCCCTTCAAGGGCACATCCCAGTAATCTAAGGACAGCCCATAAAACTCCATCACCTCATGAGGGATGTCCTTCTGTGTGTTATGGATGTATGTTCCTCTAATTGGTTGATGAATAAAGCTTTTTTGGCCAATGAACATGCAGGATTTAGCCAGGCATGAAATCCAAACAGGGATAGAGAAAGGTAGTAGGCAGAGTTAGGGAGATGCCATGTAGGTGCAGAGGAAGCATGAGGCTTAGGCATTCTCCAGTACACCAAGACCACATGGAGATACACAGATTAATAGAAATGGGTTAATAATTACGAGACAGATATCCTGCAAGAAGCCTGAGCCATCAGCTAAACAGTTTATAATTAATATAAGCCCCTGTGTGCTTATTTGGGACTAAACAGCTATGGGGCTAGGCAGGACAGAAATTTCTATCTACAATAGAACTTCCAGGCTACCACCTGGGGACCACATCATTAATACATAGGCCTCTTTGAAATCGTCTAGAGCAAGCCTACAGAGCTCAACGTTTCTCTCCTTTCTGAGATGCAGCTAACTGCTCCCTGGAGCCCGGCCCATGTGAAAAAAGGTGAGACCCACTCCCTTGGCTTTACCTCATCCCTGAAGCATCACACACAGGTCTAGAAGCCCTGCCTGCCTCCAACACAGCCTTCAAGACTTGATACGTTTTCCAAGTCAGAGGCTAGTCACCTTCCTGAAAAGGCTCTTCCAGGACTTTCCCAGAGTTGCCGACTCAACCCTTCGGTCTGTGTCTCCTGAAGCTGGAGCCCATTAATAGAATCTTCAGATTTCATCAATATATCATCTTTCCTCCAAAAGGCTTGGGATGAGGGGAAGAAGGTTGTTACAGGACCTATCCAGCACCAACATCATCCTTTGCTTGGGTCTTTGTTTTATAGTCTGGTGTGTGTGTGTGTGTGTGTGTGTTACTTCTTGATACTATATACAGATGTTCCTCCACCCCCTCACACACACAAACTCATGCCACTTTCTGAGCAAACTATTTCTAAACATTAGAGAAACATCACAGTTACCATTACTACTATGTTTTTTCATTAGTAGGGTTTTTGAGACAGAAGAACGTTTCTGTCCAATTAGCTACATTTTCTAGATTGAAGCACATTCACAGTCTGTAGTTTAACCCTTTAGGTGTAGCTCTGGTGGTAGTCAATGTTTTCTCAGTGTTTAAAGCCATCACCTTTCTGGAAGAAATCTCACCAGCCCAAGAAAACTCCACAGACCTCTAAACAGCCACTCTGTAGCGCTGTCTCCCAGCCCTTAGCAACCGCCAATCTGCTCTCTGTATCTACGGGTTTATTTTTCTCTTTAAAAGCTATTTCAGATATTTCACATAACTGGAACAGTGTGGTTTGTGACTCTTTGGGCATGTCTAGCTTTCATTAGCACACTGTTTTCACACTCGTCTGTAGTAGCACGCATTACAACGTCGTTCCTTTACTCATTCATTCGTTTGATGGACATTTGAAGTGTTTTCATCTTTTGGTGTTTTGATGCTATAAATATTAACATGCAGATTTGGGGTGTCTTTTAAATCCTCGTTTTTAATTCCTTGGGGCATAGAGTGCAGTGAAATGGTTGGTGCATCAGCTACACACAGTAATCCTATACTTAACACCAGATACTTTCCCACACATACGAGTGGTTGACTTCCCAACATGCCTGTCCACAGTTACTATTCTCCTCTCAGTATCATTACTACTATCCAATTTGATTTCCAGTTGTCTTGTTGTTAATATTACCCTGGAAATCAGTCAGGAAGCCCCTTTTATGTCAGTGTTTCCCATCTTAATTCCTCTGTTTTCTAAGTGAGGTTGTTCGTCACGGTTTTCACATACATTTGTAAGATAATTGATAACTTCTTTATTCCAAGCAGAGCTGCAAAGGGGAGTGAGGGTGCTGCTCTCCAGGGAAATAGACACTATGAGTTTTCAGCTGCAACACTGTGCCATCTTCAAGTCCTCCAGATTAGATGCTTAACATAAATCCCACTGGGATAAACCTGACATGTTGGCAGGGCTGTTTTCCTTTCTAAGGGTTTTGAGACAAGATGTATTTCCTCATCCATGCCAGCTTCCAGAAACTTCCTGCTGCCTTGGACTAGCAGACAAGATCAGCCCTGCAGCTCCTGCCTGATTCTGCTCTGTCCTCCTACCACCTTTCTGACCACAGGAGAGGCATCTCTCTTATGATGGCTGCAATTAGGTTGCAGCTGTTCGCACAATCGCCTCACCTCCAGGTCCTTCATTCAGTCACATCTCCCAGGTCCCTTTGCAATCCAAGGTGGCATGTCGGGGGAAGGTACCAAGGAGTCAGACATGGATCTGGCGGGCCATTACTCTGTCCAATAATGCAAACAGATAATGATCAAAGCAGCCAGCATGAACCGAGAGCCCCCTCATGCCTGGAGCACCTCTAAGAGTCGTCCTAGTGTAGCCCTCTGAAGTTTCAGCTCTATTACTGTTATTCACAACAAGGATGCTGCTGTAGCACGAAGAAGTGAGAAGGTTCACCCGAGGTCTCACAACCGGTAAATAGCAATGTAAGGATTTTAGCCCAGCAACTGAGCATGGGAGCTTGCATAACAAAAAGGGTTCTTACAATCTTGGACACCACCACCTGAAGTAAGGATGTTTCCTGATAATCAGGCTCCTTCCTTGTAGGGCCTTGCCAGGTCCTTGGGATACAGGGAAGTTATTCCTTGGGAATACCCGAGGAAGGAGCAAAGCTTCAGTACTATTACACTATAGACCTGGAGTATTCTCTAAAGACCCATTAAAGGCTCAGTCGCCGCTCTGTTGGGCTAGTGGAGGGTGTTGGAACCGTCAGAGCATGGCATCTGGCTACATCGCTGGGGCTGTGTTCTTGAAATATCAGAGCCACACTGCTTCTTGTTTTTGCTTCCCTGCCTTCTCCACCTCATGCTCCCACCATAAAGCACTGCTTCATCACAGGTCAGTAAGCAGCAGAGAAACACAGGGGTTGAAACCTCCAAAACCATCAGCCAAAAAAAACTTTTCTTGTTAATTATCTCAGGTATTTTGTCATAGCTATGAAAAGTTGGCCGACATAGCCAAGCTGGGATTTGGGTGCCAACTAAGGAGGCAACCAGGCACCTTTAAATTTTGGTGAATTATGGAGTGGTGTTTATAGTTTTCTTTATAGATGACCACTGACTGAGAAAGGTATAATCTCAAAAAGACATGCTAAATTTTGAACCATTTTTAGTAAAGTATCTTTACTGGTCAATGTAGTCATACATTGAAAGTTAGATAAGACACAATCACTTGCCCACAAAACTCCAGCTTTATAAAGCACACACACACACACACACACACACACACACACACACACAGGTAGTTTTGGTCAAGTTTGTGAGGAACTAACAGAAGCAAAATCTGACCTAATATAACCTGAGGCTATTTATAGATAGACTTTATCCCATTAGTAGTGGGCACTTCCTTATTTAACTACAAAGATATTAATGTGTTTGATTATCAGGTGCCACCCCAGACTCTGCTGGGAATGTTATTAATATGTATATTATTAATATGTGCATCCCACTGCATCTCTAAAGCCTGAAATGCCCTTTTTAAAAAACGCATTTACTCCCATAGGTCTGGAATAAAGATCTGTGGGCCACTAGGAGGCAGGCATATGTTTGATACAATTTGTTTAGCATATAATAAGTGCCATAGGTTCCCTCTCATGCACTTCAGCTCCTAACCTGCCGAGCATTTTTCCTAGGGTCTTTTGTCCTGATTTACAATGGCTAAGCTCCTAGTCCAGGAACTGTGCCATCTCCGAAAGGCTAGCTCCCCTCTGTCTAAAATAATACTGTCTGACTCTGATGCACTTAACGGAAACATATGGACAAAAGGAGTCACTGTGATACAGCCACAGGATGATACAGTTACAGGATGATACAGCCACAGGATGATACAGCCACAGGATGATACAGCCACAGGATGATACAGCCACAGGATGATACAGCCACAGGATGATACAGCCACAGGATGATACAGCCACAGGATGATACAGCCACAGGATGATACAGCCACAGGATGATACAGTTACAGGATGATACAGCCACAGGATGATACAGCCACAGGATGATACAGCCACAGGATGATACAGCCACAGGATGATACAGCCACAGGATGATACAGCCACAGGATGATACAGCTACAGGATGATACAGCTACAGGATGATACAGCTACAGGATGATACAGCTACAGGATGATACAGGATGGCTTGTGTGGAATTGAGGAGCAATGCAGACCACTGCAGACTGTCCATTGCAGCATGCCTTAAACAAATTGGTGGAGCTGCGTGGGTTATTTTTAGAGACTCTGTTCCTAAGGAACCAGAAGTAGGGGATAAACTAGCTCAAGGGACATCTACCCTGGATCCTAATCCTATTTCTGCCATCTCGTGACAGTAATGAGGGTAGGGTATTTGTTGGCTCAGGGGGTGGGGCTTTGCTGCCTTAGATGTCTGTCTCTTCTCCCTCAACTGAAGGAAGCTGGTCTGGTTCACTCTGCAATGGTAGATCCTGGGGTTCTTAGCAGTACCCTTTGGGGGTCAAATACGCACTCACTAACACAAATTCTAATAGCATCCGAAAGCTTCATCTTTAGCCAGGTCAGCTGCCTGTGGAATAAAATGCATGTTTCATAGTGATAAAATGTAATTGTACAGCTAGTAAAATATGTTCATTTATATGCACGTAATAACTCATAAATAACCAAAGGAATCAACAGTTTATCAAATTTTCATCTGAGGTCAGTGCACGAACAAGTCTCTCCTGCTTTCCTGGGCCTGGGAGCTAAGAAGTCAGCCCGGTTTAGAGCTGACCCCGCGATGAACTCATTAGTTCAGTACTTGCTATGCACTGGACACTGTTAGAAAAGGGATGGGGAGGAGGAAGCTGCGTAGTTTGCATTCACTGGCTTGTGTCACCACTGCTCAGCTGTCTAGTTAGCCCAAGAAATGAGATCTCCTCTTCCCTTAGGTCTGGCCATAATGGAAGGAATTATTGATTGGCATGTCTGTTGAGGCCCGCCCCTTTTTCAGTATCATGAAATGTTAGTGGCAGGAGGCAGGGGATTATTTTGGAATCAGGTTTTGTCTTTTGCTTTTTAAAATCAGAAGTCTTATTGCTAATTTGCCATCTGAAAGCAAAGTGCATTACCTTATAATTGTCTCTACCCAAGCACTGGGTATCACTATGGGATTAGAACATCAGCTACCAAGCTTGAGCCTAAATTCGGGCCAAGCTTGGAGTACCAGAGCTCTGCCCTCCCCGAAGCGCTGTCTGTGCCCCTCCTAGAAGGACCAGATAGCATCAGCGGCCCCAGAACATGATCCGGGGCCGGCGCTAGTGCACTCTGCCCCTCTCTACAGCCACAACGGGAGAAACCGGCACTCGCTTCGGCCACATCCAGCCAACAGTGTGCTTGTGAGACCTGCTGGTTCTGATGAACAGATGGCAGCTGAGGCAGGCTGACTTTCTGGGAGCACCAGGACCTCTGAGCTCTCCGAACCTTGTGATTGCTGGCAAATAAGGACCTGATACACATGTGGTGATGAGTGTCTGCTGTGCAGGAGGTCACCATCCAGGGCCCAAAGCCTGGGGCGCCGGTTACGGCCTTACCCTATCACATCTTTTCCTGCTCTGGCATTCCAGAGGCAAGGCCTAGCTCCAAATGTCAGCACTCTCTGCTGGGGCCAGTGAAATGGCTCAGTGGGCAAGCCAGCCTGATGCTCTGTTTGACCCCGACGTGGTGGAAAGGGAGAGAAGACCCTGCGAGTTGTCTTCTGGATTCCACATGCACCACACACACACACACACACACACACACACACACACACACACACACACACACACGGTGTACTTGATTCAGTTCCTGGCAGACACGTTAGAATGGCCCCATTAGCTCAGGAGCTGGGTGTCATGGGGAACCCTTCACAGTGGCTGCTCACACTTGACAGTGTGTTTCCTACGAAGTCTCAGTGCTCGCTCCTGGGGCCTGGCTCCTCTCTCCTTTCGTGGGGAACAGGAAGAGGCAGCAGCTCCGGGGTACACTGGTGAAGAGCCTGCCATGGACGTGGTTAGTCCAGCTGCCACAGCGGCTCCTCTCCAGCCTCCCAAGGACGCTGACTTAGTCAACGGAGTAATCCCTGATGGATAGTGCGATGGCAGTTTGCGGAGGTGATCAGAATAGGAGGCGGGGCCTGGTTGGCGAAGGTGAGCCATGGAGGGATGTCCTTGGGAGCTGCATCCTGCCCGTGTCCCTTCCTGGGTTCCCTTTCTTGGTTTCCTGGCCTCATTGTATTGACCCATTTCACCCCTCCAGTGGGGACTGCAATGGACGGAAACCGGGAGATACGTGAAGCTTTTCTCCTCCTCCTCCTGTCCCATCAGGTATTCTGTGAAAGTGACAAAAACGTCTCCCATCCACAAAGGCCACCTTAGGAGCTGCAGGCAAAAGGCTTATCTGGGGAGCTGTGAGGAAGTATATCAGATAGTTAGAGCTCAAATCCAAGGCATTTCCAAACCTCAGGAGCCCTGCTTTTCTGACCTATGGGCTACGGTTCTATGGATGGCAAGGGTTCTGGGGTTTGTAAATCTCTACGGAAAAGTCACTACTTAGAAATATCCAGGCCATTTTCTTTCCTTTTCCTGGGAATAGCTAATTCTGCAGTTAAGAGAGATGCTTTCCCCTGGAAGAACTTTCCCCTGTAGACAGCAGGAGAAAGCATTCTCCAGAGAAAAGTCTTTTAATACTCGGTGGATTCAGCCAGGGGTATCATCTGCAGCAAAACCAAGGGGCCTAATCAAGCATGGCTAGTTGTGGAGTGGATGAAGACGGAGGATGCATTTACTTATTTCATTAATAACAGATTTGCATGTTATTCTGGATGAAGTAGTGTGTGTGCAGTACATGTAAATATATATAATCATTTTAGCAAGCACGGGCATGTGTATGCAGGGAGTGGTGTGTGTGTGTGTCTGTGTGTATGTCTGTGTGTGCCTGTGTGTATGCCTGTGTGTGTGCCTGTGTGTATGCCTGTGTGTGTGCCTGTGTGTATGCCTGTGTGTGTGCCTGTGTGTATGCCTGTGTGTGTGCCTGTGTGTATGCCTGTGTGTGTGCCTGTGTGTGTGCCTATGTGTGTGCCTATGTGTGTGCCTGTATGTATATGTCTGTGCTTGTGTCTGTGTGTGTGCCTGTATGTATATGTCTGTGTTTGTGTCTGTGTGTGTGTCTGTGTGTGTATCTGTGCGTGTATGTCTGCGTATGTGTGCCTGTGTGTGTGTTTGTGTGTGTGTGTCTGTGTGTGTGTGTCTGTGTGTGTGTCTGTGTGTGTGTCTGTGTGTGTGCCTGTGTGTGTGTCTGTGTGTGTGTCTGTGTGTGTATCTGTGCGTGTATGTCTGCGTATGTGTGCCTGTGTGTGTGTTTGTGTGTGTGTGTCTGTGTGTGTGTGTCTGTGTGTGTGTCTGTGTGTGTGTGTCTGTGTGTGTGTCTGTGTGTGTGTCTGTGTGTATGCCTGTGTGTGTGCCTGTGTGTGTGCCTATGTGTGTGCCTATGTGTGTGCCTGTATGTATATGTCTGTGCTTGTGTCTGTGTGTGTGCCTGTATGTATATGTCTGTGTTTGTGTCTGTGTGTGTATCTGTGCGTGTATGTCTGCGTATGTGTGCCTGTGTGTGTGTTTGTGTGTGTGTGTCTGTGTGTGTGTCTGTGTGTGTGTCTGTGTGTGTGCCTGTGTGTGTGCCTGTGTGTGTGTCTGTGTGTGTGCCTGTGTGTGTGTCTGTGTGTGTGTCTGTGTGTGTGCCTGTGTGTGTGTCTGTGTGTGCCTGTGTATTTGTGCCTGTGTGTGTGCCTGTGTGTCTGTGTGTGTGCCTGTGTGTGTGCCTGTGTGTCTGTGTGTGTGCCTGTGTGTGTGCCTGTGTGTGTGTTTGTGTGTGTGTGTCTGTGTGTGTGCCTGTGTGTGTGTCTGTGTGTGTGTCTGTGTGTGTGCCTGTGTGTGTGCCTGTGTGTGTGTCTGTGTGTGTGCCTGTGTGTGTCTGTGTGTGTGTCTGTGTGTGCCTGTGTGTGTGTCTGTGTGTGTGTCTGTGTGTGTGCCTGTGTGTGTGTCTGTGTGTGTCTGTGTATTTGTGCCTGTGTGTGTGTCTGTGTGTCTGTGTGTGTGCCTGTGTGTGTGCCTGTGTGTGTGTTTGTGTGTGTGCCTGTGTGTGTGTCTGTGTGTGTGCTTGTGTGTGTGTTTGTGTGTGTGTCTGTGTGTGTCTGTGTATTTGTGCCTATGTGTGTGTCTGTGTGTGTGTCTGTGTGTGTGTCTGTGTGTGTGCCTGTGTGTGTGTTTGTGTGTGTGTCTGTGTGTCTGTGTGTGTGCCTGTGTGTGTGCCTGTGTGTATGCCTGTGTGTGTGCCTGTGTGTATGCCTGTGTGTGTGCCTATGTGTGTGCCTGTATGTATATGTCTGTGCTTGTGTCTGTGTGTGTGCCTGTATGTATATGTCTGTGTTTGTGTCTGTGTGTGTGTCTGTGTGTGTATCTGTGCGTGTATGTCTGCGTATGTGTGCCTGTGTGTGTTTGTGTGTGTGTGTCTGTGTGTGTGTGTCTGTGTGTGTGTCTGTGTGTGTGTCTGTGTGTGTGCCTGTGTGTGTGTCTGTGTGTGTGTCTGTGTGTGTGCCTATGTGTGTGCCTGTGTGTGTGTTTGTGTGTGTGCCTGTGTGTGTCTGTGTGTGTGTCTGTGTGTGTGCCTGTGTGTGTTTGTGTGTGTGTCTGTGTGTGTCTGTGTATTTGTGCCTGTGTGTGTGTCTGTGTGTGTGCCTGTGTGTGTGTTTGTGTGTGTGTCTGTGTGTCTGTGTGTGTGCCTGTGTGTGTGCCTGTGTGTGTGCCTGTGTGTGTATGTGTCTGTGTCTGTGTGTATGTCTGTGTGTGTTTGCTCAAGTGGAAGCCAGCAGTTGTTGGTTGTCTGTCTCAATCATTCTTCATTTCATTTGCTGAGGGAATGCCTTGATGAACCTAAAGTTCAGTGACTCCAGCTCTAAACAGCCAGCTTCACCCAAGCACTCCTGGCCCTGTCTCCTGAGCACTGGGACGAAGGGCAGAAGTCCCGCCTTCACACGAGTGCTGACTTTTGTCTTCACGTTTGCATACTGAGGAGGCTGCAATAACAACGACTCCCATGGGCTCATTTATTTGGGTACTCGGTCCCAAATGGTGGAACTTTTTTTGGAAGAATTAGAGCTTGTGGTCTTTTTAAGGGAATCGTGTCACTGAGGTTTCGAAATCCCACAGCATTCCCAGTTAGCTGTTTCTCTGGGCCTTCCACTTATGGGTCAGATGTGAGCTCTCAGGGACTACGCCAGCACCATGCCTGCCCGCCTGCCTGTTGCCATGCTCTCTCACCCTCTGAAACCATGAGCCCTAATTTAAATGCTTTCTTTCATTAGTTGCCTTGGTCATTTGTTTCTTTATAGCAATAGAAAAGTAACTAAAACATCTTTAGCCACTGAACCATCTCCTCAGCCCCAGATTTACAATAAAAGACACCAAGGAATGAGGTAACTGGTCCCACCCACCCCTGTCCAAGACACTTCACTCTCCAAAAATAGGCCATGGGGAAATTTTTTTCAGATGGTGCCTCAGTGACTTAAATCAAACCCAAGTCAGGCTCTTAAACTCTGTCCGTGGGGAAGAAACTAGCCCCTGTGCAAAGTGTTTGTGGAAGCCAGAGTTAGTTCTGAGCCTGTTCTTTCTCCAAGGAGCTCAGGCCCAGCCCTGAACTGCAGGATAACAGGAGAACTTTGAGGACTAGGATCACATGGACCACCTTTGCCTTCATCCCCACACATCCTCCTTGACTATGCCTCTGAGGGTGGTAGGCTATTAGTTTCCACGCCGGCCTTTCCCGGCAACCCTGCTCTTTCCTGTGCTGGCTCCAGAGCTCAGAGGGGTCAGCCTAAGGGATGCTTGGAGGCAGGGAGGCCCTGGCAGCAAAGAAAGGCAAGAACAGTTGTGACTTCATGATGATGGCCTTTGAACATTCAGCATCCCTCCTAATGATGGCCTTTGAACATTCAGCATCCCTCCCACACCAGCCCCCATGCCCAGGCGCTGAACTAAGTAGACAGCCAGAGACAAATCTCCAAGAGGGAATCCCCTGAGCAGATGCAAAAGCAGAATTTGATCCTTCCTTACACTCCCTCCACCCACATCACCCCACAACAGATCCCTCCTTGGGTGATTCATTTGGACTAGAGACAATTACATTGACCCTGGAGGGAGGCAAGGAAACCCTGGGAACCCTGTCAGAGCCCACTGTTTACTCCATATACACAGAATCTCACTCATTCTGGAGAAGCTGAGTCACCCACCCTGTGTGCCCTGTGCACTGGTCCCCATCATCCTGCTTGTTACAGGCACAGCAGGTGAGTTTCCTTACCCAGTGTTCCCAGGGTGTTGGAGCTGGAGAGCTACGGAGCAGAAGGGGCAGCCAGTGCCCTCCTGCTGGCAGCAAGGGCCAGGGAGCAGGCTTCCTGGGGGCATTCTTGGTGGTTTGTTTTCTGCAGGGCTCCCCCTGCTGCCCTCCCAGCCACTCTCTTTGTTAAAGAGAGTTATGTGCTGTGCAGGATTTATTGGCTATATCTGGAATCTATTTTCTCCAAAGGCACTGTTGCAGACATCTCCTCTCCTATTCTATCCTGGAGTGTAGAGAGATCTGAAATGGATAAGAAATGGAAGAAATTTAAAACCTAAGAGAGAAGGGGACCGGGTGGTGTAGGACAGGCAGGCTCCCAGAGCAGCTCCGTGGCAGAGAGGAGGATTACTTAAATCAATTTTCCTCTCAGTCCTGCAGAGAACCCGAGTAAGAATCTATTCTGGGTTTTAAAAAAAGAATCTTCTCTCTCTTTATATAACAGGTACAGCCCTTCTGGGGGAAATCCAAACCATGTTGTGGTCACAAGATGTGTGTTAGGTTTCTAGGATCCCACTCATTCATTTGGGAAAACTGTGTGGCCCTGGAGACGTGAACATGAACACTATGGTTTTGTTGTTGTTTTGTTTTTTAATGCAGTTCTCAGTCTAATAAGGAGACACTGGCAAAAGCCTAGTATCATCGATCCCCCAAAGCAGCTCCAAAGTGACCATCAGATCTCCCATCTCTCACTCCTCACTGACATCACTGGTGCACACCACAACAATACCACATTACACAACAGTACTCTTAATTTCTTAATTTCTTTCTCCGCAGGGCTCCTGCCAGAAGGGGATCCTTTCCATTACTGTTGACCTCAGAATTGGCCATGAAACTCAATCTATAATAAAAGATGGGTAGCACTGGTGTGGCGCTGCCAGAGCTTTTATGAGTCAGTGCACGGTCTATGTCCCATTGCCTGCCATCTTGACTGTATCTTTTTAAGAGGACAACTGGTCTACCAGCCTCGGTCCTCCATTGAGGGTAAGTGGAGTAGAGTGCCCAGCTGACTTACAGTGCATAGAAACAGGAAGGGGGATAGAAACTGTGCTGATATCCGCTGTAGAGACACCAGGGTTGTTGGCAGTGACATTCAACCCATGGTTGGCTGATAATTTCCAAACTGGGTTCTTTCTTTCTACCTTGCCCCACCCCATCCCAATCTTCAAAGGGCAGCAGAGTTCTCTCAAAATTAATCAAATTTGCCAGAAATTGTTTGGATTTCCACACGGAAATTTGAACTCACTAACATGGTTCCTGCTTGGGTTCTTGCTTTTTTTTTTCTAACCTCCTTCTGTGTCACTAGTCCCTAAGCTCAACCCTTACTCAGTGCTCCAACAATAGTGTCTTTCTTTTAGTGTCCCCAGAAAGCCAGATGCTTAGAGCCTGGTCTTTCCATGTGTTGTTTCTATTCACTGGGACGTGATTTCAGCATTTCAGCTTGCTGGCTCCTTCTCACCCTTGTAACTTCAGCTTATATTATCCTATCTAGCCTCATAAAATTAAGCACCCCCGTGCTTAACACTAACAACAATGATCTATTCACATGCAGCACTTACTGTCTTTAGTCACTTATCTATGCAATGCTTCTCTTTTGGGCTGACTTTTCTAACTCCATTGAGGTACATTCTCTACGAAGCTATAACCACGCCTGTTTTCTTCACAGAGATAAATTCAGCTCCTTGAGCAGTGCCTCGCATATCCATATTGGATGAGGCAGTGAGCACACACTTGCTGTGACAGAATCGTGAGGAAAGTGGTAGCTGTAGGAGCTCACATGCACATCCCGCATGTCAGGGACGCTCTCAAAGAAGAAAGCATATTTAAGGAGGTACAAGTCTGAACCAAAGAGGCTCTAAAATAGCAGTGAAAGCCTATTTCTGGGTAAGACATAAGGCTGGTTCCAGAATCAATCCAGAATTTGAAGTCACACTCAAAGAGGCTAGGCTTCATACCAAAATCTCAGGGACCCATTCACCCAACAGTCACCCTGCGCCTGCCTCTCCCATGGCCTCATGACAAAAGGCACATCATTCCAAAGGACTAGGACCTAATTGGGTCCAGAAATTGTAGAATAATTTTGAAAAGTATGTTATTCTTAAAACTTTTCATTACAAGTTTAAATATTTGCAAAATGCATAATTTTAGCATATTGTAAAGGTTGATTTTTAAGCTATCATATTCCTCATATTTATCTAATTGAACCCAAAATGCTACTAGAGTGACCTCTGTCACCTAAAGGGATATGTGTAGAGTCTTCCTCCACAGCTGTAAGTTTTAGACTAATAGTCTTAAAGACACATTTCACCTCACAGGGGACAAGAGATAGTTTATTCTGTTCATAACAAATATGAGTAATCATGGCCTGGGAACAAAAATTTAGGCTCTCCCAAATTCTGTGTTCCCACATGGTAACGGTTTAATGGGATGCTCTCTGCAGCAGAACACATAAGGACTTTACAAACACATCAGGTGGTTGGGTCACAGTGAAGTGTGGAAACCTCTGATACAGGCCTATCTGATGGTTTGGTGGACACTAGGGGATCTGATCATACACTCCAAACGGACTTACAGAACAGTCACAATAATGTTAGGTTGCATACAGAAATGGGCAGTAAGTGGCTACTCAGGGGGATCCAGACAGCCCAAGATAATTTGCCTATGGATCTGAGACAGTCCAAGCCCTCCCCAGTCACTGAAGTGCTCGTCAGCGAATCAGTTTTGGCAGACTGTCCGATGTCGTAGTTTCCTACTCTGAAGTTCGGCTCCTCTACTCTGTGAGCTCAGGCGTCCATTTCACCGACAGAGTTTTAAACTGATTTAAAGTTCTTAGCAAAAAATGGCAGTTCACTACAAGTTTTGTTGATTGCAAGGATAGAAGTCAAACTTCATGAGAAACGTGCTTCCAGTTGGGAGGGATGAAGATTCTTTTCTGGGTTGACATTAGTTGCTAGAGTGAGATGGCTTCAGAAACACCATTTCTACTTCCCGTGTTTATAATGTAATTGCTGAGATGACCTGCTCACATAATTATGTAGGTAGGTACATATGGAAGGCATATGGCTGTGTTAGAGACACTGCTCAAATCAAACTCTCTTTGATTTGTACTCCAAACTAGCAAGAAGGTCGATCATCATGAGTTACTCTTATTGCCTGAGATCTTATTACTGTATTACACCCTCCTTAATTTTTTTAAAACAAAGAATTGAAACTCATCCAGCTTGCAAATGGATGTATTACTCCATCGTTAGATCACCTCTTCTAATATAGAGACACGAGTGTGCCCCTATTAAGACTTATCAAAATGAAAAGTCTCGGAGATGTAGCTCAGTGGTGCAACACTCATAAAGTATGAAGAGGGCCTTGAGTCTGATTCCCGGCCCCGTCCCTCTCTCTCACACACACACACACAACAAATGACTGTCATTTATTTGTATATTTCATTCTAGGGCACATGTTTAACATAAAGGATTAGAAAAATTAAGTTATTCTTTATTTTATAAACCATTTCCAATATACATTTCTTATTCACTGCTTCAATGTTATCAGATGCTTTGAATATTGTAATGCAACTTTGGGGATCACATTTAGTTCATTCATTAATGGACTATGTCAGAGTCCCAATCCCAAAGAAGTCAGCCAACCAGACTTACCTGAAGCAACTGTTAGGAGCTCTCACCAGGATCTGGAATAAGGGAAATACCAGGTCTTTTTAAGACTGGTGTCTTTCCATGTCTCCTCTTGCTTGGTTTCAGTCTTGTACCTGACAGGCAGTGCACTGCTGGATAGACGAAAGACACATGTATTCCTTCAGTCAAGTACCAAGTTGGAGAAAGGAGAGGATGAAGGGAACATGGAAGAAATAGTCTTCAAACTACCTCTGCTCAGTTTCTAAAGGGTGCATACGAAAACTGAGGATCTGGAAATAAATCCCCTCAAATATAATCATGCCTTCACACCTCTTGGAAAGTCATCAAGTGTCCCAGGTAGTATTTCTTTAATTTCATTTGTTGCCTTGTTTTGAGATGGGGCCCAGGATCTTGTGGATACTAGGCAGTTGCTTAACTACTGAACTATACCCGAGATTTGAAGACCTATGCTCTTGTAGGTAGTCATCTTGGACAGCAGACTGAACTAAATCTTCTTGTGGGAAGGAGCCAGTTAACCAGGCAAGAGTGAAGGCCTCATGAGAGCTGGCCTCATCTATCCCACTTGGGACATGCCTTTTGTCTCATCATGTCTAGAAAATGAGACCTGGCTATAGGGGTGTGTGGGCTGTGGGACCTCTTGCTCCTGGGTGCTTCTGGTTTGGAGGAGGCTGCCTTGGTGCTGAGAGGTGGCTTCATCTGTCTGGGAACTGCGAACCATGCTTACTTCCGGCAGCACTGTTTTCAGTTCAATGTTAGCTGTCTTACTCTGGATGAGTCAAGGTATTAGTTTCAGTAAGTCTAAGCTTTACCCAGAAACTAAGTAAAAACAGGACGCAAAATTGAAATGAGATTATTTCCTCATTGGATTGCAGCAATGCATTTTGGGGGCTAGAGAGACAGCTCAGTGGTTAAGAGCCCTTGCCAAAGACCAGAGTTCAGTTCCAATATCCATTTGTAACTCTAGTTTCGGGGAATCCAACACTCTCTTCTGGCCTCCGAGTGTCCTTACCCACCCCCTGCACATACACACACACACAGACAAAAACTTAAATGCAGTTTGGATATGCTCCATACATAATGATTAATCCTTACAGTACCCCAGTAAGAAAGTTAACTATTGCCCATATCTTACGCCTATGGGAAATGAGGCCTAGTGAGACTCTTAACCCTGCTCCATGCCTCAGCCAGGGCAGCACAGGCTCTCATCAGATTGCAAAGCCTTTGCTGCTGACATCCCATCTACCTGCCAAAGTATTCTCTGCCTGCCGCACTCAGGAAATGCAGGCTCCGCGATAACCAACACTGTCTTATTCTTCCATGCTCCGGTTAATGATGGAAACTAAACTGCATGGAGAAATCAAAACACACGGATCCCAAAAGCTCATACTGGCCAACAGTCTCCTCCTCAGACTCTATGAGGAATGGTAGTAGAGTAGTATCTAGCCAAGTGACATGTTTCGAAGGTTACCGTGTTGCCTCCATTCCTACCCTGGGGTGGAGACAGCAGCATGTAGAAGGGAAATATGGAAGCTGCCCCATGGGATCTGAGAGGAGAGAGAACCCAAGGGTTTAAATACATCTTGATATAAATGGGCTACTGCTGTGATGTCAGTCTTCACATTGCAGCATTCCATAGACGGTGGTTTAGAAGCGCATCCTCCATTCAGAAGGCCATCAAGTGACCACAGGGTCTAAATCAAACTGCCAAGCAGAGCTGAATTCCAAATCACAGTCAAGGACTGTAGCAGACACCTCTGTGCTCCCACCCCAACCCTCCTGGTCTCCATCAGCCCCCCAACTGAAATGAACAGTAAACAACCTATATCACCTCAGATTCGCCTTGCTCTGACACAGCCATCTCAAGGCAAGGTCCCTTGCGCCCTTCTTCAGGCCAGTGGTAGTAGACGGGGCTTTTGATGGCATGGAGGACTGAGATCAAGGCCCAACCCAGAAGTCAGGTGAGTATGCTATTTGATAATTCCTGGGGAAACTTAGAACCAATAGATATGGAAGCCAGGACTATATGTCCCACTCTCCCATTTTGCCTACAGATGAGCCTGGGACATAGCTGTACACATTTCTAGAAGTCTTGATAGCATCAAGCCTGCTAACTCATAGTGTGATCTCAGTAACATTCTCATGTATTAGGTTTCCCTCCTCTGTCTCCATCTTGTTTCTCCTTCCTGCTTTATGAGATCACTTCCCAAATAAATAACCTGCTCCCAGCATCTCAGACTCGGCTCCTGAAAGAGCCCAAGCTAAGAACTAGAATTAACGGGTTTTATTTACAAGCAGGCCATTCTCCACAGCTATAGATAAACAAGGTTTAAAGAGCCAATAGCCAAGCAAGTCACTTCAACAAAACAGCAATCCTTAGCTCACAAGTGCAAAGGTCAGGGGACAAGACAGGTGAAGAGCCTTCTGGGGGCCTGATCGGTTTCAACTCCACCCCAGAAGTCTCATGTATCTGTACAATTGCCTAACCCTACCCCTCTAGAAGACTCACAACCTCTTTGATTCAATATCTTGTCACCAATACTGATGAAATGTGCTATGCAGGGCAGGACAGAAAAAGTAGGTTGCTACAATCACAGCTTTTTAAAGACATATTTTGTTTTTTTTTAGAGGCAATTCAGTACCTCACTCCATCACCCTGGTTATTTTTGATTGTGGTTTAATTTAACTCTGGCCTGCTTGTCCCCATGCTTGGCTCATTGGAGCTAAATAAAAAGAAAGACTGAAATTGTCTTCCTACCTATTTTGAACTTGGAAAGTCCTTATCACAGCTTGTGACACCTCTGCTTTCTAAGTGAATGAAGAGATGAACATGTCATAGAAGTGCATCTCCATTCTGACAGCATAAAACTCATGACCTGTTTTTTCTGTTTTGTCCTTTAAAGAATAACAAAAACACTCTTTACAAGCAACTTTCAAGTGAGAATTTGCCAGCTAAGTGTAGCTTGGAATTTGATTGTAATTCCTTTAGCAATACTCTGGAAACCTGCAAAAATTTATAACTGCCTGAGAGAGTTCCAACTTGCTGAGAACACCATCTTTCCCCAGAATAAAATATTCCAAACAACACATTTAAATAAGGCCTTTTGGTGAAGATTGAAACTGACTTCACAGGAGCCATATGTTTCTAAACCTATTAATTGAAACTTAAAGTAAAACCCAACACATGCACTGACCACTGCAGACATTACTAATTGCTCACAGCTCTTTCTCATCAAATCTGTAGTTCCTACATTCTTTTCAACCTAGACTTAAATCTATCATTGTTGATAAACTAATGAAAGAAAATCAAACAAGGAGATTGGAAAGATGACTCACCAGCTAAGAGCTACCCCAGGTCAGTTCCAAGTGCTTATGTTGGACATAAGCCCAACTCCAGGAGATTTGATGCCCCCTTCTGGCCTCTGTGCATAAGTGCACTCATGTGCAGAGTCCCAACACAGACACACATGCATACACATAATAGTAAATAATAAAATAAAAACCACACAAGATAAATACAAAATAGTATTAAAGGTATAATAATCATTTATTTTCATCAAAGCCAACACTTGTCCATGAAAAGCTGGTTGCTAGTGCAGACAACACAAAGCAAATTGACGTGTGTGTGTGTGTGTGTGTGTGTGTGTGTGTGTGTGTGTGTAATATCTAGAGCCGTTTGGCCAGTGCCTTTCAAACACCTTATATTGGTTAGCTTTCTGTCATTATACCAAAGGACTGAGATAATCAGCCTACAGGGAGGTTTATATTGGCTTGGGGTTTCAAAGGTTCTAACCCATGATGGTCTGGTCCCATTCTGTCTAAGCCTGTGCCAGTGACTGATGGGAAGAAGCAGAAGAAAGATGCTCATACTACGGTCAGGAAATGAAAGAGCAGAAGAAGGGCCCAGGGTCCCACCATCCCTCTTAAGGACACACCCACAAGTGACCTTGCACCTCCCACTAGTCCCACCTCTGAAAGTGTCCAGCATCTCCCATGGCACCAAGCTGGGGGCTGCACTTTTAACACATGGGGGATACTTAAGATGCAAACTTAAGCACACCCATTTTCTGTGTCTCAAATTAGCAAAACAATTGCTTTTGTCTGGACGCATGGCTTCTGAGCTAAAGGCTCTATTTCCCAACCTCTTTCATAGCCAGGTATGGCCCAGCTGACCATTAGGATGGAAGGTACACTTTGTGGAAGGCTAGTCTAGGGAGCATCATTTAAAGAGAGGAAGCAAATCTCTCCTTCTTCCACCTGCTACAGAGAAGCTGGTTGCTATGGCCAGAGAGACCCAGAAGCCACCTATGGGATGAGAGTCATACCCAAGGCTTTGTGCTTAGAAAATCTAGAAGTATTAGTCTTCATTAACCACTGAAGAATCCTACCAATCAATCCTCAGACACTTTAAAATATTCTACCTCATTTAAGTTACTACCTGTCAAGTTTCTGCCATGAATAACTTAGCTGATTCATTTAAAATATCCACACACCCCACATATGGAAGTAGGTATATAATAATGAACTATATGGCCAGCAGTGAATAACAACTGTTCGGAGAAAAGAACACCAGAGCAAACAACTGTAGGTTTAAATGTTGATGCTAGGCAGAAATAAAAATACATTTTTACGTGTGGGCTGTAGATTGTATTTGCTGGCAACATCGTTTCTGAAAAGTTGTGGCGTTTTCAGAGAGTAAATTAATGGATGGTTAAGCCACTATTTTAAATGAGATACTGTTTTCTGTTTTAAAACACTTCACACAGCCGTACATTCCCCACCTGCACTGGCTATTTCTAGGGAGCCATCCCGTCTGCATTGTGGCCTCTTTGTCTTGTTTCATCAAAGCAGCGGTGCCATTGACGAGTCAGTGCTGCAATCCTGTCCTCTCCTGGTTCTAAAGCACCAAAGCCATGCTTATTTGCATATCAGTTGGCATAAATTTAAATAATAATTTCAGTACACATTGCCTCTAAATCCAGAAAATAAATACAGCCTGCTGCTGTGTTACAATACAGATAACTAGTATTTAGGGCTGGCGAGTATCTAAACATTTAAAACCACCTACACTTAATTAGGCTCAGATTAAGTGCATACATACACGCATCTTACACATTCATTCACACAGTGGCCAAATTGTAGGTTATGAACCTCACAATGAATATATTCCTCTCATTTATTCTCATGTGTCCAGATAGAAATGCAGGCAGTATAGAAGAGCTGATAGTCTAATTTCAAGACTGTATTATCTAGACCACTCTTTTAGCTACCAATAGCAAAAACCCACCAGTGACTGCTTTACACTAAGATGTGGACTTATGGACTCACTCAAGCTGAAGCCCAAGGGTGGCCTGACTTGTGTCGTTTAAAGGATTTCTCTGTCTCTGTCTTTCAGCCCTAACTCCCCTGGCTTGGCTCTCACACAGGTTCCCCTCCACATGTGCAAAGAAGGCATGCCTGGCTTTGCTCTCACATGGGGCCCCATACATGTGCTAGGAGGAAATGCCTACCGTACCATATCTGTGCTCTTCTTGTTCCAGTGATCTCAGAAGAATAAATCAATCCTCAGAATTTTTTTTTAAATTGTCCCTATCCAGCTTCAATCAGGTGCTCACCTTCATGGATGACAGCTTTTCCAGAATGAAATGAAGTTAGTAGAACAGTTTCCAGGAGAAAAAGTAGGAATGGTTAAAAGAAAAAAGGCAGGCAGGTGGTGTACACTCAAGGGGGAAGCGTGCCCACTCTTGGCTTTTGATGAAACGAGGGAGATATTAGCTTCCCAGTGAGCTAGGAAATCTGGTCCTGTCTTTAAAGGACTGGGGTGCTACCAACAGGGAACTGCTGCCATGCACAAGAGCTACTTAGTCCTTCACGAACAAACAAATCTCCTGGAATTAATAACATGTATACACCCCTGGATCCAGTCGGTTTGGGAAATGGCTCAGGATTGGGTAGTACTGTAAGTTCGCAGGTCACACTGTCACACTGATCTGCTGGTCCAGAGACCACACTGGATGGAAAAGATAGGTCCTGACCACTGTCCCTAAGAACTCAGCTACCTGGCGGGCCACACCTGTACAGAACGGCTTCACCATCTTCATCTAGCCGCCGCCTTACATCCTGTCCTTACTCATCTTTGCCTCTGCCATTCACGTGTTGAGGTTTAACGGGGCAGAAGTCCCTGACATTGTTACCCTGGAGCAGTTTTCCCAAATTCTGCTCTGGTGAGCAGGTCCTTCTCTGTGACTGCCACCTGTGACAAGTAATACACTGTGCTGAGCAATTGGGCCTGGGCACTGTTGGACCAGCTTTCAGTTTGCATTCTCTTGAATTATGGAGAGCTCGGGGAAAACAGCATGATGGAGAGCACTCATTACTGGACGTGCAAAATGATTTGTTTGCATAATGTACAGCAAATTCTGACTCAGCACCTGGGTGTTGTTGCTCATTTAGCACGCAGGTGTAGAAAAGATGTAGAAGGTCTTCACTGGGATGCTCTCCAGACATAACCCTCAGCTGCATCCCACAAGAACAAGAACTGTATCTGGGCTTTCAGACAGGGATGCGGGAATGGAGACAAGCAGGGTCAGGCATTGTCTGGCAGAACAGCACATGTCTCGTCCCTGCCTTTCCCTACACCTGGCCTGATTCCCTCCTCCTACCCACCAGCTTAGACTACATCCAACTCTCTGCTCTTTGTCTCCATGAAGAAGAAAGGGGTAAAGGACTGAGGGAAATCATATTATGGTCTTTTTTCTCCCACGTTAATGAATGAAACCGGGTGAAAATTCTGTAAAGAGCGTTGAGATAGGGGGAGGCGTCACCTAGCCTGACCTTGGAGATCCTGGAGTTGCTAGATTGGTTGGAGGTAGACAATTGCGTATAAATCTCATGTGGAAAAGCCATTCCATTCACTTATTTGCCGGGGGAGGGGAGCATGACAATGAACTCAAGGCTCACACTTCCTAATCTAGGCCCAGCCCTCCCTCATCTCCTCTTCCGGCCACTTCCGGAAATGAGCCACACCAGGATGAGGAATGGAAGCGCAGCTGAGCCGTGACGTCACGGCAAAACAAGACAAGCCCCTTGCCACAGCCCAGCCAGACCCCCTTTTCAGGGCTGTGTCTGTGACCATCTTGCCAATGTCTCTCCCAGCTCAGTGCACACTGCCCAAGAAGTCCAAAATACCAATCCCTTCAGGTATGTGATTACAGGCACTTGCAGGAGGTACAGGGTTCAATTTTCTATGCAGAAAATAAGTCATTGTTGTGAATCAAAATTTCACATCACATTTTTGTAAATCTGATGGGAAATTTGGTCTGGGGAAATTTTCTCATCTTAAGATATGTAAATTTACTACTTGATTATAATGCCAACCCATGATCCACCGCTGCTACCCTGCCTCTCTTAAGATGAGAGGCTGTAAACACTACTATATTAAAATTGTATCCACCAAAGTAAAATTAGCACTCAGCAAATGCTTATTTTTCTAGAATTTTATTTCTCAGATGGATTGGTATAATTTTTAGTGGAACATAGTCCCAGCCTATAATAAATATATAAGCTCATCAAAACCTGATAGAAAACCACACCAGAAAATACACTGGGAAGTGGGGACCAATTCTACAGTAGCCTCCAGGGATGCGTTTCGTGATTTAATAGAATATTTCCAATTCTAATGTCTCTGGTTCTGTGAAATCAATTTTTTCTATAAACTGTAACCAGGACATGAACACATTACAAAAACTAATCGTATTGACATAATAGGCGTGTCATGTTACAGAGTGATGGACATCTTGTTGTTCTTTTATTGGAGCTAATAGGCTAGCATTAAAAGGACAGAACATGATAACAGTTTACAGTCTTGACTTTTTTTCCCTAGTCTTTTAAATTTGATGGTGTGGCATATTGGCTCTCCATCTCCTTTTACGGGTATTTGAGTTTGACCCTGTTAGAAATGACACAGAAATGGCTGAAAAGAACCATTATCCTTCTATCTTACCCTCAGTAGAGCAGTCAAGAAATAGCCACGGTGTGGCATCTTCATCTGCAAAGTTCATATGTCAGCGGCTGTTGGTGGGAAGGTTCAATGAGACAGAAAAGCTATGAGGATCGGGCTACTGCTCTGTAATGCTGACAAATTAGCTGACCGCAGCTCTCTATCTCAAAAAAAAATCACCATCAACAAAAAAACCCACTTCTACCAATTGAAGTTGGTCATGTTAACCCAGGATGACCTTGAATGAAACCGATCTCCCTGTTTATAAGGCACAAAGATTCCAGTGCACTCATCAATCAGGAAGTCAACAGTATCATAGGTTTCCCATACTAATTTGAATTTCACAGAGTAAGGAAATCAAGGCCTTATTATTAACTATTGGTATTATTGTTATGTAATATACCTTGGATGTCTCTTTCAAAACAGATGGGTTTTCTTCTTAAATGTTTATCACAGTTGTAGCCGATAATTAATTCTGTGATTTTATATTTAATGTTGGACACCTCTACTGGGCTATTAAATACTATGAAATCAAGAACCAGGCTCATCCCTCTGACCCTTATAGCCCTGTCGCTAATCAGGGCTCAGTAAATAGAGGAGCCTGTTTGCTCTATAGCTGTTTCTAACCGCTTTGCTAGCATGATTATTGAAATATGCGGTCACTCTTACCGTAGAGACGGATGAGTGCATGAGTCAGTGCTTAGAAACGGCAGTGGTCTTGGAGTCAGGAGAAATGGCTTCAAGTCCTAGCTGTGCCCTCTCTCAGTTATGACTTGGACAAGTGACTTTAGCTTCCAGGCTTCCTCACAGTGAGTGGGAAACAAAGACACCTGTCAGCTATGACAGCCACCACACACACCTTCTAAATCAGGCATTCCTTTTCTTCTCTACAAAGCACACCCCTGCCCAGCACAGCTTCCTGCAATGTTGAAAATGTTTGAGCACCAATGCTGTCCCATGTGGTAACCTGAAGTCAGACATGAATACCGAACCTCTGAGATGGAATAAGTGAGGAACCGATCTTTACAATGTATACAGTTGTAATCAGCAAACTTAAGAACATGTTGATAAAGCTGGGCATGGGGATACACGCCTTTAAACCCAGCACTGAGAAGGCAGAGACAGGGAGATTGCTGTGACTTGGAGGTCGGCCAACCCAAGGCAATGTATCGAAAGTTCTAGGACAGCCAGTACTACTTAGAAAGACCCTGTCTCAAAGAAAAAAATAAAAAGAACTTTTTGCTATTGCTAGTGGCTACTATCTTGGTCTAAGGAGTGCATTAACTGGAAAATCAAGTAAACATCAAGTTTTAATGGAATTCTCAATAACTGTTGTCGCAACTTGGCATCTAGTTTTTTTTTGTTTGTTTGTTTGTTTTGTTTTTGTTTTTTCAAGACCCACAGAGTTTCTCTGTGTAACAGCCCTGGCTGTCCTGGAACTCACTCTGTAGACCAGGCTGGCCTGGAACTCATTGAGATCCTTCTGCCTCTGCCTCCTGAGCACTGGGACTAAAGGCATGCACCACCACAGCATCTAGCTTAATGAACGCATGCATCCCCGTGCCTTCTATGGACATACAGAGGGTGTGGTATATAGGCTCTCCATGTCCCTTTGTGGGTGTCTGAGTTCAACCCTGTTAGGAATGACAGAGAAATGGCCGAAAGGGAGCCTAATTCAACCCTCTTCCGTGCAGTCAAGTCCTTTATACACTGCAGACTCTTCACCAGCACAGCTCCCACGTCAGCGGGCGTGTGCTGACCGTTTCATTTAGTAAAGCATTACCATCTTTATGCTTGCTGAACTCTTTTTAAATGTAGGCAATTCCTCAGGATGGCACACATATGATGTAACACTCCTTTTCTCCTCCTCCTCCCTCTTTCCAGACAGGGTCTCGATGTGTAGATCAGGCTGCCCGAAATCACCATCCTTCTGCCTCAGCTTCCCACTTGCTGGCATCACGGGTGGGTACCATCCCACCCAGTTTTGCCCTTTCTCCCCGGGATCCCCACCCAACATACACGAGAATGATAATCGCATGACAGGCTACACCAAAATTGTGAGGCCACCAGCTCATTTTCTTACTTATGAAATAAATAACTCATGGCTACTTGGACTTTATCCTAGCTGCTGAACAATATTTTAGGCAGTTTTAAATGTCAACCTGTTTTAATTTTGGATTTCAATTTAAATTTTGGATTTCTATTTTAAAAGAGAAAAGTAGGTTTTATTCCTATTACAGGCTGTTTCCATTGAGATTAAACAGAGATTATAGGCTGTTCCATTGATCTTTAAGCAACCATTTTTTTTTACCTCAAGGACCAAGAACGCAGGGTGACACTTTTGTATTGAATTCTAGAAACATTAAGTGGAAGAATTATTTTTGTCAATTCACCTGGCAAAGTGGCATCATTAAGAACTAAGACCATTATTCTCTGTAGCTGCTCTTTTAACAGAGTCACGAGTCATTTATTTCATTCACTCATTCATTCATTCATTCATTCATTCATCCTGCACACAATAGCAGATAGCACCATGAGCTGACTCTTAAGGCATTTTGTATGCACATTCACACCAGAGCTCACAAAAGAAGAAGAAGGAGAAGGAGAAGAAGAAGAAGGAGAAGAAGGAGAAGGAGAAGGAGAAGGAGAAGGAGAAGAAGAAGAAGAAGAAGAAGAAGAAGAAGAAGAAGAAGAAGAAGAAGAAGAAGAAGAAGAAGAAGAAGAAGAAGAAGAAGAATTATATGGATCCTGGTTGCAAAACACCCAGTGCTTGAAACTTCTAAAAGCTTAAAAAAGATCAAATGTGTGCTTTTAGTGTGTTTGAATTAGTAACAAAACCAAGTTTCTCTGATGACAAGGCAAGTCCTCTTTTCACCGCAGTGCTTTGAGATTGGGACCACTGTTTTCCTAGTCCTAGGGGCTTGTAGAGTTTGGCTAAAGGCCAGTAGCACTAGAGTAACTGTTCCTTGTACTTCAGAGTCGTGTGTGTGTGTGTGTGTGTGTGTGTGTGTGTGTGTGTGTGTGTGTGTGTGTGGCGTATGTGGCGTGTGTGCATGTATGTGTGTTTGTATGATGTTTATGTTGGGGGTTGTGTACCTGTGTGGGCATTTGGAGGTCAGAGGAAGACATCTGGTGACTTTTTGTCACTCTTCACCTTATTTTTTGAGACAAGATCTCTCACTGGGCACCATCTTTACTGGCCAAGGATCTCACAGGCTCCATCTATCTCCACTCTCCTATGCTGGGCACAAGCACTTCCAGCCACGCTCAGCCTTTACATGACTGACAGGATTCGAACTCTGTCCTCTACCTTCCCAGCTCATGCACTTTGTTCCTTATGGATGCCCAGACTGACTGGCCTTTAAGAATTCATTTCAAGTCATTGTCACTCCAACTAGAAAAATAAGCTCTGTTCTAGGACAAACACAAACTGTGGCCTTCTGATGGACAAATCTAATCTCTTAACAGTCTCCTTGGAAGCCACTGTGCCTGGTTGCCAGGTCCTTGCTGATGGAAAGCCAGGAAATGTTCCCAAGTAGCTCACCAACAGTTAATTATGAACTCCAGTGGAGAGTGGTTCATGAGATTATATGCAGTTACAACATGATTAACTCTCTGTTCATCAATCCCTTTTCCTTTTGATCAGAACTGTTCCTGCAAATATGGTATAAATTTCCTGGGAGCAGCTCTCAGTGCCACCTTATTATGCAGCACAGCTCTCAGAGATAGGCGGTACCAAGGCTAACCTTAATTTAATTTTAGGAGAAGTTAACACTGTGGCTTGCTACCAGCTACACTCCACATCTGATGTTATCCACCATTCTGAGTCAGGCTGGAAATACCTGCGTGCATTGTGATACCAAAGAATAACCGTGAATCTGGAATAAAAAGTGCAGAGTCTTAGAATTTCCCTGACACCGTGGCGTCTGTACTAGTAACAAAGGCAACTGGATTCCATAGCACAGCTTATGTGCGGTTATCAGTGCTTGTATACCCTCAGAATCTACTGCTAAGAGCATCACTCTAAGCTGCCAGCATCTTTCAATTCCCAGAACCAAGAAGCTGGCCTTTCAGGAGAGAACTCTGTGTTCAGAGAAGTCCCTCTCTATTAGAGGAAATAAATAAGTTGATACCTTTTTAATCTGAGCAGATGCGTGGTGTCTCCTATGGGGATCCTCACAAGGATGTTTATACTGGAATGTTTTTCTGTGAAAGAGAAGAAAGAGCTTGGCATCCTCCTGGATCAAAACCTCGAGCTTTTCATTAACTTGTGATGAATATATATGTATCAAATCCACATCCACTTGCAGAGTTTGAAATGACTCTTGGTTTATTGGGCTAGGCAGGGCCCGTGAGTCTCATCGGTCCTTAACAGAGGCTCAACAGCTCCATAATTGAAGGAATTCTTCCAGGACCATGGATATTAGCTAGCTCTGCTATTACTTAGGATCCACCCTAGGAAAATGAAGTACAGACAATTCTCTTGGGAATTATGTTCTGAGTTTTGCCTGGAGAAGACACCCCATCCCTACTCCTCCCCCACCCCCTTCCCAGCATCCATTACATTGAATGAAAACCTATAAGCCTCAGAAAGCCTCATGCTGAGGTTTTTTGGTTCTTTTTTTTTTTTTTGGAGGGAGGGAGTGTTGTTTTGTTTTATTTTTTTGCAAGAACAAAGTAGTGGAAATGAAAACCTCTTATAAACTAAGTAGCTCCTGCCCCTCATCTTGGCATTTTCTTTTAGTTTGTTGGTCATGCTCAATGTGGGATCATTTCTCTGGCCCATTTTGTTCTCGTCGCGGATGCTTTCGGGGATTCTGAAATCCTCTGATATTAACAAGCCCTTCTCTAAGTAACAAGAGATGAAATATACATACATTTCTGTGAGTGAACGGTCATGTGGAAGTGTAGGCATGCTCACAAGTGGGATCTGAGTGCCTCAGAACCCTAAGGTGCATGCTCCTTGAGTTACAGCCGCTAATGTGTTCTTTCACAATTGGTAGGAAATGTTACAAAATAGGCCTTTTGCTTAACTAGAAAAATAAACAGTCCAGCAAGGAAAAAAAGATGTAAAAAAATGGAGAATTTGTTATGCTATTTTTAAGACTTATTATAGGGTAGCAATAAATAATTCAGCCTTGTGCCTGAGCAAGGCCTGATCAATGGAGTATTATAAAAGCACAGAATAACAATACATGAATGGCTTCTGCTGAGTTGAGGAGAGCAGTCATGGGCTTGTGCGTGCGTGTGTGCATTCATGCATATATGTGTGTGACTTATATATGTATATTTGTGATATATTTTATAACAATGTAGGCTTTCTGAGTAGAGTACAATTATGAACCTTAGAATCTGGATTTGAATTCTATGTCTTACTTCCTGGCTGTGTGCTTCTGAGAGATGTAAAAATCTTACTGAATAGTAATTGACTAAAATCTAATAGGGGTGATGACATGTTATCCTTAAGGAATGAGAATTTGCAAGATAATAACATCTTACATGTAACAGCCAAGGTCTCTAGTTATAAGTCTCAGAGCAAACTAGCAAACAGCACTCTAGCAAACTAGCACTCTAGCAAACAGGAGCAGAAGAAGTCTTCAAGGCACTTGGTGGCTTCCAGAGTTCCTGAGAAGAGTGGAGAGAGAGCACAGATGAGGGAAAGAGACACAGGATCCCACGCTGCTAAAGAACACCTGTGTATGAGCGCCCAACCTCTACCCGGAACCCCAGATGCCACAGGCAGGGTGCCTTTCTTTCCCCCGGCAGGTAGACACTGCCACCATCACTTGGCACGCTCTTCACAGCGTGGAACAACAGATTCAGTAGGTAAATCCGGGGATTCAGCAAGCAGTTGCTTCTAAGTGCAGAAGAGTCTGTGAAAACAAACTGTTGGCATTTGGAGTGTTACAGTGAAAAACTCATCTACCCAGCAAGATTCAGTAGATGGAGAACTGACCGAGTAAAACAAGGAATTTCTGATTCTGGGTCACCTAAGAAATGTACAAGTCCATTACATAATATTTCAAAATATCTGACACATGACAGGCACTCAGGAAATGGTGATCATGAATATTTTCAAGAATTCATGGGAGAAAGGAATAATCCATTATTCAGCAAACGGTGCAGGGATCATTCGTTATTTAGAAGAAAAAATATTCCACAATTCACCAAAGCAAGTTCCAGGCAGATGGAAGATTTAATAGAGATTTTTGACTGGGCCTGGTGGGGCAGGCCTGGAACCCTAGCTTCATAGAAGCCTGAAGCAAGAAAGTGGGAAGTTCAGGACCTGCCAAGTCTGTAGAAAGAGTTCAAGGCCAGTCTGGGCAACATAGTGGGACCCTGCCTTGAGATAAATAAAAAAGAGGGCTGGAGATACAGTACAATGGTGGAGTGCCTGCTCAGAGTACTCAAACGCCTTGCTCAATTCCCAATCAGTAATTATTTAATTTAAGGATTACATTAGAATATAAACCTGTGATATTAATAACCCACCCTGTTGTGTCCATCAGTCCATCTTCCTGGTATAGTCTGCAAGGTTGCTATGCTGACACTCAGTAAGCTTTCTAATGGCATCTCCTATTTTAGAATCCAAGGGGAAAGCCTAGCATCCTAGCACTTAGAGCCCTGTTCACATGCCCTGCTCTTAATTTTGCATCTGTCTCCTGATTAAAATGCTCTCCCTTTACTTTCTGAAAAAGAATACCAAATAGCCCTGTATGCCAGGCTTCTGAAAGTCCATCCTAAGACCCTCGACAGCATCACGGGCAATGCTGAGTGGCTGGCTGACTTGAATTCTACAACACCACCAAATTCTCCCTTCCCTCCCTCCCTCCCTCCCTCCCTTCCTCTCTCCCTTCCTTCCCCCCTCTCTCTCCATCTCTCTCTCTCTGTCTCTCTCTCCCTCTCTTTCTCTCTCTCTCTGCCCTGTTGAGCACTGACTTACTAACTTGGGTAAGGTCACCTGCCTGATCCTGAATTCCCTTTTCTCTTTAGCAGCAGTTTCCAACCTTCCTAAAGCTGAGACCCTCATGTCGTGGTGGCCACCCGCAACATAAAATTATTTTTGTTGCTACTCCATACCTGCAATTTTGCTACTTTTTATGAATCATGACATAAATATCTGATATGTAGGATATGTGATATGTGATCCCATAAGGGGTCTTGACCCACAGGTTGAGAAGCTATGCTTTAAAGAAATAAGAACATTTACCTAACTTGCTTTCTCTGAATTTCCCATTGCATCAAATACTGATTGCTTCAGGCTTGACTAAATAGTTCAGAGGTGACACAAATGACCAGTTTACCGGAAGACCCCAACTTTTGTTTCCTGCATACACACACCTCTGTTGTTTCTGGCTCCCACCTGCCACTCTGAGCTGCGGTCTCAGGGGTCAGGCAAGTGAGGCTGGTTGGAACAGTTTGTATTCCATCTGTGTTTCTCGCTGGTCTTGTGCCTCCTCTCTACTACTTTCCTCTGCTGTTAGACTAGATGTGGGATCTGAAATCATGGTGTCCCCGTGGCCCGGTACTTCTTGCTTTTCTAGTAGCTGTCTAGAAGATCTTGCTTACTTACGTTGAGTAGTTTGAGACCCTTGCGTGCAAACAGCTATAAGAACACACAGTCAGCCTTCCACAGATGCAGGGCCTGTATCTATGGGTTCAAGCAGAGGCAGAAAGCAAAATATTTAAGGAAAGAAACTTCTAGCTATACTAAATATGTACAAAGGTTTTTCTTATTATTATGCACTAACACTACAGCTATCCACAGGACCACGATTTATATAATAAGTACATTACATTAGGCATTATAAGTAAAGGAGGGGTTATTTGAATGATATGAGAGGATATGCATAGACTATATGTAAATGCTATGCCATTTTATTTAAGGGAACAATCACATGGTTTCTGGAACGAAGCCTTATGGAGACAGAGAGACAATGCTATACTATCATTGTTTCTGTTGCCAAAAAGGGGGGAAATCTTTCTTATATGTGTAATGCTTTCATTTCTCAAATATTGAAAAGGAAAAAAGACCAGTTAGCTCTGATCCATCCCTAAATAACGCATGAATAAGGATTCTCGGTCTCTGAAGTTTCTGCTCAGCTCCCGATCAGAAGAAAGACCATTTGTCTGATTTGTCTCTGAGAATGAAAGGGACCAGAAGTCAGTTCCTTTTAGTGAAAACTCTCTTTAATATTTTAGTTGCTAATGTAAAGTTAAACTCTAAATTAGGAACATTCTCACAAGAAAGGTTAGGAAGTTATTCACACCGATCCATTAGTGAGTCTGGTTTTTTGATTGGACTTTTAAATAACTTCTGATAATTAGAGCATCTTGGCTTTTGGATTTCAAATAAGATAAAAGAATTCATTTTCTTTTTTATTTAGAATTAGACCAGTCAAAAATCCTCCTGATGAGACAAATACTTTTGGGAGTTCCTTAATTCTCCCAAGAAAAAGACATGCTGACCAGATACATCCATTGCCAATTTTTAAATCATCAAAGCGGTAAAGTATATTTGTGATTAGGTCAAAGGTCAGAAAGTTTTTTTTAATAAACTGGAAATGTTGAAAAGAGATCTGTCATGCTCTCTCAACGCTACCATTGTTAAAGCTAGAAATGGGGCTGGGACGCGCTTGAGTACAGAGGGTGTGTCTAGCGTGTGTCAGGCCCAGAAGGAAAGAAGGCATGGAGGGAGGAAGAGAAGGAGGGAAAGGGAGAGAAGAGGAAAGGCAGAGACAGGAAAGGAAGAGGGGAAGAAGGCATGGAGGGAGGAAGAGAAGGAGGGAAAGGGAGAGAGGTAGGAAGGAAGGGAAGGAACAAGTGACTGAATACAAAAACACAATTTATGTAACATGGAATATTCTCTTGATTTTTTAAAATCAGTGTATACATTCCAGAACTCATAAGCTACATCAAAACAGGTGGCCAACCAAATCTCACCAGTGGCCACGGGTTGCTGATTCTACTTCAGGTAAATTAGAGTTGGGTTTCAATCCAAATGCCTTCAGTTTAATCCATTCACTCATCAAAAAGACTGATGCCCTGGAGGCTGAGAAAGTAGGATCCAGAGTTCAAGGCTAGCTTTCTCTACAGAGTGAGACTGAGGACCGTGGAAGCTACGCACCATGATCATGCTCAGAAAACAAAACAACAGCAAAAGTAATAAAAGAGAAGAAGAGGGGAAGGGGCGAGAGGAGAAAGAGAAGATAAAGCTGTGTGTGTCCCGAGGCTGAACCCTGCCAAGACACATGTGTGCAGGGGGCCCTGGTTTGTAGATAAACGAGAAGGGTCTTCTGTGGGATGTGGAAGACACAGAGAGGAGTTGAGAGGACAAAAGAGGACAAGAGTGGACACGTGTCCTAATTTGTACTATATTCCATTTTGTACCTTTTGACTTTTGCGTCACTTAAATTGACCTATTTTTTAAGTAATTTAATTTTTTTTTAATGCTGGAAGGAATGACTAGAAGAAGCTAAAGCCAGAAATTAGTCTCCTCTATATCAGAAAAACACACTTGAGAGCTTTGAAGTCGCTCAGTGGGACAGCTTGAGACCCGCATGCACGAGGCCCAGAATTTGATTCCTCGGTATCACAAAAATAAATAAATAAGAAAGAGGCCTGCACTGCCAGACCTGGATATGTCCCATAAGATAGCCTCTAGATGATGAAAGGCATATGTACTAAGAACACAGTAATAGCCTGGATGAGAAAGACAAATGTGGCCATAAATGTGGATGACACAAAACAAGGAATCTTTTTAAATGCAGAAGAGATTGTTCATTCAGATGATTATCTTAAATCTACTCATGACCCAAAGACTTTTAGAAAGGAGAAAATACACCCATCGATGTGAAAAAGCAAACATTGTCACTAATTAGCATATGGAAATCTGAGAAACACCAGATCAGTGGGCAGGGCACTGTCCCTGGCCCATGAGGAATCAGGGTCACCCGGATCAAGAACGGAAAGGAAGGCCTTGCCTGTGCCCCCACTGCCCTTTCCACCCTGCTCTTCGCAGGATGAATGAGCCTTCACCCTGCAGGTAGTCTCCACAGTCTACATGCCTAAGCGTCATCTACCCCACCTCCGCTCCATGCAAAGACCACCCCCTCAGCCACCTCACAACAAGGATGTACACACATCACACAAAGTTTGGGGCAGAGAATTCTGGATGCTCAAAGCCCAAGAATCTGGATCTCGGTCTAGAAGCAGAGACACTAGGCTCCACTTGGACAATTTCCTAAACAAGAAGACTCTGGGGATAGTAGTGCTGTTTGCTATAAAGGGACAGCTGAAGCAAGAGACCAAAGACTATGCTGCATGTGCAGTACATTTCTGCTTTCCGTGAAGAATAAGTTAATTTAATTAAATGTGTAAATGGCAGAAGGAAAGTGTTGGCTTTACATTGCTGTGACAATGTAATGGAAAACAAAAGAAAGCTTATTTTGCTCAAGTGTCAGAGATTTCAGCCAATGATTACTTGTCTCCATTGCTTTGAGCTTGCAGTTGTGATGTAGGAGACGTATCATTACCTCATGGCTGCCAAGAAACAAAGAGAAAGAAAGAAGAGGGCTGACAACCCGGTATCTCCTTCAGAGATACACCTCCCGTTGACTCAACGTCCTCCTGTTAGGCCCCACCTTCTAAAAGTTACATGACTTGCCAGTACCCCAACCCTGGGGACCAAACCTTCAGAACATGAATCTTTGGGGAACATTAAAGATACAAATAATGGCCGGGCGTTGGTGGTGCATGCCTTTAATCCCAGCACTCGGGAGGCAGAGGCAGGCAGATCTCTGTGAGTTGGAGACCAGCCTGGACTACCAAGCGAGTTCCAGGACAGCCTCCAAAGCCACAGAGAAACCCTGTCTCGAAAAACCAAAAAAGAAAAAAGAAAAAAAAACAACAACAACAAAAAAAAAAGATACAAATAATAGCAGAGGAGAAGGAAGGATATTTCTCTAACCATCCTAACAAAATCCTCTGGTTGAGGATGACACAAAAATAAAAATATCTTTTAAAACCTCATATGGGCTCTACTGTGCTGTTGCTGTTCAGTATTTTAGCTTAAAACATTTAGGTTACCATTTTGAAGGTACCAGACCCTCACCCAGTCCCCTGCTTTGGCAGCTATGACAGGCTGCAGAAAAGACAGGTAGGCCTCTGACTCAGCACAAGTGTCTGACCTTGCTGGGCCTGCCCTAGTCACTAGGAGGTGGCAAGGAACCAATCAGAAATTAGCTGGCAGAACTCTGGATGTGCATTACAGTAAAAGTGGTGTAACAGTGACTTGCAGAGCATAGCAACCGCCCTGGGAGGGCCTATGGGCCATAACAACCAGTTGACCAATCAACACAGGACAGGTCGCCCGAGCCCAAAAGTGCACCAATCCTGAGACTGTTGAGTACACTAGATGCTCCCCTTATGCTGCCCAATAAGTTCCCTGCCTCGCAGTCTCTTGGGGTCCTTCTCAGGGACAAAGGGCCTGAGTTAATGGGGTTAACTCACTAAACAATAACCCTTTGCATCTGAATGGGTCTCTTGGTGATTTGGGGGGGTTCATAATTTGGGCACAACAATTTATAGTCATGAAGGTGTTTTGTTTTGTATTGTTTTTAACCAGAAATCTTTCATTAAAAGCAATGATTGACCCTTTGACTTCAGGTGCTGTAAGAGCCCTCCTGAGTACTCAGTTTAAAGTCACAATGTGACCTGCCCTGTGTCATAAAGAGAAATACAGCAGACCTCCATGTTGTCACTCATTTCCAGGGCCAGTCTCATCTTAGAACTAGGGACATGGGGATATTGAAACACAGGCTGTTCATTGTTTGATGGGGGTGGGGTATGGTGTGTCAGGGTGGAGCCAGGCAGATTAGCATGAGTCTGCAGAAATTTTTTTCCTGTTTTTTTCTTTTTTCCTTTTTTAAATTATTTTTTATTTAGGTTAGAAACAATCTTGTTTCACATGTCAATCCCAGTTCCCTCTCCCTCCCCTCCTCCCCCACCCTCCCCACCAGGTCCCCCAGTCCCCGACTCAATCTCCACTCAGATCCCCAAGGAGGGTGAGGCACTCCATGGTGGATCTCCAGTAACTGTCATTCTATCCAGGGCAGGACCTAGGTCCTCCCCCAAGGGTCTCGGCTGATAGAGCCTCCCATATTGTAGCATGTGCACTCAAAGTCTATTTGTACGTCAGGGATAAATATTACCCAAGGCCCCATAGATTACCTAGGCCTCCTCACTGACACCCACATTCAGGGGGTCTGGGTCAGCCCCATGCTTTCCACACAGCCATCAATCTGGAGTCCAAGAGCTCCCCCTTGCTCAGGTCAACTGTTTCTGTGGGTTTAACCAGCCCAGTCTTAACTCCTTTGCCCATCAGTTCTCTCTTTCTGACACTGGATTCCAGGAGTTCAGTTCAGTATTTGTCTGTGGGTGTCTGCCTCTGCTTTCATCAGTCACTGGATGAAGGTTCTGTTTCCTAGACTCTCAGGCAGTGGGATTGTATGCTGACACTCTCCTGATTCATGTCTAAAATCCATAAATGAGTGAGTACATACCATGTTTCTCTTTTTGTGACTGGGTTACCTCACTCAGTATGGTTTCTTCTAGTGCCACCCATTTGCCTGCAAATTTCAAGATTCCATTGTTTTTTCCACTGAATAGTACTCCATTGTCTAAATGTACCACATTTTCTCTATCCACTCTTCAGTTGAGGGGCATGTAGGTTGCTTCCAGGTTCTGGCTATTACAAATAATGCTGTTATGAACGTAGTGGAACAGTCGTCCTTATTGTATGAATGTGCGTCTTTTGGGTATATGCCTAAGAGTGGAGTTGCTGGGTCTTGTGGTAGACTGATTCCCATTTTCCTGAGGAATCTCCATACTGATTTCCAAAGTGGCTGTACAAGTCGGCACGCCCACCAAGAGTGTAGGAGAGTTCCCCTCTCCCCACATCCTCTCTGGCATAAACTGTTGTTGGAGTTTTTTATTTTAGCCATTCTGACAGGAGTGAGATGGTATCTCAGAGTTGTTTTGGTTTGCATTTCCCTGATGGCTAAGGATGTTGAGCACTTTCTCAAGTGTCTCTCAGCCATTTTAGACTCCTCTATTGAGAATTCTCTATTTAGTTCTGTACCCCATTTTTTGATTGGATCCTTTGGTGTTTTGGAGACTTGCTTCTTGGGTTCTCTGTAAATTTTAGAGATCAGTCCTCTGTCAGATGTGGGGTTAGTGAATATCTTTTCCCAATCTGTGTCTTGCTGACTGTGTCCTTTGCCTTACAGAAGCTTCTCAGTTTCAGAAGGTCCCATTTATTAATTGTTGATCTCACTGTCTGTGCTAGTGGTGTTATGTTCAGGAAGCGGTCTCCTGTACCAATTTGTTCAAGGGTGCCTCCCACTTTCTCTTCTAAGAGGTTCAGTGTGGCTGGATTTATGTTGAGGTCTTTGATCCATTTGGACTTGTTTTGTGCATGGCAATAGACATGGATCTATCCACATTCTTCTACATGCCAGCATCCAGTTATGCCAGCACCATTTGTTGAGGATGCTTTCTCTTTTCCATTGTATATTTTTAGCTTCTTGGTCAAAAATCAGATGTTCATACATGTATAGGTTAATATTAGGGTGTTCAATTCGATTCCATTGGTATACTTGTCTGCAGAAACTTTAAGTTTGTCTGTGATGTTGTTTTGGTCCTTGGACAACAAAACGAGGCAATGTGCTTGGGCATGTCTAGAAGAGTCCTGGCCTCTGTGAAGGAAAGAACTGTGCTTTAAATCTGAAGCCTGCTGAAGATCTGTAACAGTCAGTGTTTCTAGCAGTTTAGAACAGGGTTGACCAACTATTGCTCAAGAGCTGAACCCAAGCAAAGCCCAGGTTGAGATGGAAGGAGAGAGTAGAGAGGAGGGTAAAGGGGGGGGAGGCAACCAACCACACACGGGCCCAGCAAACCTGGAACATTTACTATGCGATCCTTTACAAGTTTGTCAACGCCTCATTTTACAACAACCACGAGAGTAAATCATATCGTCTAAGTTCAGGTCCTAGAGAAAATCAGGTGACACAGTGAGGAAGTGCCCACTGTCTTTCTTCACAATAATGCTGCACAACAAACCATTCCCATTCTCTGTGTCTTAAAGTGACGCCACCCTAGTCTCCATGTCTGTGGGTGAGCTAGGCTCTGCTGGGGTGGTAACTCTGACCTTGGCTGATTTCTCGTTCTCTGCGGGCTGACACAGTCAGTGAAGACAGACTGAGCTATCCTGCTCTACACTGTAGGTCTTCACCCCCCCAGCACCTTCCTTGACTCAATGGGCTAGCCTTGAGACACGTTCTTCCCTTGACAGCAATTGAGGCCAAAAGAGTGGAAATGTGTAACAGATCTTAGCAGTAGACTCAGAACCCACTCCCTGCCACTTCTCCTGAATGCCACTGATTGAAGCAAGTCATATGGTACAGCCCAAAGTGAAACGTATCCACAGGAGGAAGGTTGGTGCTTCCTGACCATTCAACAATCATGTGACTTAGGGAGGGTAGAGAATCATGCTCAATAATGCAAACAGAAACAGAGTCAATCCTTCCACAAGTCCAGTCAATCAAAGATCTGGGGATTTCTCAGCAAAGGAGACTGACTCCAGCCCTGCCATGGAGCTCGGTTCTAATGGGATGTGGAAGAATTTAATATTCAGCATGACCCCTCCTGCCCATTCTGCTTTGCTTCACTAGGGGATGGGTGGCTAGCACATTGGTTCCCGGAAGATGAGGCCATCAGCCACGACCAGCTTTATGCCCCTTTGTTCAGAACTGAGCCCTAGGTAAGGCATGTGCTCCATGTCAAGTGAATGGGTGAGTGCTCGAGGCATTTCTGCCTTCCCTTTCTGGGAACCACTGGGTTGCTGTCATTTCATCTGCAGATGGGAAGGAGGGAAGTGACAGACATTCAGATCTCCTGGTTACCAGACGATGCAAAGCTGGGATGCGGAGCAAATGACGAGCGACAGTGGAACTGGGCTTCTGAGAGCATGAATCACTGGGGCGAGAGTGCACAGATGGCACATGCCTCCAAGGGTGTAGAAGTGGGTCAGCCGCTCGAATCGCCATGCAGCCCGAGAGAGACGCGGGAAGCAGAGGCCCTGCAGCAGGCTAGGTAGAGAAGGCTCCAGGTGGACTGGTAGATGCCCCCACCCTGTCAGGGCAGTTCCCAGGTGGAGTGGATTGGTAGATGCCCCCACCCTGTCAGGGCAGTCCCCAGGTGGATTGGTAGATGCCCCCACCCTGTCAGGGCAGTCCCCAGGTGCTTTGACCCATGCCGGGACAGCAAACCAAACTCAAGAGGGAATGCCACGCACAATGCAGGCCCAACCTTCCCTCCCTGGCTAGAACAAAGGTAGCGCTGCGCAGCAGAGGACTGGCCAATAATGGGGCACAGTCCCATGGCCTACCTGGCACCTCCAAGGTCCACCATGTTGGGTTGCACTGAGTGGCAACAGCTGTTCTGTTCAGTTAAAGCTGTTCATTCCAGCCCCAGCTCAGTGTCTTCATCTGTGAAATGGGTCTTAAAATTCTAAGCCAACCTAGGTGAGATGGCTCAGCAGTTAAGGACAATTGCACCCAAGCCTAATGGCCTGCGTTTGCTTCCTGGGACCCACATGGTGGAAAGAGCACTGCTTGCTACAAGTTGTCCCATTGATCTCCACCATGCACCAGCAGTCTCTCTCTCTCTCTCTCTCTCTCTCTCTCTCTCTCTCTCTCTCTCTCTCTCTCTCTCTCTCTCTCTCTCTCTCTCTGTCTGTCTGTCTCTCTCTCTCTCTCCTCTCTCTCTCTGTCTGTCTCTCTCTCTCTGTGTCTCTCTATCTCTCTCTGTGTGTGTCTCTCTCTCACACACACACTAAATAAATAAGTATAATACAAATTTAAAGATATCAGACCCACTTAATTCACAGGATTTTGTGTGAAAACTGAAAAAAACAGTTAGTAAAGTGTAAAAGGCGAATGAGAAACTAACCCCTCTTATTCGAACGAAGGCCAATTCAGGTAAGATGTACAAGAGCTGGTCTTGAGAAAGCCAGTGATGCTCTGAGCTTGGGGAAGAGCCAGGAAACATTACAGTAAAGAAATATTTAGAGCCATGAAAGGGATCGTTTCCAAAGTTAAAAGTGTTATAGGTGGACATGAGAGTCCAGAAGGAGTTTGAGGTTCTGTCGTCTCAGAAGAAGGAATTTGACCAGGACCATGTGGCCAGTGATAGAAACAGAGGCAGGTTATTAGGAAAAAGAGTGCTTCTCAGCAAGACAATGTACTGAAGATGTGGGAAAGGTTAGGTGCGCCATGGCGCCTGCGTTAAGCAGGTAGGGACATTTGTATGGTAAGTGCTTGTCTGCGCATGCTCACCGGCCTTCCTGGGGAGGAGTCTCTTTCATTCGGCTGCCTCCCTCTTCCTCCCATCTTCCGCCACAGATGTAGGATAGCCTCCCTTCTAGGAAACCAAAAAACAAAAGCAAAAAAAACCGTGAGAATGCTTTTCCAAAGCATGAGGAATGAAGGTTTCCGAGGCCCAAGTCCTCTCAGGAGGGCAATAAATATGGGAAATAAGTTATTTTTGAAGGTAATTGAAGTAGAATGTGAATGAATTCAAAACACAACTCTGTCCCTTTAGATAGAAACAAACAGAAACAGTAAGGTGGGGAGGGAGCGCACAAGACCAAGATCAGCGCTCAGAGAACTGACTACAGACACGGGGGTGGGGGAGTGGGGGGCGGGCAGGCATGCCCTGTCCCCTGCAGCTGCCAGCCCACTTCTCCCGCTCTCTGACCCATGCGTCACTGAGAGGAGAGGGGTGACAACAGTGTAGGAACCGTGCTCAGCATTCACTGGGCTGGAGACAACAACACAGTTGATGCAACCCGTGAAAGCATTGAATTGGGTAATAAATCTGGATAAATCATTTCTCTTTATAAAGCAGATTCCCCCCCCTACCTGCCACTCAGCTTGTAACATATAAAGTACTGGGCTCTTCACCTGGACCCGCCTGCCCAGCCCCCATGAAGATCCTGGACACCTTTGAGAAGTGTGCAAACACCAGCAGTATTTATACATCTGGGTAATACATCAAGTATCAGGAGGTGTCTCTAGGCATGAGTTACAAGGCCTCTAAAAGCAATGAGTCTTTTATGGGGTTGTAGATAATGGTGATTTTCCGTAAATCCTGCCAGAGTCACACAATAAGCCAAGAGCAATTAACATTAATTAAATGATCCCCATAAAAAGGTTGCTTTGCTGACACATTGATAACCTCTAAATGCTCTTAGCCTGTTCACATTCTTAAAGGTGTCTCTACAGTTGCACCAGGGATTCTGTTCAGGCTTCTACTGCCCCAGATGGCTGCCCACACATGCAAAACACCATTCAACCTCAAGGCAGCCCTGTGCACATCACTCTGCACCCTGAGATGTGTGCCTAAGTATCTAGAAAGGATGTTAAAACAAGACTCTGACTCAGTAGATCAAGGGGCCTGAAAGTCTGCATTTGTCCCAAGTTCCTTGGCTGTGGATACTAGCCTGCTCTACCAAAGCCAAACACTTTGAGAAGTAATTCTGCACGAAAGCTCTGCAAACAGCCCCTGTTAAATGCCTAGAGAATGGCCTAGAACATCCGGGCCTTTCTTCCATACTTACTTTTCTTTCTCCTTTTACACTCATTTATTTATTGGTGGGCAAGGATGGTGGGGACTCGCATACACCACAGCACACACATGGAGACCATAGGACAACTTGGGGATTGGGTTCCTTCCTTCTATCACATGGGTTCCAGGGATGGAACTCAGGTCTTCAGGCTTGACAGCAATTGCCCTAGCTCACTGAGCTTTTCCTCCACTCTGCTTTTCCAAACCCAGGGGGCGGCAGATGGCAGTACAGTTAAGACAGTGCAGTTCCCTCGAGTCACCCAGAACTGGAAACTTCAGGTAGGAGGAGCAGAAATGGAAACCTCCTCTGAGACAGGTGAAGTCCAGGGACACGTCAACCCTCAGGCCTCTGCCTTCTCCATCTACCCTTTTGAGAAGTCACCTGGGAGCCAGGCCACCGTCGTAAGTCACTGAAGGTGGAACCTTCTCCAGAATGGAAGAGTTAGAGGTCAGAATGTCTCTGTGGTGGAGCCAGAACCCCTGTCCCTAGACAAAGCTCACCTACCTGTGGTCACACTGGGGGCACAAGGCAGGATCTGCATTGCCAAGTCTGCCACATGGCCAGGGATGAGACCTATCACAGGAAAGGAAGAGTGCGAGCCATGGGGGCAGCAGGGACTAGACAAGGGTCAAACACTTGAAAAGCAGCCCAGGAAGTTTTGGCAGAGATTTACTATGGCGTGGGAACAGCCAGAAGGAGGCGGCCGACCCAAGTGCGGCCACCAACAGAAGGGAAGAGCTCTCAGTCAGGTGGAGCGAGAGTTTAGAGGTAATCATGCAGGAACCTTGGGAAGCTCTCAGGGTCCCTCCCAGTGAACAGATGTGAGGCTCTAACAGCCTATAAAGTTGCAGGGTTATAAAACTGTACTATGATATTATAACGGTGTGGCTGTAGGAAGCTATAGGAAAGCCATGTGTGCCTGTGGAAGGCTTCTGTTTTAATCCAGTAATGACGGGACTGAAATTACAAGTGTGTCCTGAGTCTACAGAAAGTTGCTGGTATACCTCCAGTAACCCTGCAGCAACTTCCTGATGCAAAAGAAATTCAATCAGCAAAATACTGAGAAAGGGCAAAGTGAGTTGTTCTCTTGAGTAGAAGAGACCTTAGAGCAGGAAGTCACCAGAGAAGGAGGGTGGGGAGGCTTTACACAAAGAATTCTTGGGATTCCTTGGAGACTGTAATCATCTGACCAAGAAATGTGCCCTTGAGTTTGTGGCCTTCCTTTTTCTTTGCTCTGACACCCTTCCTCCTCTGCAGTGTTTGCAGGGCAATCCAAGCCAAGTCTGCTATTTATAGAGTGAGAGCAATTTTACCACAGGGTGTGGGGTTTAATTTGAAAAGACATCAAGGAGCGAGGGGCAGATGGCTGAGCAGGCAGTGCCTTTCACTGACCTTGTTAGAGCCCACTGCCATAGTTTCAGTTTTAGGGACCCAAAAGTGTGCCCTGAGGATGATCCCTGCTGAGGTAAGGCTCTTTGAGAAAGGAGCAATAAATTGATATGCCAAGTACCTGCTTGTTAATTTCTAATTGATCTGTGATCAGCTTGGGGAATGACACTGGCTGGCAATTTAAGGACTGTTTTCTGAAGGGCTGTTCACCTAGATGGACTTGGTTATGTGTTACAGGGTAATAGATATAGAAGATTCCAAACAAAAGAATTGGGGAAGGAGGCGGGGAACCTGAGGACATTCCTCTCTCAACCCATATAGAACGAATGACCAATTCTTGCTTAGCCCACTCTCCCTTCCCATACGATTAGACCCAGTGATATTAGTCCATTTTTAATAGTTCTCCAGCTATAATGGTTAATTTTGACTGCCCCATGAAATGGCTATATATTTGATCAAATATAATGCTAGGTATTTCTGTGAGGGTGATTTTGAATGAGTTTGACATTTTAACTAATAGACTAAATCCACCAAGTTGTCTTCCCCATTGGGGGAGGGCTACATCCAACTAGTTAAAGGCCTTAATGGAACAAAAGGTCACCCTCCCATAAGCAAGAAGAAATCCATTCTTCCTGTCTGCCTTTGAGTTGGGATATAAGTTTTCTCTTAACTTCAGACCTGGACTAAAACAGTGCTCCTGAGTCATGAGCTTGCTATCTTTCAGACTGGAACCACAGCAAGTGGCTCTCAGGGACCTCCACCTGGCTTAGGACTTGTCAGACTCTTAATCTCATGATTCTTATAAGAAATGCATATAATAAATCTCTTTGTATGTACTCTATAATCCTATGTATCCAATTTACAATCCTATTTGCACGTGCATGTGTGTGCTGCGTGCGTGCGTGCATGTGTGTGTGTGTGTGTGTGTGTCTTACAGTGCTGTTTCTCTGGAAATTCCAACCAATATGCTAAGTGTTTCTAATAAGCAATCAAATTTAAAAACCACTGACACATAAACCGCAGACAAGTAAATGATTAACAAAAGCTGTGCCATTTGGAGAGGGCCATAACCAATGAGCCAGCTGATGGAGAGAGTGCCTAAGCAAGGAGGACGAGGAAGAGAAGGTGGGAAGGAGGGCAGAATCTTTGGAGAAGCAGCTAAGACAGACAGGCTGAGCCTGGGCGCGACGCTGTTGCAGCGGCCATGGTTAGCTAATGCAGAAAGACGTTATTGAAAGGTTTTGCCCAAAGCAATCATATATCATTTTTGTGTTTCAGAAAGACAAATCTGAAAGATATGGAGGAGAGGAGCAAGAAGGCTGAAAGTGAGAGGACACAGTGTAAAAGCCTTCTGGGGACTAGATGTCCTGTCTGCCCCAAATCGCCATGTTAAAGCCCCAAACCCTACAACGTGATAACATTAGAAAAGAAGATATTTGGAAGATAATTAGGTTTAGATGGAGTCAGGAGTCTAGAGACTTTGTGGTGGAATGAATGTCCTTAGAAGAAGAGGAAAGGACAGAGCTTCCTGTCTCCTTCATCTGAGGGTACAGGAAGAAAGTGGCTGTCTGTAAGTCAGGGTTTCTCACCAAAAGCTAAGCAAAAGATGCTGTGGTTGTGAGCTAGAGCAAACAGATTCTATGCGTGTGTTAGAGCTGCATTTACCCAGATTTGGACAACCAGACTTGGGAATTGAGGAGGAGGTGTCGTATACGACTTCAAAGTCCCTAACTTACATTATGGAGAAGACGGTGGTGCTAAGATTGGGAACACAGGAGGAGAAACAGATTTTGTGGAGGATGTCATGAGTTCGGTTCATTTAAATCTGAGGTACCACGGGGCATTTGTTCAGATGTATCCAGGGAGCTGATAAAAATAGGTTCTTGGCCTTCAATAAAGTAATATGCTCTTTATAGGAGACGACTCAGAAATAATAGAATGGAGATGATAGCAGAATTAATAGGTAGAACAATCTGGGAAGAATGTGAAGGGGCTGGAAGCAAGAGCTTGAGATATGTAACTGTTAAAGGACACGTAGCATGGGCACCGTTATCTAAGAGGCTAATAAGCAGTCAAAAGGAAAAACGTAATCCAGGCAGTGGGGTGCACACTTTTAATGCCAGCACTTGGGAGGCAGAGGCAGGTGGATCTCTGTGAGTTCTAGACCAGCCTGGTCTATAGAGCGAGTTCCAGGACAGGCTCCAAACCTACAGATAAACCCTATCTCGAAAAAACAAAACAGAAAAGAAAAGCATGTGAGAATGGCTAAAGAACATCTTCACACATTAATAGTAGAAGGGGTTTAACATGAATTATTAAGTAATGGTAAGAGTGTAATCATATCTCTCAACTGAAGGAAAATGTACAAGTAAGGATACACTTGGAAAATAAATTAAGAACTCTACACAAAATAAGTAAGTATGAAAGTATGCCTCTCTAATCATGGCCAAAGCAGAAGGACTTCTGTGGTGGTTTGAAAGAAATGGTCCCCCAAAAGAGCGGCACTATTAGGAGGTGTGGCTTTGTTGGAGTAGGTGTGGCCTTGTAGGGAGAAGTGTGTGACTGAGGGAGTGGGCTTTGAGATCTCATTTGCTCAAGCTATACTCAGTGTGATAGGTCACTTCCTGTTGCCTGCAGATCAAGATGTAGAACTCTCAGCTCCTTCTCCAACACCATGTTTGTCTACATATGGCCATATTCCCCCATGAAGATTATAGACTAAACTTCTGAAACTGTAAGCGAGCCACTGCATTAAATGCTTTCCTTTATAAGAGTTGCCATGCTCATGGTGTCTCTTCACAGCATAGAAACCCCAACTAAGACAACTTCTAATTTTCCAAATAACAATACACCTAAAATATAGGAATGGTTGATATTGTTGAATGTTTTAAAGATGTCCCCAAGGAAGGTGGGGAGAACAATAGTACCTCAAGGGCAAATGAAGAGAAATATAAGTGATCATGAGCCGGGCGGTGGTGGCGCACGCCTTTAATCCCAGCACTCGGGAGGCAGAGGCAGGCGGATCTCTGTGAGTTCAAGGCCGGGCTGGACCGATAGCCTCCAAAACAATACAGAGAAACCCTGTCTCGTAAAAACGAAAAAAAAAGTGATCACGATTTCTTTTAAACAATAATAAATATATTGCAGAACAGAGAGATGTTACCATAAAATTTAAAGTTTAAAAGAACTCAGGATAGCACTTTCTGGTATGAATGGGTCCATCATGTGCATTCTTCTCTGCCACTAGGTGTGCTGTGTTGGACAGACTGAGTAGGTGAGGACCGCATATTTCTAGTAAGGCAAATGCAAGAGCAAACTAGCCCACTAATCTACACCCCAGCCTAGGAACATAGAGCATCAGCAGCATGGTACTCCAGGGACCTATTTTTTTTTTTAGAAAAAATTAAAATTGAGAGAAAATTTGTCATTTGCCAGGATTTAGTCAACCTTTTTATAACCTGGTGTTTATATCTTCAAGGGAGATGGACTGTCCACTTGTACAAAACACCTTTTCTACTATCAGACTATAAGGCAAAATAAACATCCCTCCTTTGACTTGATGAGGATTCAAATGAGTGACTGTCTGGCTCTGTGTTGGCTCAGAGCTCTTTAGTAACTCTTTGGGACAGGGCAAACTTGCACACTTGTCTAAAATATAGCAGTAGCCCAATCCCTGAGGCATGGATGGAAAATTGGCCCCACCACTTCAAAATCTTAATGTGTATTTCCCCTTCCAACATAATCTTGTTATTAATTATCTGGGAATTTTGTACACTGCTTCCCATCACACTTGCTTCCCATTCCTCCCATGTGTACCCTCTCACCCTTGTGCCATCCCCGCCGAAAGCGACAAGTCCAATTTGTGCTGCCACAGACTCACTGGAGCATGGTCAGACTCGCAGTGGCCATCCCCTTAAAGATAACCACCCTTCCCGCATCTACCCCACCCCACTGCCAGAAGTCGTCAACTGTGAAGAGCTACACCTTAGCATTTTATCACATTTTTTAAAAGACTCTCTTCAATATCTTCTTGTCTGGATTGTTTCTTTTTGTTTTTAAGGGTGGGGGTTGTCACAGAAACCTTCAACGTCTCATTCTCAGTTATGAGTCTGCAGTCTGCAATCATCAATACCACTCCCAGACACCAACATGGCTTCTGGCAGCAACACAGACCACAGACGTTAGCATGGCCTGCACTGGCAGCACAGACTAAGGACATCAGCATGGTTCCCTGCAGCAACATGGACCACGGCCATCAGCATGGTCCCTTGTGGCAGCACAGACCACAGATACACTGACCACGGAAGTCTTTTGAGGAGACTTAATCCAGAAAATGAACCATTCTTCCTCTTGGATATCTTGTTGTTGCTCAGAGTCTGGGTGATCATGCAGTTTGCCAGGGTGTAGGTCCCTTGTAAGCTCCAGGTTGCTGGGTACCACCCTGGTTCTACCCTGCACCAAGGGCACAACCATCGTGCTTGCAGCCTTTAGGCTGCACTGCTGCATCCCTGCACTCTCCTCCCCAGTGAGGAGTGCAAGTGGCAGCAGCGGCGGCAGCAGCAACAATGACCTACCTCACTGTGGATCTGGTGGCTCTTAATGCATCATTTCTTTAAGAGAAAGTCTGCACCACACTTATGGCCCTGTGTGTGGGAACATCCAGGTCTGTTTCCCTACTGGGATGATCTCTAAGGTTCTCCCTGTCTATGAATGCCTACATGGCTGTTCCGCCTCACATACTATGACAGTTGGCTCATCACATTAATGACTCCTAAACACACCCCTTTCTTGGCAGTCACACTTTACATTCCCCTTCCTGGTCTGGGATGTCTCTGTGATGGGAAAACAACTGTCTCTGCATTCTTGACAGTCCTGGGGAAGTCCGGAGGATGTCTGCCTCCAGTGTGAAGATTATTTGGAGGAAGTGAAGACAAAGCCATCATCAGAGAAGGTCCAGTGATGGCAGACTTCAACTGAACCCAGCCCAGGGCTGTCAAGTGAACTAAATGTACTTTTTTAGGAGACCATCAGTAAGGCCAGCAAAAGAGCCACCCAGTTGAGTTCAGCTCTAATTGCAGGATCGTGAGCAAATAAAACAGCTGTCATCTTGTGCCTGAGTTTTAGGACAGCTTTTACACTGGCCTGGAAAGACAAAAAAAGTTACAGTTCTTGAAAACAGAGGTTGGCAAAGGTCTCAAACTAAGTCAAGATCCTGGCCCTTTTCCACAGGGAGGCGATGGAATAAGGTGGTGCTAACTTTGTTCAACCTGTATCTCCAGTATCTGTGGGAATCTGCTCATTTGTAGCTTTGATGAGCCCTGCAGGTTGCAGTGTGTCTTTCACTTGTAAATCTCCCATCTACAGCTGACACCCCAACTACCCTCCCAATCTACAGCTGACACCCCAACTACCCTCCCAATCTACAGCTGACACCCCAACTACCCTCCCAGTCTACAGCTGACACCCCAACTATCTTCTTTGTTGGTCTCCCACAATCTCTGCCCCCACCTATCTGCTGTAAGTTACTTGCTCTAGGGTCAAACACCAGACAACTAAGGGTAGTCCTATGCCTTGGAGACTGTTGCAGCCACTTGTCAGCCTGTCTCTCACATTCTTACCTGCTCCCTCTGGGCCATGACCAACTTGTCCTTCCCTTAGTGGCCCTTGCCCCAGCTAGCCTGGTTTCCCCACTTCTTTTAGAATCTCGGAGTATAACAAACCTTTTCCCATGGTGTGCCATATAATAATAATAATAATGACATATGTATTTTAAAGCGGTGATCTGTGAGTATGAATGAGGGGACAACCCCACAGCCAGTGTCACACCAGCAGAGAGAGAAAGAGAGAACGGATAAGCAAAGGAGTTAAGACTGGGCTGGTTAAACCCACAGAAACAGTTGACCTGAACAAGGGGGAGCTCTTGGACTCCAGATTGATGGCTGTGTGGAAAGCATGGGGCTGACCCAGACCCCCTGAATGTGGGTGTCAGTGAGGAGGCCTAGGTAATCTATGGGGCCTTGGGTAATATTTATCCTTGGCGTACAAATAGACTTTGAGTGCCCATGCCACAATATGGGAGGCTCTCTCAGCCGGGACTCTTGGGGGAGGACCTACGTCCTGCCCTGGATGAAATGACAGTTACTGGAGGTCCACCATGGAGGGCCTCACCCTCCTTGGGGATCTGAGTGGAGATTGAGTCGGGGACTGGGGGACCTGGTGGGGAGGGTGGGGGAGGAGGGGAGGGAGAGGGAGTTGGGATTGACATGTGAAACAAGATTGTTTCTAACCTAAATTAAAAAAATAGAAAAGATGGACAAGGTAGAAGTGGCAGACAAGGACACATTGTCACATGTGTCCCTCAGAGAGACTCACCTCTCCAACATCAGCCTTTCATTGTGTGTCCTAAATTCTAAGTAGCTACATATTTTTCCAATGAAAATAAGAACTGTTTTTTAATATTCCCCCATTAATTTACATGATAGCTCCAGGAAATAATTTGTTGTCTCCTTTATACGGAAGTAAAAATCAAGGGTTAGAATAAATAAAATGCTGCAAGCAGAAGGAGACTCCAACTTTTTTGCTATCCCCAAACAGAATGCTTTTCCTAAATTGTCCCGACAATTTTTGGAAGTTCTGTTGTTTGTCAACATTTCCTATTTGTGTATGTGTTATGTAAGACCCCAATATGTCTTCCCAGTTAAAATTTGAACAAATGAAATTTACATACTAAAAAAACGAATTACATTTTTGGGGGGAGGGGTACATACGTGCCACAGTGTACATGTGAAGGTCAGAGGGCAAGTTTTGGGAGTCTGCTCTCTCCTTCTGTGTGTGGATCTCAGGCACTGAATCCAGGTTGTCAGGCTTTGTGGTAAGTGCCCTTACCCCCTGAGCCATTTCTACAAACCACATTTCATAGTTTCAATCTCCTTTTATTTTTATTATAAGAGTTGTCATTCTCAGTAACAGTTTGAAACAGAAAGAATAAATTTAAAAATTGCTCATACACACTAAAGACTAACCAAGTGATATTCTGGTGTACATCCTCCTAGCCATTTCAAAAAATGTATGCATGTTGGGGCTGTAGAGATGGCTCAGCAATTAAGAGCTCTTTCTGATCCCACAGAGGCCCTGGACTCAGTTCCCAGTGCCCACATGATGTCTCACCACCTTCCAGGAGATCTGCTGCCTTCTTCTGACTACTGTGGTATACTCATGGTGCACACAAATTCCTGCAGGCAAAAACACTCATGCACAAAAAATAAAATAAGCAAATAAAAAACAATGTTATATGAATGTACCTCTTACAAATATTCAAATGTTAAGTATGAGTTATTATTAGTATTTTGTTATTAAAAGTACTCTAATGAGTTTCCTCATCTGTCTTTACATAATTCTTCCTGAAGTCTCCAATTATCTCTAAGACAAATTCCTAGATTTAAAATTGCTAAGTCAAATATAGTTTACATTCTTAATAATTTGTAGATCTACTTGTTAAATTTCCCTCAAAATACTTGTTTTCGTATATCCTAGAGTCTTTTGGTCTTGATACAAAATAACTTACCACTATATAATGTTCTCTCTCTCGTGTGTGTGTGTGTGTGTGTGTGTGTGTGTGATTAAAGCAGAGTCCTTCCCATGCTAAAATGTAAGCAGAGTGCTGACTTTAATCCATATACACAAGTTGATAAGTGGAGACTTTATTATTATCATTATTCCAACAGAGAATATCTGTTTGCCAGAGCTTGCCTACTTAATAGTAGCATGATCATTGCTTTCTCAGACATTCAGAATTATGAACAGTTGATTACCTACATCCTTTAACACACTCTCTCTCTCTCTTTCTCTGTCTCTCTCTCTCTCTCTCTCTCACACACTAACTGTGCAGAAGTAGAGATACACATATGCAGCCCACACTACAAAGTGTACCATTTCCCTGCACCATTTAGGCAGAGGAATACGCCACTTACCCAGTGTGATCTAGAGTCCCCCAGACAGACTCACCTTCCCCAAAACAGCCTTTCTTTGTGTCCCCTAAATTCTAAGTCGCAATACTTCAGCTTCCAGCTGAAAGGTCCATGGCTAAGATGCAGCCAGAATGGGTCAGGCATTAGCAAAGTTAACAGCTGAGCTCTAAGGAATCTAGCAAGGACCTAGCGCCCCCTAGAAAGAACCAAAGTGTGTGAAGGCATGCAGGAGTCCAATAGGGTAAGAGGAACAGGAAGCAGCCTGTTGTGGCCTGGGGACAGAAGGACAGCTTGGCGACAGAAGGACAGCTTGGCGACAGAAGCACAGCATATCGTGTTTCTGAGAACCCTGAGGTGAAAGGCTTTATTGGAAGTGGTCAGAGGGGTCCAGACAATTAACTGGGCTTATTGGACTGAAACTTTGAATTCCTTTCTCTGATGGCCCCTTCACCACATGGGTCAGTAGCATCTGTTCTAACAACACAAACTCCAGTAGAGAAATCACTGCAGGTGAATATACCTGGTCCCTCTTCCTCAGCAAGGTGGCTGGCATTCATTCACGAGAAGATGGTTCTCTGTGGTAATCCTGAGGAGACTTGCTGATGCTGAAGTAAAGCTCTCACTGGCCTCTTCCCTGGCACTGTTGTCAGGATCATCATGGCTTTCTCTCCATGTCTGTCACTGAATTATGGTAATTTTTTCTAGTCATGAGTTTTAATCAGAGTTGAAGTCTCTGAGTTACTGACAGTTCTGGAGAGTTGTAACTGCTCCAGGATTGACTTCACCCTGTCACAAAATCATAACACAAGCAGAAAACTAGAGGCTCTTACTAGCCTCCCTGGCCAATTAAAAACAAGGCTTCTCCCTAAACAGCGGGTTTCATAGAAAGGGGAGGGAGGTAGAAAGTGTCTAATCTCCATGGCCTTCACCAGCAAACGATGACCTGGCAAGGGCAGTGCAGGAAGCAGATGTTGTGGTTTAGCTAGTGTTCTTCACAGGAAGCTAGAAACCATTGCTTTGACACTCAATGGTACTGAGATAGCATCAGGCATGCTTACTTCTCCTGATGTCACAGACACTGTCCACAATCACTTGTTTGTGTCACCACCACAGGCTTGGGCACACAGGTCATGTGCACCCCACCCCTTAGGAGGCCATGAAGCACAGGCAAGTGGCCCATCCTGCCTTGGCTTCTTGTCATCACGTGTAATGGAAACTCCTTCCTGACCAAACAGGACCCCAGCTATGTGGCTGTTTGGCTGAGACAAAGAGTTTGGTAGAGACCACTAAAGCTTTTCTGACGCCACAGGGAAAGTGCATTTCCCACCCTCGACAGCCCCTACACATTTCCATTATGCCGTCAGGGTTCTCTCACATTCTCTAAAGCTAATGTTGATCCGCCTTTTACTGGCATAGTTCTTAGGGATGCCACGTCTAGAATAGGCTGGTCTACAATCTAACTTATCATTCATTGAAGCTCTCATTTGCTTTAAGGTCCCATTCTTAAGTACCTATTAGAGAAACAGGTGACCTGAATAAATCAAGCCAGCATCGGCTAGGTTGGGACACGGCTTAGGTCAGTGGCAAAGCACACACCTAATGGCATATATAAGTTCCTGTGTTTGATTCCCAACACCATGAAAAAGAAAAAGACAGACATAACTTGTACTGAGGTAATAACCCGAAAATCCCAGTAGTCAAAATGAGGGTTTATCGTCCATGCTGCATATCTCAGAGGCAATCAGTAACTCAGAACACCACCAGTGACCCAGGCTCAGTAATGCATCATCCCCAAGAGAGGAGGGAAGTCTTATAAACGGTACCAACCCTCTCATGCTACTAGCCAGAATTGGCCCCATAGCTTCATCTAACCAAAAAAGGGGCTGGAATTTCCATCTGTGTATCTGAAGTCACAGGGCTGGAAATACTGATCAAGGTTCATAAATGACCTCAAATTATCAAACCAGCTGCTTATCTTACACTGAAAAGAAAAATGAAGATTTGCAGAGTCAAGACTTACCCTCCCCACCCACCCCCATCCTATTTGCTTTTGTGTTCCATTCTCATGTTCTAAGCAGGGATAACCAGAAAATAGAGTGGGGATGTTTCTGATGCCTACCCTGTGTTTGCTTGAGGTACTCAGTTCTCAAGGCAGCGGCTTGCCAGAGAGAATCCAAAATTACCCAGACGTGCAGAGGATGAAAAGGATGGAGTGAGAATGTGTGCAAAGAGTGTGCTAAACTATTTAACTTTGGCTGGAGAGAGGGGAGCATTGCGGGGTGGGGGGGAGAATTCAAAGGAAGCTGAGACAGAACCCTCAAGGGGATGGTGAGTGGACAAGAACGAAACTGGACAAGGATAGTTTTGGCTGCTAGCTGCTGGTGTTCTGGAAGCAGGAAAACAGACTAGTCTGTGTGAAGATTATTGCATCGGGCTGAACATGAATCAGTTACAGCTTGGAGCAGAGTCTGAAGGAAAGAGACGTTGGAGATTACAGTGGAGGCATAATTGATGCACAGAGGCAGTGGTGTGCAGAGGATGGATATGGCTGTTGTTCTTGGCCCCAAGAGGATTGCAGAGCTTTTGAAGAGACTTTGCAATGGCAGCAAGAATTTGCAGTTCAAAAACAGAAAGGCGGGGAAATGATATTCCTGCAGCCTAGCAAATGCTATAGATGTGCTCAGTACAAAAGGCAGTGAAGGAAGAAACAAGTTCCAAATATGGCCAGTGATGTAATGTTGGGTGTCTGTTGTCAGGGGAGAGCCACCTCAGAGCTCCTCATGCGCCGTAAGCAACAATTTCAGAGAGTGGGACTGTGAAGGGGCCCCACGCCCAATCTGTCAGCGAATTCCATTGTCTCTGCCTTCAACATACAAGCTAGGTAGACCATCTCAGCACCGCCTGCCACCTTCCTCAAGCCTCCCTCCATGATCTCCTGACAGGCTTACTGCAGCCTCCTGACTTGTCTCCTGTTGAGGACCCAGCTGCCTCTTTCTTAGGAAGCTGCGTTATGATCCTTTCGAAACGGAACCATTTCTCTGCCTGAAACTCTTCAGTAATTCCCCATTCCTCCCAGAGGATCTCAGGGCCTGTTTTAGACCCAGAAAGCCCTGAAGTGTACAGGCTGCTGCGTCTTCCTGCACCCATGTGTATATCATTTCCTTCTTACCCACTTGGCTTTAGGCTCACGAGTACTGCCACTCCCTATGCCAAGCCTCAGTCTCAGGACCTTTGCACAAGCTGTTTCTCTGGGCTTGGGAGTCCCTGCACACGGAACTCTGCTTTGGGGCTATCCATCCTTCTGAGCTCTGCTAAGTATCATTTTGTCAGTGAGGTCTTTAGGACCCAGCTTATTCAAAAGAGAAGCCCAGCTCCAGCATTGATAGACTAGGCCCTCCACTCTTGTCTGGACCAGCTTTGTGTGAAATAGGCTGTCACAAGTAACGTAGTTCACACTAACTTGTTTAATCATAGTAAAAGTGAGTTCCAGGCAGTGGGGAGGGGGGCAGGAGGATTCTTGTGTGGTTTGTTCACTGATGTAACTCTAGTACTAGGAAGAGGATATGAACCCAAAATTAATGTGCACTGATTGAATAGACAGAAACTTACCCTGACCTCATTAGTGCATCCACACGGCATCATAGAGATATTCAGGAGATAAGCACTTCTCTTTCTGAGATGCTTTGTGTAGATCTGGGGTTTCCTCCTCCTCCCTGCTACCAGCTACCATGGATACAGCCTCCTTAAAGGGGGTCAAGGATGTGACAGATGCTTTACATTAGCTTTTATGTTCCCCATAAAATTAACAACAAGCAAACCTTGAATAACGGAGGTGTGATTCTATCTTGCACTTCTGATCTGATACAAACCTTAAGAGCTTGGATCTGGAGGCAAAAAGCCATTTCCAGAACCTTCAATGGGATTATACCTGTGTAATTCATTTACTGTTACTCACTTTATATATGTTTACAGACAAAGAGAAAACTCACAGAGCCAGATACACCAAAGGGGGAAAAAAGACACCTAGTGGTTTTCATTTCTAAATTATAATCATTACACATGACACAATATTCTGCTAGACAATAATACCTCTCAGATAAATAAGAAATGCACTGTTAACATCAAGGCAAACACAATAAGATGGCTTTGTAAAAAAATGAGTATTACCTTGGAATATGATTTTCAATAGCAATATCAATTCAAATGAAAAGTCAAGAGACTAATGGATTTTTAGCCAATGGGACTTTGTACATGGAAATGAGGTCAGAGAAAGCCTTGGATAATACCTTTGAAAGGCCTCAGAAGTTATTGTCCTACTGAAGTTATTTCAATTACACAACCAATAGCAATGCATGGGCTTGCATTATTTATGTCCATGTTTCTAATGAAACAAAACACGTGGGGGGAGTGTGCTGCTAGACACAGGGCAATGACAATCAGCCAGACCCGCCTTGTAAAGACTGGATCTCATTATGCTCCCCAGGTCGGTCCTGACATTCTGGACTCAAGAGATCCTCCTAACATAGTCTCCAGAATAACTTGGACCATGGGCACACAGAATTGTGCCTGCCTTGAATACTCGAGCACATTTAAATAGAGTTAGGCTGGGGAGGTAGTTACAAAGGCTTACTGTATAAAGTAAAGGTGAGGACTGGAGTTTGGAGCCAAAGAACCTGTGCAAAGGCTGGGTGGATATGACAGCACACCTATAATTCTAACGTAGAAGAGAAAAGGATTCCAGAACAAACTAGACCATACCAGTGAGCTTTTGTTTCAATTGAGAGACCTTGCCTTGATGACTGAAGTAAGGAGCCACCAACAAAGATATCTGATGCCATCCTCAGGCTCCGCACACACAAACATGCACCCGCACACATGTGAACATGCACACACACACACACACACACCATATATATACATGACAAAAAAAACAATAAAATGGGCTGAGCACGCTGGCACTCATGTGTAGTCCCAGCTCCTGGGGAGACTGACACAAGAATCATTTGAGCCCATGTCTTAGTCACTGTTCTGTTTCTGTGAAGAGACACCGTTACCAAGGCAACTTATGAAAGAAAGCATTTAACTGGGGACTTGCTTACAGTTTCAGAGGTTTAGTCCATGATCAGCATGACAGGAGTCTGGCAGCACACATGCACTGGCATAGTAGCTGGGAGCTGCGTCCTGATCTAAAGACCAAGGGAGGGACTGGCCTGACAGGGGCTTTTGAAACCTCAGAACTCACCCTCAGTGACACACCTGCTCCAACAAGGTCACATCTACTCCAACAAGGCCACACCTCCTAATCCTTCTAAACCTTTCAAACAGTGCTACCCTCTGGTGACCAAGCATCCAAATATATAAGCCCATGGAGGCCATTCTTTTTCAAGACACCACAGCCCAGGAGTTCAAGTACAGCCTAAGCAACATAGTGAGGCCCCCATCTCCAAAAACTTTAATTTTACAAAGAGTGCTTAAAACTGATATGTTGGAAATATTGATGGAGAAATGACCCCTTACCTTGTGTCTGGCCCATCCTAGATAATAGAACACACATTTCCTCATCCAGTAAATTACAGCTTCAGTTGAGAAGAAACCTACAGCTCTCCAAGAGTTTCCCTGTGAACCTGTATCCATAGGCCCTTTGGCTGCCACTTACAGCCTGTTCCATGCTTAGGCTGCTTTACAGCCTCTAGAGGGTGTGTATACAATTTTACGGAGATTTCTCTGTTCCAATCAGACATGACCTTTCAAATATATAAAACTGTACATGAGAAAACTGCCCACAAGACTGCTATAAAATGCAGCAGTTCAACTCACAAATAGTTTTTGAGCACATTATATTATATGGGACATCATTCTCTAAGGCATAATTGCATTTTGTAAACAAAATAGACTAAACATCATTGCCTCCAGAAAGCTTCTATTCCGTGTATGGACAGTGACATGGACAATTGCCACCCCCCACAACCCGAGGATATTATGTATTCTTTAGATAATAACTGCTATGTGTTGTAGAGAAATATAAAGTAGGGAAGGGCCGGGGATAACAGAATGAGCATGTAATTTCAGAGGGAACTAGGCTAGAGTTCAGAGTGCAAAGATCCTGGGGTGACGAGCACAAAGCAAGCAACATGAGAGCAACGAATGAAGCCGGGCAATAGGGCCTGGGGACAGGAACTATGTCCTGGAGTGACTCGGGCTTGCCATAGTGAAAACCATGGAACCGAGTGGCAACAGGCAATGACAAGTGTTTCCAAATTATCACCTGCCTTTCTCAAGAATGACTAGATGGAGATGGGGAGGGGGGCTACAAAAATAAGGGCAGGGAGACCATTCTGAAGGCATTATTGTCTGAAGAAGATGTCTACCATTCATTCGAGGACCAGTCATCTGGCGGTTATGACATGGATGGATTACAGGTACAATGTAAGAGAAATGGGATGAGAATAGCAAGATTGGTTCTCATCTGATTCCAAAGAATCAGGCAGCTGCTTTAACTATGTATGATCTTCTCTCAGCTAGTCCCAGGGCCGTGTGACTTGTGCCACTCACCCACCAAAATCCCAAAGAGGCATCACTGATAATACTGAATGACGACACTTCAGAGATGTGGAAAGACCAGAAACTCATGACAGAGCTAAAGGGTTCGGAAGTCAAGGGAAGGTGTACATGTCTCCTGGTCTGTGTTGGAGGTGGGGGTGTCACCCTGTCCCTCCTCTGGCATACTTTTTTATGACCCATTTGTGACCTTTCTAGGAGCTCTGAGCAACAGAAACATAGAGTGCCGTTTCTGTGTTTAACAATCTCAACTTTATATGTTCTCAGGAAGCATATAAAGGTATCCTCTACTTTCTCCTACTGTTCCCCTCCTCCCCACCTCTTCCTCTTCCTCCTCTTCATCTTCCTCCTCCTCCTGTGACTATGCTTGTTCTCCCCAGGGTCAACAAGCTGCTGACTCACACCCCTGAAAACAGTAAGTCCATAGGGACTGTGCTTGGATTTTGAGGTTTCTGTCTTGTCTGTGAACTGATGATTGTCCCTAACCTCTGACTTTCTTCTGTTTTTCCTGTTGGTCCTAGGTAAGGTAAAGCCCCAAGCCAAAAGCAATAGCCCAAGATTGCATGGGTCTTTGTCTGAGATGTAGGGTTACAGCTAAAGAGAGTTTTCAATGAGTGAAGTCCTCCTCGTACCAGAAACCTGTACAAGGTCATCACTGTTTTGCTTCCTAGTACCTTTGAAAATCCAGAGAAAAGTTTACACCGGAGAACATGTATGTCAGGAAACCTGAGTTTTAGTGGGTACTCAGTTTGTAAATTGTGTCTTTTAAGCATATGTTGTGGCAGATGGTAGTTGATATCACGGTGTGTTCAGCTAGATGGGGTTCTCGAAGACACTCATGTTCCATCTGCACTCTCCAGAGGTCAGGACATTCTGATACTTGAGAATCCATCAAGGCCAAGAAGACTCTCAGAATGACGAGTAACAGTAATGGGTTGGCACTGGGCATGTGCTAATGAAAACACTAAAAGGTCTCCCCAGAGTGGAAAATACCAAACTCAGCCCAGCATCAGTGCTTCTTCTGGGAAGGCTGTCACCCTGATCTGTGATGTCCTATCAAGATGAAATTGGAACCAAGTGTACTTTATTCAGGACATCTGGAGATAAAAAACATAGCGCTCTCTTTCTATCTTTGTGACATTGTTCACGAAGATGTGATCTGGCTGTTAAAACCATTTGCTCTGTATCTCAAGGCTAAGGCTGACAATTCAAATAAAAGCCTCTGTCTTTCTCTTTGGTTTGTTATCTGAACCACGGCCGGCTGTCATGGCCATTCTTTGCTTTAGGACACTTGGGAAGACTGACCTGCCAGAGACTCCCACCTGGCCCAGGATTCCCATTTCCATTTCATTTCCTGGGTTTCTGGAGAGCTTTTCTCTTGTTTTGCTTGATGACCTAAAACCAGATGCAGTGTGAAAAGGAAAATCTGGATGTTTAATTTTCATAGTTCTATTATATGTTGTCTGTAGAAAAACCCTGAACCCATGTTGCTACAAAGAAATGAGGAGATTAGCATTGTGAGTATTAAAAGGCTTCTGAGCTCTCACCTATGCTCAGGTGTGCATTGGTTTGCGTTTCTTGTTGCTTTGCTGGAGTTAGAGCCAGGGCCTCAAGCATGCATAGCAGTGCTCTGCAGTCAGCCACCCCCACAGGCATGTTTCATTTATGTCCCTAAGAGGAGGAGGAGGGGGTTTGAAAGCACAATTTTGTAAATTCCTCATTAATAATTTATGACAAGCCTCTTCCAGCAACCTTTAATTGTCAACAGATGTGGACACACTACTTTTCGCCATCATCTTTCCTCTGAAAAGAACACCATCCCGGACGTGTGCCTCTGAATGATCATCAACCACTCTAGATAGTTCAGTAGAAGAAATGCTACAAAGTGGCTCCCACCACACAGTGACAGTGTCACAAGGGAAGAATCCTATCTAAAAATGCAGATTCATAGCTGTGACTCTGGAAAGTTCTGTGTCCTTATTTGCCCAACTTCAAGTCTCCCCAGAACTGCACGTCTGACTTGGTATCAGTCCATCCTGGCTGGCAAAGGGACCCTTCCTTCCCACCACCCCTGCCCAAGCTGTCCCATTTACTTTCCCTTCTCCATGGGGATGCATCTAGCTTCCTTGTAACATAATCTAAAGGGACTATTACCCTACTTAAAGAAAAAGTTTCTGGACTGGGAGTGTAGCTCAGTGGTAGAAAATTTGCCTAGTGTGTGCAAGGTCCTGAATTTGATCATGGGCCTCCACAGAAAAGACAGCTGTCAGATAAGCACACCTGTTTATCCTTGCTTTACCTTGGTGTTGGAAGTTCAGTAAACTTGGGGCACTGAGAAAGGTAAGGAGAGATGCTGGTTAATTTAAAAACAAGTGCTCAGAGTCACCACTATGGATCTAGACCTGGGTAACAGCTCCTAGGTCAACCCTAAAGATTGGTAGTCACCGGTGTGACACTGTCTTTTAATTATGACGTACTCCGGTCAAGAGTCATCAAGGAAAGCTGTGGTAGTCTGAGGAGGAATGATGTGGCCTTCTTGAAGGAAACTTCACTTTTGGAACAAGAGTTTAGTGCGAAGTGCCCTCGCTTGTTTCTTACCTTGGAGCTGACTCTGCAGCAAATCAGGCCAGCTAGAGCCTGTGGCCAGCATTCCACGTGGGCAGTGAAGTGGACAGGACTAGCCAGGGGCCACTGTGGTGGGTGAAGGTGCCGGAGGCCAATGTTCTTGGTGACAGATGGATCCCTATTTATACTCTGTTTTTCAGTCAACACAGATAGCCATTTTCAATTGTATTTTGTTAAAAACATTTTGAGGCATGAGAGTAGACGTGACGGCTTCTGTCTCAGTAAGTGATCAAGAAAGCCAGATGCACTTAATTGTTGAGTTCTCCTCTGAGTTGTGGAATGGAAGGGGAGAGAGATACTCAAACCAGAAAAACCTGGCTAGCACAAGGCTCAATTATTACTAATTGGCTCACAGAAGAGACTGTGTGTGCTCTAAGATCTGTCATAGTTCTCTCATTTAAAGGCAACTAGAAGCCTCCTACCTCTGCACCTGACTGGTTCCCCTCCCTGTCAAATTCTTTTCGGCTATTTATAAACAACTTCCACCACCCACCCACCCTGAGCAGTAAGAGTCATATATCATATTAGGACAAGGAATCTGTATGCAACTTGTTGCTTTATAACTGAAAATCTGTAACTTAGTGTCTCTTAGCCAACTGATTACACTTTCATGCTAAAAATAGTTGTCTATATGTAAAAATTATCAATATGAGTCAGGTAAGAAAAAACTGGGAAGCACAGCTTTCAAATATGTACATTCTGGATTGAAAAGGCAGCAGAAAACAGAGCCATTGAAACAAAATTTCATTTTCATGGAGCAGGTGAAGGTCAGGGAACTTCCTCTGAAAATGACATTCTATAAGCATGGAAATCACGGCTGTTCTCAGGAAATGTGGCAAGGGCTGCAAAGATGCCTGCAGGTGCTGACATTTTCACTGGGTAATAAATTTTGAGCAACAAATACATCAACAAATATCTAGCAAAGAGAGAAAGAAAAATCTAAAAGACAGACTCATTTTGAGATAGAAACCCAGGCAGTCCTTGGATTTGAGAAAGGAGAAGATTGTTGGGGAAACAAAAGGCAAAATAGGACACTTCCAGTGACTGACACCCATCTGGCGGTGTAAGGGCAAAGGAACCATGGACAAGTGTGGGGAACGGAAGTCACAGCTAAGAAATCACATGGCCATCATCCTTTAAAGGACCACTCCTGGAAGAGAACTGCCCGACACATCTTGAGCAGAAACATGTTCAACTACAGATGGGTGTGCTGGAGTTTTTTTATCAACTTGAGACAAGCTAAAGTTATGGGGGGATAATTAAGAAAATGTCTCCCTAAGATCAGGCTGTAGGTAAGCTTAATTAGTGATTGACAGGAGAGGGCCCAGCCCACTGTGGGTGATACCACCCCTGGGCTGATGGTCCTGGGTTCTAAAAGAAAGGAAGCTGAGCAAATAGGCAGCACCTTCATGGCCTCTGCACCAACTCCTGCCTCCATACTCCCCCCCCCACCCGTTTGAGTTCCTGTCCTGACTTTTTTCAATGATGAAAAGTGATTTATAAGTGTAAGCCTAGTAACCCTTCTTCTCCAAGTTGCTTTGGGCATAGTGTTTCAGCAGAGCAATAGTAGCCATATCTAGGACAGAAATTGGTATCAGGAGTAGGGTATTGCTGACAGACCTGACCATGTTGGGTTTTTGTTGTTGCTGGGCTTTTTTTTTGTTGTTGTTTGCTTTTTGTTGCTGTTTTGGTTTTAGACTGTGGAATGACTTAGGTATTTGGGGTGAGAAAAGCCATTGGGTGTTCAAGGCTTGGTAAACTGTTCTGTGGGAGCTAGTTTGGAAGAGAAGAATGTTGAGAGTAATGCAGGTGATGGAGGCCTGGCTTGTGTAGTTTCAGGGGAGAAGTTGGGAGCCCCTTAATGACTCTGATAGAGTAGTTTATTGTTTAGAGTTAAGAATCTTGTGATTCTAGTTAGCCAAGGCAGAAAACTCAGCTATAATATCAAGATACCAGAACCACTGAAGTGAAATCTTTGCTTTACTGGGACAGTTGACAATGGTTAGCTGGAGCTAAGAAATAAGTGGTAATTAAGAAAAGGCCAGCATCACTGAGGTAAAATCTTCTGGGAAGTGTTTCCTCAGAGTCAGCCATATGCCAGCTGTGTTTAGAGATGGCCAAGGTTTTACCCTGAGTTAGCAGCCAAATTTAATAGTATAAGAGTCACCAGGTGGTACTGGTTTTAAAGGCATGAAGAGATCATAAAAAGCAGATGGGGCTTGTCACTGTGAGAGGCCAGGAGAGGCCGTTGCTGAAGGTGCATCTTGAGTAACAAACAGCAGATGTCGCAGGATTGAAGAGGTCATGGAGAAAGTTGAGGCTTTATACCATGCCAAGAGCCCAGACGAGCCTATTGCAGCCAAGGACCCTGGCGTTTTGAAGGTGCCAGTACCATGGGATGACCACCAAGAACAGCATCACTGGTAGAGGTGAACCTGCCTGAGCCTAGCAGACAAGGTTCATGTGCTCCAGAGAGCAGAGCCTGAAAATGATCCAGGTCTTTGGAGGAAGCAAGATCCTGAGTGAATACAAGATACTGGACACTGAGTGGTCTGCACTGTTGGAGCCGGGTTTTGCTTTGATGTGATTGTGCCCTGGTTCTTTCGTCTGGTAATACGCAAGTATTAGGCTTAATTTTGATCTTACAGGAGCCCACAAATGAGAGTTTTTGAAATTTTAAAGGATATTTTGGATTTTTAGAGACTGTACTTCCAATATGTTTGAACTTGTAAAGACTGTGGAGCTTTTAAACTTATTTGTTTTATATTGTGCTATCATCTTGGGGGTAAATGAGAAAGGAAAGTTTCTACTTGAAAAATGGTGTCTGTGTGTTGTGTTGACATAAAACTAGCCAACGTAATTGACTCCTTGTCAACTTGACACAGGTAAAGTTATCTGAGAGGAGGGAACCTTAGTTAAGAAAATGCTTCCATAAGATCAAGCTGTAGGAAATGAAGGAGGAAGTGACGGGGTGGGGACAGAGGGAAGTGGTGGGGAAGGGGCGGAAGGAGAGGAAGAAGGGGACACTGCAGCTGGGCTATAAAATAAGTTGATTAATAAAAAAAATCAAGCTGTAGGTAAGCCTGTTTTCCATTTTCTTAATTAGTGATTAATGTGGGAGGGCCCATTGTGGGTGGTGCCTCCCCTGGGCTGGTGTTTCTGGGTTCTATAAATAGTCTGAAGCCTGACAGAGGTGACTCATGCCTGAATCTCAGCACTCAGGAGGCAGAGGTAGGTGGATGTCTGTGAGTTGAGAGTCAGCCTGGTCTGCAAAGCAAGTTCCAAGACAGTCAGAGCTGTTATATGGAGAAACTCCATCTCAAAACACCAGAACCAAAACCAAAATTAAAAAACGGAAAAAGAAGCGGGCTGAGCAATGGAACAAGGGGAAGCAAGCCAGTAAGCAGCTCCCTCCATGGCTTCTGCGTCAGCTCCTGCCTCCAGGTTCCTGCCCTGCTTGAATTTCTGTCCTGACTTCCTTTGATGGTGAACAGTCATTGACAAGTGTAAGTGATAAAACCGGAAGTATAAATCAAATAGTGACCCTAAGTAGGACAAGGGGACATCACTGTCATTTAAGAAAGCCCCCTTTTCTGGAAAATGGGGTTTCCCAAGTTCAAATTTTACTGCTGCTGTTATTAGACTAAGCTTAATTACTTAACTTTCCAGTAGTTTTACATGGGTAATTTATTTGAATAATTACAAAGTCTAGACAAAGCTTGTAAGATAAAAATAAGTCAAAAGTTTAAAAATTAAAATTAATTGAAGAAATCAATTTGATAAGTAGTCAAACAGTGATTTTTTCCATGAAAAATAAATTGCCTATTAATGAGTAAATTTAAAATTGAATGCAGTCAATTTGCACTGCCTGTGCTAACAGAAACAACCCACAGAGACCCTAAAACTTGATTTCCGTTTCAATTATTTCTTTGTTTCCATACATGCACGTGTTTGGCAAACAGTCTACCACTAACCTGTCCTAAATTCTTCCAGTCTTTAAGCTTCTTTGTTTTCTTTTTAGCTATTAAACATTTATTAAGAGTTTATTGACACTGGCCTGTGGTGGCACATGCCTTTAATCCCAGCACTCGGAAGGCAGAGGCAGGTGGATCTCTGAGAGTTTGAGCTCAGTCTAGCCTACTGAGCAAGTTCCAGAACAGCCTCCAAAGCTACAGAGTAACCCTGTCTCAAAAACCAAACAAAAGTCTCAAAAAACGAAACAAAAGTCTATCGTCCAGCAGTGAGTCTGGAACCACAGGGCTAAGCCACGAGCATCAGAGCACCTTCAGTGGCTTCCTTTTACCAGCTTAGAAAAGTCACGCAACCTCATAATTAATCAAAAGGGCATTGGCCCAGATAGTGAAGTGCCTGCCACCCAAGCATGGGGACCTGAGTTCCGATCCCTGTCACCTACAAACAAGCTGGGCACTGCACTACACATCTGTAACTCCATGCTTCAGGCCAGCAAAAGGTGTGGGTCACTGAAGCTCACTGGCCAATCAACCTAAATAATAGTGTCAGTGAGAGACCCTGTGTCATAAAACAAGGTGAAAGATACTAATGTAGACTTTCCACTTTGCACATAAACACACATGCAATCACATGTATACTACACACGCAAATAAAGAAAAGTGTACTTACTATATATGAGCATATTCTTTCCAAAGGGTTTGCTGATGTTGTTTTGCTACATCTCATTCTTAATCCCAAAGAAAATAACTGGAGGAAAGGGAGGAAGAGCAGAAAGTAAGCAAAACGCTATAGAAACATGAGCAGAAAAATGAGACAAAAATATGAAAGCAGGGGATAAGTCATTTATAAACAACTTCAGAGTGGATCACAATTTCCCCCTGGAAAATATAAAACTGTAAAATTTATGCTTTTAAATATTATGACTGAAAAGTCACAGAGTGATATAGTAGAGGGCATGGGGATGAGATGCCATTCCAGTATGCTGCCTGAAGGAAAAGGTTAAAGAACACGAGTCCCCATCCCCTGTGCCTGCAGAGGTGACCTGACGAAGTATAAGAAACAAGTCGGTCAAAGCAATTAATGGCAAGCTCATTCCACAAATATTTGATGTATGTCCACAGTGAGCTAGGTACACAGTGATATACAATCAATGTTTCTTGAACCAGTAAATGAAAGGGAATAAAGAACTAGCCAATGCTTCTGGATATCTATCCATCCTTTAGTCTCTGGATCCCTCTGCTAGGTAATTGCTTCCCCTAGGCTCCTATTGGATTCACACATAAATAATCTTACATCTCTGTTGCCATGACTTCAGGATCTCATGGGCATTTACATTCAGTGTGTATCCCCTATGAAGAGGGGTGCCTGAGCCTTCAGTTAGGCATCAACAAGTCACATGTTGTCCATGATACCACCTGGGTGAAATACCCATGCTTGCTTGGGCATGGTGACACTGGATACACTACAGATCTCACAGTGACAGAGATGCCCTCATCCATCTGATACTGTGGCACAGTTTCAGGCTGACCAATGAACGAAGAGTATATTAAAGCCAAACAAAACCAGGCTGGCACCAAAACTGAGAACACAGACAGCAAGACCCAATGTGACTACAGATGTACAAAGGAAATCTTTGGAGAATTCGGCACCCCAGTGCTAGCCCAGAAGCCAGGGGTTAAATAATAATGAACACACTCATACATGTGTGTCTTTATGAACTTCTGCAGGTGAATCTAATGCACAGTCGAGAATAAGAACACGATCAGAGTGCTGGGGAGAAAAGCAATGATTCCTTCCCAAGTCCTGCGAAGGTCAAAGCTGGCGTCTGTCTAACAAGACAGATTAACAACAGAAGAGCTGAACAAATGTTCCTGAAGTTCTATGTGACCTGAGAGCCTCCAAATATTTAGACTGAAGGACCCAGAGAAAACTGCATTTTTATGCTAAGTCCGATGAAATGCTTGGATAGTTATGGAAGAACATGACTACACACAAATGTGCCCTGTTGCTATTAAGCAGGGGTGTGGAAACTCTAGCAAGGGCTAACTATTCAGATCCTTCTCTGGGTCTCTGTAAGACATTCCTTCACCCTGTGTGTGAGGCAGGACACCTCAGAGCCCAGGTCAGAGAGTAACCTTCCCAGGCTTTACGACTTGCTTTGGGGGGAGAATTGTAATAGAAACAAGAAGGCAGAGATCCAAGAAATGTTTATTTCTAAGACCCTCTGAGTTTCTTCTGTTGTGGTATACAAAAACACTCTACATACCAATGTGCTGTACTTTGGGGGATTACAAGGCAGGGAGGTGGTTCTGTGGTTAAGAGTAGTTGCTGCTCTTCCAGAGGACCTGTGTTCAATTCCTAGCATCCACATTGAACAGTTCATGAGTACCTGTAACTCCAGATCCCAGGGATCTGACACTTATGACCTCCATGGTTACCAATACATATAACACACACACACACACACACACACCACAAGTAAAAATGAATTGTAGGGCATCACGTCCCAAACCTTCACTGCATCCTCACAGAAGGTTCTAGTTATTCCTCCTCTGTCCTCCAGGTTCTGCAGTGGAAATGATGGGTCTTTCAAGCATAGAAAACTAAATTACTAGATGAATACTTCTCAGAGTGTTACAAGGCTTATCACAAACCAAATCACTAGAGAATGCTTGTCAATCTGAAAGAAAAAATAAAAACAAGTGAGAACATTTTCAGAGTAAAGTTAAGTGATCACTGTTAAGTGGTAATAGAATATGTCCACACCTTGATGACAACACTATGGGTCTTTGGAGCTTTTGCCTAAGTCTTTCCCCACCTCTGGGTCATTTAGTGAACTAGGAAGTCTCTGGAAATCACTCTTGCTATCTCCTCACCCAATCAATTCCCTCTTTGGCATCTGTAACTGAGTAACTTGTAATTACTCAGCAAATTAGAAGTGCCCCCCCCACCACAGTACTTAATCAGCTTTTCCTGTTTGTTTTTTGTAAGAGTAGGCCCATGGTGTCCATCTGCTTAGGAAGAGATTAAAAGTTGAAGTATCCAGAAAAAGCAGGAGCCTGGCACTTAGGTCTGACATGCCAAATAGGATTATGCAGTAAAACAATAGTTTTACAAGTCAGGCATTTTCACTGAGAGGATTTTCCAAATTACTCTAATATGCACTTTATTGAGGGCCAACAATGGTGGTGTTCTGCTGTGGGAAGCTATGCCTTACCCCCTAAGACGGAAAAGCCAGGGAAACCTGAGACTCCTTTAGTACGTGGTACAGGGAGATGTTAAGAGAAGCTTTCTTTGAGAGAAGCCTTCCTGCCCGCCAGTCGCCTGGGCTCTGCCGCGCCAGCCTGGTTCTAGATCCGCATGAGTCCCAAATAAACACACAGGAGGCTATATTAATTATGAAACTGTTGGCCTTGTTTGTCTCTTACTGGCTAGCTCTGCTTTAAGTAATTACCCCATAATTGTTAATCTAAGTATGTCTCTTACCGGAGAATAGTTCCGGGCTTCCTACCCATGCGGTTACATCTTGAACTCCTCTCTGTTTCTTCTTCTTCCCAGAGTTCTCCTGGACTCCTAGTCCCTCCCATCTTGGTTCCCTATAGGCTCAACAGTACTTTATTGACATAAGACTTCCCCAACAGGAGAACTATTTAAAAACGCCCAAGAAGAGAAGGTGGGGAGAAGGAGAAGAGACAGGAGGATACAGAGGACCATCAAAGGCCGCTGTGGTTGATGAGGACAGTGATGGCAACACTGAGAGCGAATGTGCCCCCATCTGCTCAGGACTCCAGAAGACACCACCCAACGGAGGACTTGTCTCCTTCCCATTGACCCCGCAATGCCACACAGGCAGGCTCTGAGAAGAGTTTTGCTGAGCCTCTCTCTGGTAGGTCAATATAATTTCTGAGTTGAGTGCAAAGAAATTCAACTTTTTTTTTTAAGTCCTGGAAACCTTTATACCATTTCTGCCAGGCTTGTTGAAATACTGAAACTAGTTCTACAAAGTGGGACTGTTTTGTTTCTATCCATCCCATTTGATAACTCCACAAGATGACTGAGTTAGGTGCTTTCCTATTTGGTGCTAACAAACTATGACCTAGTCCTCACGAACAGGTAGAGTTTATTTACTCCTCAGTCATGTGTTGAGTACTGTAATGTTCCTGGTTCTGGGATAGCAGATGCAGAACTAGCCTCAGAGAGTGCACAGTGAAGTAGAAAAAAATGACAGTGTAAACAAAGCTTATAGTAGTGTGAGTTGAATTGTGTGCTCCCACAAAAACACACACACACACACACACACATTCACGGAAGCACTGCTACCCCATAGCTGAGAAGGTCCTTTGTTGGAAGTAGGGTATTTGCAAATGAAATCAAGTTAAATGATATCATACTGCTTTGAGAGTTTAATCCACTGCGACTGCTATCCTGATAAGTAAAGAGATATAGGCCACAGACAGACACAGGGGACAATGCCTCCTATGTAAAGAAGTGACAGAGACTGGAGTACTATAGTTTAACTTGTGAATGCCCTCCAGAGACTTGTGTTAAGGCTTGGTCCCCAGCATGTGGCATTATTGGCAGTAACAGGAAGAAATTTAGGTCGCTGGGGATTTGCCCTCAAATGAGACAAGAGGCCCAGGCTCCCCTCTTCCTTTTCTTTTTGCTTCTCTGCTAAGGAGTAAACTCACTACGCCCCTTGTTCCTGCCCTGGTATGCGTCACCACAGGCCAAAAGTAATGAGGCTAGCTGGCCATGGACTGAAACCCCCAACACCATGTGCCAGCATAAACCTTTGTAAGCTGATTGTCTCAGACACTTTTTATTGTAACAGTCAGCTGACCCACTTCACCTTAAGAAAAGGAATGCCAAAGCCACTACCAGAAGCCAGGAAAGAGACCTACAAAGGAGTTACCCTTAGACTCTCCAAGAGAACCAATCTACTGGTTTTTTTGCCACCCTTTTATGTCATTGTGATGACTTGAACAAAAATTGCCCCCATAGGCTCCCATATTTTAAGGCTTGGTCGGCTGTTGGTGGAGCTGTTCAGGAAGAATTTGGAGCTGCCTGGTGTTTGCAGATACCTAAGCTCTAAGCTACTGCTATAGTGCCAGACCTGCCTGTCTGTTGTCAGGCTTCTCACCAAGATGCTCATGGACTCCAACCCTCAAGAACTGTAAGCTAGCCCCCAATGAACTCTTCCTTTACAAGCTGCTTTGGTCATGGCGTTTGTCATGGTAACAGAAAAGAAACTAAGACAGTCACGTTCTTGAAGCGGTAACTCTCAGGAATTACAAATACTATGTAAGAGGAGCGTCAACGGGGTATTCATGCAGCACAGGGCAAGCTCCTTGCTTAGACAGTGGAGTGCTCTTTTTGTGTTGGGTGGTGCAGGAGTGGCTGGGGGCAGTAGCTACTCAAAAGTGGCAAGCTTTGCCAAAACAAAGCCGGTAACTGCAGTAAAAAGCCTATGCTGAGAAGGCCCCAGAAGGAGCTGGGTATGTGGTAGACAAAGATGAAACTCAATTTTGAAGTGCAGAGGGGAAGTTTTCCAGTTGCATAGCTATCTAAGATGAAGAATCGGTGACAAAGCCTGAAAGCAGGACGCGGTGTTCTCCAAGAGTCTGTGAGATGCTTTTAGGGCAGCAAGAAAAGAAGCCACGGGGACTGAGGCATGGGGGACAACGCGAATTCCTGAAGATGTGCTGCAGTTAGCTGCCAGCATCCCACGCGAGCAGGGGCCTGGAGCCCCATCTTCTTCCCAAGAGATGCCATCTTTATTGTTATTTACTTTCACCATCTTGACACTGTTGACTGAGTGGATTTTTTCAACAAGGGCTTTCTGAGTTGAAACGGATTCATATCTTTTTTTCTACAAGATTCCAAAAAACAAATACAGACCCGGAGGATGCATATTCAGAACGAAAGGATTTTTTCTAGGTAAAATCTACTCTGCCATCTCTTAAGACAAATGAGTTCAGTTGCGCAAATACATTCATGTCAAACTACTTCAGAAAGCAATATGCATCAAGCCCCGTAGATCATGTTTGAGTTTTTCATTCCAGTGTTAGACAACACTGTAAGTCACAAAAAGAGAGGAGATGGAAAAGCTTGAGCAATTGTTTTTCATTGTTGAACAGGTTTTGTTTTTTTAAACAAAGTTCCAGTCTAATTGAAATTACTTGCCAAGGTAAACGTGTTTACTACGAGGGGAAATGCTTCCTGATGCAGGTTGAAGGAACACAATGAGACTGTGGGTAGTGATTTTGGCAAGTGTTGTGGAAAAAGTAATTAACTCAGGTTTTCAGAGAGTGATGATGCAGGCCTGTCTTTCATACTTTTGGAAAACTTTCAGAGAGAGAGAGAGAGAGAGAAGCTGGCTGGGCTAAGGGTTTCCCAAGGGTTTCCAGATCCAGATCTGCTCTGATATTGCTTTCCGTATGTTTACATTTTCAGCTTTAGTGAAGAAGATTTGGGGCAGAAAGAGCTATTTTATTTGCCATAACCTAAAATCTCAGTAGCAGCAAGCGATGCTCTTTTTCTCTTCCGGGAAGGCCGGCTCTGCAGATCCAGGAATGAATGATGATGGGCAAAAGAAGAAAAGCAGGAAGGCTGTGGGTAATTACGGATCTAAAGTCCAAATGGCTGGTTTTGATCAACGTGTACCCTTTGCCTGATGCTACTCCATTTGTTCATTTATTGGAGTTTAAAACTGAGCCCTGTGCCCTCCAGCCTCAGCAAGCAAAGCCATAATTTAAAAGTGCCCAAACACAAATGTGCTATTTATTCCCATGTAAAAGAGTCATTCTTAAAGCGACTTACAGTTTTTTTCTTCAGGAAGCTAGATTTTTCACGTTATTTACCATGTTGTCAATTTTTACCATCATTAATAATGATAATGACAATCACTGAGACCCAGCAATGTGCTGGGGAATAAATAGAGCACTGAACTAGGCTATAGCCCAGCCCAGCCTAAAGAAACAATGGTGGCTTTGTTTCACCCCAGAGTTCACAAAGGGAGGATGGCAAATATCAAGGAGGTTTGGACCCATTATCTTCCCTCATCTTTTTTTTTCATTTCAAAGCTCCCTTTTTGCGATTCCTTGTGCATACAGAGAGTGTGACTCACAGCCAGCCTCTGTGTACGACCTGGCACTGGCTCCACAGCCCTTAGAGTTCTCCAGGCTGGCACAAATTGCTAGATGCCCCCAGCTGAGTGGGACTGGATGTCAGTGCCACTGGATGCACTATTAATGGAATCTGTTATCAAGTCACAAGACAAGATGCCAGTCTGGCACCATTCTGTAAACTGGAAGTGCATGGGGGGGGGCACAGACTCCCTGTCTGACAAGGAATAGCTAAGCCGTGAAGCCAATTGACTGAGTACCTATTAGGAATCAGCCTGTCACAAATGACTCTACTGCGGCCAAGGGAGGAGTGTGTGTTTGTGGGTCTGTTTGTCTGTCTGTGTGCGTGTATGTACTTTCATCAGCTTTGTAAATGCATGTAGAAAATCATTTGGATAATAAATAATAGCTAAGATTCTTGGCTACTGTCTTGCCTGGATTAATGTGTTCTGATAGCATTATGAATATAAATATAAGTGAAACATTAGGAGCAAGAGTAGAAATTGAATAATAACTCTTTTCTGAAGAGTAATTGCTTTGGAATAATTTACCCTCACAATTTTCATGGGTGCCTAAAATAAATACATAATTTGTTTTGATCATTTCACTTTATAAAATTTTGCTTAATGCAAATCTGAAGTAACATCAACCTTCACTGCCCCTGCTTCCCACTCTAGGGGTTTAAAGATAAGGAAGATAGTTGTTGCGGTTTGATCATGTCTCCCACAAGCTCATTGGTGGAATTCTTGGCTTCCAGTTGGTGGCATTGTTTGCAGAGATGGTGTAACTGTAGGAGGTAAGCCTTACCTGGAAGAAGGTGGGGGTGATTTTGAAGATCCCTGGTTCCTTCTGTTCTCTTCCTCTCTCCCTCCCTCCTTCCCTCTCTTTCCCACCCCTCTCTCTCCATCCCTCCCCCTCTCCTCTCTCTCTCTCTCTCTCTCTCTCTCTCTCTCTCTCTCTCTCTCTCTCTGTCTCTGTCTCTCTCTGTCTCTCTCTCTCTCTCTCCCCCCTCTCCTCTCCTTCTTATCTATCATGAAGTAAGTCCCCTCTGCTACACACCCTGAGCATTTCTGCTTTGCCATGCCCTTCCCACTGTGGAGGACTGTGACACCTTACATCAAGGAAAAGCCTCCTTCCTTTATGCCAGGCATTTGGTCACACCAATGAGAAAGTTATTGTCACATCTTTCTTATTGCTGTCCCCACTTCAGCTCAAATGTCTACAGGACAAGGCTCATAAACAAAGCCTAGCAATGTCAGTGCAGACAAGCAAATGGCATTTGCTATTTGTCCCTTTTCTGACCTACATAGCACTTATCACATAAGACCAGAAGTTACCACCATTGTGGAAACTCCTAAAATGTAAGTTTTTCCAAAAGCATGTGTGAAGACCTTTTACTGAGAAGGAAGAGTGCTAATGCTCTTAGCCTTCTCCTCCACCCCTTAGCTTCTGCCATTCAGCATAGCTCTGAACACTCCTCTCTACCCCAGGCTCTGGGTAGAAATACAGAATCTCCTATTCAGCTTGGTTCTCAGCACAGAATCCCAGGTGTACACACAAACCCAATATATGAAAGCAGAACACTTGTGTGTGTGTGTGTGTGTGTGTGTGTGTGTGTGCCAAAGATCGACTTATACCGTTGGACAATACATATTACACTGAGATCCAAATCATCTTCATTTTTGTATAGTTATCTCCGTGGGAGTTATCTTCATTTTTGAAGAGCAATTTTGGTTTAGTCCAATTAAGTTTGTTGTTCTTTTATTATTTAGGCATGTAAAATAGTCAAAATACATTTATTATATTATTCAAAAAGAATTTCCTGCGCAGACACATATTTTACAAGTACAATGGGCTCCTACTGTTGGAACTTATTTGTTTCCAGTTTTCTCCTAATAGGGAGTTGTAACATGAGCTCTAATTGGTCTTAATAATAGAAACTCGAAGTCAGAGAAGCAGAGCAGCCAGCCACTAGAGCTCTTACCTCTACAAACCCCAGACTCAATAGAGACTGAGCTCCTGTCTCCTCCTCCTAATCCCTCTCTAGACCCAGCCATCTCACTTCCTGTCTGTCTGTACCGACCTCCAGACCTCAACGGTTAGCTAGAGGCTAGCTCCTCCCTCTGATCGTCAGGCAATCTTTGCTAGAGTATAAACAAGGTATCTCCACGGCAAGGTGGACTTACTGCTGGTCATTTCGGGAAGAGAGGCTTTCCTATTTAAGGGTGAAGGAGAAAGAAAAGGGGGCAGGCAGCGTATGGAGATTTTCTTAATTCAAATGATCTGAGGTTCACAGCTTTAATCTTCCAATTACAGGGCACAGATTTGCCGTCAACCTTCTGTAAACCTATCAGTTCAAAAGCCTGAGGAGTTTTATCACCTCCAGCCGCTGACCAGCAAATTGTAGGCCAAGCTAAAGCAGTTAAGCCTTTCTGCTGCTCCTCTCGTGCTGGAGGACTGGATCATTTCAGGTTATTAGTCTGGGTCCGTCCTTCTCCCCTACACAGGGGCCTGCTGCACAGAGCTGGAGCGAGGGGGGTGGGCAGAGTACACAGTGCTTTTCCGTATGGGGAAGTGCCAGGTACACTTGCACCATCAGAAGATTGGGAGGGCTATCACCCGCTGGAGCCACCTTGTTCAGATGCTCATCTGTGTGTTACCTCATTCTTAAAAATGGAAGCTCCATGACATCCCAGACCGCATCTGTCTCAAGCTGGACTGTGTCTCCACAACATTGCTTACAGCAAATCTATTGAGTGGATGAGTGTGTTCATAATCCACTCTGCAGCTACAACCAACAACAAAAGATAGTCCTCACCTTTCAGAAGTTATAACAGAAACAAGGCCTGAACCGTTACAGTGAGAGTGTGGGTGGGGAAGAGACAGTGCTGAACTAGACAGTATATTTATATCGCATGATATATGATACTATATGAACATAGGCATAGTCACTATTCTGTCCCCGCCCACATTGACTTGTAAGGTAGTCTCTCAACAATTAGTCACAAAGTGTTTGAGCACTACTCGTGTCTCAGTCACTGGGAACCATGCTGGGATATGAAGCCATCAGTCCCAGGCAGCTTAGTGCCAAGGATAAGATGGGGTAGAGTCCAGGCTGCCAAAAGCTTAGCAGGCATCGCTAGGTAACATAGGCATTGGGTGGAAGTAGGCGGCTGGTATGGTGTTATATGAAGTCAGGGGTGACTTCAAAGTTCAGAAAATGTTGCACACACTCATTTTTGTAGCAGATGTAAAGGTATACCTATGTTTTCTGAAGCTGTGGTGGTTTGAATGAGAATGGCCCCCACAGGCTTATATGTTTACATGTTTGGTTCCCAGTTGGTAAACTGTTTGGAAAGGATTACGAGGATGGCCTTGTTGGAGGATATATATGTCACTTTAAAAAGCCCATGTCAGCCCCCTTCTCTCTCCCTGTCTCTGCATGTTGCCTGCAGATGAGGATGTAAACTCTCAGCTGCTTCTCCAGCATCAGGCCTGCCAGGCACCACACTCCCTGCCACGATGATGACGGTGTGACCCTCCAAATCTCTAAGCGAGCCCCCTAATTTCTAAGTTGTCTTGGTCATGGTTTCTCATCACAGTAATAGAACACTAAGACAGAAATTGGTACCAGGACTGGAGTATTACTATTAAAGACCTGATTATGCTGCTTGTTGGTGAAATATAGAAGACTTTGAGACTTGGAATTAGAAAAATGGTTGCAAAGTTTAAGTGGGGCTGAGTGGCCCACCAGTAGTGGTGAGGGAGATTTGGTCTATGAAGGCCTGACTCAAGAGGTTTCAGAGGGAAGAATGGCCTAGAAACCATTCTTATGATATTTTGGCAAGAAAACAAAGTGCCTGCTTTTTGTCCTTAACCTAAAAATCTGCTTAAAGCTAAATTTAAGAGTTTTTAAATTAATGGCATTGGCAGAGGAGATTTCAAGACAGCCTAGAATTCACTGTGCCACATGGTTATTAGTGGTCACTCTTAGGCAGATCTATAATGACAAGAAGCAGGCGAGGCAAAAAGAAATGTAGAATGTTCAGTTTGAGTAGAAAGAAGCACTAGAAAATGTAATGTTGGAGCCAAGTCTTGGGTCCAAATGCTGATAAGGTTAAAGAAAGGCTGATGCTAATGGAATAAAGGGAGTGGTGTCCTCAGGGCAAGACCCTACCCAGCTAATCCCAGCTGAGGGATTTCCTAAACCTAAACAACGACAACAAGCTTACACAAATGTTTTTAAGAAAAGGACCAGGTTCAGGAGGGAACCAGGTTCCAGCCAGCAGAAGAACTTGGCAGCTATGGCCATGTGGTTCTGAATTAGAACTAAGAAGGATACAGGAAGGGGGTGTGGAGTTTTTCTCTGAAGTCTCTGAGGCCAAGAGTGTGGTAGGGGAGTCCCTAAATGGAGGTCCAGAGAGGTCATTGCATGGAGTTGTGAAAGTGAAGCCTGGTTTGCATTGGAGACCCAAACATGTTGGAGATGCCAGAGACAAGGGAGGGATACCTGAAAGTTGCAGACATGGTATGGAACCTGCCTAAGAGAGACAAGTGAGGTGCAGTCAACAAAGCAGAAAGGAATTGGAGATCTGAAGAGAGCTTTAACATCAGACACGGACATGCAGAATTTGGAGTTTTCCCTGTTGAGATTTGGTCTTGCTCTAGTCCAGTATCTCCTTTGTATGCCCCCTTTCCTTCCTTTTGGAATAGTAATGTATATTCTGTGTCATTGTATGTTGGAAGTATGTTTTGTTTTGTGTGTGTGTGTATTTTAGTTTGTTTGATTTTTTTTTTAATTTTATAGGGGGTTACAGTTAAGAGATTTCCTTGAGCTTCAGAGGAAACATTGGACTTTCTGAGCAGTCTTGAGACTGGGAAAGACTATTTGGACTTGGACTTTCGGAGTTATACTGAATGCAGTTTGCTTTATCATATGGCTACAGGTTGTGAGGGCCAGGTTTGAACGAGAACAGCTCTCATAGGAAAGCATTAGGAAGTGTGGCCCACTTGAAGTGGTCTTTAAAGTTTCAAAAGCCCATGTCAAACCAGTCTCCCTCCCCCTCTCCCTCCCCCTCCCTCCCCTCCCCCCATCTGCCTGAAGATTAGGATGTGGGCTCTCAGTTACTTCTCCAGCACCATGCCTACCTGCCTTTCACAACCCTCCCTACCGGATGATGATGATGGACTAACCCTCTGAATCTGTAATCAAGCCTCTAATTAAATGTTTTCTTGGTCATTGTTTCTCTTCACAACAATAGACTACTAACCAAGAAGCTATGTGAAAATACCCCTAAGTTCTGGAGAGCTGCCTATGAGCAACTCATCTTTCTTTCCTTGGTTATTTTCCAACTTAGGGATTTGCTTTCACTTTTTGGGATCAGAATCAGGACTTAGCCAGGGCGCTTGTGTTAGCCAGGGTGGCTATTGTTGTGATGAAACACCATGATCAAAACTTCATTGTTGTTGTTCATCCCTGAAGGAAGTCAGGACCAGAACTCAAGCAGGGCTGGAATCTGAGGCAGGAGCTAATGCAAAGGACTTGGAGGAGTGTTGCTTACTGGCTTGCTCCATATGGCTTCCTCAGCCAGCTTTCTTATAGAACCCAGGACCACCAGCCTAGGGATGGTACCATCCACAATGGTGTGGGCCCTCCCCCATCAATCACTAATAAAGACAATGCCTTACAAGCTTTTCTACAGCCCACTCTTATAGAGGCATTTTCTTAATTGAGGTTTGCCCCTCTCTGATGACTCTAGCTTGAAATAGATAGATATAAAACTAGCTACCACAGAGAAGAATGCCCTCAAATATCCTTATTTTACTCTTGGCTTAAGTACCTATGGTCTTGGAACCAGTGGTCTTTTAGATGATGAGCCACCTGGTATCCACAAAGATAATCTATATTATTATTATTATGCACAAATGTTTCGAATACATGCTATGGTTTCAATGTTTGCATCTCCTTATCCTAATTTACATGAAGTCTAATCTCCTCCAAAGAGATAGCTAGGTCATGAGAATTCAGGCCGCTTAAATGGGGTCAGTCCCTGCATTAAAGAGGCACAGGGGAACTCGCTCTTTTATATTTTGAGAAGACACAGAAGGCCCTATGGGAGAGAAATGGGTCTTCACCAGTCACCAGATCCAATGCTGCCACAGCCTTGGACTTCCCAGCCTCGAAAACTATGAACAATAAACTTATCCTGTTTGTAAACTACCCAGTCTAAGATATTTTGTTATAGAATCCCAAACACACACAGAGCACAAAAATTAAATTGCAGCTTCATTTGTGCCCCAAATGGAGATTTGGTGCATGGTTGAAATAGTTGCATTATTGTTTAGTAGCTAACAACAATAAATTGATGCTTATTGGGCAGTGATTATGGACCAGGACTCCATTCTACACATTTTCCATTAACTGGTATATTTAATATTCATAACTGTCCTCTGAGGTGGCTACAGTTACTATATTATTTTACAGAAGAGGAGACAAGCCCAGAGAGTTTGAGTGATTTGCCTTTGAATCACAAAACTCATGAAAGATAAGATGAGGCAGAACCTAGAAAGCTAGCTCTTGAGACACAAGACCTAACCCTTCATCATTGCTACTATGTGTTGAATGCCTTGGTAAGTCTATGCCTTTTATTTTATTTTTAGATTTGTGGGGTGTGTGTGTGTGTGTGTGTGCGTGCGTGCGTGCGTGCGTGCGTGCATGTGTGTGTGAGTGCATGTGCGTGCGTGTGCATGTGTTTGTATCCATCTGTGTGCAGGTGGAGGTGAGAAGTCAACATTGTGTCTTCCTCAATTGTTCTTTACCTTATTTTCTGAGGTAAAGAGCTCATGGATTTGGCTAGACTGTCTACCTGCAATTCCAGGGATTCCCCCATCTCTACCACTCCAGTACTGGGATTACAAGCATGTACCATCACATCTAGATTTTCCTGGGTGCTATCAATTTGAACTCAGGTTTTCGGGGCTTGGGTTTTTTGTTTTGTTTTGTTTTGTTTTTTTGCTTTTTTTGGTCATTTGTTTTTGTTTTGTTGTTGTTGTTTTGAGACAGGGTTTCTCTGTGTAATAGCCTTGGCTATCCCGAAACTTACTTTGTAGACCAGGCTGGCTTTGAACTCATGAAAATCTGCCTGCCTCTGCCTTCTGAGTGCTGGGATGAAAGGCATGTGCCACCACCCCCCAGCTTGAACTCAGGTTCTTCTGTATGCATGGCAAGCATTTTACCTACTGAGCCAATTCCTCAGCACCTATAGGTCTATTCCTTATAGAAACACTGAAAATAGGTATTACCTCCTCAATTTGCAGACAAGGGCATTTATAGATAGCCTAGTAAGTCCCAGGATCAGGATGTAAATCCGTGTGTCAACCGTCACTGGCCCGAAAGGCTTCCGCTCCACCCCACTACCTAGGCTGCTCTGTGGCCTCCTTTCCACTGATTATCTTAATCTCACCTGGTTCTTGCTTTATTCTGTTTCCTTTGATCAAAAGCAGAAACAAGAAGTTCTAATTAAGCATTCATCAAGAGGGTCTATGTCCCTTTCTGAGAATTTAAATTTTTTTACACTCATATGGCACGATGTATCTTTCCAGTAATGTTCATTTGCATAGCATCATCTGCTCATTGCAACAACCTTGACCTATAGGAAGTGGGCGTTATTGTCCCTGTCTTCTGGAAGGAATAAACCTTAAAATAAGCAGAGACTAAATAACATGTCCAAAGGGCCTACACCTGGTCCTGCACTACTCTCACTTACTTGCTTTTGTTTCTCCTTTCTGTAAACATCCTGAAGAAAATGACTGGTGGGAAGGTCTGTAATAGAAACATCTGAAAAGAGAATAGAGGATCACAGTTGAACACAGAGGACTGAACTTACATATTTACCACCCCTACTTCCTGAAATAGTGTTAAAAGAAAATGCTGTAACAATATTCAGAGTCAAGTTATGTAGAAAGGCTCAATATATACACACCAAGAACTCCAGGAGGGAAATACATAGGAAGCACTACCAAAACATTTTTTAATCAAAACCTAAATAATAGATATTCGAATGGAACTGATCAATGAAAAATAAAACTCAGTATATATGTAAAAAGATTCACATATGGAGACATCATGATGAAGTACCAAAACACTAGGAATAAAAAAAAGATCAGAAGAGTAACTAAAATGGCATAAGAGAACAGGGAAGCAGAACGGCATGTCACTTCTCAAAAGTGACAGCAGAAACTAGAATGGAATAATGGATTTCAGAAATCTAAGTAGGAAAGGGGGAACATCTAGAAGAAATTGCTTGCAACACAACATTCTAAAGCCCTTCAAACAATCACTCATGCAGCTGAAACAAAAGCAGTATATTTACAAAATAATGATATTATGCACACAGATACCTTAAAAATCTCGGTCTGTTGTCAATATGTCCTCTCTTAAGAAGACACTGGAGGGTGGCTTATCGTAACAAGAGAAAACAAAGACAAGCTAAGAAAACAGATATAAGGGGAGAACAAGAAAGTGGAAGACCCAGAACATGGAAATATCCAAGGAATGAAGGGAAATCCCAAAAGACAGTGATCTTGAGATTCCTCAGGAAGACAAAGACAGTTGTGCAACTAGGCCATATCCAAACAACAGGAAAAAACGGTACTTCAGAAGCTTACCTGTAAAACAAAGGTGAAATTGATAGAAAAAGATGGATTTGGTCATACTGAAAGGCAATCTATACCTAGAAGTTTAGGAATAATGGGCTGGCAAGATGGCTCAGAGGGTAAAGGCGCTTGCCCTGCAAGTGACCACCTGCACTGAATCCCTGAAACTCCTGGTTAGGTGGAAGCAGAGGAGTGACTCCTCAAACTTGTCCTCCTGCGGCACACCCCACCCCCAATCACACACATACAAAAATAATAACAAATAAAATTTAAAAGCTTAGAGATAAGACTTCAGGAAAACACAAATAATCAGTGAAATTTTATCATGAATACAAGCTGATGGTGGAGGTGTGTGCCTATCATGCTAGTAGCCCTTGAGATTCAGAGGCAGGGAGATCAGAATCTCAAGGCCAAAGAAGAAGAGTAGGTAGAAGTGAGGAAAAAAAACCAAAAACGTAAAGGGCATATAATTACAGTACATTGCATGGATTGACTTTGAGTGATAGTAACATGATCATAAAATATAAGCATTAAATATTGAATGGATGAAACTATGGCATAATTATATCAGAAGAAAAGAGGGAAGAGGGAGTGCATAGATGAGTACAAGTAGTTGAAAATCTTCATTTCTGTAGTAAAATAAGTAGATATTATTTGCAAAGAAATGATGTTTCTGTTCTGTGAATGTATACTATAGAGAAGCAGCCAAGAGTTGAACAGTCTTGCCGCTGGAGCAATGGTTCTTAACCTGTGGGTTTCGACCCCTTTGGGATCCAGGGCTTGCATATCAGATATCCTGAATGTCAGATATTTACATTACAATTTATAACAGTAGCAAAATTACAGTTGTGAAGTAGCAATGAAAATAATCTTTTAGTTGGGAGGTCACCACAATATGAGGAACTGTATGAAAGGGTCACAGCTTTAGGAAGGTTGGGAACCACTGGTCTAGAGAGTGGAGAGAGGAAAAGAGCTCAGGAGACAGGGATTTTACAAACCAGGACAGAAGCTTCTTGTTATCATTCTTCCCTTTGTCCTTGGTAATAAGGACAACAGTGTGCTATGATAAAAGGCTTGGTTTCAGTCATTCTTCCAGCTGCGTGTGGACAAGAAGTCACTGACACAGCTGTTGATGGACAAGAAGACACAGCAGGGCTGTTGATGGACAAGAAGACACAGACACAGCTGTTGATGGACAAGAAGACACAGACGCAGCTGTTGATGGACAAGAAGACACAGACACAGCTGTTGATGGACAAGAAGACACAGCAGGGCTGTTGGATGGACAAGAAGACACAGACACAGCTGTTGATGGACAAGAAGACACAGCAGGGCTGTTGGATGGACAAGAAGACACAGACACAGCTGTTGATGGACAAGAAGACACAGACACAGCTGTTGATGGACAAGAAGACACAGCAGGGCTGTTGGATGGACAAGAAGACACAGACACAGCTGTTGATGGACAAGAAGACACAGCAGGGCTGTTGGATGGACAAGAAGACACAGACACAGCTGTTGATGGACAAGAAGACACAGACACAGCTGTTGATGGACAAGAAGACACAGACACGGCTGTTGATGGACAAGAAGACACAGACACAGCTGTTGATGGACAAGAAGACACAGCAGGGCTGTTGGATGGACAAGAAGACACAGACACAGCTGTTGATGGACAAGAAGACACAGACACAGCTGTTGATGGACAAGAAGACACAGCAGGGCTGTTGATGGACAAGAAGACACAGACACAGCTGTTGATGGACAAGAAGACACAGCAGGGCTGTTGGATGGACAAGAAGACACAGACACAGCTGTTGATGGACAAGAAGACACAGACACAGCTGTTGATGGACAAGAAGACACAGACATGGCTGTTGATGGACAAGAAGACACAGACACAGCTGTTGATGGACAAGAAGACACAGCAGGGCTGTTGGATGGACAAGCCTCTTACCAGGGTCTTCCTCTTTCTCTGCGATGCAAACATGGCTACAGTTCACTGTGATTGAGAACAGAGAAGGATAAAACTCTAAGTTCATGTTTAAGGAACAGCAGGAACTGACAAGAATCATGGAGCTGATAATAAATCACCCCTAAATAAATTGTGTTATGAGAGGGCAGACCTTCTATATTTAAAATACATATATAATTTATATATTTAAAATAAGCAAAACATATGTATATTTTTAAAAGAGTCAAATAGGACTAAGTAGCACTTTGGAAAACTTCCTTAGACTCTGGTTGTCTACCTGGGGAGTGATGTTCCTTCCTTCACAGACTTCACTGATAAAGATATCTGAGATGAAAATAGCCTATGGAACTCATGGCAGGTAAGACATTGCAGGAGGAAAGATTAGAAGACTTGGATATATAGCAACAGAAACTATCGAAATAAAGTCATGTTGAAAAAAGTTAAACTAAAACAACCAGCCAGTCATTGTGGTACATTCCAGTACTTGGTAAGCTGAGACAGGAGCTCAGGGCTAGCCTGGGCTATATAGTGAGATCTTGACTCAAGAATGTTTTAAAGCACAATTAAGGAGTTTTAAAAGTTTAATACACATGAGACTAAAGTGCCAAAAAAGGCAGAAGGAAGGGGTGTTCCTTAAAAGTTGCCTGGAAAAACATAGCTAAAATGCCCATATTTTTTAAAACCAATACATCCATAGATACAAGAAGCTAAATCAGTCTCAAGAACAAAGAACATTAAATAAGATTTCTTAAAATCAGATAAGGAGAACCATCCTTAAAATAACCAGAGGATAAAGAGCATACTATGTGTAGAACAATAAGAAATACAAGTGTTTTTTCAGAAGCAATGGAAGCCAGAAGACATTGAAGCAATGTCTTTAAATTAAAGATAAGAAAAAAACTACAACTGTTAGCCTAGAATTCCATATCCAGGCCCTCTCCCACCATCAATTAATAATGAAAAACAAGAAAAGACCTTTGTGACATCCTAATTCTGTTTGCAAATGGTTCAGGAGCAGCAGAGCTCTCCATGAAAAATAGTTATGGTATGGGGTGGAAATATGCACACACAACTGGATCTGGCAATTGCATTGAGCAAATGGACAGAAATAACTTTTCTCCTTGAGATTAAGAAGAAACTAAGTCTATGGCTCAGCAGGGAGAGACAAGCTAGCATTCCAAGGGAGGTGAAGGCAATCAGGCACACAACATGATCCCTGCCATCCAGAAATGAAAGCTGGAGGCTCAGGGTATCAAGCTCTTGATTGTCCATCCAGAGATCCAACTGGCCAGCTACAGGAGTGGACAACAATTGAAGTTATCACCAGTTGTATTTAACCCTAATTTAGAGGTTCTGATTAATACAAAACAAGAAAAAAATGTACCTAGAGTCAAGAGGAATAAGCAAAATTAATCTGGTTTTCAGGTAATATGATTGTAAATGTAGAAAATTTGATGTAATTTGCCAGAAAGCTAATAAAAGAAACAAATTTTATCAATGTTTAAAATGAAGTCAATAATTCCATATACCAGTAAAAGACAAGGACAAATTTAAAGCATTGTCACTTATAATAGCACCAGAAACATAAAATGCTTACAGATAAATGCCAGAAGATTATACAACATGTGTGCATTGAAAACTGCAAACCATAGCAGAAAGTAACTGGAGAACTAAATAAACTAAATAAGACTCAAAGTTGCTAAGAAAGTTTCTCTCCCTGAATTAATCTATAAATTCAGCTTAATCTCAATCAAAATTTCAGAAACTTACTTTTATAGAGTTGACAAGCTAATTCCAAATTTTATATGGAGAAGCAAAGAGCAGAATAGTTAAAACAGCTTGTATAAGAATAATACGTTGAGTGTTAGAATAAGTAACCAATGTCAAGCTTTCTTATAAGTAATTAACACATTTTGTATGTTTTGTGGGATTTTGTGGCTGTTGTTTGAGTGTTGGGTGAGACAGGATCTTGCATAGCCCAAGCTTGCTTCTAACTCACTATGTAGCTAAGGATGGCTTTGAACTCTTGATCCTCTTGCCTCTACCTGCCAAGTGTGAGAACTACAGGTTTCTAGTTTCCTAGACTGGTATTTTCCACTGGCTCTCAATTATCCACTAAACTGTCTCATCATCATCTCAACCCAAACTACCCAAAGCTTCACTTAGAACCCAATCCCATGCACCTGATGTGTGTCTAGAGGATCATTTCGACTCAGTCATGAGTGTTAGACACCTGGGAATCACCAAACACACTTGACAGCGTAGAAGCAAGAATCACATAAAATTTCAATCTTTATAACTGGAATGACCAGAAAAGCAAATAACAAAAGTATAGGGAAGACACATTGCATTCTGAGAGAAGATGCTGGGGTTTTGGACATATTAATTTCAAAGTGCTTGCAGGATATCCGAGTGGAGAGCTCCAGTGGACAGTTGGAAAAACCACTGTACATGACAGATTGTTGATCTTAGTTACAGAGATGACAGTTCCAGAGCTTTTCTGAAAAGTTTAAACTGTGGTTTGACAGGAACCCTGGTGCTGTTAAGAGGGAAAGAACTCTGAACCATTCCGCTGTGGCGTTTAAACCATAAGGGAGGCAGGGAAGGGGAGGAAGGTTGGGAAGGGGTGATGCACTGAGTGTGCATTTGACCTGGCAGGAGGAGTCAGATCTTTGTGCCAGTGTCTTTACTCAGCAGTTCTTTAATGTGGGCTCTCTTTTCCTCTTTGTCCAACTACATCTCTTCCCTCTATGTCTTTTCCTTGCCTCTATTTCTTTTTCTAGTCCAATAGTACCTGCCTATGGAAAGCTGTGTAGAGGACAAAGGCCCAGCTGTGGCTCTCTCATCCCTCTGTCCTGGGAGGCTGGACAGTAAGGAATGGTGAAGTGGAAAAAGTCTTAAGGCTCTGGCTGCCCTTTCAGATTTGCACATTAATACTGCAGCGTTGACAGCCTGCCTGAGAGAGGCTGAACGGATGTGTGTTCTACATGTCTGGAATTTATTCCTTTGGCTCTGTAAGATGTGACACTGCATAATGGCCATGGGAAGATAATTTTGCTCCTCTGACTGTCTTGGGAAAGTTCCAGAAAGGCATATGGCCATGAGCTTCTGGATCTGTGTGGAGGAGGCTCTCCTTGGCGACAACGGTCTTTACAGGTCTGCTCTCACTTCCGGGCCAACGCTTCTCACCTTTGTTTCATCCTGTTTTCACTTAGGCGATAAAAGGCTTAAGTGTATCCAGTTGAAAGGATGGAAAATATTAATGTAGGAGCAAGCCATCACTATGACACATATCAATTTCTCACCTCCAAGGCAGTGCACAAAGGCAGGGCTCTGGGTATTAACCCAGTCAGGAGAAAAGAAAAAGAGATGCTGTGAAAATAGGAGTTTTTAACCACACAGGAGCCCAGCATCCTCAACTATAAATGGACAGAGAAGTCATTATTTTACAAAACATCTTCCTAGAAATAAGTTGCTTAAATATACTGCAACAAACTGTTCTGTATCCATGATCCTAAATTTCAAGCATATTGGAGGAGCTACTCATTTTTCACCAGAACAGATTTCAATCTGTGTGGTGGTTTAAATGAGAATGACCCACAAAGGCTCATATATATGAATGTTTGCTTCCCATTTGGAGGCCTGTTTAGGAAGGATTAGGAGGTGTGGCCTTGTTGGAGGAGGTGTGGCCTTGTTGGAGATTTCAGGAGCTGGTCTGTGTCCATCTTGCAAATAAGATGTTATCTCTTAGCTATAGCTATAGCACCATGCCTGCCTGCCTGCCACCATGCTCTCACCATGATTTTCAGGGTTACCTCTGAAATTGTAAATAAGCTCCCAATTAAATGCTTTATTTTGTAAGCTCTCTTGGTCGTGATGTCCCTTCTTGACAATAGAACAATAACTAAGACACTATGGATACTTTACTTTAAAATACTTGCAGAAGGATAGCTTCTGTCCACTGGTCTGAGATCAAGCATAGCCAAATCTTCTTAAAGTAATAATAACTTAAAAGTTGGGTGCAGTGGTGCATACCTGTAATCCCAGAACTCAGGAGGTGGAGCAAAAGGATCATGAATTCATGGTCAACCTGGGCTGCATAGTGAGCCCCTATCTCAAAGAGCTGGCAGTTAAGGCTGGGGACATGTTTCAGCAGCTAAACTGATGCTCTCACAGAGAACCTAGGTCAGGCGGCTCTCAGCTACCTGTAACTGTAGCCCCATGGAATCCATCGCCCTCTCGTGGCCTCCTTTGAACGCCTATACTCACATGACCACACCCACAGAGACACACATGTATATACATAATTAAAAACAAATCATTTTTAAAAAGCAGATCATTCAATTAATTAACAAGATAAAATACTCCTGTAGCATGAAGAATTCTGTTTCCGTTAGGTCAGAAAATAATCACCTATTATATATTTTAAACTTCTTTAAAAACCTTTCTTTACTGGATACCTGTTTGTCACATGCATGTGTGTGTGTGTGTGTGTGTGTGTGTGTGTGTGTGTGTGTGTGTGTTGGGGCCTAATGCGGTCATTAAAAAAACTCATGAACTATCAAAGCCCAGATCCTGCTCCCGGGAAATGGTGCTATGCCCCTAAGATTGCCTTTTACAAGGAGCTCCCAGAAGAATGCCTGTCAAGCAGTCTCCCAGGAGCCAATCTTTATTTACTTATCAGTATTTCTTGACTTCTCTTTCAAAACGTTCTTGAGATTCATACTATTTGGAAAAGGAGAAAGAGACTATGTGGAGACAGGGCCTCCCAGGGGCATGCAGCCTAGACTTTGGCCTCAATATGCTTTCACCTAGGGAAGAGCTCAAGGCCATTTTGTAGTTGAAAGGTTAAAAAATTGTGTCAGCTGGTCAGCTTCAAATGGACAGGCTTCGTTTTTTTATATCACTGGCCCTTATACAATAGCCCACAGGCAAATGACTGCTGTACTAATTTGAAGTAAAGGAGCTACAAGCACTCTTCTGCAATCTAAACAGACTAAACTAAACAGATAATCAATCTTAGGGAACCTGGTTATCGACTCTGAACTAGAGAGTGTTCCCACTCCCCAGAGTCTTAAAGCTAGTGGACACCAAGGCATGGGTCAGCAGGAACAAGGAGGCTATCAGGGTCTTCGACAGTATTTTGGGACTGTGGAATCCTACACGTGTCAGCAAGGGAGTGATGGCTGGGAAAGGTGAGCAGAGAGTGCTCAGCAGTGACAGAGGCTTTCTCACCTCAGGGAATCAACAATTTGGGGAGCTGGGATGCCAATAACCAATGACTACCAAAGGCAGCCCAGGACAGGGCCTTCTGGAACATTTGTTAGAACAGTGGAAGGGCGAGGTTCAGATAAGAGTTTTATTATAGGTGAAAGTGTAGGAAAAGGAGGTGAGCAGAGTTCTCGTGCAGCAGGAATGGCCCCAAGAAAGAAGATGGCATTGAGGAGGCCCCACTCAGTAAGGCTTTACTGAGCTGAGCATGCGCGCAGGGTGAGCTGGTCAGGCTAGCTATCCCTTGTCTACATTGGAGTTTGAGGCACACCTTCCAGAGCCAATGAAGTATCTGAGCATGCTCAGCCTCCAGGAAGCTATGCTTATTAAAGTTGCTGTGCAAAAGGAGAAGAAAAGATAAAGGCAAGCAACCAGAGCAGGAACTAGAGCCCTAAACACTTTGGTATTTCTGGCCTCTGAAACAAAGACAACCCCAGCTTCTGCCAAGACAGAACCGGTTGTCAAGGACAAGATGCTGAACTGCTCATCTTTGGTTTTGTTTTTTTGTTTTTTGTTTTTTGCTTTTTTTGGTTTTACGAGATAGGGTTTCTCTGTATTGTTTTGGAGGCTGTCGGTACAGCCCGGCCTCGAACTCGCAGAGATCCGCCTGCCTCTGCCTCCCGAGTGCTGGGATTAAAGGCGTGCGCCACCACCGCCCGGCTTGAACTGCTCATCTTTAAGGTCCCTGCCCATGAACTGCCTGAACAGTTTTTTCTGTCTCCATCAGAAAGCTGTCTGTCCTGTACATCAGTAGCTTCCTTCATACTGGGTCCCCAGCTTTACATGGTTGGGCCACAGCGTTTTGTTTTGTTTTTTGTTTGTTTGTTTGTTTTTCTTAGTTTTGGTACAAACACAGGAAAGGAGAATGCTAACTGAACTTGCACATTTGCATATGGACACCTATGTTTCCAAGTGTCCATGTGGGGCTTAACGCTGTGCTTCTGCCATTTACATAACGTTCTGAATTTTAATTTTGCATTGGATCCCACGAATTATGTGGCTAGCCTTGGAATCAAGTAGTGGTTCAGTTTAGCAATCTGTAACATAGTAGGGGGAACTGGGGACAGGAAAACAGTTCCCAAGAGCAGTGGGTAGACAGCAACCTGTAACAACGTCTACAGAACAGAAATTTTGGCCATAGAAACAGAAACCACAGCTACTGTCCTCAACCTCACAGTCTAGAAGGACAGGTTTTCTTTTCAAAATTTCCATTTTCCAATCGCTGGAAATTCAAATGAGAGAATGGAAACCTCCAAATGCCATAGGAAAATGGTAAATATAAAAAGAAAAATCACAAATAGCAATTTTATAAACATATGTGCTAGTATATGACTATAGATAGGATTAAGAATTTGTACAATAATAGGAACTCGATTCAAGCACCAGGACTAGATATCCTAAACTGTTAAAAAAAAAACATTCTAACAAGGTCCATAAAGAAGGGGATAAAGTAAGCCCTAAAAAGGTGTGGATGGCCTTGCAGGGGTTCCCTGAACCCGTATACACTGGGAAAGAAGCTCAGCAGATAGAAAAGAAGAGTGGGAGGAGGGAGGAGGATGGAGGTTGACCATGTTCAGTTTCTCAAAGTACAATGAGGTTCTCCAGGGAGGCAGCTAGTAGCGACTGTAAAATGAAGGGTAAGCCATATTTAGAGCAATAAATTTTATGAAATGTTAATCGGGTTTACTCTTAGAACTCCCCTTTTCATTATTATGTTTAATACGAAACACTAAAAAATTAATCAGGAAATTCCATCTGGCCAACAATTTCAATTTATGAAATTCCTTTTCCTGCGCAAGATTAAAAGCAATCCCTCGGAGTGAACTGAACATTCCAAGACAGCCCCAAACAGCCTGAACAACGACTCCAGAGTGTTGTTTTCTTTTTATTGGAACATCTTTGAGTCACTTGTAATCTATAAATAAACTTGCATTTTACAGAAATTCCTCTACAAAAAGCCATGCTTGGAATTCAACATATGAGACTATTTTTAAAAGGGTCTTGATTTTTAAAAAGCTAATTATGGGCCCCACATAACACAGGAGTTATAACTTGGATTACTACAAGTTTTCTGTTGCTTCACAACTCTTTAAAATAATTCTTATATCCACACCTTATTTTAAGTACAAGTCAAGGTTAATTAAGGATTTTACTGATTATGCCCTGGTCTAGGATAGGGAAAAGAGAGCTAACAATCTTAAGTCAGTGGTCAGTATTATTTATCTTAAAATTGTGGTGTGTGTGTGTGTGTGTGTGTGTGTGTGTGTGTGTGTGGGTGTGGGTGTGTGTGGGTGTGTGTGTATGTTACTTTTAAATCTCTTGAGCTTCACTGGATGTAATTAATACCAGAATTATTTGTGACAAAAAAATCCTCAAGTAAAGAAAAGGGCAAAAGGAATCTGGAGAGGCAAGCAACGTTTCTTTTTCCAGAAAGGTATGTTAAAATATAAATATATGAAAAGCGACATTAGGAATACTGAAAACTGGGCCTATACGTATCTGGCCAATTTGTTGGCTGATCTTTGTATCAAAAGAGAAGTGTCGTTGGTGTAGATGAGGCTGATATGAAAGCCCAGACTTAGTATCATTGCAGTCACCACTGTATATAAAAAAGGCACAGATGATATGACTTAGAATTTTAATATTTTGAAATTCCAGGCTTCAGCAAGTAAATGTTAACTGCTCTTTTAACAGCATGTGGCTTAAAACTGCAGGAAGAGAGAAAGTAATTCAAGGAAGAAATTTATGTCTGCCTCCATCTTAATTGACAAGGATTAAATGCCCAGATACAATCAGGTTTTTGCCCTAGAAAGAAAAGATCTCCAAGTAGTTTTCTTGAAAGAAATCCTGTGCAGTGAGACATCCACTTCAGTAACCAGAGGCGGAACAGCCCTCAGATACTCAACTTTTGTAACAGAAACTAATTGATTTTCTGTAATTTGGCCTGTCTTGCCAAATTATGTTTCAGACAGAGTGAAAATTACCACTTCCAAGCTTGCTATTTCTTGACAATTGAAAATAAGTAACAATATTTTTTCAAAGACAGAAAATGAAACACAATGTTTGATTCTATGGTGCCATACAAATCCAACCAAAACATATACTACGACTTCTTTTTCAAACTCAAGAACTTACACAGCACAATGCATTTGATCCACTGCATGCCTAAGCCAATGCAAAGGGGGTGTTTTATCACTTTGAAATAAACAACACTTCATATCCATGCTGGGTAAGTCTAGCAGAAGATTTTAGAAGGAGATTTAAAGAAAGAAAATGTATACTAACATAAAAATACTTATGGACATTCTCGAAGAAAAGAATCATGGCTATAGGCACTACAAGTGTCATAGGGAGTCACTGTTCTAGGCACTATGGATGTCATGGGGGAGCACTGCTATAGGAACTACAAACGTCATAGAAAACCACTGTTTCAGGCACTGAAAGTATCATAGGGAAGTCATTATATAGCAGGGACCTTTTCTTGTAGATCCCAGGAGAAAGGCCACAGCATCTAAAATGATGATTTGCCTGGAAAACTAAGACAAATATTTTCTTCTCTAAACTCTACACTCTTCATTTTGACATCTGTGATGGTCACTCAACTCTGACAGATAATGAAAATCAAACTGCCTCACATAAATTATAGCATTGCTTGAAATTGTGTGAGTTCCACTGTGGCAAGAGATAATAAAGTTATTTCATAAATCTGTATAAAATTTTAAAGATCATGGGCTCTGCATCACTGTAAAATATTCTTCAGAGGTACCATACTCATATACTACAGCAACCATAATAAAGAAAACAACCTTACAGAGTGAATACCAAGAAATATTAGAGTAAAATGAGACCACTGCCTGCTGGAATGGCATTTTATATATTCTTACTTCTGTTTTTTGAAATAAACAGCATTCAGTCCCATCCTTAACACCATATCTTTTCATTTTTACTATATGTGGAGAAGAGTGAAAATCTTTTAGTAACAAAACTGTTCTAAATGTTTGAACAACATCGATTTGAAACCACTGTTGGGCCATCATCTAATCTTATTGTTGAATTAGACTCGAGAGTCAGGTTCTGAGGAGACACGAAGAATGTCTGCACTGCTCTTTCCCTTCCTAATTAGTATTCATGAATTGCTGAGAACTTTCCCCCTCTCCCTTCTCTCTGCATTTATCTCAGCAGTTGTATCATTTGATTGCTGCTTGGTTTTAATCCAATACAGCACCTCTTCATAGATCACGACGTTACCTCTCAGTAGCTATACATTAAACTGTGGTGGGCCTGAAGGCTCAGCCACCAACATTTCAGCCCTTGTTGCTTCGTGTAGCTCATTTATTCTTGATTCAACATCAGCCTAGATATCAGTTCAGATATGCACAGGTAATGACACCAACTATCTGGCAGAATGTATAAGATAAGCTGTTCTGTTGTCTTCTATACTACCACCGGGTGGAATGTGATGGATTTAACCCCCTCAGTGCCCAAGGAAGAGCTAATTCACTAGGAGAATGGTCTTATCAAAGTTCACGTGTCCCAGTGAGACTGTGTGTGTGCCCATGTACATGTGCACATTGCTTATGTTATGGACAGGGGTCAATGCTGAGTCTCTTCTCACAGTCACTCTCCACCTTAATTTTTGAGGTGTGCTCTCTCACTGGACACAGTGCTCGGGTCATAGGTGCACAACACAGCACCTAACTTTTTACATGGGTGCTAGGGTTCCAAATTCAGATCTTTGTGGTTGGGCAGACACTGCTTTACTAAATGAGTCATCTCCCTAGACTTCTCTGTTGAGTGGTTCTTTAATGACACACATTTATTCTTCACCATCCTCTGGCTTCAAAACAAGAGGACCATCTGACACACAAAAATATCTATTTTGAAACTGAATAGCCACTGTTATCATTTTGCATGTTTAATACATTTATTTAAATTAGGAACAATCTTATTTTAAATATCAATCCCAGTTCCCTCTCCCTCCCATCTTCCCATGGCCCCCACAAACCCCTCCATCCCGCCCTCCATCCACTCCCCATGTCGCATTAATTTTTAAATGAGAGTTGTGTGTGTGTGTGCTTGAAAGAGAGAAAGAGAGAGAGAGAGAGAGAGAGAGAGAGAGAACACATGCATGCATACACACTCTCACATGCTTTGATGGCTAGAAAATTTGATTCCAAAGCAAAAGTAGAGAGCTCTTTTAGTGGCTTGCAGGTCTCTGATCACGTGCAAACCACAGCTTGCAGAAACATGGAATTTAACGTTTTCTAGTTCTTAGTACTTACAACTCAGAATTATCTTCTTCAAGCAAGTGATGAGTCAAAGAGATACATGCAAGTAGAACTTTTGCTGACACATAATTCCTGTTTCTTCCCAAGCCTTAGTCATATTTTTTAGAACAGATAAAAGACCACAAAAATTACAGTTCCTAGGCCGGGCCTAATAACGATGTGCTGGCCTCATCTTCCCCAGCTGGCATTTCATCTCCACCAAGGCCCTAAGCCGGGTACTCTGTTTCCTTGCATTGGAAATGAAGAAAGGGTTATAGATTTCTTTGCCCCAAAGCAATCTTCTAGAGAAAGCAATTGTTCCCTCCACATCAGTATTTTATCAGAAGCAAGACTTTAATGGAAAAATAAAAGGAAATGAATCCTGTTCTCCCAACTGCTCAGCAGGCATGTATTCCCAGTCTTTGTTTTTCCCCCAATGGCACGTCTCTGGATCTTAAAATGTGTAGTTTTCTAAGAAGAAACTTGGTGTTTAAGGAATGCTTTTTCAAAAACATGAACTACCTTTGCTCCCATGTTTTTCCTACATGCAGATAATCTTGTCAATTTTTGTCACATGCCCATCATCTTAAATGAATTCTGTTGTTGTTTTCATTTTATAGGGAATTTATATTGACCTTGATACCAATCCTTCCTATCCACATGGCTGAAATTACAACACTGGGTTTCCTTTCATAGCCAAAAATCAAATAGAAAATAACAGCCAACAGAAAGATCAAACTCATTATGTGTTCAGTAACACTATGACAACAATCCACAGCCAGCTCTGTCAGACTTCAAGGATATTTTAAGTGTTCATCTGCCAAACACTTTTAAAGCATCGCCTTTGTTTCTATAGGACAAAAGTAGTTAAAGACTGGTTCACGCAGTGTTACGATTTTCACATATATTCAAATAGATTTCGAGATACACTGCCACGAAAGCAGAAGCTATCTTTTAATTTTACTTGAAACTATAATGTTGCAACTAAGATTGTTTGCTTCATCTTAAAAAGCAGAAACTTTGTGCCAATTGTATCATTACCCTCACATTGTAACACACAGTGCTGAGGAAGTTACAGAGCTTAGCACACAGACATCACTTCTTCCATGGTACAGGAGTCAGATGATGGGTAATGGGAAGGGCCACAATTAAACACCGCTTTAATTTGGGGGGAATATTTTTGTATTCAGAAATCAATGTGTTTACATAGTTATATATAAAGATGGTGAGACAAATACAGAGGAGAACCAGGCCATTCCATCTCTGACCATACAGGACTCAGGAAAGGGCTAACCCAAACTAAGCACATTATTTCAGACATACTTCCTAACTAGTCTCCTTTATCAGTCACAACTGAAAATTAGCTCTGACTCAAACATCTTTTTAAAAACACATTCTAAATCTGCTTCTATTGTGTGAATAATGTGGGGGAGGGGAGAGCTGAGGACCCGGCCTTGGAAAAAATGCTGCTAGAAACTCTGCCCTGCTTCCTCCTGAGCACCTTGAAAATGAAAATCTCTGTGTCTTCCAAATGACAGCCACCTTGCTGTGGATCCAAAATAGCTCTCTCAGCCAGAGAGCTGTCTGTCAGTGAGAGTTCTGACAGACACATATTTGGCATTCAGAAGGAAGGCAAGAAGTGGTCACAGGAAGGACTGTCCTCCTGGAAGAGCAAGGGATGTTTGGAAAACAGTGCCCCTCCTAGAAACCTCCAAGAGACCAACGGGCATTTCTGGAAATGAGAGAGAATTCTGATAGAGAATGAAGCCAGAAAAGTGGGTGTTAAGTCCATTTCCACCATTAGCTCTTGTAGATCTTCAAAAGGCCATGACTAGACATAAAATGCACCAAACTGGAAATGTGTTAAAGGGAGCAAATAAACACATTTACATGCATAGGATTTTCGCTCCCTCTAGTGGCGGGGTGAAGGCCTATGAAATGATAGCATGTCATTGCATAATACAGCTTTATAAACGGGGATGGGTTTCCACTGGAATGCCCTTTGTAGAGAAAGTAGGACATTCTTTAGGTGTCCTCACATCTCAATAGTGATTTCAAAAACTGGCCTGAAACTCTGTGTGAGGTAGTGAACTGCCTCCCCATGACGTTGTCTATGGGTGAGGTGGGAAGGCTCTCAGTCTTTCTTTTCCCCTCTGCAGTCCTACCAAGGGGGAAAGAACGTTGCATTCACAGCAATTTACTGATCAGAAAAACCACCCAAGGAGCTAAAGGAGAAGGAACCAAACAGCAAAGGGAGAAAACATGGGGGCTCAGAAGAGAGACACTCTTACCTAGGACCTAATGGGTGATAGGGGTGATACGAGCACAATATAAAAGGAACTACTCAGAGACAAGTTTTGAAACAGTTTTTCTATCTTTGTGTTCCAGTCACTTTCATTTCCTCCATTTTCATCTTTAGTTATGAGAAAGTATTTCTGCTGTAGCAATTCAGATTACTCACTGGAAGTAGATAGAAAAGTAGAAAGCACAGAAGAAAAAAATGATGATAATTTAAAAATTTTATTTTTGTATGTATGTTTGAGAGAGACATGGGTGGTTGAGTGCTGTGTGTAGGTATCTGCAGAAATCAGAAGAGTGGGTCAGACCTTCTGGAGTTGGAGTTACAGAGAGTTGTGAGTCACTGGACATGAGAGCTGGGAGCCAAACTCAGGTCCTCTGAAAGATCAGAAAGTGCTTTTAACCGCTGAGTTATTTCTTTGTCCAGTTTAAACTTTATTTTTCCAAATGGAGGGACTATATTACATAATACCACAACTTCTTGCGAATAGGAATTGTAGCTGTCTAATCTGTAGGTTAGTGATCAATAACTGAAATCAATCAGTGTGAAATATGCAGAGTACATATCTTTTCTTTCTCTATACTCAGGCATCAATAACTTCTGCTGGATTGCTCCTCTTGGAAATTTCCAAGGCAATCAAGCACTTCAGGTTGCAGAGAAAATGGGTTCCTTTTCTGGCTGCCTTACCTTATATTAGATACTCAGATACGTATATCAGAAACTCAGAAGTTACCCCCCCCCCTGTTTTTCATCCAGTCTCTCATTCTCACCTTACATATCTGCTGGACATGGGTGTTTTACTTTATCCCTTATCACCACCCCAATACATCATCTCTTTTCTAAAGAACATACCTTCTTGGGGCTGGAGAGATGGCTCAGTGGTTAAGAACATTGGCTCTTCTTCCGGAGGGAGGACCAGGGTGCAGTTCCCAGCACCTAAATGGCAGCTCACAACTGTCTGTAACTCCAATTTCAGAGAATCTGACACACTTACACAGATATATATATGCAGGCAAAACACTGATCAATGCTCATAAAATAAAAATAAATAATTAAAAAAGAACATACCCTCTCAACAGCATCCACTGCCTTTTGTAAAATACTTTCTCCACACTGCACTACTTCAAATATTTTTGAAGTGCCTACTATGGAAATACTGTGATGAATAGCATACAAGGATCTGTTGAAATGGAAGATAAACATTAGATGGCTATTAGGTACTATGTGAAGAGTTAAAACTGGATGATAAAAGTGAGGACTAGTCTAGACTAAGTTTTTTTTTAAAATCATCTAGAATTTCAACGAAGGATATGAAGGATTTTGTGTGGTTTTGCCTTGCTGAGGGTGGAACCCAGCACCTTTTACATGGTAGGCAAAGGCTGTACCACTGAGCAGTATCTTCAGTCCAGGATGAGTTCCGAAGTCAAACAACAAAAGAAATCAATCGAGGTGATGTTGTTTCCTACCAGGCTTTTAAACATAATTGTTTTAGATGCTGGCTGAGAAAAAAAATAGTAAGTCAAAAAGCACATAAAAGTTTAATTTAGGTCTGTCTCCAAGCACCTTTCATTGTTTAAATATAGTGCTTTTATGCCAATGTGAAAACATCTTATTTTTTAAAACTTATTTTCGGTATGTTCCTCTCCATAAAATGTCAATTCTATAAATAACAGCCATAAAGTCTTGCTTCCGACTACATCACGATGCCTGAGAATTGTACTAGGTCTATAGCAGGCATGCAAATAAATACTGGTTGAAATAATGCACAAATTAGTGTATGAAGTGTGTGTGCTAGCAGACAGAGAAAATAAATGTTTTTAGGCATCCAGGAAGTCTTCATGGTGATATCAGGGTCATTTGTTTCAGCTCACAGGCTTAAGCGGGCTATAAAATCCTTGGTGAGGCTTCCCTGCTTTGGCTCTCCCTCAACAAGCTGTCAAACTCACACTTGCTTTACAGCCGCAAACCTCTCCAACTCCCCGCTAGGAGGAGTCACACAGAACCCAGAAACCCTCCCACTTCTCTGGTTCTCTTTCCTGCCCCTCCCCTACAGATTTCCGGCAGCCTTTTAGTTCGTTTGCCGGGAATAGTAGTCTTCCGGTCCAAGCCTACAGCGTTGCGGAGCATTGCCAGAACTACGCTTCCCAGAAAGCCTCGCGGCAGAGGGAGGCTAGATCACCTGACCCGGACTCCCGAGATGCAATGGCGGCGTCCGTGCTGCGTTTGATCTATCCTGGAAGACGCTGGGCTTTAGCGTGGATTGACGGCGGTTCCCGCCAGCGAAGTGGGACTCAGACTGGGCCCGCGTCCAACTGGGCTAGGGGACAGAGTTCAGTGGCTCAACTTTCCCTCCACACGGCTCAGAAGCCGAGGAAAGGGTATATAATCTTCATACCTTTGCCTGTGTGGAACAAGACGATGGCTCGGTAGCCCAGCCTGAGGGTTCTAGTGGCCGGGAGGGTTTTCACGTGTCTAACACGGACAGCTGAGGCCTAAATGAAAACACAAGCCAGTCTTGTCACCTCCACTCTCACACTTAAACTTCTGTCCTAAAGTCATGTTTGAACAAGGTGCCAGTATAAAAATAGTTTCCTCCATCCGTCTTCGCAGACAGATTCCGTCGTCGTCTTACTAACAAGGGGGGTTGGGGGGGGTGTTCTCTGACGCTATATTAGGCATGTATGTAGCAAACATTTGGAGTGACTATGGGCTAGCAATAATCTGAAGACAGAAAAAAGTTTTTGTACAAAGCTCCGATAGTAGAGCTTAATGTCATTTGAAGTTTTATTAGTCAGAAAACACTAGCTAGCTGTGATTTTATAATGAGTGTGTTCGTCGAAACCCAGTCTTCCTCCTGTTTATGTAAAGATTTGCTTATCACGAACAGCTGTTGAATGCTTCGGTATATGATTTAAAGCTGCCTTTAAAATACTGAAACATCAGACAGATTTCTAATATTTTGTTGAGGTTGACATTCTTTTAGTGTTTCAGTAAAGAAGAGAGGAAAAGTGTTTAAAAGAGTCTCATTTCTGTTCTTTTTAGAAATTAGACCATTTCCTTTCCATGCAATGAAACAGCAGAAACATTTTGATTAGTAATTAGAGAATGAAGAATTTCTTTATTTCCTCTCACTTGCAAACTTTGTTTCCAAAATGTAAGAAGGAATTAGTGTTTTTTCATTCGATGTAGAACTTCATGTATTGAAATGCATCTGGATACAAATCTGTATAGTATAAAAATTGCTTGGGAGAAGTGGAGAATGGGAACATACATAGATTTCATGTGGAACAGGGAATTTGTACAAATAGTCAGATAAGAGACATTTTGTAGCATTACTCAGATTTGCTAGCAATCAAGTATGAACAAATGAAAGAATTTAAAATTAGATCTCAAGAACTGAATGTGACTTGGAGGGTGAAAAAAATGTTTCCTCATGGTTTACTGGGTTTTTGTTTGGTTTTGGTTTTTTGTTTTGTTTTGTTTTACAAATTTTCAGGACTACTCTGTGGTGGTGGTCTATGGTATCTATGTGACCCTGCTCCTTGTATCTGTAAGCTGTTACATTCAAAATGTGGTTGATAATTTATGCTTTATCTGTTATTTCTCCAGTAGTAGAATCCTGGCTTTTGTGGTAAACCAAAATAATGACGAGAAAATAAACCTTTATTTATTAGCTAATAAAGTATTCACCAATAAAATGACACATTGTAAAATGTAAGCATATAAAAATTTAGTTTAAAAACACAAATAGAATGTTGTTATTATGTGAAATGTGGTTTATAAGAGTTTACATATGGTGACAGATTTAACTTTTAACCATTGTCTTTCTCTTTAGTGAACACAAATGGGCAGCTGTGGTAGGACTGGAAATTCATGTCCAGATTTCCTCCAACTCTAAACTCTTCTCTGGCGCTCAAGTGTGCTTTGCAGCTCCCCCGAATTCTTTGGTTTCTTTTTTTGATGCATCTCTGCCTGGAACTTTGCCGGTAAGGTATTTTATATAGTCTATTTTCATTGGAAAATGTTTATGCCATAGTGAATATGAATAAAAATCTCCTTATTTTAATATTTTGACTCACTCCAGGGAAATACTTGCTTAGGGAATTCTTGATTAAACATAATGCATTAATTGTTTACAAAGACTTGTCTCTGTAATTCTGTTTCTAAATCTGAATGTATTCATAGGTCTACTTACTCATTTCCCAAGCATTTGCAAGGGCCCATCCAACACCAACTACTTACAGGAACTGTCTGATTAAAAACAAGCAAAGATTCTTGCTTTATGAGGAGTTTAAAGATGAACAGTGCTGATATGCCTTACAAACAAGGAGAGTACAATATGATGACTCTTGCAAAGGCAAGAGGATGGTTTGGGGACCCAAAGCACTGATCCGTAATTGAGCAAGAGGAAGTACTATTGTGAGAAACTATAATGGTATATTTAGTTAAGGAAGGATGGTATGTTTGAGGTATTTGAGAAGTCAAGTAGGAGTAGACCTATACATGGGGGGGATTCAAAGAAAAGAACACATATTATGTGACTTCACAGTAGATCACTAGTAACTGTGGTTTTAAAAATCTAAGAAGCAGTCATGAATTAAGAAAAGAGACAACTGCAGTATGAAGAGAGCTGATTATTGGTTTGGCTACTCATTTTCACTTGATCCCATGGAGTGACTGAGCAAGTATAACCCTCAGCAAGACGTTTAGTGTGGTACTTTTATGTAATGAGTTGCATTTTGAAGAAAAAGATGGAAGGAGCAGTGTAAATATTTAATGTGTGGCTCACATTCAGTTTCGGGAACTTTACTGTCCAGTGGGAATGGGGTTCCATTTTAGGAGGATGTGGAGACAGGGTGGTGATGAGTGTGTTCTGTACTCTCAGACGTTTGAGTACGAGTGAGGGCAGAGTGAACTACACAGGCTGTTGGCAGTGTCTTTTGCATGTGTCCACTTTACTCAGAGCTTTGATTGGATTAAGGCACCGTTTCAGTCCTGGAACTTTGTTCTTACCTGTCCTTACCCCATCCACCCAAACCATGCCCCTGGCCGCTGTTCACTTGCCGTTGGGTCCCTCTGAAGGAAGCCAGGGCAGAGCCCCGTGCTGTGCACCCATGCTCCTCCCTCCTCTCAGGTTCTCTCACGTGTCCGCCTCTGGAGGAGGGCTTTTCGTTTGCTTGAGAAGAGACACCTTTGCAGAATGTCTTCCTTTCCCCTTCTGAGGGAAAAACCCTTTTTCCTTATGTGGCAGTTTACCATCAGGAGTCTAGATGTAAACTTATTTTTTGTTTGTTTGTTTGTTTTTGTTTTTTCGAGACAGGGTTTCTCTGTATTGTTTTGGAGGCTGTCCTGGAACTCGCTCTGTAGACCAGGCTGGCCTTGAACTCACAGAGATCTGCCTGCCTCTGCCTCCCAAGTGCTGGGATTAAAGGCATGCACCACTAACGCCCAGCTCAAGATGTAAACTTTTGAGTTTTGTCAGGTTTCTTTTTTTCCTTCACATGGGAATGTGCTATCTAGCAGAGTATTTGGGGCACATTTAGAAACATATTTTTGTAGATAGGCAAATTTTCTGTAAACAGATAATAGATTCTTTAGTTGTACGTAAATATAGTCAAATATTAGAGACAGATCAAGATAACTAGCAGGTCAGCATATTTGGAAAGAGTTGTTATATATCCTATATATTCTTTCTCTGTGATGGAGCAGGTCACATTGAGAACATGTGCACACTAAGCTCAAGATAACAGCAAAAGGCTACAGTTACGGCTTGCATAAGCAAGGGTTTGTTTTTCTTCATCAGAGCCAGCAACACTCCTGGATCCAGCAGTCTCCACGGTTGTCCATTCAGCAGGGCTGACCTTCCATCTCCTTGGAAGTGTCCTTCCTTTTAAAGGACCTGTTTTAGTCTATGAGGCAAGGAATATTCTTTGCCTGTCATTCAATTTACAGTGTTCTAGAACACTTCTCTGAGACCCGTGGATACAGTGTTATATTCTGATATTTTTACTCTGCATCTGGTAACTGTAACAAATGAAGAACTTGAGAGAAGTTCTTTGAAGACTGGAGAAGAATAATATGTTGTGTGTCATCATCTATGTCAACTATTTGTAATTCATAATGATGCTTGCACCTTTTATACTGTTCCCCTCCTTCCTGCATCTTCTCCAACCTCTGACTCGCTGATGCTCCTCACATGACTGCTGTCCTCTACCAACTCTGATGTCTTGGTTTCACAAGCTCTGTTACTCAGATCTCACTTCTGTTTTTACATGTTTTCCTGAGTAATCTTTCACCCCAAGTAGCGCTCCTATCTCATGTCTAGATATCAGTCTGTATTTCTAATGTTGTATCTCTTTCTACACAAATGATTCATCAACATATTAAAATATAGCACTCATTTTATTGATCTTGTTATTCCCCCCCCCAAAAAAAAGAATCAGTCAATCAGCAGGGGAAAGCATCTGCTCAGAAATGTATGTTCAAGAGAAGAATGTGTACATGAAGGTGTATGTATGCTATGTACACATATGTACAGACACATACATATATACACACAAGAAAGAACATAAGCCATTGGGAAGAGAATGTTTACTTAATTGATGGTTTTAGAAAAATTGGTTAGCTATTTAGAGAAAATATTTGTAGCTCATGTGAATAAGTAAAATCTGTATATATGTATTTATATATATGTGTGTGTATATGCATATACACATAAATATATGTGACATATATATAGCCTATGTAGTATAACATTATGTTACATTTAACCTGTAAGTATATATGTATATATGATATATATGATATTATTATATGTTATATATAAGTGTATTATATATATTTACAAGTTAAAAGTAAAATTAAACTACAAACAAAATATAGGAGAATACTCACTTGTTCTTGGGATAGGAAGATATTTTATAAGCATAAGAGTAAGAAGAAAATCTCATAAGGCAAAATTACATTGTTTTGTATATTTTAGTCATCCAACAAGTATTTATTGACCCACTGATTCTTTTAGGAGTCCATTCTTCAAAAACAATTTTTTAAAAGTGGATTAGAACTTATCTGCAGAGATGTCCACAGCAGGACTGTTTGTAATAATGTGAAATTGGAAACAACCAGAATTTCCCCAGTGGTGGGAGAATGGTTGAGTAAATTGTGATAAATGTATACAGTGAAGTATTGTGAAGCCACTAATAATGTTTGTGAAGATGTTTTAGTGGGATAGGAAACTGCTAAATATAAAAATTTCATTGAGATGAGTAGAATATATGTGTAGATAGATCACTTAATCATCTTTTGCCTCAGTTTCTTATTTGCAAAGTGAAGGTAATGTATTAGACTCATTGGATTTTTATGAGAGTTAAATGAATAAACTCTTTTAAGACGCTTAGTCACTCCAAGTAATATGTGCTTCATAAATCTAACTTATTAGCGTTAATACATAGTGGCTGGTGACTTTCATCTTTACAAAGACTCCCTTGAGTTATTAAGCACCATTTTGTTGCCAGCAACAGCAAAAGTAACTGATACAAACAACAGTTGGTATTGTTATTTGCATTTTATCAGTTCAATGTTCTAGACCACAAAAATAACCCAATGCCCCATCACCATAGATACATTGAAAATTATGTGAGCTATAATAGTATATTAGACAAAGTCATTTCTCAAAAAAATAATTTGCAAAATAGAAGGCTGCCATGATTTATTTTAATGTGTCCTTATAAATAAGAGATTTTCTTTGTTCAGATAGACTAAAGTCTTTGTCTGTAGCACACATTTGGTCTATATGATTTGTTTTGCCTGCAGATGTGTTAAAGAGATGCCTATGACCACAGAACCCCAAAGTGGCTATAAGAGAATGGTGCTTTAAGTGTTTACTAAGGGCAGTCATAAACACTCACTGAGTACGTTCAAAGTGCATGGGATTATCTCCTGATTTAGTAAAAACCAGACTTCTACTTAAATTATAATATGTCCTTTCCTTTATGGTTGCCTTCATTCCTTCACGAGGCTGACGTTTTTTCTCTCTACCAAGTGCTGCCCTGTACTAGCTCTGGAGAGACAGCTGTGAGTCAGGCCATCTGGCCCTCATGGAGCCACTAAGCACATTGTGATAACGCCTGCTAATACATGTGTAAGCAGTAGAAATAAAGTGTGCTTGAGGAAAACGTAGGATGAGCAGTCCTAATACAAGGAATTTGTAAAATTGAGTAAGCAAAACATAAATGGAATGTACAGATGGGTGCTGGCTACTTTTATGTCAACTGACATAAGCTAGAGTCATCTAAGAGGTGGGAGCCTCAATTGAGAAGATGCCTCTATAAGACTGTACACAAGCCTGTAGAGCATTTTCTGAATTAGTGATCGATGTGGGAGGGCCCCGCCCGTTTTCGGTGGTATTGGGCTGGTAGTCCTGGGTTCTATAAGAAAGCAGTCTGAGGGAGCCATGAGGAGCATTCCTCCATGGCATCAGCTCCTGCCTCTAGGTTCTTGCCCAGTTTGAGTTCTTGCCTTGGCTTCTCTCAATGCATTCAGGATATGTAAGTCAAATAAACCTTTTCTTCCCCAAGTTGTGTTTAGTCGTGGTGTTTTAACACAGTAGTAGTGACCCTAATTAAAACAAGAGGCCAGAAGAAAACCAGGTTATGACTAGGGATTAGAACACAGTCCGTATGCCACCAGCAGTGAGTAGCACTGGTGTCTGCCCTCCATCGATACCTTATGTCTGCCTGCTTTTCCACAAGTTCAAGTGACCTGGTTTGTCCATCTTTTCTCTTCCCTCCCTTCCCCAGACTAGAATCTGTAAGGGTGGCTATGGAGAGTAAGTGCCCGAGGGAGGACTTCCAGGTTGCTAATGTTGCCGAGGAGTGAATGCCTGTCTCCCACTAAAAAGGTGACAGAGCCTCCAGACTGCCTCAAGTGGGAGGCCACCAGTCAGCAGCCCTGGAGAGTCATGTAGAATGTTTAATGAGCACTCGACTAACTCACTCCAAAATGTAGCTCCACCAGACAAAACATGATGGACGAGTCCTTAATAAAAATGAAAGTTAAACAATCTAGGAGGCAGTAGATAATGGTATAAGGTAGAAAGATTGAAAATATGCTCAAAAGCTTTAGTAAATATCCCCTAAGATATAAGAATAAAAATGAGCTCTTAAAATTAAAATTATGCTGCCTTTGCCTGTTACACACACACACACACACACACACACACACACACACCACCACCACTCCAAAAGAGAATGTCAACAAAATCTTCCCAAAGCAAAACAGATAATGAAATAAGTTGAACAATAGAAGAAAATTAGAGACTCAGCCTGGGTAGTTGAGTGTCTGATGGATAGAAAATAGATGTGAGGATGCTTTCACACAGACAATACAGATATGTTCCCTAGAACCGAAGCACACATACCTCTGAATAGAAAGGGCCTGTCAACCACCCAGCACGAAGAAAAAGTCAGCCTCAAATGTAGGCATGCCATGCAGTTCATGAGCACCGGGGCTGAAGAGAAGACCCTGAAGCAGCTGAGAGAGGAAAGTAAAAGGGCCGGTCATGTAAAGCACTGGGATCAGAGAGAAAGTAGATCTCTCAGCAGCACTTACATCTAGAGGAGAGTGGAACAAAGTCTTAAATATTCCTAGCAGAAAGTAAACCATTCCAGCTAGAATTCTGCCCCCGTACTAACAGTTGTGCTGTAGAATAATGTCAGTTTTAAATGGGCAGCTTCCATTATCAGGGCTGGAATAATGAAGACTCCAGGTAGCCAGCTGTGCAGCAGCCCCTGCAGCTGGCTGAGGGAGGACGAAGGTAGCTCCAGCAGAGAGGACTGGATGACTGGGAGGGAGGTGCGAACAGCAGGTGTCTATAAGCTGGGTACTCTAAGGGGAATGACCTGCGTGTGCACAAAGAAGTAAGTGAAAGGGATGTCAACTACAGGATGTTCTAGAAAGGGAAGGAAATCATACAAAATCCCTCAGGAGAAAGCGTATTGAAGAAATAATAGAAGCACTGGACCCTGATGTAACAAAATCCATGACACAACTCAGATATTAGGGAGAAGAGCAAAACTAAACATTTACCATACATTCTAAACTCAGAGGGAAGGAGGGAGGGAGGGAGGGAGGGAGGGAGAGAGAGAGAGAGAGAGAGAGAGAGAGAGAGAGAGAGAGAGAGAGAGAGAGAGAGAGAGAGAGAGAGAGAGAGATTGAGATTCTTTAACAACAGTTTGGCCACTTATTAGTCCTCTTCATTTTAGACCTCTCTCTAATAATTTGGCTTTGTTTTTTGTTTATTTTCGAGGAGGGGTGGGAGTAGAGTTGTTATTGTTTTGTTTACATTTTAATAGGCAATAGTAAAGGATTTAGAGCTCTGAAGAGGCAGATTTTTAGTAATGGAGATTTCTCTTCACCAAGGTTTCTTTTTCTTTTATACACAGATAAAGTTAAGTCATATTCCCTATATTGCTTTCCAGGTTCTGTTGGTGACATTCCTTCTTTTGTTCTCAGAGGCCAAACAATGAAGACCCTTTCTTCCTTCCATCCCTACAGCACTCGCCCACACTCAGGCTCCTGCCTGTGCTGGAGCTCCTGCTCTTGGCATAGTCAGTTGCCATCCTAGCAGCCTGGTTTCATGGACCTTCATAATGCCCAGCTTATCATAAAGGGTGAGCTCTCAGGGATAACCATATTCTATTTTTTAACAGAGATAAAGTAGTAAAGCATGAGTAAGGCCTTATGAAATACTTACATAAACATGCTGAGGACTATTTCCTGTTACTACTCTTTCACCTTGAAACTCACATCAGTTAATTCTGGAAATGAAGTGGACCACATCTTGTGCTCCAACTTCTAAAAACAAGTGCACCACGTCATTCATTGTAACAGCTTACCAAGCCTGTCCTTCTGCCATTGTTTAGGAAGGCTTGTCATATGGCAAATAGCCAAGCAGCCTTAGCCTTCACCAGCAGGTGATGGATTTTCCCAAAGGTCTCCTGACACAGTGTATTATTTAAAAATAGGAAGATAAATACCAGAGGACACTGCTCAAAGGCCTGAAGGTGGTTGCTGCCAGGAATGTGACCGGGTGTCTGGGGGTGGGGTAGGACACCACTGCCTTTCATTATCAGTTAAAGTATGGGAGGAAATCATAGACAAAACATCTTTAAAAAGCAGGTATCTTCAGAGCACAGGGGAAGGACCCCTCCTCCCCGTAGCCCCGTACTCTCCTCTCAAAGGCACAAACACATTTTGTAGGTTTGAGCGTGTCCTCTTCAAACAAGCACATTTCTTGTGCCCCGTGCTCCTCTCGATGTTGGTGTCTCTTGCGTTCTGGGCCTGTGGGTGATGAGCTCTCTCAGTTCTGTGTACTTGAGCTGTTTGCGCTTCTCCCTCAGTCTTGAATGATAGCGTAGAACTCCACGTTGCCGTTTATTTCCCCTCAGCACTCTGAGGATGTGATCCCACTATCCTCAAGCATCTGTTACTGCTGTTGAGGAGTCTGTGTCTCTGTAGGTAATTTGTTCTCTCTGAAAGTGTGAGCCAGGATGGTTCCCGGTGTGGGTTTGTTGTCTGTTCTCCTCTGTGCTCCATGTGGTTTTTCACCTTACTGCATGTACCCTGTACAGTAAAGATGTCTTTAGGATGAATTCATGACAGCTTCCACCAGGGCCCACATTAAATTCTCAACCCCTACAGCTTAGGTAGTACCAAAGCCCTGATGTGCACTGGAGCCAGATGCACGGTCAAGATCTTCCTTCTCAAAGTTGTCTTTGACCCAGGACCAGAGGGGGATGACCTCCTCCAGGTCTGCTTCCTGGCTGTGGCAGATTTTCTGACTGGACTAGGAGTTTTGGCTTAAAGCTTTCTTCAGGGAGCCACTTAAGACTCTCTACCTTCGTGGGCTGAGAGACTTGACTTCTGCTCCAGGGTGTTTTCAGTTACCCACAGCTGGAGTTTTCAGCTGCGTTCACAATAATGATCTACTAACAGAGTGCTTGTTCTGTAGCAGATTAGCTTATTTTAACCTCCTAACAACCCAGTGAGGCCGTTACTATGGTTACCGCAATTAGAAGGTAAGTGGAGAAGCCAGGATTAAAACCCAGTAGTGTGGCTTCCAAGCTCATGACCTTGTCCCAGAGCTGCCAGGCCGCTTGTGGCTGCCCCAGGACACTATGTGGCCTTAAATGCACAGCACCGCTTTGGCCCCAGGTGATTCTCTTTCTTGCATTGAATTTGATTGTTGTGTGTTAGATGTATGCTCATGCATGTGTGTGCATTTATGAACATCAGTATGTACAAATGTACATATGTATAAATACAACATTTTCCCTGCCTCTTCCCCTTGTTCTCTGAGTGTCTGTACCATGTCTGCTTCTGTCAAGGCTGCCATCCTGACCTCTGGGTAAACATCCCTTCCTGGTTCTGAATTAGTGACCTTCCCGAATGGTTTTTAGGTGCACAGACATTTTATCTTCTTATTTTAATGTAGTTTTAACATTTTATGCAATTCCATCATGAATCTTCCAACAGAAAAGGTCAGGCAGCCCATCTCTCTGCTTATTGTGGGATTACAGCCAAACCAAGAACAACATTCTTTGTTTTTATTAGCAAGGGTACAACCTCCTTCATTATTTCAACCAAATACAACTTCCTACTGTGGTGCAGATTGCCCTTAAATTATTAACTAATTATTGGCCTACAGAATTATAAACAGGATCCTAGATTATATGTTTAGAGCTGGTTATTTCCTGTTCAACAGTATCATTCCAGTTTCTCTTGTTGAAATACTCTGGATGTGAAATAGGAAAAAGATTAGAAACAAAATGTATTTATTTGCTGAAATACCATAGGATTTACAAGTTCATTCATTCCATAATGGTCCAAATGAGTCCAGGAATGGTGAGGTTTTTAGCAAGACATCATTTGTTTGAAGTATACGCCTGTGCAAACCTGCATGTTTGAACAAACATGTGCACTCATTCATTGTGATTTCAACTGGTTCTAAGTAGGAGAAAGGAGAGAGAATACTTGCCCCTACTGCCCCTGAAGGCAGAGATGCTCAGTATGGCTCAGTAGATAAGTTCCTCTGATAACCAGATTGTGCCATTAATGAAATTAGTTGAAAACCTGTGATCTGCTTTTATTTTGTTTATCTAGAAGCTCTTATCTGTATGCAACATGGAACTCCCTAGCAAACACGAGGCCTCTTTCCAAAAGTGGGCAAAAACAATAAAAGTCATTTTTTCATAAGTTTGTGAAAAAACACTCTTCTCTTTTCTCACTATAAGAAGGTCTAGAAAGCATTTGGGGCTTTCCATACCAGAGGTGTTTAGATTGGCCCTGGCAATTAGAGCATTGTTTACCACATTTTATCGAACTTTTATTCACAAGGATGTGTACTATTAATAGCAAGGCACATGTAAAGGGGAATAAATGTGTGGTGATGGCCACCCCCTAGGAATCTGATAATAGTGCACATAACATACAGAGCTGGGTGTACATTCTTGAATCCAGGCCTGCAGATTGCACCAAAAGAAGTCTTGCCTCTCTAAAAATGATGATGCGGATGCTTTTGTAAAGTACTTTGAGCTTAATTTAGTTTTGAAATCCTATGAAATTTATTGAAAGTTAGGCAAGTCAGCAATATTCCTGTTCTCTAAACATAACAGATATTACCAATAACTTGAAGGGCCTAATCAGTTTAGAAATACTTCACTAGATCTAGAGATGATCAACTGATAGGCTTTCCTGACCCTTAATTCTGAACATATTCACAAAGTTGTTTTTAACTTAAAACTTAGACACAGAACAGTAAGTCGGGAAATCATTGGGGAAATGTGTCTCTGTGTTTCATTCTATGTCCGTTCACACTTTTATCTGGCTAAATTAGACGTTTATCTGGCTAAATTAGAAGACAAAATGTGACAGTGTTAATAAAATCTGTGAAGTTATAATTACATGTGTCCTCACACTTTCTTCCTATCAGTCACTCTGAGTCCCTGTTACAGTTGTACTCTTGCTTTGTAGAATAAGGTGTTGAGGGATGGGGTGTTTTGCCTGTATCCCTTCACCTCTAAAGCAGGTGTGTATGAGCATAGGCTTACGTGAGTGGAGGGTTCTCTTTAGCTCCTAAACTATTTCAGTGATCCACACTTTCCCAGTGGCCTACCTTGATGTCTCATGAACTCAGATAATTGATCATGATGATGAACTTTTGTCCCCATTGGACATGGTGACCTCCCCATTGGACATGGAGGAACATTTGACTTCTTTGTAGTTCGAATTCTATTTGTTCTTAATAATAAAAACCCAGAGTCAGATATTGGGGTAAATGCTGAAAGATCAGAGAAGTAATGGAGTCAACCACTAGAGAAACCTTTACCTCTACCAAATCCTCAGACCAAAGTGGGCAAGATCTTGTCTCCACGAATTCTCAGACTGAGTGCGTGATCCTGTCTCTAGGAATCATCAGACTGAATGGGCGATCCTGTCCCTCGGAATCCTCAGACTGAATGCAATGAGCTCCAATCTTCTCTTGCCTTATTCCTCTCTCGGCCTAGCCATACCACTCCTGTCTCACCTCCATAGTGCTGGGATTAAAGGCTTGTGACTCTCAAGATGTGAGTCACCACTGCCTGACTCTGGTTTTTTTTAGACTGAATCAATCTCATATAGCCCAGGGTGGCACTGAACTCTAGAACCTACCTGCTACTGCCTCCTGAGTGCTGGGATCAAAGGTGTGTGCCACCACTGACTGGTCTCAATGGCTAGCTAGTGGCTAGCTCTGCACTGGCAAGCTCTATCTGTTAAAGCACAAACAGAGTGTCACCACACTTCCTCCTTGTTCTGAGTTTGTCCTGCCTCTCAGTGGGTCCTTGGAAGCCTTCTTCTCCTTCACAACCGCTTTCTCGCCTACCACTCAGCAGTCTTCATGCAGCATTTGCTGGGTGTGCTCCAACTGTAGTTGCGCCAATTTTACTTTCTATCAGTGTATTCGTTTCATACAGTTGATTGATCATCCTGTTATATGTTGTTTACAGGGATTTCTGTTTGAGGTTCTGAAAAGGCAGCTCATGGCTCTTATGGGGCAACTTGATAGAATCTTGCTTAGAACATGCATATTATAATACCCTTACACACACACACACACACACACACACACACACACACACACACACACAAAGAAAAGAAAAGGGATGGAAGAGTTTTCCAGGCTTCTAAAACTTTTTATGGGTCTCTTTTTAAAATATATTATGTGCTTTCCCAACTTTTAAATAGACTATCTTGAACATAAGGCAATCTTTACTTGATTGCTTAAGGTTATCAACAACATCAGTTACTGCTGGAGTTGTAATATAATGGTGCCTTGAAGAGCTATTGAGGTGTGCAAAGCTATCTGATCATACAGTAAATGCAGGCAATAGCCTGTTCTTTTAGATTTCACAGTACAATGTTTCTCATGTTTGCAGCCATTGCCTCCCTCTCTTCTTCTTCCTCTTCCTCCTCCCTCCCTCTTTTTCTTCTTTTAAAGCTACTGTCACTGTATTTGACTCTAGGAGCTGTTTCTTGCTCAGCTTCCATTTCTGAGTTCTTCTTTCTGATCTTTACTAGCCAGAAAGCTAGGTCATTATGATTGTTAGACAAAATGCAAGCAAAGCTCTACAAAGAGCCCTGTCCTACAAGTAAAGTATGCAGACAGTGCAGGAACCATTCTTGAAGCTGCGATATTGTGGGACCAGAGTATAAAGAATTAAGTCACTTGGTCTAGTCCTTCTAATGTACAGATGAAGGATGTGCTGTTGTGATTGACCTGTCTACAGTCACACTATCACTTACACATTCAGGACCAGCATTACTCTCAGTTTAATAATCAGCTTCTCCATTAGTCTGGATTCATCCGAGGAGCGGAACTCTAGTGGAGTGAATATATATTATAAAGGAGATGTATGAGATTGGCTGGTACGGTTGGGGCTGGGTAGTCAGCTGTGACTGTTTGGACAGTGGAGAGACTGAGAACCTGGTGACTGCTCAGCCCACAAGGCTGGATGCCCCAGCACTCACAGTCTGGCATTGCAGGCTCCTGCAGAGCCCTGGTCTTCAGTCCGCATTGGAAGATCGAAACTGTTCTGATGTCAGTACGGAATGGCGGCGGCGGCAGTAGGGTGGATGTACTCACCAGCAAGGAGTGAAGGTGGGCAAGCAAGAGCAGCACCGCTGTTCTCTCAGACCTCCTTGTACGTGGGCTGCTGTGGGAGGTGCTGCTCACTGGGTGACAGTCGTGTCGTGTCGTGTGTGCCTCCAGTGCTCGGGAAATGCCCTCACAAACTCACCCACCAGAGGTCATTTACTCGATTATAGTTCCAGGCGTGTTGACAACCAAGTTTAATCATTCCAGCTTCCAATCTGTGGTCTTCTATAAATGGAGTGTCAGGAACTTTGATTTATTTAGGTGGTTATTATTTTATAGATAGATAAATCTATGACTATGTAAATATATATCTCAAACATGAATGTCAGTAACTGATAATGTTTAATATGTTTATAGATGTACTCCTGCCTGCTTTTATACATTACAGGGCATTGACTATCCAGCATTGACGTTGCTTGCATGTGCATGTATGACAACCTCTGATTAAAGCTGGAGAAAGAGAAAAGAAGTGAGTTTAGAGGGAAGGAGATCTAACCTAACTAACTGCGCATCCCGTGCCCTGCTCATTGAGTACAACTGTGACTCACATTCAAATCATGACAGTAACGAAACATTACCTTAGGCTGTTTGAATTGTGTTTCATTTTGGCTAATTCTCTCTGTACTCTTTTACAGCTTGCTGATTTTCTCTTTATTGTGTTTCTCCTACGACATGTCTGATTTTTTGTTTTTAACTTTATTGTGAATGTCTCACGGAAATTCTGTTGTCTTCCAAATATCTTGTTTTGTTTTTTTCTGAAAATAATGTCTTCCTTTTTAAAAAATATGTTAGGATCTTTATTTTTTCAGGAACTTTAAATCTACTTGTTCTATAGTCTGTGTTTAGTAATTCTAGTTGAAAGCATCTTACTGTCTTACTCTGTTTTTTGTTTTTTGTTTTTCTGATTCTGGTTAAGGTCATTGATTGCCTTATGTGTCTTGTAAGTCTGGTTGACAATAGAGATCTGTCAGTGGTTTGCTTGAGAGCGAGTCTTTTCAGAAACCTCTTTTATTGGCTGTAGTCCAATGCTCCCAGTCTAAGGTGTCTACTTTGTTTCTCCTTTAGTTTGAGGGTCCTGGAGCACAGCTTTAGAAATTCTGACCTTAGCTGTGTCAGAGTAGCCTATCCATCCATAGTCCTGACCCCTGCCTGCAGGAAATCTGATCTAACACTTCCCTAAGCTGGGGACATTTTAGATGTAAACTGCAGCAGTGGTCTTTCTTATTTCACCCTGAATGAACCAGTCCCTTAACCCTGTTTGGAAATGATGTCATCTCGTCCCTCTGAAGGAGCAACAGAAGACAACTGGATAGAACTGACTGCATGGGGCAGCTGTTCTGCTGGGAGCAACAGTGAAGACAGAGTCCATTGTCTTCTCTGTCCTCCCCCTGGGGACCTGGAGGGACCGCCTCAGCCTTGTCCAGATAACTCCTGCCTCTACAGAGCAGCCCACAGGCCCCTGGTCTCAGGACCTGCGCCTTTCCAGCAGTGCCTTGTTACTGAGCTCTACAGGCTTAGTTTTGAGCAGCAGACCGTGGGATGTGTATCTAGGAAGGGCTTTTTGTCCTGTTTTCATATTCCCCCTTACTGGTTTATTTTTCTCTTAGAATTTGTCTTCCAATAAGATAAGGGTTCAAGAGCTTTTGTTAAAGAGGTCAGTGCCACACTTAGAACTCTGAACTGTTTCAGATGAACTTTGTCTACACAGCACAAAAAAGTCTGTAATACTAGAAAAGGAGATGAGGGTGTATAGAAAATAAATGTGAGCACATTACCAAAGATGCCAGGAGTACAAAGCTTAGGGGTCTGTTGGTGATATAAATATGTAGTAGTTTAAAAAATACCTAACATTATTCTGTGACACTACTTCTGTCTGATATCCAGGTGGCTGGCACAGGCTGTGTTCTGGTGATTTATACAGAAGCCTGTAATAAAATGTAGCCTGAAGTCATGCTGCTGGGCACCATTCCTTTTCCCATGAACAGTTCTGGAACTAAAACCTCACAGCAGACCTGGGAAAGTGTCTCTGTCCCAGTGTATGCCTGGCCTTGGTGGCTGCCATTCGGGCTTCTTACCTCAGGGTGTCCTTGTGATGCTGGGGGTGGACAGGTTGTAGGCTGATTTTATCAGAGCCATCGAAGAGCCTCCTAGAAGGTGTAGTACAGTTTTAAGGGATGAAAAAATCATACTCTCTGTGAGAGCTGTGGTCAGGCAGGTGGAGAGGAAGCGATCAACCTCATTTTGGTAACTGCTTGATTGATACACATGCTTGATTTATAGCCAAAGGCTTCTAATACTTTCTGCTCAAGTTGACCCCACTTTCCTCAAACTGCATGCCTTCCCATTGTGGGAAGAACTTGCATCTGCCAACAGATAATCGCATGGCTGGAGTGGCTGTGTGTACCGCTTGTCCAAAGGAGCCCTTTCCGGCTTTGCTCTCAGGAGTTAGACAAGGAACCCATGGGGAAATGCTGTTTCTTCACAGCCAGCCCACATGTGACCAGTTCATTTTTTCAAGTCACTTGTCAGAAAAGTGACTCTTTGGGGGACAGAAGGGTATAGTGTAGAAAGGCCTGCTGTATGGGGACAGGGGAATGGAGATTGTCTATACTTTTGAAGAAAGTGAGCATGAAGCTATTTTTATCATCTGTGCCATATCTAGAAGATGTGAGACATTTGGGGTGGGTTTTGTGGGATTCTTTGTTCACACTATGTAGTTGTGGTCTGTCTGAGGCCTCTGGATAGCCCTTCCTAAGGTGGACACTATCGTGTGCCTTCAGCTCCATGCTTAGCACTGGGGGCTGGGGAAGATCTGGCTGTCTTCTGTACTATGCCATCTTGGGGAATGTTTTCCCTCATCTCTTTTTACAGCCTTGGCAAAGCTAAGAAATCATTTTGCCTTGGCATCCAGAGATGGCAAACGTGGGCTGGATGATTCTGGCAGAGTTAGGTAATTGGGCTGTCCTCCTCAAAGAGCATTCTGTTCCTCATGGCACAGAGTTGTTGCTAGTGAGCCTGATGCCTCTCAGCCTTCCACATCCAGCCACGTCCTTGGAGAAAAGACTAGAGCTGGCAGGAACAAGGTAGAAATGAAAATACACTAGTGTTTCCAGGAGCCTTAAAATACTCCGTTCCAAATGTTGATGCTTGAGTCTCCTCTCACAGGTATAGAAGCAAGAATGGGAATCAAGGGTCCCTGTCATTCATGCTCTGCAGCCTCCTTACAGATCAAAACAAGTGTGAATTTATGACTGTCAGACTCCCATGCCACACCAGGGAGCACCAACCCCACTTGGAGGTGAGGCAGCTGAGGCTTGATGTACCCAGTGACATAGGGAGGCCGGCAACCTACCTAAAAGTACGGGTAGGAATTGCCTTGCTGCCAGTCTTAGCATAAAGTACCAGACTGGGTTGCCTTCTGCAGCATTTGTTAATTGTTCATTTCCAAAAAACATAATAGGGAATTTTTTTTACAGCCTTTGTAAACCTTTAAGATCCGGAAGCCATTCATCACCACCTTTGTTTATTCTTCACAGCCAGCTAGCCGACTCATTTACCTGAGTTCTTATTCCCTTCTGTTTTACATCTATGCAGAGAAATTCATGTCCGTGAAAGCACCTCCTAAATTCTCAAGTGGCACGTAGATTTCATTTGGTGTTACTATAATATTCAGTTCTTGACTTTTCATCATTAAAATATAAACACTTTCATTTTATCATGGCAAATAGGATGGTGGAGGTAAATTCCTACTACTCTCCTGAAATAACTTAAGACAGCACAGTAAGTCATGAGTAATAGTTAATACTAAAATTTCAACAACAGAAACTGTAACCCCTTTCCTTCAGAAAAGCACAAATTGGAAAATGTACATACATATTCACATAGTGAGGCAACAGAATGAAAGAGTATCAATAGAAAATAAGCTTTCCTATAACCTTGGGGGAAGCTGTGTGTATTTTATTTCTGTTTAAATTTTGTTTTGTTTTTCATTATTTATATGTGCTTTTGTGTCGCATGAGTGAGTCACAGGGTGCAGGTGCCCTGGGAGGCCAGAGTCATTGGATTCCCCTGGAGCTGGGGTTGCACGTGCTTGTGAGTGTCCTCAGGTTCTGTGCTGCAAGAGCAATACAGGTACACACTCTTAGTGGTTGAGCCGTCATTCCAACTCTGGTAAATGTGTTTCCAACCAGAAAAGATATAGCTGGTAAGATAATAGTTCTTAGGGGAGGGAATGGAAGGAAGTAATGGGAGTAACTTTAATCCAAATATGTATCCAAGTGTGAATGCAGGTAAAATATGCTTTAAAAGAATTAATTTTCTTTTTGTATTCATAAAACTTATACATGGTTACTTATATGTAGGATTTTTAGGTTCTATATAGATGTAGAATTCTCTGTTCACAAATATTTTTTGTTCCATTTTAATGAGAGTTGCAACATACTTCATCACCTATATAGGGGCTTTAATATATCCTGTAACTTTATTGAGTCTATGATGTAGGACAGTTTTGATAGATACAGTTAGTATATAAGATGCTTTCATTTCCAACCCTTATTTTTAGCAACAGTGAATAGAATCTTCAGGTACTCTTGTGATTTACAAGTTAGCAGCAGGCCAGGCAGTCCCTCCTCCTCCAGCTCTGTGTCCTGCTCTGTGTGGTGTGGGTATCTTGTCACATCTCACTGTCCTCTAAGGTGGGATCTCCTCCTCCCCCAACATTTTTATTTAGAAGCATTCACATTTATAGAAAATCTGAGAGAACAGTACAGTGAATATTCTTCTTGCACCTCTATTGTCCCTGCTTTTAGAGCCATTGCAGAGTAAGTTACAGATACCATTACACTTTATTTCTAAATATTTTTAAGTTACAGATACCATAACACTTTATTTCTAAATATTTCAGTATCTGTCACGGGAGGTGGAGGGAGGCATTTCTCATGTATAGATTCCTGTTGATGTCACACTCAGAAAAACTAACCTAGATGCAGTGTCATCATTTGGCAGTTCATATCTGTATCTTTTGTTTTCCCTTTCCAGAATCTAGTCAGAGGTTGTACATTGCAGTTAGCTGTGATAGTTCTGTAGTCTTGTTTTTTCTTTTCTTCTCTCTCCTCTTCTTCACTCTTTCCTTTGCCTTTTTTTTCCTTCACAAATTGATATTTTTTAAAAATGTCCAGGCCAGCTATTTTGCCTTATTGTATACTGTTGAATCATCCATAACTAGCACATATTAGTGCCCACTGGAAGCTAGGTATGTGCACACACCTCCACCTCTGCTTTCCCTTAAATTTCCATGACTTTTGTGTCTCCATGGAAGCATCTGGAAAGTCATTTGACTCTTCCAAAGCCTCACTTCCCAGGACATCCCTGGGCTGCTGATATCTCAGGTGCAGTTTTTGGTAGGAAGGCTTCTATATTCATAGGTTTTGTCCTCCCGGCCCTTACTCATCATGATAGTGGGTACCTAGCTGCTCTTTTTTCTTAGCGTTTGGCTGATTCGAGCCAGTTGTTTCTTTCTTAGCCACAATCAAATCTTTCAACTTAATACTGAGCTAATCTATATAAGGAAGAAAGCAAATCTTGACTTGAATCTTTAGAGCACGTCACTCCTCACATAGCTGTTTCTTATCACCCTTTACTGTACTTGAGATTTCAATGATGTGACACAGTTTGTCATTCCACACGGTCTCTCTAGGTGTAGAGTCTCATTTGTAAAGTTGGGGACAAGTCAGAAAAGTTAGAATTCTGTGTGGGGGCACATATGAAGTGAAGAGGTTTATACATTTTAGCCTTTCCCCATGGAAGTAATCTATTAAAGTTTTAAGTGAGGACAATGAGAATGACAAATATTCATAAACTAAATAGAGAGAAGTAGTTCTGCATTAAAGTCTTGGCCCCATCCCAAAATTTATCAAAAAGAACAATTTATTTTTATTTTTATTTGGTTGGCTGGCTGGTTTTCTGTTTTCCCCTTGATTCCCAATGCCTTATCTGTGCCTTTTCTCCAAGAACTCATTGCATTTCAAAAGCAACTGCCTACTACTTTAGAAGAGGAAGTCACAGCTGTGTGGCCACAGTGGGCAGTGTTGGGGAAGGCAGGAGCACATGTCTAGCTTGTTAGAAATTCATTTCTTTTGCTTGAGAGTGGTAGCTTTTCCTGCCACAGGTGAGCATACAATGTTATTCAAGGAAACGTTGTTTCACTACAAAGACAGAAAATGATACAAGGCAGCCTCCCCATGCACTGTGAAATATGGTCCCTGTTCTGCTGGAGGTAGCTAGAGATTATCACAAAAGGTGCTGGTTATCCTTTAAGGGGAAATGGTGTGTTGGCATAATACATACTCATGACAGCTGTCATACCTTGCAGCGGGTCCAGATTTCAGGCTAATGACTCTCTGGAGCTGGCTTAACCTTTTCCAGTTAGATTCCCTGGGTATCATTGAAAAGTTTGCAAACGAAGGACCCACATTTGCTTTTATTAGAGCCCCCTTTCTGAAACCAGTGTTTCCAATTGTCTACTGGGACAAATGTCTTTCATTTTGATGTATGGGGCAATCTTGCAAAATAATCTTCCCTCAGAAGATGAGGAAACAGACCTGGAGAGGTCAGGTGACTTGTAAAGATCATATAACAATTGCAACTGATGATTGAGTCCAGTCAGTAGTGGCACATGCCTTTAGTCCCAGTACTCAGGAGGTGGAGGCAGAGGCAGGTGGATCTCTGAGTTTGAGGCCAACCTGATCTACAGAGTGAGTTCCAGGACAGCCAGGGCTAAAGAAAACCTGTCTTGAACCCTCCCCCTCCACTCCACAAAACAAGATACTCAGATTCAGGTCTGTCTGATTCAGTTTGTAAAAGTCTGGGTAGTACCCAATTAGTAACTGCTGAAGACCTGTGACAATATAAGAAAACCAGTATACCCAGTTTTGTGTTTTACTTGTTGCCAGCCACTCTGACTTTCCCATCTAACTTGGCCAACTGGCCAACAATGACACTACACCAATGACTTCCAACACCAACAGGAAACCAAATAGCCATATAGTTGAAAGTTTTCTGTGCCGCACCCGTCCCTCTGGATTGGTTTCTCTCCCACCCGCTGGTCCCCGCAGTCGCTTATAAAGTAATCATTTAGAGGGTTAATATTAATTAGAATTGTTTGACCAATGGCGCAAGCTATTATTGGCTAGCTCTTACATTCAGATTAACCCATTTCTAATAATGTGTGTATCTCCACCTGGCCCGCTGCTTACTGTAGATGCTCTGACATCTTTGTCCTCCAGTGGCACTGGTTTCTCCTCGATTCTACAGTCTTTTCCCTGTGTCTCTGCATGGATGTCCCGCCTAGCTATTTTCTGCCCTGCCATAAGCCAACCATATTCACAGCATAGAGAAGGACATCCCGCAACATAGCCAGGCAGTGTTGTGTGAGAACTCCCTTTCTTAAAAAAAAAAACAAAACTCCAAGTAGGGACAGGCCCAGCGCTGACATAGGCCACAGGATTGCTTCCCTGTGCTCACATCCCTTCCCCCACCCCAGGTTAATGTCAGACTTTAGTACCCTGTGACCTAGGAAAGAGCAGGAGCTCCTGCTCCAGTGCTCACAGCCAGGCTCGCTGGCTCTGGGATACCTGAGCTTGCTAGTTGGCAGAGAGAGGCTAGTTTCCCTCATCTGACTCCCCGTGAGGATCGGAGTTAGTACAAGATGGCTGGAAATAGAGGGAGCAGTGGAGCTGGGCCATTGGAACTCCAAGTCACAAGGCCTCTTTCCACAGGAGCCCTGGCCCTTGTGATGGGTGTGTGATGCTCCCCTTTGTAAAGAGGAGCTTACATAGAGGGGCCTAGCATGCTTGTGCTAACCCCAAAGAACAAATGCAAGCTGTGCGAGTGTCCTCATGCATGTATCTAGTGACTGTATACCAAGCAGTGCTTTGAGTGGTAAAGTTCCAAATTAAAATTATCTTCACTGACTGACCAGTTTAGCAAGTCTATTTATGGTAGCAGAGAGCTTTTGTAATTGTTTAGGGGTTGATGGAAGGTCTCAGTGGTGAGGAGAGGTACAGGGATGAGGAAGTGGGAAACATTTCTTCTATGGTGATAAAACATTTCATGTGGCAGCTTGCTTTGAATATGAATCAAGGAGTTCTTGCTTTGAAACAAATTTATGGTTAGCAGGAAGATAAAGACCCATTTTACTGCCTTATTTTTACTTAATAAATCTTAATTACTTTCTCTCCATAAATTAAAACATTTACCATGTTATATCCTAATTATCAGATGTGTCATATATAGCATAAATTTCACAGAATAATTGCCATTTGGGCTTTTGGGGAGACACTGCTCTATAGTCTTCTTTTTAATGCTTCAGTAGCTTTCAGTGGAGACACAGGCTTGCTGTGTTACCTCAACTTTCAAAGGTACTGATGGCACTGCCTGAACTGTGGGCGTTCTAGCATTGTGAGCTCACCAGGCCAAGGCAGAGTAGACTCCACAGAGGAACGGTGTGAGGTGCAGACTGTTTTGAAAAACATGTGTTTTTTTCCTTTGAAATACACCCCAGATATTTTCCAGGAAAGGTCCTAGAGATGGTTTAATGAGCTGTATTTATAATTAATATATGTTCCATAAAAATACGCAAATCCTAGAGAATTTACTTGAGTAGGTATGAACCTTTATTCCTTCAATTTGTTTAGCAACTCTTTTCCTAGTCCTAGATGCAGACTCAGAGTTCACTCAGTTCAAGCCAGGTGCAGTAGTTACATATATTACATCATTTTCATTCAGTATGTGAAAAAAGAGCCCACTGGATTTGTAGTTTTATGTTGACCAGACAGACTTGAGAGTGCAGTATGTATTTATTTATCAAAAGAAGAAGTCATAGAAATAGATGGAGAAATGTATGTGCTTGCTGTTACAGTCAAAGCCTGCATGTTCTCAGACCCACGCCTTCCATGTACTTGCTCTTCCTGGTACAGAGCTAGGGCCCATATCAGCTGACTCTTGGCCGAATTTGACCAGCAGGATGCTTTTGCTGAAAGATGGCAGCTAGGAGGAAGGAAGTAATGAGTGCCTTTCCTTCCTTCTCTGCCTCTGCTGGCATCTCCCCCTCTGTCTCTGTCTCTGTCTCTGTCTCTCTCTGTCTCTGTCTCTCTCTCTCTGTTTCTCTCTGTCTCTCTGTCTCTGTGTGTGTGTGTGTGTGTGTGTGTGTGTGTGTGTGTGTGTGTGTGTGTGTGGTGGGATCTTCTTTTGTGATTCCAGCTCCTGGGATGCTGATCCATCGTGTTCCCAGTGTTCTCCAGTAGCCCTACCCTTCTTCCCTGTCCCTGCAGCCCTAGGATAGGGGTGGCTTTTTGCTGTGGAGAATGCCCCTAGCTGTCTCACTGTGCCCTCTTTGACATTTTCACCCTTTTGTCATCTCTGTAATTAAGTCTTTGTCTTAATTTGTTCTATTTTACATGCTAAGAGTATTTTCCATTTCCCAACTGAGACATTTCTAGAACAGCTTTGCTTTTATCTCATAGGTATCGTTGTTGGGGTGTTGATAAAAGGAATGTTAAATTATTCATTATCTTAGCTAATGTTTAATCAGTTTGGTATTATATTTAGGTGAAAGAAGAACCAAGCAAGCAGAATGATTTGATTGTCCTCTGGGAATTCAGCTTGGGAAGGAGGTGGTGCTTCCCTGAGGGCAGTGGGAGCCAAAAAGGAGTGCTTGTATTGCAGTGGTGATTTGTAAGATCTTACACATCCAGGGATCTTGTAGAAGCAGCAGTTTGTACTGAGGAGCACATTAGTGTGGCCAAATGAAGTGTGTTGGGCTGGTGTAGTGGGCCTAGAGGGGCCAGAGGGCAGCTGATCCACATGGAGGGCTCTGAAGAGCCTCTGTGTACTTGACCTTCAGCCTTTGGTGATGGGGAGTAGTCAAGCTGAACTTTAAGATGAGCAAGTATCTGAACACACTGAGTCTAACAAAGAATATTCTTGGAGGGATGGAGAGAAGACTTTGCAGGGAGCCTCTGGCCAGGTGAGGGGGCAGAAACCTTGGTGGAGAGGTTGGGTGGACTTTGGCTAGAGCCCTAGATTACCAGAAGATACAGGAGGGAAATTAGGATACACTGAGGAATTTGGTGATTGCTTTGCATGTGCCTGGCATTGCATCTGGTGAAGTTTGTGGTACTCATGGAACAAGACATGCCTGTTTAGTAAAGCAAAATGAATTTCCAGACTAGAAGACTTTATCATATTGGGGTCACAGCCTCTTTTTGGAGGTCCCAAGCATGTTTTTGGGTAGTTTATGCTGCTGTATGGCTGGGTATGTTTTAGGTTATAAAAAATTATGGTTGCAGCGCCGCTCATGTTTTACAGAGAAGCCAAATCAGTGGTTCTTTCCAAGAACCGTCCAGTACTCCTGCTCAGTCCCACCACTCCGGATCCTCTTTTCCAGGCTCACTCCTCACCCCCTGCCTCTCTGTTTTAGTCATGGAATTTTTTGACTGTCCTGGTACAGACTGTGTATTTCATTCCCCACTCCAACCTGTCATAGTTTCCTTATTATCTGATGAAAGAATTATTTTTCTAGCTGAGTAGTCATAGTATGAGTTCTCATGTCAGAAGTCTACCAGTGGGACAATCTCTGCTAATTTATAAAATTCACAAAATCACTAGACCTCCATAGATCAAAGAATGAATACTGAGTGTTTCAGAAAGTTGAACATAGCACCCGTGGAGCTGAGCATTTGGAAACAGATCTATAGATATAGAACCTGGTAAGAAATAAAACATCAGAGACAGCACCTGCCTTAAGTGGTCTACAATGAGTTTTTTGGAGGGTGATGCTCTGGAGCTGTGGTAGATGTTGGTAGTTTTAAGAGCTAAAACTAACTTGATCTATTCCTTGAACGATTCAGAGTTGAGTGTGGTGATTGAAAATCTGGATTTTGGAGTCTGACTCTTGTTCTGCAATATTGTGGCCAATGACCTCATCTTGATACTTCCCTTCATTATCCATAATGAGATCATATCAGTGTCCACCTTCAGATTACTAGTAGGACAACATGACAAACGTGTGCAATACACACAGCAGTCCTCCTGAAATACCACCAGGACACCAAAGAGGAGTCTCTGAAGGTTCAGCTTAGAAAGGTGTGTGTATGAGAACCAGGGACTGGGCTAACCCTTTAGTCTATAGAGTCACTGAAAGAAAATTCTGGAGCATGCTTTCTTCAGGACAAGTTGGTTGTTTGAATCCTCAGGTTACTGCTTTGATCATATTACAAATAGTCACTTTGTCCCTTAGAGAACGTCCAGAAATGAGTTCAAAGGCCAGAAGGTGGCGGGTAACGCTTAGAAAGAGACTCAGATGTCACTGCCTCTGTGAAGCTTTCTTGTTACCTTCGTCCTCATTTGAGTTCACTAGTCATGGGCCTCTCTTCATGTTCTGGCAAACAGTCCGAGATAGAAAGAGGAGCAAGAGTGCCCATCCTCATGAGATTTGTGACTTTGTTTACATGTGTCGACGTGGAACAGATTCAGTCCACTGTGATGCAGCCCAGGTGGAGTGCATAGAAGGCAGGATGGTAGCTGGCTTGCAGACATTGTGACAGCTCTGAGATGTTGCGGAGCAGAATGAGAGCCAGAGTCTGCAGGTTTGTATAGGACTGACCTATGAGTAAGGGAAGGGAATAGTAAGACATGGCATTGTGAACATAGGAAGGAGCCAGAACATGCCAGAGCCTGACTTTTTATCTTGGGGATGTTTGGACCGATGAAAGACATTAGGTAGCAAAATGCCACAGGATCCATTTTTAACAGTGTGACCCTGGGGAGGAATATAGACGTGAAAAAGGCAGCTTTGTCTCGTCCTCCCAGGTTGATCAAGGACTGAACAGGGATAGAGTTCTATTCATCTCCGTGTCCCTGATGTTTGGTACATCATAAACATTCAGGAAATATTTTGGACTGAAGATCAAGTTGAATTTCTTCTTTTTTCATTCTATCCTCAGAACATGCTGACCTGGCCTTCCATCTGTCACAAGCAGCTTGACTAAGATCATAATAAATTCTCTTTTCTTGGCATTCTTTTAACTGGCACTCTGTTTACTAGCCCCCTGTGCAACTGTAGTATGGTGAAGATTGATGTTTATAATTCTGACCCTGAAGTCCTTCAAGGCTCCTAAATCATCAGAAAAAGATTAAAATACAGTCAATATCACTCTAATGTTTGTGTGTTTTACCGCATTCTTATGCTTTGGAAATTGATGGCTTTTCAAGTGCCTGTGTACTTGATAAATACACAGTGAGAATCTGAGATCATCCACAACTCCAGACTCTCCTGGTGCCAGGACAGGCCACTTACTATGCGTGCTCAGAACAGAATGACTTGGGTTCTCTCCATGCCTAGGGGTAGAAAGCATGTTGGACCAAAATGTAAGAGAAGCATAAGTTGGAAAGCCAGTAGGAGGAAGCCAGCAAATCAGGTGTATCTCAGAGAAGGAAGGAGTGTACACAGCTATGCTGTGTCCCAGCCTCAGGAAGTGCACATCTCAGTGCTAGGGCCCCAGCACCACAGCCTATGTGCCTTGACTCTGTCAGCGGACTCAGATTGCACAGGGCTCTCCAGCAGCTCTGTTGATTTGTATTGTGTTAACAATGGTTCCATGAGATGTCAGACTCCGACAAGTAAAAGCACATGATAATTAGATCATCCTGGTCCCTCTGCATATCTTCCTTGAAAGCCATTATTATTGCAGGGCTGACAGTATCATGAGACCCAGAATGAAGAATTGGGAGATGCTGGGAGATGGCTCTGTTGGTGACTTTCTTAAAGGGGTCTGATGTTTTCTCTAGGGGTAATTTGAGGTTTTGGGGGATATATATTGCTGTCATTAGAAATACACCTATGTTTTGTTGTACAATTTACTTTCTAGCCTGTTTGGTCATAAATTGTCATCTCAGTTGAGAAAGCCAGTCCCTGAGTCACAGGAATTGAGCTTGCCAAAGGCAAGGACATGTGTACCTTCAGAGCTGGTTTCACCTGTCACTTGGGCTCCTTAGCCAGATCTGAGGCCTCTTTGGAGGCACTTAGTTTTTTCTTCACTGAAATACTGGGATGGTGCTAATTTCCTTCTTTATAGGGTTGCTGTAAAAGCTGAGTAAAATAGTTAATGTGAAAAACTCTCACGGGAAGCATTACCTCCACTAACATAGTAGATATAAATACTGTCATAAGCTAAATATAATATTGCAGAGCAATGCCAACTGTACCAGAGAATGCCACACACCTTCCCTTTAGAACATCCTCATAGATTTTCCAAAATACAGTGGCTTGTTGATGAGCCATTGAATCCCTGCAGTGGGGTCAGTAGGTATCCAGGTGTTACATTGTCCAATCTACCAGGTTGCATCACACCCTCTTTGGAGAATTGAGGTACCTTGTCACTAGATATTCAGAGCAGAAGTTGAACATGGACCTGGTTCCAGAACTTAGCTGTCTCCTTTACTGTGTTACCGAGTCATTATCTAGTTCATAACCTGCAAAACTCCACAACTCTGTTCCTGACCTTGGGGGGGGGCATTGGCTTGTCTTGGGGCCAGTGGAACCTGAGAGCTCCAGGAACCCTGCCAAGCCCAGAGCACAAGGCAGTGAGAGCACTCTCTGAGGGAGGTGGCCATGCCAGAGGAGGCAGTGTCCCAGCCCCTGACAAAATCACTGTGGCCATGTTGTTCCTAAAAGTTTGTTCTTTCTTATGCCAGTGTTCAGCCACCCCATCAGCCCCTTGGGTCCCACCTGTGCCTCTCCATGCCAACTTCACTACAGCAGGGAGCTGTAGACCTGGGACCCTGCTCTCACAGATCACTGCCCACACAGCTCCTAATCTGTTTGCAGAGAGGGATAGGGGATTTAGTCCATGTAGCGATGCTCGACTGAGTATTCGAAACTCTTTTCTCTGATGCTGTATACTGGGGAAAGGACCCTGGGATGGAGGTTTATTAAGTGCCCAATGGAACCCACTGTTGCATACATGATTAGTTTGTTCAATATTTTTGTGGTTCACTGTCAGCTTGTGAAGCAGAACTGACCACAGAGAACCAGAGATAACAGACTACTGAAGGAAGCCGTCAGGGTAGGAGGGAAGCAGCTGTGTGGCCTGTGGTTCTAAAGAAGCTTGTGCTGTGTTTGTGAAGGTTCTCAACAGGAGGTGTGTAGAAGCTGCCGTGATGACTGGCTTGGCGCTCAACTGCCACATAAACAAGAAGTCCTCGTTTGACAGGAAGCACTACTTCTATGCAGACCTTCCTGTAAGTGTGCTATGTTCTCAGCACCGGGCCTGCCTGCCTTGGGGGATGGAAGCAAAGGTCGGGATGTGCCGCTCCTGTTCTCAATCAGCCCTCTGTCCATCGCAGCAGGAGGTGCTGCCCAGCCCTAATGAAGACAGAGCCCCCTGATGTTTACTAGATTGGATGTGATTGTCCTGATGCTGACTCCTTGCCTAGTCTCCTGCTTCTGTTGGTTCCCTTATAATTGAACAGGGACCAGGAGAGGCCAGTGCTGTCAGGTTCTCCCAGCCATGATGTTTGGTGCTAATTGCCTGTTAGGACAAAGGCTAGCCCTGTGGTTGATGCAGCTGTTAGTACCCACTGTCACCGCGAACATTGTGAGAATGTGTCTCTCTTATGTAGAACTTCCTAATAAGAAGGCTAGTTCCTTTGGAGATGTTCTGTTGTCTCCCAAGCAGCAAACAGCTGGTCAGTAGTAGGTAGAACTGTGAGCTAGAATGAGCACAAACAACAGTAATTAGTTGAGCAGCAAACTCAATATTTACCTGCTTTTCCCTTACATTTAGAAAGTTTCTTTCTTAAAGTGGTGCCAATGTGAATGAGAGCCAGTTTTTCATAGTATGGCACTGGAACAACACTGAAATGTTGAATGGGTTTCTGAAAACAATGTGTCATTTAATCAGATGTCTGATAGCTAAGTATGACTTAGAAAAACAGTAGCAATAAACATTGCTGCGCTCCATTCTCCTGGAACTGAAGATTTGGAAGAGTTGGGTTTTAGTGGTGAGGGAATAAACAGACATAAATAAAAAGCAAGGTAAGTAGGACCCTGTAGCTCCTGCACAGCCCCCATTTCCACAAATTCTGCTGTATAAATTCAAAAGAAATGTTTAATTTTTCAGTACTGGGGTTGGAACCTAGGGACTTGCACATTCTAGGTAAGCTGTGTGCCACTGACTCACATAAAGTCCTGGAAATGTTTGGATAATAGTCTGTTCTTGGCCTGGGTGGTTCAGCATGTCCAAATCAGGTGGTCACAATATTGATCATAACACAACTCATTTGTTGTGTATCTGAAACTCCTATTTAGAAAGGTGCCCTGGTGTTTTGTCCAACAACCCAGACTAGAATTCAGGTCCATATGTGGAGACTTCCTGTCTGAGTATAGATAGGGACTTAGCCTTCTGCACAGTTCCCTAGATGTGACCCCAGGACACACAGTGTCAGCATATCCCAGAGCCTTGTTAGCTCTACTCCAGGCCTCCTGCATCAGAAACCTTTAAGGTCGTGTCAAGCATGCACGTCCGCGTGTATTTCTGAAGTTTTAAAAGCCTTTCACTGGCCTGATAAGGAGAGGTACTGACTTGGGTCAGTGAGGCCTGGAGATACCCTGGTTCTATGTGTGGCTTTGGGCAAGGCACTTGGTCCCCTCGTGCCTGTACTAGTGGCTCGTGGGATTAAATAAGGGCAGCGGTGTCCAGCAAGTACTGCAGATTAGCCATTACTCTCTGTTTATCTCCAGTCTTTCCATTGCCCTGCATTCTCAGTGTGTGTTCAAAAGTGATTCCTCTTTTTGGTTAGAAGAGGCAGACACCCTCAGGGCATCGCCAGTTAGTTTGTGCTGTGTGCTGTCCGTTAACAGATTGTGAGCACATCAGTACTTTCTGACCAGAAAACTAAGGGAAGAGCAGCTGGCATGGTTGCCTGCCCAAAAGAGCAGGATCCAAACAAGCTGAAATGCACCGGTAGTTGCTGTAAGCCGTGTTGCAAGTGGACGGCTAACTGCTTAGCTAGCATTCCCTAATAAGGAGCTCAGCAGGAGCCTGGTAAGGAGATGCAGATTTTAGGCTAATGAGTTAAATGAAAACAATACATTTTTCTCTTAGGGGCTTCTGACAATGAGATTATTGTTACTCCCCAAAATGGCACTCCAGCTAGGAAGATGGGATTCACGTTGCTAATTGTGTCATTATTGGGGGTGAGCCACTTTGGGCAAGTAATGGGGTGATGGGAAAAGCCAGAAGAAGAAAGACTAAATGATACAAGTGTATAAACTAATTTTTGTTGTTGTTGTTTCCTTATTTCTCCCATTCTTTGTGTTTGTTTCAAGTAACTCTCAGACATGAAACTGAGAGTGAAGTGAACCCCAGCTTTCGGTTCTGCTCTATGACTAATCCTTGTTTGTTGTGAGCAGGCCGGCTACCAGATCACCCAACAGAGGCTCCCGATTGCTGCCAATGGGCACCTGACGTACAGTGTCTACATGGGGAAGAAACGGAGTCAGATGGCCACCAAGACCGTGAGGATCAAACAGATCCAGTTGGAGCAGGACAGTGGCAAAAGCCTCCATGATGACCTGAGGTCCCAGACGCTCATTGATTTGAATAGAGCCGGTAGGCTGGTTCTACCCTACTTCTTTCAACCCTCTCTGCTCTGGGGTCTCGGGCACTTCTCTTCCTTTCTAGACTTTTCTCAAACCAGTTGGTAAAGCAGACACAGGAGCCTGACTGACAGATCAAAATATCCATGTTGGTATTGGCAGAGCTGATGAGAGAGCACAGCCTGAATTGTGCTCACTGCTAGGCTTGCCAATTACTCACCCCTAAAATCAGACAGACCTATCTGCCTTGTCACGGCCTACAGCTGGATATCCTTAAACAGACATCGCGGAGGAAATGAACCAGAGTTAAAAATGGACAAGTGGTAGATGTGGGGAAGGAGGGACGGACTACTTTGAAGGTCATGCATTAATGCCACGTTTTCCTAAGATCTTCCAGTTCTTGGCTGAATCATCTGTCAAGACCAAGTCAGACTGACTTGCCTCTCTTTGGTAGGAGTTGGCCTTCTTGAAGTGGTCCTGGAGCCTGACCTGTGCTGTGGAGAAGAGGCAGCCATAGCTGTCAGGGAACTGCAGATGATCCTTCAAGCCCTGGGAACCAGCCAGGCGAACATGGCAGGTAAAGGCTGCATGGGCAGTGTCCCTGCTCTGCATCGTCCCCTCTCTGCTTCTGGCACATTCTGTATGTAGCCTTTTGCACCCCACTTCTGTTTTCCCCATTAGAATTTCCCTTGGGTTCTTTTTGTGAGCCCCAAACCAAAACACAAACAGGACTGCACACACATTGAGCTGGAGAGTGTGAGCGTAGGAGTCAGAAGGCAAGATTTACCTTCTCCCAGCTTGTCCCATGAGAACTGAGGGCATCACGAGGTGTGTTCAGTTCAGACCTTTCAGAAGAGAACACTGGTCATGAATAGTAATTCTTATTTTTGTGAGTTCTGTATATATAGCCAGTTGCTATTTTGGAAAGATGTAGTTCTCTTCTTTTGCAGAATTTTCATCCATCTTAAATTATGAAATATCCTGACTTGATTATTACACAGTGTGTATTTATACATATATATGTGGGCACAGATAGTAAAATTTCAAACTGTTTCCCATTCATTTATCCAATTAAAATACCTTTAATCTCAGCACCCAGGAGGCAGAGACAGATAGTTCTCTGTTGAATGCAAGGCCAGCCTGATCTACAAAGAGAGTCAGGCTAGTCAGGGACAAATAGGGAGACCCTGTCTCAAGAAACAATAATAATAACCCATTAACTTATAAAACGGAGTAAAATTTTTTATGTGTGTGCAGGCAAAGCCGGTTTTTCGGCTATAAACAAATGTGGCTACACTGGCCTAGAGAGATACAGCTCAATAGAGTGCTTACCTGGCATGTAAGACCCTTGATCTTTAAGTTCAAGGAGAGAGACACTTGGGGACTGGCGATCAATGAAAGTTCATGAGAGATGTCATATGAAACACATTATTTCAAGTAAATCATAGGTCTCTTAACTTCTCTTTCTTCGTGGCAGTTTTGTCTTGACCCTTGCCCAGTGTTCCTTTGCCTTCCCTTAAGTCCCAGAGAGCGAATCTGTCCCACAGTTTCCCCTTACTTTCCCTTTCCAGACGCTGTGTGAAAACTCCCACCACCCTCAGGGCCCTCCCTGACAGAATACAAGCTCTTGTTTCCATAGTATGCACATGAAATGGCCACAGTGGGCACTTAGTGAGTCCATTTCCCTTTTGGTGTGTAACACTGTGGACACCCTTATCATGTCACATAATGTGTTTGCATGTCACAGAAGGTCTTCTGAATTTTTAATGTCATGCTTGTCACATAGGACATCTTACAAATGATAAATTGTAACTCCAGGAGTCTTGGTACAGTGAGACTTTATTTGCTCTCATCCTTAAAGGCAAGAAACAACCCCCATGAGTCTGAGTGGCATAAAGGTTAGCTGCCTACATGTTTCTTTTTTAGAAACAAGACCATGTTAGAATAAGGGAATGCTCTATTAGTTTCCGTTTATCATTCATGCTGCTTTTTTGCCCACAGAACATAAGTGAAATATGGGCAGGTTGGATGGTCAGCCATTGATGTACTAAGCGTTGATTCTATATCATGTTTTTAAAGTTTCTAGATAATCTCACAATCCTGCAAACCTCTGGAATAATGAACAGGCCACCTGTTAGCTGAGGGAGTCTGGGTCCTAGTAAAGGGGGAAGCCATAATGCCAGGAGTTCGCGAGTCAGTGGCAGCTGAACAAGTTCATTAAATCTCGTTTGTTGTGACACTTTCTGTTTCTTTTCAACACAAATCCAGCAGCTTTGCTTCCAGCACAGCAGCCAAGAAACTCGAGTTGTTCTGAAGTGCTCTGGAGCACTGAGGGCTGCCTGAAGGCCTCAAGAGTCTAACTTCTCTGGCTTTTAGCATTTTCTCTGCCTAAATGTCTCTGTTCATTTTTTTCATGCTGCCTCTGTGAGATTATTGTGTCAGCACTGGAAGCTGCACTTGGAACTGAGGGCTATCTTGAGGAGGTGCCGTGGAGACAGTAGACTTGTTGGTTATAGACTGAAGTTTGAACTGCTCTGGGCTCCAGTTAGTGAGTCCTTGGTAGTTTTGCAAATGAATTTGGCCCACCGTAGACCAGTGTCTGAGTCATTTCCTTCTGATGTTCAGCATGTTGCTGCTATAAAAGAGATCCCCAAAGCAGTGTGTTGATCTGAATGGGAACAGAAGTAGACCTACTATGTACTTCAACAGTAATACTATCTAGTAGTTAGAAAGTTTAGTATGTGCTTATTAAAACAGTTTATCCTGTAACTTAAACACTACAACATTCCTGGGAGGTGGTGGTATGCCTCTTTACAAGTAAGGAAACTGAGGTTGTTTATCCAAGACTCACTGGAAGCTTCTGCACTGGGGCTGAGCCCAGCTGTGCCTCCTTTGTTTATACATGGTACCACACTTCCCAGTGGTAGCCATACAGCATCATGCTGCCATAGAAACCTGCTCAGAGAGGTAGGTAGTGAAGCATGACTGAGGAGGAGGCCTGGATCTGAGACAGAATTCAAGCCTGTGCCTTCTAGCAGTAGAAACCTAGGCACATTACTTGATTTCTTTGAATCTTATTTTCTGCACTTTAAAAAGGCATTCTCAAATAGTTTTGTGGAAAGAAAGAAGCAGACGAGAAAGGAAAGCCAGGAGTCAATGGATAATAAGAAGTGACTCTGTAGGAGCAAATCTGGGGTTCTGGTAGAACATGGTTTGAAGTGCCACAGGGACGTCCAGGTGCCTGTGTTACCACTGTGTTACAGAGAGTGGACGTAACGATGGCTGTAAAGAGCACAGGGTCTGACAAAGGAAGGCCTGTGCTGGACGGATGCTGTGCACTTCCAGCATCGTCGTATGTAGGACTGCGTTTACAGTTTCCACTCATCGGATCAATGTGTTCTGTGAGCTATGTTCAGTACAGTTTGATCACATTTGGCCAGCGATGTAGTCAGTGGCACAACACCTGTCTAGTGTGTGTGAGGCCTAGGCCTTGCCCAGCACGCAAACAGGTTTCTAATCCGCCCTGCCTCCATTCTGCTCTCAGTTCTGGGGATTATTCCACAGACCCCCACCGTCTGCAGAAACAGTGTTCTATCCAGCGCTTTACTCTTGTTGTTCAGATGTCTTTCCAAAGCAGACATGGCCGTTCCGTCACCATGCTCATGTACAGTCTTTGGTTTAGCTGTTACAACCATCTACTCCGAGAAGACAGAAATTGAGCTCGCTGGCATTCCTATGTGGGAATGAAGGCCCTAAGTGGTACTGAATGCACAGAGGCAAACCTGACTGCTAAGGCTTTCATGCACTTGAGGTAATTTAACTTAATTTGTTTAAAAGGCATTTTGTCTTCACGAGTAGAGTGTCTTTTGTTAATGTCTGATACTATATCTGAATCCAGGCTAGTGAACTCTCTTTCAACACGGCAGGATACTAAGTGATTCTCCTCAGACATTTATGTAGTGTGGTGTTCTCTGGGAGAGAGGAAAATTCATGCCTTTATTCCCCTTCCAAATTAGAATTCTAAATCATGAAAGAGAGTGCCATCTTTAAACATGAGTAGTAATTCAGGGTTCCCCGAGGTTTTTTTTTTTTTAGTTGTCTCCCAAGCATTTAGGTTTCATCGTGCAGAGCTCAGCATACTTGGGCAGTTTTCCTTTGAGCTTAATGGACCTTTCACGTAGTTCCAATTGTAGGTTAGTCAGAAAGGATTGTAGACTTACTAGGAACCAATGAGACAGAAACAGACAAATCTGTTTGCTTATTGCTCAGGAAAATAGCAGTGTTTGGGAATTCATCATTCAATAGGGTTTAATTCATTGGATAATAACAGTGGGTCAGTTCTAGATCCTGAAAAAGGCCTTGGCCCTGCCTTGAAGACCTTACCTTAGGGAGGAAATACATTAACAAACAAAACAAAGATAATTATTATAGTTATTTTAAGGAAATAGATGAAGCTTGGTGCCAGAACAACTTGGAAAGTGACAATATTGTTTTTAAAGGCCACTGAGCAGAGTGGATGTTTAGTTAAGAAATAACTTAAGGTCCTAGTTAGCCTAGACGTAGGTGATGAGCATTCCAGGGAACAGGTAAGGCAAACAATAGCTCAGAAAGTATCATTAAGGTTACCAAGGTGGTAGACTGTGGGAAAAGCCAGAAAGATAATAGGGAACAGTTTAGCAGTAGTTAGAAGTGTGCACTTCCAGGTGAAATGGGAATCATGGAAAGGATTCGGGTGAGCGATCACTTAGACTGGTTTATGTTTTAGAAGTCACTGTCGCTGTGATGGTGAGGGCATCTCAGGTCTGGAAGAGAGAATGAGGGATCAGTTGCAAGGCTTGAAGGCGACGGTGGCAAAGATGATGGAGAGATGGGTAGACTCGGCATGGTTCTTAGGAAAAAGGCTCATGGCAGGCTGGTGTGGAGGGTCAGAGGTGGAGAGACAGCAAAGGCGGCTTCAAGGAGGTTTGTAGGTCATGGCTTTATTTGAGATGGGAAGATAAGGACAAGAAGGTCTTTGCAAAGCAGCAAGTCAGGATTTGGATTCGGAAACTGGAATACATATAAAGCCTGGAGTATGACTCAGAGGAGAAGTCTGCCAATGGAGATGTAGGCATCATGGGGCCACAGATGATATTTAAACTGTATATTTAAAACCACTCTGGAGAGCACGTGAGTAAAGAAGAGTCCTTTGTTTTCATAGGACAAGGGTCACAAGCAAATGAAATGCAAGTTGAGTGTTCAGGAAAGCCATGATAGCATTAAGTGGCCAGCACTGATGTAGGACGATGTTTCACGAAGGAAGGAAAACAGGTGAAGGTAATCCTGGCTCACAGGAGAATTGTGAGTTCAAGGCCAGTTTATGCTGTATAGCAAACTTGTGACCATCCTAGGCTATATTTTAAGGCCTTATCTCAAAAGACAGAGGCAAAAAGGGATTAATTGATACAGCACAGTGAAGTGAGAACAGAATGTGTCTTTGTCCATTGGATTTGGTACCAAGGGGCTTCTGGCACCTGTGGACATAGCATCTTCAGAGATCTGAGGACAGAAGCCAGGCTGCTGTGGGTTAGGATTGACTGGGGTGAGAGAGTGAAGACAGTATGTGCACTAACTTGTTAGAAAGGATTTACCTAGAGGGAAAGCAGAGAAATGGCTGATGACTGATGGTGTGAATATTGGGCTCATGGGACTAGCTTTTGAGGCTTTTGTGTGTTTTCTTAATGAGAAACAAATACTATTAGATGTGTACATAGCAGAGGGAACGCTTAGAAAGATTGATGGCTTGTATGGAAGAGAGGATTAGTGAAGCCCATGTCCTTGGGGCGGGGGGGGGGCATCCTCAAGGATCTTTCCATTCTGGTTTTAGCAGTCAGTCATTGGCTCTTATATGTGGCTTGCATTCGTTGTATCTGAGAAAGCTGCGGCACCTCCACAGGGAGGCTCGCCTCCTGACAGAAGTGCCTGCTAGAGAGAAGGAGCACTTACATGTGGTCTTGGAGGTTGAGCCTAAGAAGAGACAGAGAGGGATAGGAACATCGAGGACATTCCAGTGGAAAGCTAGATATGGGGTGCACATCTACAATCCCAGTACTCCAGAGGTTGAAGCAGGAGGACCAAGATTCAAGGTCAGCCTCAGCTACATAGTGAGTTTGAGGCCAGCTTGAATGACCTGAGTCCCTGTCTCAACACTGCCAGCCCTTTCAAAACTGAAAATGAAAAGCTCCAGTGGGGAGCTTTCCTATGGCGTGAATGCTGTTTGCATTAAATAAGCTCTTAGACGTGAAGTAGAGGAGTGACCCAGTGAGGCTTCGGTGCTCCGGTGAGCCCTGGAAACGGTAAAGCCGCAGTGCACCAGCACGGAAGTCTTGGCTAGTTACACTGCTAGGACTGGACAAGAAGCCCTGCTGGCAGGGTTGAGACAGCATGTGACCTTAACGGCTGCAGTAGCAGACTGGAGAGGGTGTCTGAAGGGACCGGAGAGGGTCTAATTGGAGGTAAGGGACAAAGTTGGAAATACAAGGTGTCATCAGGGCTCCCAAGCAGGTGGCACTTCTCAGAACTCAGAAGAGTGTGAGTTGTTCAAAAGCTGATTTAAAAATAATATGCAGTTGTGGAGAAGTCAGAGCTGGCAAAGTCAGTAGAGCCATTCCTGAGCTGAAAGGCGTCTGGTCAGGCTTTCAGAGCCAGAGAGTAGGGAAGCTACTCCCATGACCTGAGGGCCTGGGGAGGGGGTGCAGTAGCTGAGCAGTGGTCTCAGCTGGTGCAGGATTGATGCCATAGCTCAAGAGTTGGGGTGACAAAGAACCCTCCTTTTCCTGGTATGGAATTTATTAATGCTTTTAATTGTTTTAATATGTTTTTGTTGTGGAACATTTGGGAAATGAATTTATTTAGCCCATCATCGGGCTTAAAGGATTAACATCTTTAATCTAAAAACCCACCTAAGAGCTAGGAGCAGTGACACACATGCCTTTAGTCCGAGCTACTTGGGAGGTTGATGGAGGAGAATGGTGAATTCAGACGTGCAAGGGCTCCATAGTGAGACTGTCCCAAAAAATAAATAATAAAAGCAACATTGGTCTTCCCATCTTGTTGTAAGTAATGCACATAAAGTTGGAGAATAGAACTCAAGCTTTACTTTGTAAGATAGAAAATGTGATTTTTTTTTCTTGTCTTCACATCTGTCTTGGGATTTTTTGCCTCCCTTTATTCCTTAAAAGACTTTAGTCCTCTCCACAAATCACCTGCCTCCTTAGGGTCATGTTTCCTAAGCCAAGGAGCTTCCGAGGGAAGAGGAGGTCCCGAAAGGATGGGGTCAGCTCTGCTCTCACCCTTCCACCCTCCCTCTCCAGTCTTCCTGCTTCAGCAAATCCTCTTGGCAACCAGGGAGACTTCGGACTCCTGTTTATAGAAGGAAAAATCATTACAGTGCCTGAGAAGGGAGGGAAACAGCTTGGGTGTCAGCTCCTGCCCTTGAGCTATAAATTCTCAAGAACTGTCTTATAAATCTCCTAAAAACGCGTAGAGATCCCAATTTCACTGGAGAGCACTGGAGGGGTTACACATAATCATTTTGGAGGCTTCACCAAAACCCACCTCAGATACTTTGGAAATAGCCATGGAGTAAAGCTGAAGAGTGAACCTCTTATTTATTAACCTTATTCTCTCACTTAGCACACATACACTAGATCTATCCTTCCAGCTTGTGCATCAAAAATGTCTCTGTATGCACACGAAGAAACATATTTACACACACCTAAGGACTCTGACTAGCCTTGAATGTCAGCGGGAACAACCACATGTTTCTGAAACTAGGTTGCTCTAACTAGACAGAAAATCAAGTTAGATACTACTTACCCTGACATCTCCCTACCCTACAAACAATATTGCTTCAAAGAATTCCTACAGTTTTTGTATTTTTTCCTTGCAGAGGGTCAACTGAGAGTAGACGCCAATATATCTGTGCATCACCCCGGAGAACCTCTGGGTGTCCGGACGGAAGTGAAGAATCTCAACAGCCTCAGATTCTTGGCTAAAGCCATAGGTGAATGTCAACTTGGACTCCTGCTGTCCCTCTGTACCAGTCTCCTGTCACTTTGTAGTGGGCAGCTGCACATAGCGGTTCCTGCAGCGATCTCTAGTTCTCACAGTTCTGTGGGCCAGTAGTGGCTCTGCTCATGCCTGCAGCTCCAGAAACTGCCAGGTTAGCAGAAGCGAGGATCTGAGAAGCCTCAGTCACGTGGGGCCCTGTGACTTGAGGCTTCTCCATCCATGTGATGTGTTGTCCTTCCCTTGTCCAGTCCAGGCTTTTGTGGTTGTGAGTGGGGGATCCCAGGAGGGTGGAGGCAGAAGCCTCATAGTTCACATGATCCTCAGCTCTGGAATTCAGCTCACACAGTGTCACTTCCGACACATTTCTTTCAAAGCACCTTGAATTCAAACCACATCCAAAGGGAGGGAAATAGACTCCACCTGCTTCGAGAGGATTTACAAAATACGGTGGCTGTGTTCTACCTCGTATCGTACACTCTATGAAGTCTTTAGATTGGATATCATCTATTTAGTTCCTATTTTCTATTTTTCACCATTTTCAGCTAGTAGATTGCATGTGCCTATGCAGTCAAGGTTGGTTTTCCTGGAGCATACAGTGAGCATTTCACTGATGACAAATGTATGATAATAACTGATGCACAACAGGTTAGCTCTATGGCAGTCCCACAGAAGCTAGAAACAGTCTGAGGACAGCTCAGAAGACTCAAAGTAGATTTTAAAACCAGAGACATCCATAGAGGAGGGAGGGATGACTTAATGTGAATCCTTTCCAGAGTACACAGACAGCAAGCCTGCCGAAGGTATCACCATTGCACTGCTGGAGCCAAGATGCTTAGCGGGCACTGGATCTCTGGGGGAAAGTATTAACACAGTTCAGAAGGGGCTATTCTCATCTGTTTACGCCTTGTTCCCAAACCTGAAATGATTAGCCTGTAGTGAGATACTCACCCACCCCAAACCCCCACTCCCCCACACCTGTGGTGCTGACCACACACATTTGGACACAGGTGTGGACATGAGTGGTTAAAAGGATTGCATTGGGGCTGGGAAGCCATTTCTTTGGGTCGCAGAATGCATCCTGGTGGCAGGGTCTCCATGCTTGGAGTGGGAGCCCTCAACTGTCATTTGTTTCCTGTGTATAAAGTTCCCTTCATCTTACTGGTCAAGCATCCTGATTTCCATGCACTGTATTAGCCAGCCTTAACGAAGACAGAAGGGACATATTTTTAGAGAAAGGGCATTAAAATGGATCAAGGGGTTAGTCATGAGACAAGCAGGATAGAGTAAAGAGTGACTCCTATCTCTGAAAGGGGACATAGTCCATTTGCTGAAGCCACCAAATGGGGTAAGAGGAGAGGCTCTTGCTTGCAAGTTGTGTTTGTGAAGGAGCTCACCCTGAGCATGCCATGTTCAGGGCTGCGTTGGTCTACAAGATGCTTAACAGTGACCAACCAAAGGCAGGCAACCAGACTCTATGGCTTGTCTGTAACAGTGTACACAGGAGCCCTTGGTATTTTTTTTTTTAGACTGCCCCTAACCTTTTTTTGTTATATGAGGTGCCCTCAGTCAGAATTCTACCTGTGTTCAAACACAGCCTAGAAGAACCAAAGCTTTGCCACCATGGGCTTAATTACCCAAGCCTACAATTTGCCCACCAGGTGTTTTCAAATCATGTTGGACCTTTAGGCATCATTTCATGTTAGTCAAGGAGAACATTCAGGTGAGAGGTGGGATACAAATGAACCGGTTTGGTGCTGTTGCCTCTTAGCAGCCCAGATTAAAGGGATTGGATTTGAGCAAGGGACATGGGGTGGGAAGTTGGGAAGGGTGACTTTTGCAAAGGAGCGTAGCAGTTGTGCTGTGTGTCGATCATGTTTGGCTGTGGTGATTGGCGTAGTCTGTCTATTCTGTTGGGTAGTAAAGGTGTGTGCTACGGAGCAGTGGTGACAGATATGTTGGAAAATTATTCTCTTTCCAAAGTGTGCATACACTTTCACCCATGTTCTCTATATACACTTTGAGGGTTATGAGGGTTCTTTGTGACCCATCTGGTAGTCCCAGGATAAGGCCACAATCCTAGATCTGCAGTCACTAGACCTACACAGCAGTCCCAGCCCTCCTACCAAGGTGTCTATAGCTGTACTAGGTTGTTAATCTCTCTGAGCTGAGGTGTCTGAAAAAGAACGAGAGAGGAGGAAAGAGACAAGCTTCTTAAGGCCCTTTCCAGTTGTGAGAAGAAAATACAGCCCGCAAGGGAATGATGATCATAATGATCATCCCCTTGACTTTTTTTCTTTAACTTAAGGATTGAGAATGGGTGCTAATTATTGCCTGCATGGATGAAAGGGAGTCAAAATGTACTAACTTGTTGTGATTGTTTTTCAGACTATGAAATTCAGAGACAAATCACTGAACTTGAGAGTGGAGGTGAAATTCTAAATGAAACTCGTTCGTTTGATTATAAGCTGGGGTGAGTTTGTATTGATAAGCTTGGAGGCTGGGGCTCAGCCATGGATTGGTCATGTGACAAAGGTGGCTTCTCTGTAGCCATAAGAGAAAAGACCACTGCACCCCACAGGGATGAAACAAGGTCTTCTGTGACCTTAAAGTGCAGCTAACCCAAGCTTTTACAGAAGTGCTTCATCTCAGGTCAGAGAGGCCCTTTGCTCCCCGTTTTTTGTGGCAGGAGTTTTTGTCCCCTTAAGTAATCTGTGGGGGCTCTCACAGCCTAAGCTTCATGTAGAAAAGGGCTAAGAGCTGGTTGTGGGGATACTGCATCAGTGAGTTTTCTGTTACTAAGATAAAACACTGTGATCAGAAGCAGCCTATGGAAGAAAGAGTTTATTTTGGCTTGTGATTCCAGAGGCAGTATCCTTAATGGCAAGGGAGGCATTGCAGTAAGTGGCAGGAACAGGAAACTACGAGATCAAATCTTCAACCACAGACACAAAACAAAGAGAGCAAATTGGAAATGGGGCAAAGCTATGAACCATGAGTGACACACTTCCTCCAGCAAGACTGTACTGTCCCCCAAAACAGCACTGCCAGCTGGGCACCAAGTGTTCAAATACCAGAGCCTCGTGGGACATGTCTCAACAAAACCACCACAGATACCTTTTTTGTGGTTGTTTAGAAAACTTGGATCCTGTTTTTTCTCAGCCTGAATTTTAAGATCTTGTACTTTAAGTAAAATACCAAAGAATGTTCAAAAGTCTATAGAGTTTGTGTGAAAGCTGGCAGGACGTGGCTCGGCAATAGAACGCAGGCTGCGAATGCTTTAAAACCCTGAATGCTTTAAAACCCTGGGTTCAGTCCCTGTCTACACATACACGAAATATTGAAGCAGTTTGTTTTTGTGAAATTATTTTTCTAGGCATTTCTCTTTATTTGTGTAAAATAGGGGAGCCAAAGTAGATAGTAGTAGATCCATTCCCTAGGCGATCCTATGGAAATCTGAAGAACTTCAATTTGCCTGTCACTAAAGAGAAAACCCTATGCCAGGAGCTGTCATTAAAACAAATATTTGAGCTATTCAGCTTATAGAGTGGGTCAATTTTGGTTCACAGTTTCAAAGGCTTCAGTCTGTGATTGATTTCGCCTGTGGTGGCACCTCTTGTTCCAAACACATGACTCAGCTAAACTGCCTGCCTCATTGCCAATATGCTAGCCAATCTTGATTGTTAGCTTGTTAGATTAGTGAAACATACCTTTGGGTATGTCTAATGCTGTTTCTGGAGACCTTTAGATCCCAGCTTAATGAATAATTAATCCCTTCATGGAGTCATATGATGACATCATTAGGAGGTTGGGCCTGGTAGGAGGACTAGGCCTCTAGGGGCATGCCTTTGGGTACATATCTTACTCTGTCTATTCCTCTATTTCCGTTTCCTTGTTTGTTCTGACATACTTTCCCACCATGGACTAATACTTCTGAAACCAAAAACTAACATAAATATGTCTTTTCCTTCCTAAGTTGTTTCTGCTAGGTATTTGGTAATCGTGAAGAAAGTAACACACTAGGAAACAAAAGATAGAAGGAGGGCCCAGGGTTCCACAGTCTCCTTTGAGGGCATATTCTAATGGCCCAAAGGCCTTCCATCGGACCCTGTCTCTTTCTGACACTTCTACAGTTTCCACCTCTTCTTGATAGCACCAAGTCTTTACCACACAGCCTTCGTGGGGAATGCTTGAGCTCCAGCCCATGGTTAGGCTAGGCCCTCTCTGCACATGGTGTAGCCAGTGTTGCGTGCAGTGTTCTTAGTGCTGTCTTATCTGACTATTGCAGGTGCACCGTGCCAATGAGAGACAAAGAAGGAAAGCAAGACTACAGGTGATGATTCCTCATGCAGATACCAACATGTATTTGGGGATACAGTGCAAATCCATTTAAAAGTCAGCATGATGATGATGGAGAATTTGGAGAACTACCTGTTTTTACATGATATAAAGCAAGATTTCTTATTTTGTGTTATATGTAAACTAGAAGTGATATTTTCTTGACTTGGTAGCTGCAGAGTTCCTTGATTAATAGGAATTCAGTTGCTGGAAGATACCTGTTTACAAAACTCTGTGACAAAGATACTGTCATTTAGCTAAGAGGATGGCAGGTGAGGGAGGGCCTAGGCTTACATTTGCTAGTAGTTCTGTAACATATTGAAATTCTTTGGGAGGTTATGAAAAAGAGATTTGTCTGTCAGTGAATGGTCCCTTCATTGTTTCATTGCCAAGATAAGCAAATCAGAGACTTGCTCATCTTCAGTAAAGTGCTCACCTGGCATGTAAGAGGCTCTGACTTCCAGTCTTAAAGCTGGGTTGGGGGGTTGTCATGGAACAGAAGACTTTCACATAAAACAATAATAGGCTTAGGATAAGTTGAACCTTTTACTTTTTCTCATAGAGTTTAGCAGATTACAGAGATGGGAGCTCTAGCAGGAAAGTTATTCCAATTCACATGGCTTTCCTTTGTGAAGTGTGATACACTTTGACTGCCACACTCCTATCCCGTGCTTACCCCAGGCAGGGTGCTTTTGTTATGGTGGTCTTCTAGGTTGTGACTCTTCCGCAGTGCTTCTTTAGTTCCCCATGTTGCTGCTCCCTATCATTTCCTACTGACCACGGGGTTTGCCTGTTAACTCTGCCAGTGGCTTCCACTAGAGGCCCCAAGTCTCCAGAATCCTCCCTCTTGGGTCTGTCCTTGCTTTCAGAGGACAGACTGCCCATAGCTGAGGACCGAGGAATCACCTGCACCTCTAACCTAGTTCCTCCTTGCGTCTGCTGAGCACTCCCCTGCATTGCTGAGCACCTCCCTGCATTGCTGAGCACCTCCCTGCATTGCTGAGCACCTCCCTGCATTGCTGAGCACTCCCCTGCATTGCTGAGCACTCCCCTGCATTGCTGAGCACTCCCCTGCATTGCTGGGCACTCCCCTGCATAACTGAGCACCTCCCTGCATTGCTGAGCACCTCCCTGCATTGCTGACCACTCCCCTGCATTGCTGAGCACTCCCTGCATTGCTGAGCACTCCCTGCATTGCTGACCACTCCCCTGCATTGCTGAGCACTCCCTGCATTGCTGAGCACCTCCCTGCATTGCTGAGCACCTCCCTGCATTCCTTGAGCACTCCCATGCCTTTACATAAGCCCTTTGGCTCTGGGCAAAGAGAGCAGTGCTGGAGCAGAACAAACAAAGGAGTAGTTTCCTTTGTAAGTGAATGCAGTCCTGTACTCCATCTGATTATTAACAATGACTGTCGTTTAGTTAGAGCAGCTTTGAATAGGAAGTGGTGTTCTCGTCTGCTTTCTTCTACTCTCCTATCACTCACAGTATATCACAGTGGTATACTGCAACCATGAACCAGTATTGCTACTTATGATTCACTGAAATCCATAGTTTACGCTGTACATCCTGTGGGCTTTGGTATGAGCACACCGTCACACAGGTTCACTACCCCAAGAGTGTCCCAGGTTCTACCTATTCATCCTTCATCCCTGCCCGCTAGCTTCCACATTTCATTTAGGCAAAATCCACTCTGTTTTCCTACTTCTCAAGAAGGGAGGAGCCCTCTCTTCCCTCTTTGACTTTTAACTTATTGTAGAGTACTGCTAAAAATAGAAAATTTAAAGTAGGGAAAGCCATCTTTCTTCCTCAAAGTAAGCTGTTCTCATTTGTCCTCCAGTTCGCAGCCCCTCTGACACTTTCCTCACTTGTATAAGCCAGAGTATGGCTCGGTTCCATGGTACCCTCTCTCCCATCTTTATCCCATAATGGTGAAGAATGGCTTTGCTGGGTAGTCTTTGACTGGGACATTTAGAAACCTCTGCAAGTATTCTGGCTTTGTACCTAAGCCCAGAAGCATTCCCATCATTTTTAGATTTGTGGTTCTAATCAATCCAGACACCCAGAATCAGATCCCATCTGTTCTCTTTGTTTAGGTTTATGCCAGAGCCCAACCTACCCCCCTTAGTGCTGTATGATGCCACATCCCTGCCTGCAGATGCAGACTCTCAGCAGGTGGTCAATATTGACGAGCTTCGGGACATGCTCCCTGAGCTCCCCAGTACAACCAGAGAAAGGCTCGTCGAGCAGTACGGGATACTGCCAGAGCACAGCTTCACGTTACTGGTAAGTGTTGATCGGATCTGAATTAACCCAGCTTAGCAGACTGGCTGATCTCCACAGAGCCTTTCTCCACTCCTACACCAGACACCTTGGAGAGGGGTAAGACACAGTACCTCCCATAATGCCCTTGACAGAACATGCTCACCTCAGCCCACCAGAAAAGGAAAAAACCTCCAAGCTGCCCACAGGAGCCCTGTGGACTGGGAGGCTACTTCAAATGTTATGGATGAGTGTATTCTCAGGATATGTGTGTCTGCAGAACGCCCCCCCCCTCCAAAAAATAATGTTTAGGGTTTCTAGATGACTGTTGAACCATGACAGGATGTTAGGTTTCCAAAAGCCAGAAAACATCCTGTATAAAATGTTGCAAACGACTAAACATCTTCATCTGTGAATTTGAAGATGCCTCATTTGGGCCATTAAAGATTCTGGTACCCTTGAGGTAGCTTAGGGATTTTCCATCCGTTTTAGAACTACGTGGAGCTTTGTGGATTTTTTTTTTTGTCATGGCAACAGTAAAGTGATGCAGCATCAGCAAGGGTGGCTTTCTGTCACAGCTGCCACCTTCTTGTCAACAGAGAAACTGGGAAGTTGTTTTGTTGGTTTTGAGTAGTTTTGGAGACAGAGCATCATGTAATCTAGGCTGTCCTTGAAGTCCTGTCATCTTCCAGAGCAACAAAATCTGTAGAAACTGGATTCTTGCTTTTTAAGTAATCCAATAATAAGTATGTAGGGGTGTTAGGATATATATTATATGTGTACTTATATACTTAATAACCACAAAATAGTGACTTATGGTGCACTAGGCAGTCTACTGCTGGGTGAGTGGTTCTTTTTGTCCTCCATCAGTCAGCTTTTTAGAGAGTAAACCGTGCCAAACATAAGAACTTCGGTTTTCTGACCAATAATGATAAAGCAGACAGCTGTTTCTCTAGTACTCTAGGTTGACTTGATTATTGGGGTGCCATCATGTCCTATGCATGCATGTGTGATAATTATCATTGCGTGTAAGTTAGTAGCATGTCTTGTCCAGTGCCTAAAGGAAAGCACTGTTCCAGTCTGTTCTGCAGCTAGATGAGCCATCAGCAGATATTCACAAAGCCCCACTGATCAGCATCCTGTACAGAACATCTCTAGCCCTGAGCTTCTTACAAACCCTGTATATTTCTTAGATCTCTGTCTTAGTGGTTATTACGGCTGTGATGAGACATCATGACCAAAAGCAGCTTGGGGAGGAAAGGGTTTCTTTGGTTTACACTTCCACATCAGTTCTGCATTGAAGGAAGTCAGGACAGGAACTCAAGCAGGCGGGGAGCCTGGAGGCAGGAGCTGATGCAGACTCCATGGAGGAGTGCTGCTCACTGGCTTGCTCAGTCTCCTTTCTTATAGCACCTAGGATCACCTGCCCAGAGATGATACCACCTGCAATGGCCTGGATCCTCCCCCATCAATCAGTAATTAAGAAAATGCCCTCTAGGCTTCCCTACAGCCTGATGTTATGGGAATATTTTCTCAGCTGAGGCTCCATCCTCTCTGGTGACTCCAGCTTATATCAAGTTGACATAAAACTAGCCGTCACTGTTGCTTGTAACAAACTGGTCTTATCTTTACACCTCTTCCCCATCACTTTTGCCCTTGAACTTAACACTGAGTTGTAGACCTGCATCTTCTTAGCATTCTGCAGCTCCTCTCAGAGAAGAAAAGTAGGACCATGGATCTTTGCTCCAAAGATGTCAGTGCCATCTCTCCATCTGACTTTTGGGTAGCTGGGTTCAAGCAAACCCTTTGAGGTAGTTTGCAGTGCACTTAAGTTTCTTGGCCATTTCTTTGCCCTAGCCTGACTTTCAAGAAGAATCCACTGAATATGAATTATGAACTGTTGTTATATATTGGCATTCTCTGTAAGAAATGAGAAATGGTCTCCTGAAATCTTCAGAACATAGCTGTTTACTCCCTCAAAAAGCAACTCTTGACATTGCCACACTTGACCCCTGGAATGCGTCTACCTCACTTGCCAAACATAAGCTCTGTAAAGTTAGGCCATGATGTGTGTCTTTGCGTCTTAGTCTTCTGTGGGCCAAGACACAGCAGGCCTTGAATGAGTGCTGTTAAGGACAATAGCAAATGAGGGAATCTGTTTGAATAGTTCATGAACTTGTGCAGAGAAAGCTAACTCTCCAAGGTAGCAGGCATGGGGGAAGGAGCAAAATTGTTCAACCCCCCTCCATCCCTTCATAGGGTTTATGTTTATTCCTGACACCATGGCTGACCAGCTCTCTGGGAGATGGCAGCAGGTAAATGGAGTGTAGGAACCCAGCGGAGATGTTGAAACTTCAAGGAAGTGATCGGGGGGGGGGGGGGAGGAGGGGAAGGGGGCCTTTTTTTTAAGACTTATTTTTCTTAGTACCTTTAAGAAGTAATATTTATAGATGAAAGATAATGTATTAGGTGACTTATAAAACAAAAAGATAAAAGGGTTTGTCCTTGAGATTTCCAGAATGAATAAGAATTCAAGATTGGAACAGAGAATGACTCAGATAAATTGTTTCCCGAAATTAGGCAGCCTGAGCCCTTTATGACTCCATAATCATTGGAAGCTGAGTTACTCATAACATTCCCGAAAATGATATGTTCATGTTTTTCTGCCTTCATCAGAAATACAACAGATTGCTGAGAAGGGCAGATGCACAAATCTAATGAACCATCTTTCAATTTAAAGAGTGCCCAGGAGTATTCATTAAATAAATGGCAGTGGTAGAGGTGTGCTCTCAGGGCTTCCACTCCAGCTCAGTGCCTTTGGACTTCTTATTTAATTAAGTAGTGTGTGCATACACCCCCGCAACACAACAGAAGCATACATTCCACACGAGGAAAAAGACCTTCAGAATTTAACCCACTTTTAATTTATCTTGCCATTTTCCTGTGCAGTAAACAATAAATTATGTTTTGTTAGTATTATTTTTGACATTTTATAGAACTTTTGCTAATACACATTAACATCTATTGCCTTATTAAGCACATAGTAGGTCTCATTACCTGGACAGACAAATGATTGAATGAATGGGATACCATTGTATTGCACATGAAAATCCTTGGAGAAGTAGTGTTCCTGACTGTTTCCAAAAACCAGAAACATAAACCACCCTTTGACAACCCAGCGAAATCATGGGACTGTGTGTGGGTCACTGAACCCTTGGTGAGAAGATTCTAGCGACCGCCTCAGTCATGCCATGTCTCAAGTCACTTGGTCTCAGACATTTACGTTCCAGCTTAGTCTCATTAGCAAATCATTGGGAATCTGGATTTTTCTCTCCTGGACTGTGATGAGAATCCCCTAAAAAGGAAACATGTATGCTGATTTTTTTTCTACCTACATTCAAATCCTGACCACTGATGACTTCAAGTTATTTAGCTAACCTTGTTTCCCTGTCATATCAAATTTGCTTGCTTTCTGATCTCGCTTGTAGAGATTAATGTAGAAATGTAGAAACTGAGATCCAGAGACTCTGATAGTAGAATAGTACCTTCTGTGAGTCGGTGGATGTTGGAAGAAGTGTTAGAATTATTAGGTAGATGCGTGTGATTTTTTTGTTTTGTTTTTCAGTCTTGTAGACTGATTTTCATGAGAACATCACTTCCTAGGCTGAGTCTTGCTTCATTCAGGGAACACTAAGGATAGTAGCCATTTTTCTAAGCAGCATATTTAAAGGCAGCTTGTTTACCGCATGCTCTGTCATTTACCATATTTGCTTCAGACAACCCCTAAGGCAGGGGTAGTTGCTCTCCTGTTAGATGTGAAGAAATGTAACCTTTTTGCTTAAGGAACTTTTGTACTCATGTTGGACAATGCTTTATGTTTCTAAGTGCTGCTACCTGCTCGCTGCCATGCCAAGTGGAAATAATGTTTTTTTAGGTAATGGCTGGTTTTGACTGCCTTTGTTTCATTAGTGGAGGAAATTGGATTTTTACTTTTGCTAAAAGTTAATGCTTAATACAGTCCCAGGGTTGTTTTTATGAAACTCAAATCAGAAAGTGCATGTTCATTGAAAGCTTTTAGCCACTCTTGTTGGTTTTGAAGATGCCAGACTGTCTATAAATAAACATAAAGAGTTGTCTACTAAATTTTGTGAAAATCAGTCCACTGCAATGGAAAATGAACAGCACAAGTCACGCTGATTTTCCAAGTGGAAAAATTAGGTCAGAGAGGTAGCATAAGCAGTCTTCTGCATCTTCGTTTATTTTGTTTCTTGAAACTTTCTGCTGGAGGCACATGGGTCCTTAGGTCTGAGTCACTGAGAAGTGCTCCTGCCTAGGCAGTTTGTAGGCTTGGGGGTGGTGTTTTCACAAGGTCCTGTGTTGTCGCGCCTGGTTGATACTAGGCACCTGGTCAGGGCCTGCCATGAGTTCTCATGCAGCTGGCTGTTCATGTAAACAGTAGACAGAGGGATGACTCATCTCTGCAGAGCTGCAGTAAAGGAGCAGCAAGCCTAGGTCGGGGTTTTGTGAGGGCTGCACCTGCTGGTGTCCTGTCCCTCTGTTCAGACTCCAGCTTGGCCTGTCCCTTTTCACACTTTGAGTAGTCCCACCCAGTTAAAGCTCTCCCATCTGACTCAGGCAACCAGAGCTCCCCCAGAGGAGGGATGACTCACACCCCAAAGATGGTAGACATGGAGTCTTCATTGAATCTAAAAATTCTAAAGCCAGTTAAGTGGACTTCCAGAATATGTTTCTGGGGAGAAGAGCATTGGTATCAGGCAGCATGCAGACATGGCTCATTGAGAACCATGCAGAGCATGAGTTCATAAAAATCCAGTCTGGCCCCCATGGATCTGCTGAAAAAATGTGCTGTCACCCCCACCTACTCTCCAACCAGTAACCTGTGCTACCATTTGTGTATGCCAGGCTTTGTATTCAGTCTCAAAACTTGTCATCTTATTGGACAGCTTCATTTTCTTCAGCTGGTTCCTTTCCATGGAAAGTAACAATCTTTGATTCTGATGTCATAGAAAAGGTTAAGATGTCTCCCAAGTATAATGTGTAGTCTTCCAGTCAGCTGCCTGGGTCCTACAGCTGTCTCAGCCCCCAAATAACACACAAAACACTATATTAATTATGAAGCTGTTGGCCATTTGCTTGGTTTCTTATCGGCCAGCTCTGACTTAATTATTAACCCATGACTGCTAATCTGAGTATTTCCATATAGTCTTCTCTTATTGGAGAAAGAGTCCAGACCTCTTACTCCTTTGATGTCCTATATCATGACTGACTGTGCCTCTGTTTCCCAGAATCCTCCTCGACTCCTAGTCCCACCCATCTTGCTTCTCTATTGGCCAACAGTGCTTTATTCAACAACCAATAAGATAAGTACATACATAGAAGGACTTCCCCCAACACCTAAGGACAAAGAAACAGAAAGTCTCAGCTTATTGGTAAATAAACTGGTTTTGAAGCCTTTTCTTTAGGTCTCTTGTAAACTAGGAAGGGTCTGGTTTGCTTTCTGGATGAATGTTACACATGTAGTAGTGCTTTAAAGTTAATAGTCTGAAATCATATCTGAAACCATAGTGACTGGTTTTAGACTGCCCAGGCTCTCATGGTGCAAAGTCCTCATCTTTTAACTACTGAAGAAAACTCCATTTGGTCAACATTGTAACACATCATATTTCAGCACCACACAATTTTAAAAATTGATTTTTATTCTTCATTTTCTAAATTGCATTCAGGCTTGCCAGCTTAATGGCACTTTACAATTACTCCATGATCTGGGGGAAAAAAATCACCAAAATTTTCTTCTGGTGATACAGAACAGACAGGTCTTCTGCAAAAGCACATCTTCATTCCTTTCATACACAGGCGGCAAGGGACTTCAAGGGAGGATATTCAGGGCTCCAAGGCATTTAACTTCTTGTGTTTGCGTATTGAGGAAAAAGTGTAGGAAGAGGTGGGGATGTCCTAGTGCCAATTTGGGGACCCTCAGAAGCTTAGGTCTCAATCCCATTCTGACACTCGATTTCCTGCTTGTGGAATAATATACTTTGGGGAACAAATGAAAGATTTTATTTCAGGTTTCAGGCAAGCAGAGCTTGGAGACAATGTGTATTCATCCTGCTCCATGCTGTCCTCGTGCCCCATGCTGCCTTTAAGCCCCAGCACACACAGCGCGGAGCTGCTGCTGAGCCACCCAGGTTCTCTGGGGCTGGACTAGCTGACGTGTCAAGCCAGAATTGGTTTGTTAGCAGCATACTTTGTGGGCTCCATTTTGCAGATGCAGTATCTGCTGCCACTCTGCTGTCAACTTCTATTACCTTAATTATTTATATGTTGATTATTCAAGGGAAATGTGTGTTCCCAAACTGATTTCCTATAAATTGTGTCTTGGAGTAAAGTGCCAAAGTGAGTTTTATACTAGTTAAAGACACTCTGCACAGAGCTGCTTCTGGGCTTTGCTGGGAACACAGCACAAGTGACATGGTTGAGAGTTTTGCTTAGGTTTTAGAAGCTCTCACACCCTGTGGGCACAAACCTGGGTAGAAATTGTGAGGACCAAAAGAGAAGGCAGAGTTACAGTTAATTGTCTGCCTCACAAGGCCTGAAAGACACACCCAGGCCTCATGTGCTGATGCAGAGCATCTATGGACCCATATGTACTTGCAGAGAGTCACACTGCCAAGTAGCTTTCACCGAAGATTGTCGCTCCAGAGACAAGCGTGTTTACATCACAGACCTGAGCCACTACCACCTGGACATTCCAGTCCCTCATTTTACTGTGCAATCTCTACTTTGCTACTGTAGCCCATTTCACTTCCTCTCCATCCCAGACCCTAGCATTTGGCGTTACTCTCATAGCGATGCTTTACCACGTTGTTGGATTTGAGTTTTGTTTCTCTCACTTTGTAAGAATGACCAGAGCCGCGAGTATAGTGAAGGTACAGCCGGGTCTCTGAATATGTGGGTGACGTGCCCCTTAAACATCTGCACAGATGTTCAGAGCTGTACTCCTCATAAGGGTCACCAGAGGTCCAAAGTCCTTTTTGAACTCCACAGAGTGCCACAAGGTAACATGTTAGAGCTTTACCCAGTTGAAGAAACCATTGCTGCTTGTGTAGGGTAGGTGGGGGGCATCAGCTGTTATCAGCAGTGAGCTTCCCAGTTAGCTATTAAACCCACCAGTTGACTTACCTGTGATAGGGGATTAGAGTGCAATAATTGAGTATGCTTAATATCCAAAGTAATGAAAGAAAATGGAGTACTTGAAAACAGCGTAGTGTCAGGGCCTTGATGAGTGCCTCATCATTCTCTAGTTGATGGGGAGGGAGGTGTTGCAGGAGAGAGGCGCACGGGGTTTCTGGCCACCCATTGTCCCTTGAAGCCCAGGGTAGAATGGATGTGATTATGCCATTGTCTTCCTTCCTGATCTGGGGATACGTGTGTGTCATGCCACATGGCTTGGGTATGCCTTTACAAAAGAGGATAGTAAGCTTGCCACTTTCTTCTTCTAGTTTCTAAGGTAAGTGATTGGGGGCATCTGTGACATATTTAATGTCAGGAACCTTTGAGCAGCTGGCAGACATAAAATAGTAGAAGTGCTGGGAACATCTGTTCTGTAGATGAGGTTTACCTTGTGCCTGCATTGGTAGGTAGCAGACATGCCTCTATCCTCCACAGAGGTGGAGAGCTTAGCCTGCAGAGCTCTGCTGCTGTGTGCTTGGGTGACCTCACGAACAGAAGTGCCTCAGTGCCTTCATCAGCAAAGCCCTGATCATGTGCTCATCGGACTGAATGGAATAACACAGAGGAAGTGTAGGAGTACTTTTTCATCAGGTCTGCCAGTCCACAAATAATGACAAGGAGATTTATTAATCATGAAAGGTTGGCCTTTAGCTTAGGCTTGTCTCAACTACCTCTTATAACTTAAATTATCCCATTTATATTAATCTGTGTTCTGCCACATGATGTTACCTCATCTCCGCACTGCCCATCCTGCTTCTCCCGAGTCTGTCTGTCAACTCCGCCTCTCTTCTTCCCAGAGTTCTCTCTGCCTGGATGCCCCACCTACCCTCTGCTGGCCGTTGAGCTTTCTGTAACGCCTGTCGCAGCAATACACCTTCACAGTGTGTACGAATGTCCCACAACAGGAAGCGTGAACCCGAGGGCACCTGTATTATTGTCGTTAGCAACGGCAGCCTTATGTAGCTACCTGCAGGGCCCAATGCTTGTCTGTGTCTAACAAGCGCAGTAGTTGTATCCTGCCTCATCCATATTTTCAAGGTGTGAGTTACAGTCAGCTGTGGTCCAAACATAGCAAATGGGGAATTCCAGAAATGAAATAATTTTAAGTTAAAAAAAAAAACTTCTGTCACAGTATATTAAGTCTGTTCTGTTTTGTTGTTGTTAGTTCTTACTGTATCTAATTTTTAAATTCAGCATCATGGGTATATGTGTTTAGGAAAAACCATAGAGGTTAGCGCTTCCTGAGGTTTCAGATATCCCTGGTAGTCTTGGTATCTGATTGTGATGGATCAAGGCACAAATACTATATTTAGCAAATACTCTTGAGAGCCCTTGACCAGCCTTGAATTGCTAATCCAAGGTCCCAAAAGGCAGCCAAGGACACTCCCTGTCACGTAAATAGCTGTTCCTGAGCCAGTGTCTCCTGGGCTTTTTTCCTGAGTACCACTGGACATCTGTCTGCTGGGGTTTCATTCTTCCTAGAAATACAGTGCAGCCTCGTTTCTGGACCAGAATCAGGATTACAGGATATGTGATGTAGAACAAGACATGGATTTGAGAAAGCAGCCCTCATCCTGTTTCACCTGGATGGGCTTCCAACATTTCATCATCACTGAAGGTGGACTACCCGACACAGTGTAGGAGCATGTTGCTTCCAGAGCCCAGGACGAGGGCAAACTGAGTCTTCTTCACATAGCAGACAGTGAGGGCAAGGTTACCCTTCTGTTTAGCCAGCATTTGTTAGCTGGCTAATCCATTAGTAATTGAGAGTTCCTGTTAGTGCCTAAGCAGCTGACCTGACATTGGCTCTGTGTCTAATTGAATGCTTTGAGAAATGAAATTGAAAAGTGGCGAAGAGACTTTGCAGTCAAGGAACTGTACCGCTGCCTGGTGTTAGTCATAAGACAGGATCTATGGTTCTGGCTTTAGCCTTCTCTGAAGGAACATTTGGAGTCACATCTGCCAGGAGACTTCACATGCTGTGTGGTTGAGTTTTGGATATACCAGGGCTTGTTGTTTGGGAGAAGATATTAAAGGCCTAGTGTGGTAGCCTTGTTGTACTGCTTTCAATATGACTTTTGTGTAAGAGAATCACTGGACCACTGTTTTCCTGACAAAACCAGATGGCTGAGCTGCCATGTTCATCAGAGATTTGTGCCAAGCTTATTAGCATTTGCCAATCTTGTGGGACTAAGAAAACTGTGAAAAGCAGCAGGTGTGTGTGCATGTGTATGCGTGTGTGTGTGTGTGTGTGTGTGTTCTCTCGTGTATGCGTGTGTTCTTGTGTATGTGTGTGCGTGTGTGTATGTGTGTGTGTGTGTGCGTGCATGTGTTCTCTCATGTGTGTGTATGTGTGTTCTCTCGTGTGTGCGTGTGTTCTCTCGTGTGTGTGTTCTCGTGTATGTGTATGCATGCGTGCGCACGTGTGTGTGTGTTCTCTCGTGTGTGCGTGTGTTCTCGTGTATGTGTGTGTGCGTGTGTGTGCGCGTGTGTGTTCTCCTCAGGAAGCTGACTGCTATGGCTTTAAGGAGCAGAGCAGGCAGTCCCTTTGCAACTCTAACTGATTGATGAGTCACTCTGTAGGCAGCAGCAATAGCAGCCACTTGCAGGCTCACTCCCTGTTGCCATTGCAAATTTCATGTCCTCTTTAGAAGCCCTGTGTCCCCCAATGAAGTAGAGTTCCAGCTCAGAGGCTTCATCACAGCACTGGCAGAAGGCAAATGGAAATTTGCCTGCAGTATTACCCATCCCATAATAAAACCACCCAAGGGTTGAGGAGTCGTCATCACATCCCCATCACTCGGCCAAGCTTGCAAGCCTGAGTGCATCCTTTCTAGGTGGATTTTTGAAAGCTTTCCTAGCAAAGCAGAAAGGTCTCCTCCTGGCAGCTCATTCCACTGGCGGGCCAGCCTGTCTTCATGAGAACAAAAAGAATTCTGCCTTCCCAGTGTGGGCCTCATACCCCTTTTTTCCTTTCCCAGTGATTCGTGAACTAGTGGAGAAGTTTGAAGACTTTGCAGAAGTTAACACTCCCTCTCAAGCTATCTGGATTGCCTTTATTTGTAGTCAAGTTTGGGCTGCTGAAGTGGCCTTTGCCCTAGTTTACCATGAGCAGAATAATAGTGGTAGCTCAAAAGGAGATGCAAGCAATGATGTGGGATTATTCCGTTCGTAGGCTTGTCTCCAGAGAATTTATCTGAAAGGCAGTGTAGATACTTTTTATTATGGAATTTCTACCTTAGAGCGGTGTGCCTATGTACATATTAAACTTGTACAGTAGCTAAAGTTTGAGTGTACTTTTGTTGGTATGTCTTGTTTCTTCTTAGTATCTTGTTTTTCTAGAATGTTCTTTCTCGATAAAGGATTCTAGGAAAGGGGGAAAGGTTGGAGGTTTAGCTATAGAGTGAACATAAGAACATTTTGAGGATAATGTTTAATTTGGATTTCAGTGGGTAAGGAAAATATCGTGCTTAAAAATATACCATCAGGGGGCTAGAGAGATGACTGTAGTTAAAAGTACATTCTGCTCTTGCAGAAGACCTGAAGTCCCTTCCCACAACTCACTTTAAACAACCACCTATGACTCCAGCTCCAGGGAATACATCCGCTCTGGCCTCCATGGATGCCTGCACTCACCTTTAAAAACGTACCATCTGTGTTTGGAGGTTTAAGTCTTGACTACAAATAGAACATGTTTTTATTTTTCTTACAGAAATAATAGGGCTAGCTCAATCACTCTGAGTTGATGAGTAGTTACAGGATATAACTTCATGAGTGTCTCAGTTACTCTCATGCCTAATTGTGGCACTCCCTAGTTCTTAAAGGTTAATGTGGCATGAAAAAGGATGAGTGTTCATATGTGATTCATAGCAGGCATGTGCTGACAAGAGACCCTGGTGCCATCCATTGGTTCTTACCAAGAGTCTTCTGTGACCAGGACCAACTTGGCTGTACTTAATAGAACAGACATGATCAGTATGGCCTTAACTTGTGTTGAAGCCCCGAGGGTAAAGCCCATGAAACAAGTCTATTCATTGGACCAACCCAGCTGAATATCGATCTCATGGAGCACGTACGAGGAGAGGCAAGGCCACCATACCAGCTTGTCTCAGAAGGCCTAGAAGCCAGACGGAGCTTTCCTCTACTACTGTGGAGCTTCTTGCTTGGTTTGGAACATTCCAGTACCATTGCCTACCTCCCGTATAACATGAAGACAAACACATGTGGTTATGTTCTGTTTGTCACCAGGATGTCTAGTAGGGAACAAGACAGAAGAGAGAGAGGTCAAGCCATGCAAGTCTACTTTGCCACCCAGGGCTTTTGACTGCCAGGGTCCTGAGTGGCAGGCAAGTGTGGAAGACAGTGAATTTCACTATCCTCAGTGCCATGAAGTTAGGCACTCTGAAATATATATGTATGTATGTATGTATGTATGTATGTATGTATATATATATATGTATATATATGTATGTATATATATATATATTCCTTTGAGAAAAATGCTATATGGATTCAGAGTGGCAGTAGAAGGATCTTTATGTTTGCTGAAAACGAATACACTGTTCTGGTGTAAAGAAAGAGGAGATGTCTCATGGAGACAGAAGACAATGGTTTCCAGTTGCCTTCTTTCAGTTTGGGAGGAGATATATGTGTGTATCTATGTATGTATGCTTGTATTAGGTATACATGCACACACATACGTGATTTTTTTTCTTAACAGAATGAAGTTGGCCTACTGGAGTTCTTCCAAAGTGTGATAAAAGAAACTAGGGCAGAGCCAAAAAAGGTGACTAACTGGGTCCTGAACACTCTTCTGTACTATTTAAAGCAACAGAACCTTGCCGTCAGTGAGAGGTGAGTGAGGTCTGGGGATTTCTTTCTTTCTGTATCATGAACTCTGTGTCCAGAGGCAGTTGAAATAGGACAGGGTGAATTTTCTACTCTGCCAGTTCTCCCTCAGGGTCCCCTAACAAGACAACAAACATCCCCTTTGTGTCCCACATTCTAAAAATACTTTCTAGCCCATCTGAAGATTCACCCTGTGCTCAGATGGCTGGCAGAGCGCTGTCTGTGGTGCTGTCCTAGGCGTAGTAGCTGGAGGAAGAACAAGAGGAGGAGTGGGCTCACGTGTGGCTAGTACGAACCCATGAGAAAGCAGATGTCTCCTGGGTCAGATCTGCCATGCAAGAGGCATGCGCAGGGCCCTGGAAACGCAGAGCTGGGGCCTCTGTCGGGCCCAGGGTGATCCTCGGGAAATTATTCAAGAGTCAGGCCCTGAAGAACTCTGGGGGTGCTGTGTACTTGGGTGGAGGTGTGGGGTACAGACATCTAGAAGTTCCGTGATCGGACAAGCAGCCAGCCACAGGAGCTCAGAAAACCCAAAGGCTCTGAGGTACTGAGGTGGGCAGGCTGGGAAGGTAGGTGACAGGCTAGAGAGGTGACCAGGAGCCACCTGAAGAACATTCAGGCCCAACTGGGTCACAGGGCTACCAGGTGTCACAGAACTCGAAGAAGAGGTGCATGGCAAAAGGAAAGAATGAGGGGCTGGGGAGAGAGCTTACGTGGTACAAACATGGGGACTGAGTTCAGATCCTCAGTACACATGTGAAAGAAGCTAGATGCACTGGTCATGCCTGTAACCCAGCAATAAGAGGAGACATAGCAAGGTCACAGAGCCCCAAAGTCTAAATCAGTGAGCCCCGAGCCCCAGTGGGACCACAGAAGACGAGTCCCAACATGGACTTCTGGCTGGCACACTCGCACCTGCACACATGTGCACGTGTACCTGTCTTAGTCACTGTTTAATGCTGTGAAGAGACACTACGACCAAGGCAACTTTAAAAAGTAAGCGCTAATTGAGGCTTGCTTACAGCCTCAGAAAGTAAATCCACGGCCTTCAGGTGGGAAACATGGTAGCAGGCAGGCTACTGAAAGTACCGTGGCCATTCAGGGAAGATGGTAGCCATTTGGAAGAGTGTGAAAGTGACACAGCCTTGCCTTGAAGACTGGAAAGGGTTTGATGAAGAGAGGCCTGAGTGATGTCTGTGGAGATGGAGATGAACTGTTAGCAGACAGGAAGGAACGGAAGCACAGCACACCCTGGGCCACTCACCAGTGTGTGTATCCAGTGCACTGGGGGGAGAGTGGGGAGACTCTCTTTAACCAGGAGATGCCAAGGAAGTTCGAAGGGGGCTAGAAATTCCAGAAGAAGAAATCTTTTGGCTTTGAAGTCATGGTCACCATGTTAATGGTTGCAGTTTGTGGCACTCCTGAAATTCATCCTGGGAGAGAACTTTGGTATCTCAGATTCCCCTCTTCCATTGAGCAGATAGGGCAACTGAGGTCTAAGAGATCAGATGACCTCCCTCTTACAGCAAGTCAGACCCTGCTCCATTCAGCGTCTTTATGCTGGCTGATCACCCGGACTTTCCGCTTTGTGCTGGTCTGTGAATTGGAGGTTTGCTGAGCAGTCTTTTTTTCTGTCTCTGTCTCTCTGCCTCTGTCTCTTTCATATCATATAACATTGATTTTTTTATACAGTCCAGTTATTTCAACAAGAATGTCTTCAGGATAGTATAAGGATTTGTCTAGAAAGCAAGCAGAACTCTAGAAACTTCTCCCTAATCATACATTTTCATCTCTCCTTCCCCTACACTCTGAGCTCTTCCCGGTCCTAGTGTAAGGTGTTTAAGGATCCTTAGTAGACTCTGAACAGCCTTTTCAGCAGCTTCCACCATAACTGAAGGGAATTGGCCTGTTGCGTGAGCCTGGGCACCCCTGGTTTCCTCAGGAGGTTCATAAGCACTGGCATATAGCAAACTCTTCAAGGTATTCCATTCCAAGTAAAGGTGTATACTAAGTCATCCCAAAATCACATAAAGAGGAAGCCAGGGACCACACAGTTCAAAGAACTTTTAGTCATATGGGTGCCTTGTTCCTTTTTCTGTTGTCAGCACCAACTAGGGACCAGTTAAAGCAAGGAGGACTATTTTGGCTCATAGATTTGATCCGAGGTGAGTGCCCATGTCTAGGGACCAGTTAAAGCAAGGAGGACTATTTTGGCTCATAGATTTGATCCGAGGTGAGTGCCCGTGTCTCTTGATGGATGGGCTTGTTGGGGAATCCTCCTGCCACACAGGCTTCGTCACTGGGAGAGCAGGGAAGCTGAGGGAGACCACGCCGGCTTTTCTGTATACCCACTCATTCAGAATAACCCGAAGTCATCCATGAGGGAAGAGTCCTAGTGACATCCTAAAGATCCCTCTTTCAATACCTCATAGAGATTGCGTATCAGCATGAATTTCACTGGGGACAAACCATATCCATACAGCAGCCACTGATGCTGCCAGCCTAACCACAGAGCTAACCTTAGGAAATGAACCTCCTTAGCCACCAGGGCTAGTATGGCAAAGCTAACTGCAGCTTCCCCGTGACTCTGGGCACTACTCACTTCAGATAGTTTCCATACGGCTTATCCCTGCAGTTTGTTGTCCCTCCATAGAACTCAGTGTGGGTGAGCTTTTGGCCTCTCTGGGAGCTTGTAAATGACGCAGGTAGGAGAAAGAGGAGCTGGAACAGCATGGCAGCCCTGGCCTTCTACAGACTGAGGAGAGCCTGGGAGCCAAGGAAGAGAGCATTCAGTTGGCAGGGCGAGCAGGCAAGGAGCAGACGAGGGATGCCAGGAAGAGGAAGGACCCAACAGGCCCTGGAGAAGGGCTTTTCTCAGGGCTGCAGCTGGGGTCGGGTACAGGGTACATGAGGAGGGAAAGGGCAGACTGAGCAGCTAGTGAGGGCGTGGTCTTTCAGAGAAGAGCTTCTCTAGTGGGTAGGGTCTAATCCCAGTACATTCTTACAGGGGCCAGTGGTAACAAACACAGATTTATTCATTCATTCAATCATTTGTACCTTACTTGCAAAAGGTACTAAGCCAAGCAGGGCAAATAGCTGAGGGATCAGTTGGGATGTTTCCAGTAGGGAAGGTCCGAGTATGGACAAGGGACAAGATTAAAGCTTCATGACAAGAGAGCTAAGCCTCCCAGAAGGCTTTGGGAGAGATGGTGGGTACAGACAGGTGAAGAGGGGTTAGACTCAATGGGAAAAGGAGGGGAGAACCTGGAAAGCAGTGCGCCTCTCAGCTGAAGTCTTGGGAAATAGCTGAGAGCACGTCCTGAGAATGAGACCCTGGAGAACAGTGAGGAGTGAGGCTACCACGTGGGGCCCCAGAAAATAGAACAAAAGTGCCACCTGGAGGTCCAGGTTTCTACACCTCCTTCCAGGAGCCTTTGTGTCTTGTTTTAGCAGAAGAGAAGAGGGGCTGAGGGAAGTGGTGGACTGAGATGGACGTAGTGTCAGGCTGTCTGCTCTTGGGATCCAAGCTGGAGATGGAGTTGTGACCCGAAAAGCTCTGTGAGGAACTGAATGAAATCACAAGACTTGCAGATCTCATTCCATTCTTTCCCAGACACCTTGTCTCAGAATTGATGAGAGCCAAGCACAGGAAGCTTAACCTTGAGGTGTCAGTGCTTCTTTCATGGAGACACACATGCTGTCCAGAATCCAAGATTGTCTGACAGCAGCAAATTAGTAGGCTATGTGGCTGCCACCACTGGGTCTGAATCCTGATGGTTTATTTATTTAACTGATGAAGAGTGTCTCTCAGGATCAGTATGACAGGTACTGATCGTTGTCATGGTCTCACAACTTTAGCCCTGGCATAGCTGCAGTCTGCAGTCAACTCCTCCACATCCGATGTTCAACCAACTACAGGTTGGAAATATCTTTGAAAAATTACAACAGTAATGAACACGTACAGACTCTTTTCTTATCAGTATTTCCTAAACAACACAGTGCAACAACTGTTTACATACAATCCATATCATATTAGGTAGATAATCAAGAAATTATTTAAGGTATATGATGTACATAGGTTCTAGATGATTGTATCACCATGTACAAAGGACATGAATATCCATAGACTAGAATCCATGGGGTAGTGTGTTCTGGCTGTCAGACCCTTAGGTACCAAAGAGCACTGTATGTGTAGTGTGGCAGTTGTCCATTATTGGCCTGCTGTGTACCAGTGTGTTGTGAGAACAGAAATGTGACTGAAAAATCCCATCTGCTATTAGAGGAAATTTATAACTAGACTAGTCAATTAACATCATGTGATGAATTTCTGTAAGTACATTCTTCTTGTGTGATCTTATGTTCTTTGTCCCTCTCTACATCTTTTTTTTATAAATTTTATTTAAATTAGAAACAATTTTATTTTAAATATCAATCATAGTTGCGTCTCCCTCCCATCCTCCCATGACTCCCCCACCGACCCCCCATCCCATCCCCCTCCACTCCCCAGTATGAGTTTTTGTGTGTGCTCCAAAGTCATACATTGTGATACTAGGAAATGGAGTCTTGAATGTGGATCTTTGAGGAATATGATTAGTGCTTTTCTACAAGAGGCCTTGGAGAGCTCGCTTACCCTTTAACTATTGTGAGGACACAGCAAGAAGGTGCCAGGAGCAAGAAGGCAGGGACTCAGTGACTCAGGTTCTGTGGGACTTTGATCTCCAATTTCCAGCCTTGAGAACTGTGAGGAATAATTTATCTGTCTATAAGCCACTCTACCTATGGTATTCTCTTGCAGCAAATCAAATGGACCATGGCAATCATTGACTTATGAATGGTGACCTCTCTTCATGTTCTAAAAACCTAGTGCAACCTCAGTGCTTATTATGAGTTACAAACATAGTCTATACTATAAGATAAATGGTGATTGTATTTTATGGATTAGAGAACATCCAAGCTACCTATACAGTTTGAAAACAAACATTCTTATTTCTTGCAAGTAAAGATGAAAGGTTAGAAAAGACTATTATTTACTTTGCAGCCCTCTGCCTCTCTGGCATTAATCAAGATAGTTCTTAGACTTCTGAGTATGAATTTAGTACCACTAGATAGTCTCCAAACCTAGTTTCCACTTGGAGTTACCTGGTATCCATACTTTGGGATAAACAGTAGTTTAAGAATGGTGGCTTCCCAGTGTTCGTCCCTAGTGCACAAATGGACTTTGGGAGCCCATTCCCTATGGAGGGATACTATTACAGCCCAGATACACAAAAGAGGGCCTAGGCCCTCCCCCAAATGATGTGACAGACTTTGATGATCCCCCGTGGGAGGTCTCACTATCCTTGGGGAGTGGGTGGGGGGTGGGTTGTGGGGGTTGGTGGGGGCCATGGGAGGGAGAGGGAATAGGGATGGGGATTGATATGTGAAACAAGATTGTTTATAAATAAAAAAAGAATGATGGACCCTCCCTAGACTGAATGAACAACCCTAAAAATAAGGCGCATGAATTAGAATGTGGTGATCTTGAACGCTATTGGTCTGGCGTTCATGGAAATTGGCACTGAGGAAAAGCTATAGTTCCCTGCTTGTTACCTAAAAATTTCTAAAGAAATGACTAGTGAATGACAGGAAGCAAGACTTCTATAGAAGTGTTTCAAGTGCATAAGTGCTTCGGAGTCCTTTTATTCGGACATACGTATGTCCTGTTTATAAATGGGTCCTGTTTACCTAGTCCCATGATGACCTCACATAGTCATTTCATTATCCCAGTTACTGTATACATTTAGAAGTAGCTACCAAGTATTTGTAAAGATGCGGTCTATGACTCCATTCTGTCATCAGTCCAGGTACATACCCTCTTTGAATGTGAGTTAATGTCACCTACAGTATTTATTTTCCCCAAACTTTCTGTCATAGTCAATAAATTGTGTTTCTAGACCCATTTGTGTTGAGAAAGCTGTTAAGAATCTGCAGATACCTAAAAACAATGCATGTAGAAGGCCTGTGAGGTAGACATCACGTTTCCCTTATGGAAAACCCTTACAGTGAAAAGCAATTTATATTTGCATAAAGACACTCAGGAAAGTGGTTTTGTTAAATAATTTTTAGACCCATCCTTCAGTCAAAAAATATTTAATTACTGGATGTTTTGCCCCTTTGTGGTTCATGAATTTTGTAGTCACCTCCCTTTTTGAACTAATTACATTAAGCAGTTAACTTTTTTATAACTGCTATCAAACAGCTGTTATTGTTGGGTGGTAAAATAAAGAATTTTAAAAAACACAGTATAAAAATTCGTTCTCTTAAAATACAAAATAATAGAGTCCAGTTAGCCTATTATTTTCATCCTTGGATATGGTTAATTATTTAAACATACAAAAGCAAGAGTTTGGCTGGGCGTTGGTGTCGCACGCCTTTAATAACAGCACTTGGGAGGCAGAGGCAGGAGGATCTCTGAGTTCGAGACCAAGCCTGGTCTACCAAGTGAGTTCCAGGACAGCCTCCAAAACAATACAGAAAAACCCTGTCTCGGAAAAAAAAAAAAAGAAAGAGTTTGGATTCTGGTAGCCAATGGGCCCCTGCTGATGTAAAATGTTGATTTTTCTCTCTCTTCTGGGGGCCACTAGTCCTGTCACACCTGCTGCGCTCGCCGAGCTCCTTGACCTGCTGGACAGTAAAGCGATTTCTTCCTCAGCAGCTAAACAGGTATGTGCACATTCCCAGAAGGCTTCCCGTTGCTCCACAATCCCAGTTAATATTTTCTGTAAAACCCAAATGGCATCACTAAGTGAATTTCATGACTGGAGTATTAAGTGCCCACGAGTCTGAATGCTCAGAGATTTCATCTGGCAAATGTAGAAAGCCAGCAAAGTGCAGCACGGGGATTCAGCATGGGGTTTTGCTTCTGGTTTTAGCTTATTGGGGGAGCTAGCTATAGTCTGGCCTTTTCCTGAGTGTCTACCCCAAACGTTGCTGAGCACATAGCCTCCCCGTTGTCATGGCCAGGCAGCCGAAGCTTGGCCCTAGTCCACATGCTCCTCTCCTGTCTGTTCCTGTCACAGACCTGTCCCTCAGGAGTTGGTCCTCAGGAGCGGGGCTCAGTCTGCTGCATGCTTGGGAGATGGTATTTTACATGTGTACCTAGGTGTAGAGATACGGGGAAAAAGAACATTGTCTAAAGTGGACGCCTCCCTAACCACCTCCACTAACAAGGCTAGTGGCTGAGTGATTCGTAGAATTAAGAAAACTCTACAAATGAGTACCCAGAATGATAAAGAACACCTAGGGCTGCCTCGTCTCAACTTCAGAGGCTGCGCAGCTGTCAGTGCTTCAGCCTAAACCTAATGTTATTTTAATGGCGCCTTTTGCATTTAATATTTATACGCTCTGACAGTAGTGGCAGGTTACAAAGTGAGGCTTGGGGAAACGGCTGCTTTTGGTTAATTATGAGACACCACCGAGCGTACTCCAAGCTTTCTGCTGTGAAACTGGAGACAGGAACTGGAGAAGGTTCTATGAGCTGCCTCATGTGAGGCTGTCAGCTACAGGGACCCAGCACTTAGAAAGGGCTTTGCCTTCCATAGATGTCAGAGGATTGCAAATATTTATAACACTGCTCAGCAGTTGTGGAAAGAGTAGATGGCTCGGGGCAGAAAAACTATGTACACACGTAAGAGCAGATGAATCGTAGCATTTGAAATAAAAGAAGAAAAAAACCTTCCCCTTGTCCTTCCTACATGCCCTGCCCCCCCCCCCCCCCCCAAAAAAAAAAAAAAAAAAAAAAAAAACCTGAGTCTGTCAAGTAAGATAGTTCCAGTGGGGAGAAACAGAAAGGCTGGAAGCTGCTGACAGCTGGCTTCAGCTGCAGATAGAGACATGTTTGCATTTTCCAACTTCCAGCATGTCTAAAGGCTTCTGTGAGGCCATGAAATGAAAACAAAACCTCATCTGCAGTGTTCAGTGTGCGCTGCTGGGGAATCTCTCTCACAGATCAGGGCCTTGGGGATTTTGTCTTGTATTTTCTACTCTTTGCTTTCTGTTTGTAAGAAAGCCATTGATTTTTCTGGACAGAAATAATGAATATTATGTTTATTGATTATAAAGGATTTAAGTAGCCATTCATGGTGATATAAGCCTGTAATGCCAGTACTCAGGAGACTAAGGCAGAGAGAGCTAGATTTCTAAGTCAGCCTGAACTACATAGTAAGTTCACAGCAAGGAAGACTCTGCTTTCAGCTGACAGACAGACCGACCCCTCCAGTAATGCATTGACTGTGTAGATTGTCAGCTGCTATCCTGAGAGAGTTGTCATTGCTGTTGGGTGAGCATCAATGTATCAGCACACCATTTTTCAAGATAATCTCTAATGATTTGCATCGCCATGCTCTTGGTGGTAATGTCATCTATCTCGTGTTTGTTTTTCTCTGTTTTATGAGTTTTTTTTTTCTTTTTTCTATCCTGCCGTCTAAACCCCCAGGGTGCTGGGATTTGTAGCTGTGTGCTACCCACATGGCTTAATTATTTTTTTAACTTTGTATCTTTTCTTGTTAGTCTAGCTAAAGACTTGTTAATTTTATCTTCTCAAAGAACCAATTTGTTTCTTCTTTTTTGTTGTCTTTACAATCTTTCTGCTCTGATCTTTATTATTTCCTTTACTTACTAATTTTAAGTTTGGTTTGTTCTTGCTTCTCTAAATCCTTAAGATATATCACTGTTTGGGGTTTGGGGGCTGGGAAGATGGTTCTGTGTGTGACCAGAGTTTGGATCCATCAACAGGCATGGTAGCCCACCTCAGTGTTTGGAAGGTGGAAACTGGGTATTCCTGGAGCAAGCTTGGGTTCTGGTATCTCTGGAGTGAACTTGGGTTCTGGGTTCAAATGAGAGATCAAGTGGAGAACAATCCAGAAAAACACCTCACATCATTTATCAAACACATATGTGCACCCATGCATATGTGAACACACACACACACACACACACACACACACACACACACACACACGCATGCATACACACATGCATACTGACCACAGCACTCACAGTCAGTCCTAACCCTGTATAGGTAGACATGGTACTAGTGGCCAGCAGTGGGAATCAGATAGGTATAAGGACAGCTACTGAGGTGATGCCCACCCAGAAGTCAGATCTTGAGGGGTGGGACTTGGCCATGTATACTTAGAGTTAAGGCAATGGCTGGAGCTTTCCCTTCCCCAGTGCTTTCAGTACTGAAAGGACAATAGAGTCCCACCAGCCTCCCCTCAGAGGCTCCCTTTACTGTGTGGCCAAGGATGAGGTGACAGCAGGACTTTTCCCCCAAGAACTCAGCTGAAACACCCATAGTAGCACACTGTGTGGAAAGCTGCTGCTGTCAGGCAAGGTTTCCCTCCAGGCCTTTAGATCTTTAGATCATGCCTGCCCTGTTCGTGAGAGAGGCCAGCATAGGACTCTTCTGACAAGGGTGGCAGAAATGTGTGAGTCACTGCCTTGCCCTGGCACAGGTATGAATCCCTAAATCCCCTAGCCACACCCCTGGTCTTGGTGAGACCCTCACCTGCCCTGCTCTTAGAAGTGGCACCTTCCCTTCTCCCCTGTGTCATCATACTTGTCCCTGCTGTTTGGATATTCAATGGGTTTAAGTCACTTTACTTGACCAGTTCCCATTCATAAGATAGCCTGCTGAGCCAGGGCAGTGGATTGTCTATGGCAGTGGTTCTCAACCTGTGGGTCAGGATCCCTTTGGGGGTCAAACGACTGTTTCACATGGGTCATTTAAGACCATTGAATAGCACAGATATTTACATTACTATTCATAACAGTAGCAAAATTACAGTTATGAAGTAGCAACGAAAGTAATTTTATGACTGATGTCACCACAATGTGAGAAACTGTATTAAAGGGTGGCAGCATTAGGAAAGTTGAAAACCACTGGTCTCTGGGGTCCCAGAGTTAGGAGTGTGCCAGGGTCCCTGATTCTCAGAGCAGCAGTTTCCACAGTAGGTCCCTTCTCAGATGGCAGTTTGACCATGTGAACCTGGGAGAGGAGAACTGAGGCAGCCTGAAGTCTCATGGAATGGCCAGCCTTATTCAGAGCATCTGACAGTTTATACTCCGAGGGCTAAGGAGAATCACGTGAGTCAGATAATACAATCACAAGACAAAACTATGTTTTCCCATAGAGGCCCAGAAATAACTAACAATAGCCAACTGTGATGCATAATCTGAAATACACTCATTCCTATCTGTTACACCCAGGAGGAGCACAAAACACAGTCCAAGAACAATTGTGCTTTAAAGAAACTGAAGTCATGAGACTATTGTGTTGTTTTCTCAGTTTCCTCACAAGCACCCAGCCTCCCCTCACATGACTCCATTCTTGGATTGTGTCCATCAGCTCCCGAATACAGCACCCCAGGAGATGATGTACAGTCCTTCTCCACAGTAAGGGAGCCGAGCAGATTTGGGGTTACACTTCCAAGGGGCTTAAACCTGTGAGTTTGTGAAACTTGCCAGGAGCTAGGGTTGCCTGTACCTCCATTAAGCTTTACAGGGGCTCTCCCTTCCCCTCACCTCTACAGGGGAAGATGCCCGCCCCTGGCCGTGGAGCCAAGGCAGCAGGTGCCAGGCTTTTCTCTCTGTGCGTGTCTCATCTCTCTGTCTCACAAGGCCTCGGTTTCCCCTTCTGGTTTCCATGACTCTCCCATGGTCACTTACCTCAAAATGCAGAACTCACATCACTTAGCTCTTCTTTGGGAGAGGATGTTGCATGCCTCTTGAAAAATCCTGTTCGTGCTTACTCTGTTCACAAGGTAGACGCTATCACCACTCTGTCCAGAAGCTTCTGTCACCTCAGAAGACAGCCTTGCCGTACTCGCTGCTTCCGGTTCTTCCCCATCCATCTGTTCCTCCCAGTATGTCTTCTGTATCCGGATTTGCCTATGGTTGCCTTTAAAGTAGGACTCACAGAACATGTGCCCCTGACTGATTTCCATCACAGGTTTTGAAAAGTCCTTGCATAGTGTGGTATTCATGAGTACTTGTTTATCCTTGTCTAAATGTCTGTGGTGTTATATAAGTGCCCACTTGTTTCACACGTACATTCCCTGGAGCACATGTGGAAGTCAGAGGACATTAGCAGGTGTCAGTTCTTGCTTTCTACCTTCTTTGAGACAGGGCTTCTTTTGTCTGTGTATGCCAGGCAAGCTGCTGGCAAGCTTCTGGGAATTCTCCTCTAGGTACCTCCTATCTCACTGAGGGAGCACTGACATGTGTACAGATGTGTGCTACTATCCTTGCCTTTATGTAGGTTTGGGAGATTTGAACTCACGTCCTCACAACTTGCACCACAAACATGTTACCCACTGAGCCATCTCCCTAGTACTTCATTTTTATATCTTACAGATGTACTACATTGTATGCATCAGTTGATGGACACTTGCTTCCAGTTTCATGATGGTGCACTTGAAATTCATGTATAACTTCTTTAATGAGTGTGTTTTCAAGTTCTTGTATAGATGTAGGAATGGCATCTCTGGAATGTATGATTATTCTGTCTGTTATCCTAAGTAGCTGCACCATTTCTTATTTGCACCCTCCATACAGTGTAGAAGGTCCCAGGTGCTCCACATTTTTGCCAGGACTTGATACCTTTTTACTTTTGCAAGGTTTTAAACTTAAATATATCTACCATTTTCCCACTTTCTTTCCTACCTCCAGCCCCTCCCATTACCTCCATGCTTCAGTCTCAAATTCATGGACTCTTTTTCTTTAATTATTACTGCTGTTTATATGCACATAAACACTCACATGCACACACACAGACACATGGTGGCACACACCCTTAATCCCATCACTCAGGAGGCCGAGACAGGTGGATCTCTGAATTCAAGGCCAGCCTGGTCTACACAGTGAGTTCCACAACAGTCAGGGCTGCACAGAGAAAATTGTGTGTGTGTGTGTGTGTGTGTGTGTGTGTGTGTGTGTGTGTGTGTGTGTGTGTATACACAAATAAGTAAACACATAAACACACACAAACCTGTTGAGACCCTTAGTTATTTGTGTGTATGTTTTCAGGGATGACTTGGTATTGGATAACCAGTTAGGGGCTCATCCCTGCTGACAATAGGTGACCTCTCTCAGAAGTCTTTAATTGCCTGTAAGTCTTGTCCAGGGTAGGGACCTGTGAGATCCCCCCCCCCCACTCTCTCTCCTCTCTCTCGATAGTATGTTTGTTGGTGTTGCCATTGTTGTGGTCTTGTTTATGCAGCCACACTGTTGGGGTTCCATGGGTGAGGTCCCCGTCATTTCAAAACAGACTTTTTGGTCCTGAGTCCTACACATGGAGGGTTGTGTTGTAGATGTGTCAATAGGGGTTGAATACCCAAAATTAGTTGTGGTTTGTATCTTGACCAGATGTGGTTTTCTACTGGTCTCTATCTGCTACAAAGAGAAGTGTCTTCGAGAGATGGGAGATGGACTTCTCTGTAGGAATCAGTGTGTAGGATACAGTTAGGAACTACACTTTTCAACTAAGTGGGAGTCATAGGTTCGCTGTGATTTCTCACTGTATAGCCAACGGCCTGTAACTCACTATGTAGACCATACTATCCTTGAACTCACAGAGGTCCTCCTGCCTCTGCCTCCTGAGTGCAAGGATTAAAGACATCGCCACCACACATGATTTTTATTAGTCCTATTCCTGAATGTAAAATGTATCTTACTGGATAGAGATGGATTTCTTTTATGACTAATTATGTTAAGCATCTTTTTACTTCTTATTTTATGATGTTTTTTAAGTAAATAAAAAGAAAAACTGTGTTGTAATTAATTTTAGTGCATTAATGGAAGAGTCCAACAAGTGTACTTTAGCCCTAGAAACTTATTGGCATTGCCTCTGACAGTCCGGAAGAGACTGCATGTCTGACTAAAGTTAACTACATGGCTAGCTGATGATAAAAGATGCACACAAAGCCTCGTCCTGTCCTGAGAATGCTCTGAGTCCAAACCCTTGTCCTTTGTGCTATAGTTTGTATTAGTCCCTCTGCCTCCACCTGCCTCTTGCTGACACGGCTGCCAATTAGTTCTGACTTCCCGCATGTCACTGCACCCTCCTCCCCCGTGTTCCAGTGGTGCTTTGAGGCTACGGCCTTAGTCCCTCGGAAGTCTGGGGCCAGAGCAGTAAGAGGTGTCCACTGGGCAACAGCCCTATTTGTCAGAAATAGAAACCTGAAGATCGTGTGCCATGATGCACATCCTCCTGGCCACTGTGGACAAAAGCACCCTGCAGTCCTCTTTCGGGAGCCAGGTCTGTGTATTGAAGTGGCAGGTCGCAGTCCCATCACCTCTCCTCACTAAGGACAGGGCCAGCTGGGACACATCGGACTCCAGAGCTATCAGCATCGCAGCTGACTAGCATATAGTCCAAGGAGGTCCAGGCTGTGTCCCAACTGCTGGCCAAGCTCCAGCTCAAGGGCGGATGCTGGGTGTGTTTACAGCTTCTTTATGGAAGTGAATGGTCCCTTGTCTCCTGAGCATTGTCCAGCTAAGGCTGCTGCTAGGACCAGGCCAGAAGGGGTCCACAGAGAGGAGAGCCACATTTAACACACTCTGTGCCATTCAGTCAACCTCCTCTGTGTGCCTGGAGTGGGCCTTAGAGAGAAGACTCCAGAAACTTTCAGATGTAAAAATGTTACCGTGTACCATGTCCTGACTGTCACTTGACTCAAGTCCCTCTCTAGGTGCTTCCACTCCCTCCATAGCTCACCCTGCCCCTCCTCCTCGGGCCTTCTGCTGGGTCTTCACGTCCTGCAGGGATGACCTCTTGAGCATTTGCCTTTGACTCCTCTCTGTGGGGACACGGCTCCTTCCCTGACATTTCTCTTGAACCAGCCTCTCCCTTGTCCTGACTCAAAGCCTAGGGCAGGCAATGGCAGGTGAGGGGCCTGTGTGCTTTCTTTCTCGGTTGGGTAGCAGTTAAGAGCATAGACTCAGCTCCCAGGGACACAGGCTGTTTCTGCCCCACCTGTGGCTCCTGGCTCATGTCTGTGTGACTGGGACTTTGCAGCTTGTGTCCCCCATACTGTTGGTGGCTACTTATTCCCTGAGATAACAGTTCCCAGAGTATGAACAGACTGAGACAGTAGCTGAGGATTATGCTGCAATGGGAGCCTGGCCACAGAGGCCATTATGTGAGAGGCAGGACAGGACTAGGGATAGCACACACCCCCCACACCCCTTATTTCTTTCTTGCTGGGTTCCAGCCAGGAGCTCCTAGTCCTTGTTTAAGTACAAATGGGCAAAGGGTTGGGGGACATGCCGGCCACTATGCTCCCAGTGGCTCCTGGAGCCACTCAGCGGTGTGTGCTAGCCCTTCTCCAGAGCAGCCGCCTAACATTTAGAAGTGCCGGTTATACTTCCCACCCCGGTGAAGTAGGCCTGGCACCTAGTGCAGTTCTAACCAGCTTTTGAGCCTTGGGTGCCAGGCTGTCCTTTGTCAGCCTGTTCCTGGGCCCCAGAATTGACCCAGTGACTCCAGGACAGATTGTGAGGAGCTGGGAGGGTGCCCCTCCAGGTCTGCTAAGCAGCTCTGTCCTCTTACCGGGAAATAGTAAGTTCTCTGTGCCAGGGCCTTGCAGGTTGGGTGTGTTCAAAGCTGGGCCTGAGGCTCGTCTTCTCTTCTGATTTTGGATGCCTGAGCTAGGGGAGCTGCTTTAGGAGGCTGCAGATGACGGGAAGGATGGGTTAACTTCACCAAGTCATGATAATTATGGCTAGTAGACATTAGCTTTTATTAATGTAAGTACTTCTGCAATAAGAAAAGCTGGGCACGCATTCCTTTGTTGCTTTCTACCTTAGTTTTTGAGGCAGGGACCCCACCGAACCCACAGCTTTCCAGTCTGACTGGACTGGCTAGCCAGCAAGTTGCAGAGATCCTCCTGTCTCCACCTGCCCAGAGCCGGGGCCAGTCTCAAGTTCCCATATTTACACAGCAAGTTCTGTGCCCACTGAGCCATGCCCCCAGCAAATCTACCAGGGATAGGGCAGAGTACTCCTCAAACTTGCCTCTGAGCAGCCTCACGCCCAGATAAACCACTAAAAGCTTTTCTGGATTGATTCACTCAGTTGGGACACTCAAACACACAGAGAAATTTACCATTTTCCACCCCTGGCATAGTCCTGTCCTGGTTAGGGTTACTTTCTTAAGAATGGATTTGAAGATCTGTTTCATGTATTCACTGAACATCTTATGTCCTTTGAAGGCCCGTGGTTCCCATTTCTTCTGTTTCTCCTGGGCCACCCCACCAGGAGTAGGTGGAGGCGGCCATAGAGGTGGCCATGAAGGACTCCCAGTGGAATTTGCTCCAGAGCATCCTGGGCCATCAGGACAGGAGTCTGGCCAGCTGGACAGGGGCACCATGCCCCTTAGGGCACCATGCAGACTCCTGCCTTGTTCTCTGTTCTCACTGGGGAAGGCCGCCCCGCTGGAGCCGGAGCACCTTTTTGCTTTGGCATGCGTGCTGGTTACTGAAGAGCAGTCTTTCCTGGAGGGCGGGGCTGCACAGTGGCACCATGGAGAAGGAGTGTCTGTGTCATGTGGTTGCAGGCTGAGGGCAGGAACCAGACTGAGGCAGCCCTGCATTCTCTTCAGAGGAAAGGGTGAGGAGACCCACCTGAGCAGCCAGCGCCTTCCACTCTGCTTCCCTTTTCCCCCGCGCTTCCTTTAATAACAGTAAACAGCAATCGGGGCACTGACACTAACCGTCCTAGTCAGACTGGGCTCTGTTCTCCCAACAGGACACAAGGAAGGGGCCAGAGCCCTCGAGCTGTGATATACTTGTTTTTTATGTCTTTATCCTGAGGTCACTGCGCTGCCTCCCTCAGCCCCGCTTCCTAGCAGGCTGCTGGACTGTGTATGCAGCGGCCCCCTCCCGCTGCTCGTGTGGCCTGTCCCTGATGAAATGTCACCTCCTTAATTAGTTTAGTGGACTCAAGATAGATCCATCACCAGCCCTCTGTGGTGACCGGTTGCCTGGCTTAGTCATCAAGTGGGGGACACTCCTGGCTGGCCTGAGTTCTCATCTGCAGGAGGGGAGCCGGCCAACCCCAGGGAAGACTTGGGTTTGCTGAAGGGAGATGTCCCAGCCCTCCGGGAAGGTTATGGGAGGGGTGGTGACTTCCCCCTGGGCCAGGCCGTGTAGCCAGGAGCGGCTTGAATCTGGCACACCCTTCCCTGTGCCGCACGTGACCTCAGAGGCGCATGGAGCCCTCACTTCTCCTCCTTCTCCACCGCAGGTGTTTGAGGAGCTGTGGAAGGGCGATGGGAAGACAGCGGCGCAGATTGTGTCAGAGCAGCAGCTGGAACTAATGCAAGACCGGGAGGCCCTGGAACAGCTCTGCCAGGCCACCATGGACAGCCACCCCCAAGTGGTAACTGCTCCGGGGTGCAGGGTCTTCCCATGAGCAGGGGTGAGGCCAACCTGGCGTCAGCCCACAGCTGCTGCCGCAGTCACAGCCCCTTCCTCATGAGGGCCGGCCAGCCATGTCAGTGCCTACTTCTCTGTCAGCCCTTAAAAGTCGTGAGAGACAAACACCAATGAAAAACACAACTTCTTGTTCCCGAGGGAAGTTCCTCACTGGGGTTCGCTCTCTCTGGAGTTAGTGTAAAGGGGCATCATCGGGTCTCCAAACGCAAGCTTTAACTTGAGGGGTCTGCCACACTCTCAGAGTTGTCATTTACATTCTGTGTGGCCACCTCCACTTTGTCAGGACTTGCTGAGGGAGGGAAAAGACCAGGAAATGCTTCGGTTTTATGACCTGTGAGAGGAGGGACGATGCAGAGAGGAAAATGATCTGTAAATTACAGAGAAAATCCTTTGACAGAAACATGGCTGAAAACCAAGTCATTTTTGTGTTGTTAGCATAGCACAAGATAGAATAACCATGCCAAGTTGCAGGTCTCTCTCCTCCCAACCCACGCCAGGTCTAATCATATTGTCTGGAGAGAGATTTTTCAGTGGGGAAAAATTACTAGTATCTCTTTCAGAGTATCACACACTGCCTGTCAGTGTGCGGGGCCACTGGTGGCTCTGCAAAGAGCCCTCAATAAGGAAAGGGAGCCCACACCTTCCCAGCAGTGCCCATCTTCCTGCCCCTTCTGCAGTCACTGATAAGGACACACTTGATTTCAAACTCTTCCTGCGGCACTCAAGCACTAACTGCCAATCAGGACACTTGCAGAGGGAGGCCGGTGCTGTGGATATTTGATGTTGCTCAGCACCTCCTGCCCCCTGCCTGCCACGGCCCTCGCTGAGCAGCTGCCATCCTGACGGTTTGTTTTCTAAGGAGCAGTTTTTGTTGGCAGGGAGCAGGGGTGCCTGCCCAACGGCACTAGAGAACTTGGGAGGTACCCCTGTCTGATTAGAGCTGATGCTCATCACAAAGATGACTGACTCGGGCTGCAGCCATCCCAGAGGAGTGTTCTGGTTCCCACAGCAATCATTAATGATCACCATTCCCTTGTTCATCTTAATCAAAAGCAGAGGAGCCAGGGCCCTTTTGACAGGAACCTAGGAAGGTCTCGGAATTTAATCCCCTCCTCTCTTTCCTTCTTCATTTTACCTCTTACATGAAGGGAAGAAAGAGCCTGAATTTAATTTGCAATCAGTGGGAACCTTGCGAATTGTTGGTAGCAGTCTCTTTATTCTCACCTCCTAACTTCTATTTTTACAGGTGATGGATGTGAGGAACAGAAACCCCAAGGCTATAAATAAGCTGATCGGGCTGGTCCGGAGAGCAAGTCTAAGCCGTGCAGACCCAACTCTGATAAAGGAAATACTTGAGAAGAAGCTGTCATTGTGAGATATTGCTGAGGTCCCTCTGCCTGAGGGAGGACGGGGTGACCCTGAACACAGGAGCCCATGAAAGCTGGTGTTCATGTGGTTGCAATTTGTGTCCCTGGCCAAGCTACACCTCTTGAGAAGTAACATTTTACACAGATGTGTGTCCTCTGAGACCCTATGACCTGAGAGGCATCCATCATGGAAGACTAGCAACCAGAGGTCTGCCTCGTTGTCTGGAAACAGTTCTATGATGATGGCAGCAGTGATTAAAGAAATAGTGTGTTCTAATGTGAAGTAATTCTAAACAGAATAAAGCTCATGTTTCAAACACAGATGCCCATGAATGCTTCCTAGGAGCCAAACACTAAAAGCCAGCAGACCGAGGGATGACAATATGGATACAGTGTATTCAGACCTAAAGTGGGCCAATGCAGATAAAAACAACAGAACAGACTGATGCCACATAACACATTATACAGGCAAGAGGAAGGAAGGAAAGCGTTAGTGCTCACTCAGCTGCCGAGTGAGTGCAGCTTTACCTGCATGGTCAGCTCCACTGAATTAAAGTGACGCACAAGTTTTCAGGTAAATTTAATGAATAAAATATAGGCAGAAATAGCACATAAAAATTAACTTCCACTTCAGAGATTGTATACTTTACAGCCCTCCCAATACAATGCTTTAGGCAAAAAAAAATAATAAATAGAGAAGAAAAACACCATCAAAGAGAAGATCTGAAACATTAAGTTGTTTTACCTGGGAAGAATAAGATTATAAACTAATTAATCAGAATCTTGACCTTTAACTTGTTGGGGGTACAGCTGACAGTGGGGATGAAGGCAGTTGCCTCCATCCCTACTCTGTGATGGTGTCCATTCCTCTCTGAGTCCTGAGCACCCCCTTCTTTCTTGCATGCCTGGTACCTCAGATACCACACTTCTGCTAATGACTAGTTTTTCAAATGTTTTTTAGAAGTATTTGTCAAACTGACAGTAAAGGAGGAAAAATAAAACCAAAAACTTGGAGGCCCTCACCTTAGACCAGAGTCTCTGGCTTGGTGAGATCATTTCTGGGGCCATCATTCCAGGGCAGCTGAGGAATAGAAGGGAGTGGACCCCTCACCTCCATCACCAGAATGACTCCTGGAGTCACTATGGAGGAGTGACAGAAAGTTACCCCTTGTCCAGCCAAAAGCTGAGACAGAGTGGACACAGATTCTGTGGTAGTTTCAGACAAGCAGAAGGAGAGGATATTTAGAATGCCTCCTCACCCAGGAAGCCATGTCCCACATTGTGTTGCCCTGGTGCTTTCCACTAACCTCTCTACAAGAGAGAATCTGTCACTGTGAACCGGAGTGCTCACAGTCAAATCCGGCCGGACCTTTGCTTCATAAGGAACAGTAAGGTTCGGTTTTACAAACTCCATTTTGACCAAAAGTTCTGGCTTGGTCACCAACCCTTGCAGGAAGCACCAAGGAAGCTAGGGTGTGGCTGGGTAGAAGCAGTTTCCAAAGCTGATTTTGTTGACTGAAAAGCAAGCATGAAGTAAGTATCCCAGGGGAGATGCCATCTGCACAGTCTTTCCGAGGCTTGCTCCATCTAGCGCTGACAACTGCCTCGTTCCCCTTGTCTAGAAACCCTAGCCAGGCTTTAGGAGGTCATGCACAGCACAGCGACCAGGGAGAAGCCAGCTCTGACTGGAACCTGACCAGATACATTTGAAAGGTGTGTTTATAGAACATCTTAAAACTCACAAAGTGTGCCTCTGCTGGTGCAGAGGCCTCTGTGAAAGGGGACTTCTGTTCTTGCACAAGTGTAAATGTAGTCTGGCACCTGTTTGTACCAGGTAGAGGAAATCTCACCAAAATGTATGAGTTGGCACCATACCCAAGGCTACTGCCATTTGTCAATGGAAACCACCTGGAGCTGGGTGTGTGACTCAGAAGCCATGGCTGGCAGGGGAAAGTACTGGAAACTGACTTCTCAGTCATTCTTCTCCCTGCACCCCTCTCCCCCGCCACCTCTGCCTGGCTCAAGCCCAAACCATGTACCCTGCTGCTTTACGCTAGCCAATGGTCCTCGCAGGAAGCTAACAAGGGAAACAAACGACCGGGCAGGTCTCTGCACCCCTCCCTTGCTAACTACCAGGATTTTAAATTCTGGGCATCTCGGTCCAAAGGCAGCCTTTTGCACTTGCTATCTTCATGCAAGAGTGGAACGTCTGTTCATTTCTCTCAAGGCACAGACACAGAAACTACTAGTATTCTACTGAGGTGAGTATCATCCCTGCCCCCTCTTAACATAATTATTGGTAACCCGGAAATGTGCCTTGAAAGGTTTGCGCCTCTTCAAGTTGGTCATTTACATACTGTAGCCTATGGGATGGCCCACAATTTATATCGTATCTTTCAATTGCTTTGAATTTAGTTGTTACCATTTCAAGGACTCTAATGAAGGGAAACAGTTCATCTAGAAGGCCATGTGATTTGCCCATTGCCAGAAGCAGCATGGATGTGGCTGCTGGGCTGCTTTGGTGGGTTCTAGAAGATGTCCCTGGGAACTGCTTTTCAACAGAACCATGGGTGGGGAAGTAGAAGGCATTTCAGGTCATGGCTGAGCAAAAGTCTTTTAAGCAAGACCATCAGCACCAGATCCTTGTAAAATGTCTTCAGGAACAAAAGAGGCCTGACTTTTGGCGGTCCTTTTGTGGACTTGTCCCAGCAAAATGTCACTTGACTTACTAAGAAAGACAGACTTGTGTGACCTCAGCTCCGTGAAATTAAAAACCTGGCCTGAGCACTTTTTCCACCATCTTTCTGGGTCCTGAAGTGACACTGCTCTTCTAAACTCTCTAAAAGAGCCCTGAAATGGACACGGGAACAAAATCCTGTGGTTAAGGGTGTATGGGCTAACTCACATCTTCAAAGACAAGTACACAGCTTGCTGTGACCAGTCCAAGCTAAAACTATCTGCATCAGCAGGCAATCTCTGGGACCATAATCCACAGATACTGAACCTCCTGCCTTCCTCTCCCATGATACTTTCCCTCTAACGAGCTTCACAGAAAATCTCTTGCTAAAACCTTGTTTATCTAGTTAATGAGCAGCTGAGATAACCTGTCCTTCAAAACAAGTAATGGACTATTACATGCCTGGATGTCGAGGGGATTTGCTGAGATAAAACTATCCCAGAAGCTATTCTGAGTCCTCCGAGAGCTTTTTGGGAAGCATTAGGTTTATGATGATCATTTAAAAGGAAGAAAAAAGCCACCTCCATTCTCTTAAAATGTCTCCTTCCTTGACAGACTTAAGGGTGGAGTACACACTCTTGAAAAGTTGCTCTAAGCCGGTATGTGATGGGGAATTGGTGTGTGACTCAGAGACTGGTAGCTGGAGTAAAAGGGGCTAAGATGTCCCCCCTAATGGTTTAAAGCTGCTGTGGCCTCAGCTGCCAGAGGAACTGCTGCCTCGGGAAAAGCTAACTGCAGAAATGACTTGAGGTTTGCAGCAAACTGTGTATTAGGCTGTCCGGGCCAGTGACTTGAAGTGGCAAGTGCAATAATAGCCGCCCTGCAATAAAGCATTTCATAAAGATGGCAAGCTCGACAGCCATGTCTGCAAACACACAACTGCTAATTAGCAATTGAACCTGACTACCCTTAAGTGAGATTGGAGCGTAGTCATATTTAACATCGTGCCTGTGACATGCCCCACCACGCTGGCCAGACTTCCCTACTGAGAGCGACCTGGGATCCTCTAATCCAGAATGGGTAGCCACATCCCAACCTCAGACCTCTAACTGGAGCTGGATACAAACAACTGGATGCCCACATAGAGCAACCCAAAACAGTCACAGGTCCAGTTTCTAACTTCTATTCGCAGAAGGATGCTTTGCTGAGAGCACCCTGCCTCAAGTTGTCTTAATGGGCTCAAAATGGACAACTACATCTAACCGAAACAAAAGCCACTTGCTACGGACTGTTGCTTGCCACCAAGGACCTGCAAAGGACTGTATGGATACCCATGTCACACAACAGACATCATTGCACTCTCAGCATGTCATAGGACTTTCCTCAACGATGTTAAACCAAATGGGGACATCTCATTTGGCTCTGCCAGAGAAAGGCAGGGTTTAACATTAAAGCCACCTTTAATTAGTTCTCCCTACAACTGCACTTCAGATCCAGGAGACTGTAATTCATCTGTGTTTTAAGCTGAAACTACACTGGATTTCTTTGTTCAAATTTTTACATTTACCTGGCTATTTTCAAAATCAATTTTAACTATCCCTGTGCGGCCATGTATTTTGAACCATAAAATTCACTCAGTCTAGACCTTAAATCAAGCCCTGAATTATGGATCCAGGTTAATGTTGCGGTGTTCCAGGAACCCTCTACTCCTGTCCCTGCTGAGGTCCGTCAGGCTAGACATAGAGACGCCAATCCAGGGCCTGTGCCAAAGAGGTAGTGTCTACTGTTGCCCCTCAACAATGGCAGCTGATGACACCTGTCACAGGGAAGGGGACACAGTCCCTGAACCATATTTTAAACACATCAAATATCTTTAAAATTCTCTCCTAAAATGTATTAGAGAGAGAGAGAGAGAGAGAGAGAGAGAGAGAGAGAGAGAGAGAGAGAGAGAGAGAGAGAGAGAGAGGTTCAAACTGTGAGCCTTAGGACCACAATAAGCCACCTCGTGACTCTGTTTTCCCACAAGGAGCTCCTGTCATCACCTGTCTGCCTAGGGCCTTCCTACCTGCCTAGAGCAGGGTTCACTCATCAAATCATCAGGACTCTTCCGTCTATAGCTCAGATTTGCTCGTGGCGTGTCCACACCATTCCTGGCTATATAGTTCAACTGCATGGGCTTTGAGGTGCTGCTCAATGCTCTATTCCCAGGTCAGTTTTCTGACTTCTGTTTTGTAAAACTCTGAGTATAGCCCTCTTAGGGAAGTCTGTAAGGAAACAAATGGAGTTAGAGAAGGGTTGGCAAGTAAGTTTGCTATGAGTATCCCACCCCAGGTACCCTGATTTCCTGACCCTTCACCTGGGACTCAGGGCAGTCATCTCTGTCCCCTAAGTCTACATCAGCACCTTGGGGTGGGGGTAGGGGGAACAATATGCAAAGTCACTCTTTCCCAATAGGCACCATCCACAAAGGGGACTCTGGGGTGCATAATAAATTAATAAATATGTAGAAAAGGTATAGAGTATAGCTAAGTAGCAGCATGCTTGCTTCGCCTATTTGTAAGAAGAAAAAAATATGGACTTGAGAAGAATCAGTACCTATGCTGATGGGTATAAAACCACAAAGCTTAAAAACTCCATTTGCAGATATGGCTTCAGCATCCAGTGACGTGGCAAGCACAAATAATCAGACAAAGTGGGTTTGCAGGAGTCACAGTTCCTCTAGCTGTCCTCTCACTGGCTGAAGCCACTCTCTTTTCTAAAGGAGGCTTGTGGGCACTCATCAGGAAGGCAAGAGCAGGCCAATTACTGTGTCTCTCATGTGCTGGCCGTTGCACCATGGCTTGGCAAACTGCTTTTCAAGACAAAGTCAGCAATTTTCCATGAACAGGATGAGGAGTTCTTGTTTAGCCTATGATACATCGCCAGGCTGGCTCCTAATGGCTCACCCAACCCAGGCCAGATCTCCTAGGAATTTGCCTCATGGGCAAAGCTGCTTCAAGATCCTACCCTCAGCTCTGCAGTAGCCTCCTGTACTAGAACCTGACTGACATACCAGTGTTCCTGAGAACAACCAATGGATCTGGCATCACCCCTGGGACTCAGCAGAGATGCCCACAATGAACAGAAAGGCGGGCCTGGCATCCCTCCACTGGGGAGACTCCAGCTGTCACTTCAGAGCTGGGTCCAGGACGTAAGAGGAATTTTAATATTCTTCATATATACCAGTTGTTTGTGGTCTTGCTTTTTCTGTGTTCTTCCCTGCCTGGCAGTCACTTTGTAGGCTGTGGCTGAAGTGTGACCATGCTGCTGGAAAAGGCTGGCAAGTAACCAGAAACACCAGTACAACTCTCCTGGGGCACTTTCCACAGCTGGATACTAGACAGCACCAGGACCATGAGGAGGGAGTTACCAGCAGGTACCTAGTGTCACAAACTCCCTAGGACCTCTGTGCATTTCCATCCCAGACACCAACATGGGCTGAACAGTGCTCGCCTCTCTACAAAGTGCATCCTATTAGCAAAATAAGTAACAACCAGTGTTTTTACAAGTTGCAGTTAGCATAATTATACCTTTGTACCCATTCCAAACTCTGCCCCCAACAAGAAAATACTCTATAGCTTCACTAGTTAATGTTTCTTTCCTAAAACAGTAAGAGTCGTTTTGTTTTGTTTTAAGAATAAGATACCACACTTTGTTCATCTGATCAATGCCTAAGATCCAAAGTTTGCATAGGTATGCTTCATTTTGTGAAAATCTTACTAAATTAAGGCTGTCTTGTGTTTTGATCGTGTTCAAAGGATTAGAGCAAGCTCTCAAGCACAAGAAAAAACTCTGCATTCCATACTTTTTCTATGTGAATTTTTGGGCAGGCAACTGGGTTGGGAACTTTCCCACAACATAAGGCAATACGTGTGGAGAGATTGCAAGTCCTCGAAGTAGAATTCAGAGTGGCAGATGAGGTGTACCTGTGTGGCAGGCAGAGCTCCACGTTGTTCTTGCATTTGACAGGCAGAGGGTGGCAGACACTGTGGAGGAGTTGCCTTGAGGCTGCTGACAAGCTGACCCAGCACGGTTGTCCAGAGATCACAGAACTCCAGCGCCATCTGGGCTACAAGCTGAGCGAGTCCACTCCAAGGGATGGAAGGAGAACTACAAACCATATGACGAGGAGAAACGGCAGAAGGACCCGGCAAAGGGAGAGACAGCTCAGAGACTTTCATTCTGTATAATAGGGAGACCCGGCTAGAGAGAGGAGATGCACACAAAAACCATCCCTACAAATCAAGTATTGTCAGGAAGTATCAAAGTAGACAGTTTGTGTGTGATAAGCAGCTTTGCATTTTACATTCAGTCAAAACACTAGAACCTTATAAAACCGAATCTCTATTAAAATAGTAGTATAAAAGCTAACAGCAGGAGTCCTCGAAGTCCCCCAGGATCTTGTAACACAGAATTGAGTGCTCTTGGGCCAAGGCTGCCAGCTCCTTGAGGAACTCTGGGAAGAGAGCAGCAGCCAGCATGGTGTTCTTCACTGGCAGAGGCAGGTTTGGGGGTGCCCCAGCCACCCTGGCTCTGTTGCCCAGGAAGGGCTGAAGCACTCGTGGAGAGCCATCCATAAGGGTCTTGTCACTTTCCATCCTAGAGGCCTCCTGAATGGGATCTGAAAGCAGAAGGAAGAACCTTAAATTACAAGGGTGCGAGAGGCAAGTGCCTTAGTGGAGGGAATAGTTCCTTAGCTGACTAGACCCTCAAGACAGCCCTGGAGACTCCGTGACAAGCTTGTCCAGAAGATAACAGCGAGCACTCAGCTTGCAATACAGGATCGATGATGTAAAACCCTATTCAGGGAGCCTTATGCATAGCTGTGGCAAGAATACAAGTTTGACAAACTCCCAGCCAGACACTGTGCTGGCACCCTGAAGTCCTGGCTATCTGTGAGGCCAAAGAAGAAGGATCATGTGAGCTCAGTGTAGTAGTTCAAGATCAGCCTGGGCAACACAGCAAAACCCTGATTGGATGGATGGATGGATGGATGGATGGATGGATGGATGGATGGATGGATGGATGATAGACTAGGTATATATAGATAGATGATAGACAGACAGATGATAGATAGATGACTTCCAGCAGTACAGCAGTATCTGGGCTCATGGGGAATTTACCAAGGATACCTGTGGCCCCTCTGCTCTCCTGATACCCCAGTGCAGGGGAGTCCTGGTCACCTGGTGCAGCTCCTTAATCTCTTGTATTCTGCAACTGTTGCTATGACCTCAAGGGCTTCCCAGAAACCCCACCTCCCTATGGCTGGGTCCTCCAGTTACAAAACACAGGAGTGAGAGATTCCTCCAGATCGCCACGAATAATGGCGAGGACCAAACTAAAAATCTCAGCAGCCATTGGGATCTAGTAGCAGCAAAGGGCTGGGAAGCCAGCATTTACAGAGTGCTGCCAGAGGCTTGTGTCCCATTCAGTAGCACAAGTCTGAGATGACAGAGCCCAGGCTCTACTGTATCCAACTGATTTGCATTTTCGTACCAAATCAGCCCTCCTAATTAAAATGGTCCAATATCCCTGACTATTTCCTGAGCTCTCCAGCCCTCATATATTTGTAGGAATTATTTATGCCACATTCTGCCCCCTACCCAAATGATCTCATTACTCCTTCTAAGTCTCTATATTCAAGCTCTTCATTATTTTGGCTGCTTTTTAGAATTCAGCCCCATTTTTCAACACTTTTCAGAGTGTTGCTTAACGACAGCACTAAAAATTCGTGACATTTATAGTACTTTCCACGTCTCACTACTATAGTCTTTAGTGTTAAAAAAATCCTCCACTTCGCAGCTTTAAATATCCTTTTGGATTGAAGCTCATCACAGTTCGTGTCACAGAGAACTAGAGAAGTGAGGATCTGTACCCACTACCTCTTATCGAGACTCCTCACGTGCCCTGGCAGGAGCATGAACAAGGGTGTGAACGATGTGGGGGCCACAGGGCAGCCTTGGCAACCCCTTCACCTGCTGGCTGGGCTACTCCAGGAGAGTGGCGCCACCTCTCTGTTCTCTCACTTCCCTGACCTGTCAAAAGCTCGAGGAATAAGTACCTGGATCAAGTCACTAGGTGTCAAGTGCAAACCCCTGGACGGCATATGGAGTACTCAGCTGCCGCCCCGCCCGCCCCTGGGGGCTCGCACGGTCTCTCAGCCAGGCACTGCTCCTTCACTTGTGTCTCCAGGGGTCAAGCTCACTTGAGGTGTCTCACAGCCACTGTCAGCTGCACAATGGGTGACAGAGGAAGTGGCCCACATTTCTTCACACTCCTGCTCTTCTCTAGAGTGCCCCACGTCCCTCGGTGCCAGCTTTGTCTTTCAGATTCGCCCCTCCTCTAAGCCAGGCTTTCTGTGGGTGTCTGTGTATGTGACTTGTGAATTACAAGTGTTGCTGCTAAGGCTTTTCTGCTCAGCTCGGCAGAACAGCAGCAGAGGAGTCCAGAAACTTGCAGGGGTGTCCATCAGGCGTTTCCACCAGGAAATGAAATGGCCTTACAGTGAGTCACAGTAAGCAGACTCAAGTGATCACCCTGGCCTGGCTCACCAGGTCCGTTTCCTTCTCTGTAAACGGGCTAACATCTAGCCACCCTTCTAGAATCAGAGCTCAGTTAAAGGCTCCGAATGTAATCAGCGCCCAGCACTATTGTTACATAGTTTTAAAGAGTTTGAGTAGGAGCCTTTTCCTTCCTTCCTTCCTTCCTTCCTTCCTTCCTTCCTTCCTTCCTTCCTTCCTTCCTTCCTTCCTTCCTTTCTTTTCTTTCTTCTTCCTTCCTTCCTTTTTTTAAAGCTGAAAAAGTACCCAAACCTCAGTAGTCAATGATCTGGTCTGTGTAGCCAGCACAGGAAGTCCTCTGTGCCCCGTTCTGAGAGCAGTGATCGTCTTAACTGTTGGAAGCATGCATGAAGGGTCTGGTGTTTCTGGGGGGACACCAGGAAGTGAAGGGAGTGCAGAAGCTGAAGGGTGCCACAGCTGTGGCTGCTGAGTGATAAAAAGGACACACCCAGCACACACACACCCGAAGGGAGAGGCAGGGAGAAAGAAGTGCAGTCACCATCAGGACCAGGGCTGGGTTCTGAAATGGCCCTGGGTGGGATTTCAGAAGCGTGCAGGGGAAATGCTGTCTGCCCATCTGGTGGCAGGGCTGGACAAGGGGCGTGGCACATACAATGACAGGCCCTTTACCTTATATGTGGCCCTCACTTGATTCTCACAGCAAACTGCTCTAGGTCTTTGAGGACCCATTTATGGCAATTACATCACAATGACATCAGAAACCAGCTCTCTGTTCTTGGTGACAGGAAGCTATCTCACTATGATTTAGATTTCTGAACTTGCAGTGGAGAGTGTCGTTTGACTAGCCTAAAAGCAGTTAGAAAAGTTAATCTGAGCAACTCTATGCTGACTGCTTTTATGTCAACTTGACACAAGTTAGAGTCAATTGAGAAAATGACCCCACCCAGTCTGCCTGTGGCATTTTCTTGATCATGGGGGATGCCGGACGTCCTGAATGTTGTAAGAAAGCAAATGGAGAAACCCATGAGGAGCAAAGCAGTGAGCAGCACCCTCCGTGGTTTCTGCGACATTCCCCACATCCAGGTCCTTGCCCTGAGCCTTTGATGGCGGACTGTGATCTGGAGGTGGAATCAAAATTAACCCTTTCTTCCCCAAATTGCTTTTGGTTATGGTATTTCATCACAGCAACAGAAAGCAAACTAAGACAAACCCAATTAAAAGGCAAGTTTCCTTCCTCAAGAGAAGCTTTCCACAAATGAAGTTCCCCGAGTGTTGGGATCTTAAAAGCACCGGTGCCAGCTGACTAGTGTGATGACCGTCTGTCCTAGGAGGTTCTTGAACACATATCCCCTAACCTCAGCTGCCAAACAAGGTGATCCAGGACCAAGCCAGGGTTCAAGTGACACCCACCCTGCCCACTCCACCACTCCACATATGCTGACTACAGTTCACTGGAGAGAGAGAGAAACAGAAACAGAGACAGAGCGAGACAGATGTAGACACACAGAGAGAGAGAGAGATGGAGAGAGAGAGATGGAGAGCATGCGTGTACTACCTTGTCTCTGTGAACGAGGCTGAATACTCTCAGATACTTGAGCCTTGGACCTCTGGCTGCCCGCCCTGAGCAGGCCATATTAGTTTTGTGTGTGAAGATGAAGCCAGCTTCATGGCCCCACGCATCTTTGCCTCTCTCTTTTGTGTGTGAAAATGAAGCCAGCGTAACCTTCTCTGTCTACGTCACAGTGCTGTTAAACAATAGAAGTTGACTTCTAGGAAAGCACCTTACATATGCCTACCATCTTTACAACTCTTCCCACCTGGAGAATGCAGAGGTTTGCTTTAGCCAACCCAGCACAGTAGACTTGACCTTGAGTGAGCTCTCAGCCTGAGCCTCGGGTATCTGCTACATTCCCACTGTCACTCCTGGAGCTCCAAAGCCGTGTGTGGCTAGCCTGGACTAACTTGCTAAGTGGTAAGAAATATCCTATTACCCCACTCAGCAGGCAAAGATGCGTGGGGCCATCCTAGACTCCTGCTGATGGCACACATGAGTGGGTCCAGGCCGAATCAGCTAAGCTGGCTCGGGTCGGGGAACACCCACATTCCCCAAGGCCATGTGTACATGCACTCATACACCATCAGAGACAGCCATGATTGAGGGAAACCACTGAGGTCTGACAGTGACTGAGAAAACACAAAGGCAAACAAGGCGCATTCTCTCACAGGGTGAGCAACAGCACAAGCTCCCTCAGGAACAACAGAGCTCCTACGTCAGCCATCTGAAAGGCCTCGGGGCCTGAATCCCACCTTCTCACCCAACGCAGATATCCTTTCCTCCCTGGATGCCCTCGCCTTTACTTCTCAAAGTCTAACAAGTTAAACCCTGACCCATCGCTTTACCAGTGGTATCTGGTCCAACTTCCTTTTAAAATCTGCTATAGCTCTCACCACAAACACAGGTTTTTTTCCTGTGGCCAGAAAGTACCTGAGGGATGAAAAACCCTTCCTTTAGAAGTCAAGAGAAAAGTAGAGAATGTTTCTGAGTGGTACAGCCTGTGCTTAACATTCTGGGTTGTATCCATAGCCCCACCTCCAAAGAGAGCATTAAGACCCAATGAAGCAAACTGACCAAGATCAAATGGCCAACACACAGAGACATGACCCAGTAGCTGCGCACAGTTCTGGATTCTTTTCAGCTTCCTTTAATGGTGTAAATTTCTCCCAAAGCTGCTGCTGCCGCTCATTCCCTGTCTTGTTCCTGGTCACCTGACTTAGGCCCAAGTCTCCTCATTGCTCACCTGCCCAGTGGAAGCCTTGTTCCACACTTGGACAACCGTGGTAAAGCCAGAGCAACGTTGGACATTTGCTCATCTACGCTCACCAGGGCCTATGTCACAGCTCAGAAGACAATGGCCTTCACATTTGTCCAACCAGAGCCGAAATGAGGCCAAGCAACAGTGCTCGCCCGGCCCAGGGGCCAGCAGGGCTAGTCTCAGCTCTCTTCCTCCATGTCTCTCTGCCACCCACCCTCTCTCTGTCCTGACCCACCTAACACCTCCCCAGGGAGTGAAGCACTGTCAGGAATCAGGCTGAGGACAATCTTCACTCTTCCTCCTGGCAAACAGGATCTACCTCCTAGAATCCTAAAGCACATGTTTTGTGTATGTGCAAGATGCTCTGAAAATAAAGAGAACAGATGGCATCTGCAGGGCAGGGATGGCCAAAAGAAGGTTCTGGAGTTCACATAATGCCTCTCTGTGGCCCACAGGTGCTGCGATTTATTGGAGTTTGACAACATCTCACACGTCAGCTCCTTCCCTGAACCACCTCCACAAGAAAATGAATGGCCAGCCAGACCCTCCAGGGAGGGTCTGGGCCAGTGCAGGCCAGGAAGCCCTTCCTTCAGATCTGAGAAGAGGCTGTTCTAAGATGGACACAGATAAAAACATTTTTTGATGTTTGTAGGGTCCAGACATCAAGCAAAACCTGCAAACACAACCCAGGGAGTTGGGAGCAGGCTAGGACAGACAGTGGAGAAAGCTGCCTGACCTTTGGTGTATGCTGCAGGGGTCATGTCAGACATGTCCACCCGGAAGAGCAGGTACTGCTGGGCTTGGATGAGGAGCCCCGGGAAATCTCTCTCCACGGAAGCGAACTGCTCAATCTTGTTTTTCACAGATGCAAGGACCTGTCAAAACCACATGAACAATGCTTACTGCTCCACAGTGCAATTCCACTCTGTTATCAATGTATCTTTTGGGTCCAGCCCTCATTACAGGCACTGTTATGGTATCAGATGCTTGCTCATTTTTAACTGCCTGTGTGTTCTTCATAAGGTACCCTCAAGACATCAATTCAAATGAAGCTTTGCAGTTTGTCTAGAATAATCAACACAACCAGCTTAATAGGACAAGGAAGGAAAGCTAATTAATTGGGATGTGGGAATTTTGAAAACTAACAAAATCATGAGAGGAAGGGGAAGAGAAAGGAAGGGTGTGGCTATAATACACCTACCTGGTAGAGAGAGCGGACGCTTGGCTGAAAGACCATGTTGGTGTTGAGGAGGAAGGAGCGCAGGAGAGGCTGCGGGTAGCTGGCCAGCTGGGTGATGATGCCAATGAGAAGCAAGTTGACATGCAGGGAGTTTTCCAGCATGTTCTCTAGCTTTGACAGGACCACACTGATGAATGGACCTACGGGGAGGACACAGTGTCAGGGCTGGCTGGCCATGTGGGACAAGCCCTCTTACAGCTGCAGAGTCACTGGGGCCACAGTCACAAACCACCCTGGGCCAGAGTGTGAACACAGGTGACGTGCATCTGCTTCTCCATGTGAATGAGAGCTGACATCCTAACTCTACAACCACCTTTGAAAGCTATAAAGAACTTTGAAAACTCAGGCAACAAATGAATTTTAAAGATTAAAATCATTCTTCTACGCTGACTCTTCAGTGTTCAAAATGTGAGATTTCTCTTGGTGCATGCAGATATAAGAGGCCACTGAAAGCGTCATAGCAATAAGTCTTCTTTAGTGGAGAGCATCAAACTGTGTGAGCAATGTTTACCAATAGCAACAGGTGACCATGGACTGTCTATCCTGTACACACGCCTAAAAGAGGCTGTGCCTCTGTAAGCGTCATAATGTAGAGGCCCTGGAGGGAGACCTGGCTGTGCCTGACAACTGGGTATCTGCATTTTATACTTCAAACCAGAAAGAAAGAAGAGATCAGTCTCAGGAAATGTGGTCAGTGTGACATAGAGGTCTCGAAAGCAAAGTCATAGGGTTACGAAAGCAGTTCATAAAATAAATGTTAGCAAAAGGAAGCTGTTTCTGCTTCACACTGGTAGCAAGTTAATATGGTTTATGTGTTGGTTTACTGAGGGCAAAGAAAACAAAAATAATAATAAATCTGGAATTAATAAAATTACTTGAAGATGTGTTAAATTTTTACCATAAAAGTGTTCCATTAAGCAAGATCAATGAGACTTCTGTATTTCCCCCAGTGGAGCTGTAGATGATACCACTAAGCCCAGGCATATTTATGAGATGCGCACATAACCTTGATAGATAAGCACGCCTCATGAAGACTTCGCTACCATTAGTGGGTCCACCACAAGCACACTTCATCTCCGAATGTTTCAAGCAGAAGCCTGCCAGCTTCTAAGGGCAAAATCCCTCCCAAGGACGCAAGCTCTCTGGGAAATGAGAGAAGGCAACTACACTGAACACTGACACTATGTGAGTGATGGGGCGAGGCAGTGATCCTATGTCAGGATCTCTACGAGGACTCTGAGGGTACTATGCCTTCGTATGTCATACCATCCCTGGGGAGGGTTAGTGGGACTCTTCACCCATTCCCATTCCTATGCTGAGTGGGTGACGAGCCCTAAGGGGGTTGATAAGCCTTGGATGTTCTTGCAAACAAACGTGGAGGGTCTACTAAGCACATCCAAAAATGCCACAGACTGGGATCTCGGTTTGAAAGCAACCAATGATTGTTCCCTTAAGAACTCCAGAAATGTCACCACAGTACAATTCTGTCTTTCTGAATTGTTTTCCTTACCCTCTTCTACTCTGGACCAGTTTCCCTGTCTGTTGTAATACCCTCACTCCAGCCCAGTTACTGATACCTCTGGTTCCTTATCTGTTTCCTTCCATATGAAAAAAAGAATCTGTTTAGTAGACATAATCAGGTAGGTTGAACATTCAACAAAACATGTTCCTAATGTGACCATTTAACTTATTTTCCCTGACCCCAGAATATTCTTGTCTGCATCTAGCTGTTCTACCTACAGACATCAATATTGCTGACCATTAGTGACTAGGGTAGACATGTGTAGCCCATCCCTACTACAAGGGAGATTACCATGCAAGGTGGAGAATAAAGTGATGCCAATAATGTCTCACTTGAGTGACAGAGCAATAAGTCAAGGCCAGGAGACTGCCATTATAATCTACCAATGATGCTAACTATGCATTCTTAGGCATGGACAATAAAAATATATACATTAGACTCTGAATGCTGACTTTATTCTTAGCTGGTTTCTAGCACATCAAAGAGAGATGCTTAGCAAAAGGCAGTTGCCAGGGGAACTGTAAGCATCTGAAAATCAGAAGACTGCATTACTCTCAGAAAGCCATGGAAAACGTTGGAAGTGAAGGGCGAATATTTTCCCCTCTATTCCTGGGAGGACAGCTCCTCACCTGCTAGTTTAGATTGTAAATGTCCCCCCAACACCATGCATTTACTGAAGGCTCAGTCACCCTTATAGCACTGGAAGAAGGTGGCGGAACATTAGGAAGTGGAGCCTAGCAGAAGGAAATCGGATCACTAGGGGCATACCCTTGAGGAGGATACTGGGATCCTGTTATTTCTTGTTCTCTTTTGCTCCCATGATACCATGAGATAGGAAGCTCCCAGGTCACATACTACCCACCATACTGTGTGGCCTTATCACAGGACCAAAGGCAATGGGGCTGAGTGAACAGATTGAGTCCTCTGAAACAGTGAGCCAAAGTAGAGGTGATGACCTCAGACATTTTACCAGAGCCCTACAAAGCTGATACACAGAACACCCACAGAAAGACTGCAACCTCACTACTCGCCCCAGAATTCACTTCTTCCTTCAAATGCTCAGTCCCTTGCTTGTAACAAGTCTGTTGCCTACATTTCTCATTTGTTCTGAAAACAAAGTTGTTATTGATTCTACGACTCTGTTCTGTTCACAATCTAACCCTGGGAATGTCTAACTACACACTTTCATTTCCACCTCTGCATTTCTGCCTTAGGCAAAGTCCTCTCACATCTTGACTGGACTCTAGCAACAATCTTTCTGTTTTAACAGAAATTAACTCTACATGCATGCATGCATGCATGAATGCATACATACATACATACACAAACAAACATATAAACACATCTTTAAAACAGTAGTAAGGTGCAAAACAGTGAAAAACAGGCCACCTCTAGAAGAAACCCTTGTTACAGATTCTAGTATATTACAGAAACATTGTATGTATACAATAAAATAATATCTGAATTATTGTTGAAAATATTTATTAAGCACACCCAATATAGAAACCAGAGTTCCAAGCACTTTTCCTAGGAAGTATGTTAATTACTTATCCCATTTAAAGATAAGGCAGAAAGCTAAATACACACACTCTGGAAATAATGGAGTAAGAATTTCAATTTGGACCATCTGTTTCTAGGGCTGTTAGCCAGCATATTATCTAGATTTGCAGGTGTGTGAGTGTGTGTGTGTGTGTGTGTGTGTGTGTGTGTGTGTGTCTGTGTACAAGGATGGATGGATGGGTGGGTAGGTGGATGGATGGATGGATGGATGGAGGGATGGATGGATGGACGGATGGACGGATGGATGGGTGGATGGATGGAGGGAGGGATGGATGGATGGACGGATGGCACAGAAGTATGAAAACAGTTGTGGAAATGGCTCTAGAGACAGAATTACCAGGTCAAGGCAAGGGCACAGCCTAAATTCTGAAGCAATACATATCTCCCACTTGTTCTTCTTGCTGCCACCTCTTCCCACCCCCCTTAAGGCTGGCTCCTTCAGATCCTGTCATGCCACACTCCAACTTTACTGCTTTGGCCAGGAGTACAAGGTCTCCCTTCTTCATCTTGGCTCAGACTCTCTACAAGCAGACACTAATTATTCCTAAGCTTCCTCTCCCACCTCTGCCCTGTGAGACCCTGCACTGCCAGCTTAATGTCAGCCGTTCCCTCCTGGGGGAAGGAGGAATGTTCCTCAGACTTAGAAACTAACTAAAGCTACATGGCTCAGAAAACTCAGGAACTGGCAAGACTCGTGAGGACTTCCCTCAAAATTATACGAGCAGTGGTGATTGCTGGGAGACTCTGGAAGAGCTACCTGCAAGTTGTGCAGGGACCTCCAGTGATGGAGCTTATGTGAGTGAGTCACTGCCCATACTGGGATGGCTTTCCAATGATGCAGCTTCCTTTGAGTCAGCCATGCTCATGTAAGCAACCCTTCACACACACATGTTCATGTAAGCAATCCTTCACACACACATGCATGTAAGCAACCCTTCACACACACACATGCTCATGTAAGCAACCATTCACACACACACATGTTCATGTAAACCCTTCACACACATGCTCATGTAAGCAACCATTCACATACACACGTGCATGTAAACAACCCTTCACACACACACATGCTCATGTAAGCAACCCTTCACACACATGCTCATGTAAGCAACCATTCACATACACACGTGCATGTAAACAACCCTTCACACACACATGCTCATGTAAGCAACCATTCACACACACATGTTCATGTAAGCAACCCTTCACACACACACATGTTCATGTAAACAACCCTTCACACACATGCTCATGTAAGCAACCATTCACATACACACGTGCATGTAAACAACCCTTCACACACACATGCTCATGTAAGCAACCATTCACACACACATGTTCATATAAGCAACCATTCACACACACATGCTCATGTAAGCAACCATTCACACACACATGCTCATGTAAGCAACCATTCACACACACACATGTTCATGTAAACAACCCTTCACACACACATGCTCATGTAAGCAACCATTCACATACACACGTGCATGTAAACAACCCTTCACACACACATGCTCATGTAAGCAACCATTCACACACACATGTTCATATAAGCAACCATTCACACACACATGTTCATGTAAGCAACCATTCACACACACATGCTCATGTAAGCAACCCTTCACACACACATGCTCATGTAAGCAACCATTCACACACACACGTAAGCAACCCTTCACACGTGTTCATGTAAACAACCCTTTACACGTGCTCATGTAAGGAGCCTGAATAAACTCCATTGCTCAACTCTAGACTCGGATAGATTTGCTTCTTTTGTCTGTCCTTAGTGAATTGTCTAGGATACATAGATATTTAATCATGTGTCCCCAGGAAAAGTCTCACAACACTGCCCCCCTCTTCCATTCACCACCAGAGCCTCTGTTGTGTGACATCCCCCTCCCTCCACTGGGCTCTCTTCAACCCTGGAACACAATGGATGACACCTACTTTTCACAGACAACAAAGTTTTTTGCTGGTGTCTCTGTGAACAACTGTATATTCTTTTAATTTTGTATCTTTAGGTCCTATGCATAGAGCTCACCAAATATTACAGGATCAATAAAAATTGTTATATTCTTGAATAAATGAAATTTTAAAAGTGGAGTGCTATGGCTTTTTTCTAGGAAGCAAATTCATCCCAACAGAATTCATTTCTGCTGCTGATCCCTGGTGATTCAGTGGAGAAAGGGGAGGTGAGTTAACTCCTCAGCCCATACATAGGAGATTGGAAATGACAGAACTCACACATAGCAAGATGTTTCCTGACAGTGTGTACAAGTTCCAAAAAGAGCGAGGGAAAAAGGCAAGGCTTCCGTTATAATGAGCCATGTGTATCAAGGAACTTAATTTTACCAGCTCAGGTGAAGACACGCCCACAATGGATGTTGGTAGTGGGGGCTGTTTTCTGTGATTTCCCTAAGCTGCTCTTCTTCCCTCAACATCCTCAGGGACAGAACTAGCGTCCTAAATGGCAGCCTTCTTCAACCAGGACTTAGTCCCCACATCCCACAAGAAGGGTGCAGGACACTGGGACTCCTTCCTGCTGGGTGTGTCAAGAAGAAGGCAGCTAACTTTGGCCCCTTTCCCTCACTCAGCTCTCCCAACTCTGTCCCCTCCCCATCGACTGGGAAACCTCAGATGATTTAATCCTTTTAACTTATGATTGACTGACTGGTTGAATTTTAATTAAAACTTGTTCACACTGAAATGTTATCTCAGCTAGAAGCTCAAGCCTGATAGTTGTGGAATTAAAAGCTTTCTCCCTATTTAAATACATCTTCAGGCATCAGTAAATAAATGAATAAACATTGGGGGAGAATAGTGGGGAGCCCCCTTGAAATCAGAGCAGATCTCTCAGACTGGGCTGGAAGGCAATCTATTTTTTTTTCATCTGTCTTTGGGGATCCCAGAAGGTGGGGACATTGTCCTTCCTCATCAAACTACTTCCCATTGTCCAGGAAGGACGAGTCTCAACTGATTCTGAGAGGGCCACTAGTAAGAACAATGTCCCTCATACCTCAGTCTGTCCTCACAGGGGCTATGGGGCATGAGGGTTCCCAAGCTCCACACCTGGTAAGTGTTAAGAGCCAGGATATTTCCAAAATGTGACTCCAAGGCCATTGTCTGTCCCTCTGTGTTACTACCTTCTTCCAGTACCTCTGTTTGCTACCAAATGCCATCCACACTTCCCATTCCAACCTTCCCTGGGCACCTTGGGTGTTACATGTGGGAATTCCTCTGTGCTACTATGTGTAGATTTCTGCTTAATAGTTAACGGTGTTTTCTATCATACTTCCTCAGGTGATTTGCTCATTTTAGATCCAATCTCAGCCCTTTGCCTCCTACACAGATTCTCCCTGCTGCTGGCAGGGTTCTCCCTGGAACACATGCCAGCGTTTGGGAAGGTGTGGATCTGGTCTTATTTTGTCAAGTTTTTGCTTTAGGGCAGAAGCCCAACTAATGGCCTCGGCCTTCTTCTCACCCAACTGTCATCCTGCAAGTGTTTCAAGCAGGATGTCACTTCTTGGCCACTGGGGACAGAGCACAGAACAAACATGTCACCATCATGGAGCATGCCCTCATAATAGCAAAATATATATTTTTAACAATACACATATGAGTAAATGCTAAGGAGAAAAATAAATTAGACTCAAGGAAATGCAGCTTTAAATAATGATTTGATTCTTGTGTGGTTCAATCAGAACTATTACTTTATCATGAATATTAGGAGAAGTTAATATAGAACAAGCCTTGAGCCTTGCTAAACAAACACATCCCTCACAGCAGGAAGGACAAAACAAGACCGTCCCTTCATTCCCTGCAAAGATATTTCACTCCTGTCAGGTAAATGGGCACGCCTTGCCCTTACTTTCCTCTTGCCCTAGTAGCTGAAACCACAAAGCAACTTAGATTGTCACCTGTGAATGGGGTGCTTTGAGCCCTCACGGGATGGTGACTGATAGAGGCCGTGTTCTCTCTGACACCAAATGGGGAGGGCACGGTCTCCACAGCAGGAGTTTCTGCCATGAGGGAGTCGAAGTCGTCCTCCTCCTCCTCTCTGCCTTCTTCTCGCCTCTCTTCCTGGTTTGTAAGAAGCAAGGGGTCAGACGTGGAGATGTTCTGTTCCATCAAGTCCTCAGTGCCAGAGCCCAGCTCTTGAATGATTTGGTCACACTGTGCAATGAAATCTTCACTCTCTGATTTGGCAACCTGCAGGTCTGACTGGACTTCTGCCTCCAATGTGGGAGCTGTCAACTCCGAGTCTGATTCCAAGGCTACATCAGGCTCACTCTCTTGCTTGACTTCCGAGAACATGTTCTGACACAGGTCTGAACTCTCCCTGCTGGGTTGGGACTCTGCCTCAGGGTTGGGACTAAGGAGGGGTCCGTTGCTCATGGGGGGACTCTGGGCATCGGGTTGGGCCTTGGGCTGGGCCTCGGCTGGTGGGTCAGCCCTGTCGCCCTGTGGCTCCCTGGTGTCCTCGGAATCCTTCTCAGCGCACAGCCTGTACACCATCACGTCGTCCTGGAAATCTGACTCTTCTATGTAGGTCCCTTTGAAGAGGAGGATGGCATTCTTCTTCATTTCTTGGATGTGTTTGGGGGGATCAACAGGAGCTGGTGGTGCTGGAGTCTCCACGTCATCATAAGGCCCAGGCGAGCCCACGTCAGCCCCAGATGAGATGCCAGTGTCGTAGCTGTCATCCCATTCCAGCTCCGACTGGTTCTTGTCCTTTGTCTGCCCCGCTGTCCTGGTGTGCTGCTGAGGGAGTCTGGCCTCTGGGTGGGCTGAGCTTTCTCGGCTCTCCTCTGGCAGACTCTGCAGAAAGGTCTCAGGGTCAGGGGAGTCCCCATCATAGAGGGCTGACCACACCCTGCAGTCCCTCATGCAGTGCAGGATGTTGGTGTGGGCCTCCCACAGATACTGCAGGTAGCTGATATCCAGGGCCTTCCCATACTCCACAATGCAGGCTTCTGGGGCAGGAGGGACAGAAGGGGCGGGAGGTATGGGAGGGACAGGAGGAGACGGTGAAGGCAGGCAGGGCGCTTCTGACAGCAGCTGTTCCTCGGACCCTGTGCAGGAACAAACAGTCATCAGGAGACAGGTGGGGATGAGTCAGGGACTTGGTTTAGGTCTACAATGGCTGGTTAAATTATTTCTGATAATAAAAACTAAATTAAGAGGAAAAGACAGTGACAGACACCCCACCTTCACAGAAGATATAAAACCAAAATGGCCAGGTGCAGGCTACAGCCAACATAAAACTGTTAGGCAATGCTGTGTGCTAAATAGACACCTGAGATGCCCATGAGGTCCCCTCCATCATGGGCAGCTACAGAGCCCACCTCCCATTTCGTGGCAACACCAGAAAAGTAAGCACCAGCTTGTTCATCCCTCAGGCCGCCTGGCCAAAAAATTTAAATGCCTCTGGTTCCAAGTGGAGACATGAAATTCTGATCTGCTCCAAAAATCAGAGCTTTACATACTATTGTTTCCTCGCTTAAGAGTTAATCCAGCTGGGTCTGTCAATCACCTGCCTTGAGTCCACCCCAGGAAAGCTGATTCACTTGAAGATGTGCTAAGGATATGGGAAGAATAATTATCCTCCTAATGAGATAATGCATGTACCCCTTCCCTTGCGCAGGCTCTTACAGAGCCTCTGCTGTGGAGCCCACCAGCTTTTCTGCATTGCTGAGATAACTCTTTCTTCTTTTCCGTTTTTCTCTTGGAAACTGGCCAAAGACCTAGGCACACTTTCCCTGGCATCCTGGACTCCCTCACTCTTTCTCTAAAGACCTCACCTCCAGCCTCCAACCCCCCCCCCCCGCCCCCGTAACACACACTCATGTCTTCCATGGAGCTGGCGTTCATCTATTGCAGAATCTCCTTGTTTTCTTGGACCCTAACTTGAAGGGCCTGAGGCATGGCCTCTTCCCCCTCTCCCTCTTCCCAGCATCTGCCAAGACTCACAGTTTGCCTGTCCTGGTGTTTCTCTCTCAAATTCTAATAAAATTGTCTGAGTTTCCTTCGGAGTCCATTTCTAAATTCATTTATGAACAAGACTAGGAACCAGGAAGGAGGGACTCCTGACTTCCCAGGTGACAATGTTAGTCATTCGAGAAACAAGGCTGATGAGGGCCACTTTCCAGGGCTAGATAATGCTCCTAATGTGGTGCCTGCCACACGGTATAGTAACTGTAAAGTATTTGGGTTTGGAAGACTGATGACTCATGAGTTTGAGAACCAGGTTTTCTGGTAGGAAAATCCTGGGTTTCTAGAAAAGGCAATTAACTCATTGTACCTTGTTGGCAACAATCAAGATGCTGGCACATATCAGATGGTCTTCTGGAGCCAAGGAAGTCATAGTCTATCACAATAGTCATTCCAACCTGAGAAGGTGACGTGTGTCTAAAGGCGACTGACTTCAAGCTACAAGTTCCAACCTCGGCACTGAAATAGTGGTGGAACACCTGTGTTCACATGTGCACTTTCCCCTAAAAGGAAATGTCTAAACAAGATTCAGACATGGAGGGAAATACACCATCCACTATTCCTTAAACATCTAGACTACTGTAAGTGTGCTTTATCACTGCCGTGGAAGTTAATGATTCTATAGATAGATACTGTTTTCCCCACTCGCTCACAGAGAGAACAACCACCCCAGGGCCATGGATGATTTGAGTGCTGGTCTCCTCTGGACCCTCTCCACGCTCTGGTGCCACATTTTTGTGACCTCCGCGCCCCTTCACAATGGAATCTCTACCAGAGTGGATCAGGCTTCAGCCTTTAGGAGTATATACACACCCCAGTAAAACAGACACACACCTCATTGCTTACCATTCTACTCTCAGATGGCTAGTGTTGCTTCCCTTATACACTTTAAATTTAAAAAGACATCAAACTACTCCTAGAAACATTTCCTGAGCAGCAGCTATGTGCCGGGCAAGTCTCCTAAGAACTCTGTGTGCCTGACTCACCTAACCTTGGAACAGTCCCTTGGAGAAGGTACTATTTCACAGAAAGGGGGAAAGGTTTAGAATGATTAGGAATTTTCCCCTAAAAGGTGGGAAAGCCAAGATCAGAATCCTAGCTGTTAACTGCTGCACAGGAATTCCGCCAGCTAGCTATGTAATCTCCCCTCTACGATGCCTATCTCTGGCAACTCCAGAAGCAGGATATGGAAGAAACATGGAGTATAGGAATCGGAGGAGTTGCCAATCACAGAACCCTGAACAAGACAGTTCTCCCCAAGTCTGCTTCTTCATCTGCAATGGCAGCACTACCGTCGCATCCTTAAATGTGACTGCCCAGGGAAGGGAGCTGAGGGTGAAGTCTGAACTTTGGAGGTTAAAAAGCAGGCCTGTCTTGGTTATAGACTGCACACCTGTAACTCATTGTTTTAGGAGACACGTTAACTAATGCTTATTTTCACATTTGGACTCTGAAGACACCACTAGAAGGGACATGTAAAATTAAAATCTGTGAAATGACTAGGTTAAGGAACACTAACAAGAGTCTATGACTCCTTACAAAGCAGAAAAAGGCTCCAGCTACTCCCTAAAGAGACACATCATGCCCAGAGAGAGGGATGATTCCTGACATGCTCCCACCTGAACCATCATGCATGCACTTTGACCAGAGAATATAATCCCTCTCTTGGTTCCCAAGTGTCAGAGTGATGCCACTGGCACAGCAGACGGGGGTCAAGGCAAGCAGCCTGGCCGCAGACATGGAGTAACAGTCTCTTTCCTTCACAGCCCACCGCTGACTCAGCATCATGTGATTGCAGGGGATCAGGTACCTGAAATGACAAAGAGCCAGCATTCAATGTCTCTTCCGTGACCTAAAGCCACTATCAGGTAAGACACGATGAAACTCAATTGAAACTAGTCACGGCGGGGGGGGGGGGGGGGACAGGGGGGGACGGGGTCGGGGGACGGGGGACGACACGGGGACGGACGGGGCATGAAGACGCATTTTCTCCCCACCCTCAGGCCACCCGGCACACTGGCCACTGGTTATTCGCTCCCTTGCTTAAAAGCCTGCCATGGGCTTCTTCCTTCTGACAGAACTGTTCTTGTCAGCACATTTCTAGCCTCTCCAATCCCATCTCACTTCCCTCTTTACCCCATGCCTTTAAACCCACTGCAACCTCTATCCAGAGTGAGGCCTCCCCTTCTCTGCCTGACAGCTCCCTGTCATGGAAACACCACCGTCTCCGGGGAGGCCTCCCGGATCCTTACTCCAAGGCAGAGCTTCCCTCCCTGTGTCCTGTGTGCACTGAAGCGTCAGTAATCTCCACTCAACATGTGTGCTCCCAGAGCAAGGACTGCTTCAACAGTTGTGTCTTTTGGTTCCTAAAACGCTGACTCATAATAGGCACTGAGTGAAGGTGGAAAGTCTCTCCACAGCTTCTTCTGTCCTCCTGACAGGAGGGAAAGCGATGCCCAACTCAGTGGGAACCCGGGGACCCCCGCTGCTCAGGTAGACTGGTGACTGAAAGCATCTTAGTGTTAACATGAACCAGGAGAAGAGACGATCTGATCAACTGTTTCAGATGCACCTGAGCACGTGACTGGGCTCTGTGGGCAGAACGGGTGAGTTTAGTAGCTGACTGTTCTAACCGGAAACCACACCAGTCACTTCAACAAGGATGGACCAAGTGGGTTGAAGGACCTGAAGCCAAAGAAGACTTCACAGCAGCCTAAACCCCCATATGAGTAACCACAATCTTTTCTACTTCCCACGAAAGAGGCAGCACAGAGGAAATGAAGCTGTGGTTCAGGGTCCCTTGGTAGAGATGGAAGCACAGCTCACAGGGTGTGTCTGGGGCTGTAATATGGGCTGGTCCCGCACCTCCTAGATCCCAGCGAAGAACCCTGTCTGTTCTAATGGCCCATCTGCTGTAGGAGCCTGAGTCAAGGAGGGAAACATTCAATCCCCCATCCACTCCAAGTGGTCACTTCAAGAGCACTCTGGGGTCTGAACACAAACTCCCCAAATCAGCCATTGTTGAGTACGTTAAATTCCTAGTGCAGCCGGTGATGAGGCCATGTCTCCTTCCTCACTCCTCCACAGGCACACACTGCTGTTTCTCAGAGCCGGACTCAGCACATCAGTCATGTCCGGTGTGCCGGCATCTGCTTTCACAAGCTGTTTCTCAAAAGCAACGGGAACGAAGAGGAGCAGAGCGAGGAAAGCACAGGGAGGGGATGGGTGTGTTCAGATTTACCTGCTTCTGAGCCTTACAAAGGCAAAGACAGGTGGCGCAGGTGGAAAATAAAGACATCCTTTCTCACAGGGACTCTGTGACCCCAGGAGCCTTAGTAATCGGGGTGACAACAGGGAGAGTCTCACAGGTGATCCGGCTGCTCCAGCACCTCAGGGCAGCTGAGAATGGGGGCAGCTGGGCGGACGGGGGGGGGGCAGTCGCAGGCAGCCTGGGGCCAGGATGTAATGGCAGCACCCAGAGCAAGGGAAGGAAGATGGGGCAGGGGACAGTAGATGACAGCTGCAGGAGAAGGACATTTCATCAGTGTATGCATATAAGAGCTCTTGCTTGGGAAGGCAACGGCTGCTGCTTTCCAGAGGGCCACGGTCTGCCAGGAGGAGGCAAGGACGAAGGCAAGGAAAACTACCCCATAGCATGATGGGAGCTCTTCTTTTCCAGGGTGGTAATATCCACAGCTGTGCTGATTACATGGAACTTACTGTATCCGCACTTGGATCATTAACTACTCATAGAATCAATAGCTTCAGTGTTTATAGACTGCATGAACTCAATGCCTGTTTGCAGCCCAATGATACGTCATGACTTAAATGATATACATGCTTCATCTATTTGTATGAAGTATTAAAAAATGGAACACTGGACCAAAGCTAATAAAGCTATTTATCAAATACTACCCAGTGGATAGCTTGAAATAATTTAGAAGAAAGAGTTGACAATGTACACCTTTAAAAAGACCTGTTCTCAGCAGAAGTTAAGATTGTCCTCCTAAATAAATCAAATGCCCGGAGATCCCTTTTGATCAAAGCAGAGTTCTGTGGCGTGGGAAAGGAGACAGCCACCCCAAGAACGACCTCCCAAGGATTCACAGCACTGTTGTTCTGTTGAATTTTTGTGTCAAGGGTACCATACCCTAGCCCTGTGTCCTTCAATCTTTGAGAGAATGATCGGAACAGAATATACACTAAATGTCCCTCAAATGAGAAATTTCAAGATAATGTGGTTGTTGCTACCAGAAAAATCATGTAAGCATTTAGTACAGGTATTATTTTTAATTGAGCCATCTTTTGACTACATGCTACGTAATTTTGTTTGGAGATTTTACTTGAATTTAGAGAGTAATTATTGCAGATCTCTGTGTGTGTTTATTGACAGATTATAATGCTACATTTCTCATGGCAGCCTCAAATCACTATGTAGCCCAGTCTAGCCTCAAGCTCGTTATCCCCCTGCTTCAGCTTCTTGAGTACTGGTATTATAGGTCTACATCACCACACACAGCTCACAGATTATGAAATACTGTCTTTAGACTTTGTTGACTCCCCATGGGAGCCTTCACCGTCTTTGAGGAGTAGATGAGTGTGGGGTGGCAGGAGTGGGAGGGAGGAAGGGAGGGAGGGAGGGAGGAAGGGAGGGAGGGAGAAGAAACTGGGGTTTGGTATGTAAAATAAAAGATTATTCTAAAGAAAAAAAGAAATATTGTCATTAAATGTCCAGATTAAGTCATTTCCCAATATACCAGGAATTAAAAAAAATGCCGTTCATATTACACTTATACAAACACATTTTTCTTACTTCCTCAACCCTCTACAACCTTTCACTGGGCATCATTGAATAATAAATCATCATCAAAAAAATGACATGAAGTTTGGAAGGCATGGGAGGTGGGGTGGGAGGAGGTGTTGGGGGTAGATATGATCAAAATATATGATATACATATATGATGTCCTCAAAGAATACATTTTTAGAAAGTAAGCCACCATTCAGTGACAAACCAGTGGTGACAAAGAGCACACACTGCTCACTGATACCCTGACAGGGAGACACCAAATGAAAAGCAGAGATTAACAAGCATGGACCAATAGGCAGAACGCTGCAAGTGGTGTCAGTGAGCTTCAGAAGAGCTTCACTGCTCATCAAAGTCCGGCGGCCATGTTTCTCCTCTCCACCTCTCCCTGGGCTGACTCCCCACTCTGCCACAGACCCCCAACTCCTTTGTAAGACAAAAGTGTAAGACAAAAGCCTGTCTTCAAGTAAAACTGCTCCTTTCTGAACACTATAGGCAACAGGGTTCACAAGCCTGATTAAACAAACAAACAAACAAACAAACCAACAATGCCCTAACAGGAACATCCAGAAATGGCAGCCAAGTTCTAAGCAACTGGGAAGTTCCCAGAGCAGAGGGGTCTGTCACCTCTCTCCTGTCAGTATTTCCTGTCTGCTCTTGCCCTTTCTCAGGTGCACCATGGGAAGTGGGCACTTTCTCCTGGGTTTTCTGCTCACTGGCCTATCCTCTCTCATTTCAATTTACCCTTCTGACACTTTGCCAAGGGAGAGATTTGTACGCTTATGAATAGAATACTACTTTGAAGTATCAATATTTAAGAGTATTGAGTTACAACCGATGGCAATATGCTGACTTATTTACCACATACAGCTTCATTAGGAGGGAGCCTCACAGCCAGTGCTGCTGCAGGGGCTCTCACACGAGCCTATCATGCAGTCAAACAACCACACAGCAGACAAAAATGAAAGGGGAGATTACAATCTATTTTATATTCTATAAAAACAAGCTTAAATGAATAGAAGAATGAAGTTTTTTTGTTGTCCTTACTCCAGAGACAGATTCTAAACCAGAAAGACAATATTCTTATGAGTTTACAATATATTTTCTAGAAAGTCCCCTCCCTTAAGTACATATAGTACCCTACATTATTTCAAAATGCTTTCGTGTCACCATAATTGATCCTCTCAATAATCTGAGGCAGCATGTTCCAGAAGTGGAACAAGTAGATCTGTAGGCTCAGAGGGAGGGGCAGGAGCCAGAGGTCTCCTTCAAAGGCCTCTCAGGTCCTCTGGTATTCCAGGAAGTAGAGTTGGAAATAGAGGAAGTGTTCAGTAAAGAGGAACTGTATTATAGTAGCACCACCATCCCTATGGAAAAAACAACCAGGCAGAGAACCTAGGACTAGGTGGTCAAGTCATCCCTAAACTCAGGTCTAGCATCTCCCTACACTTCCATTCAGAACTTGTAATAGCATCATGCCCTAGAAATGACTAGACCTGACTTGGGCATGTGTACATTCGAACAGGAGTTCTTTTCTCATCATTATAAGGTCTAGGTCTGGCTCTCAGATGCAACCATGTTTAACACCATTGCTGAGGACAGATTTGAATATTGTGAGCAAAAAGTTATCAGAGCTCATCTTGTAAAGGTCACTAGATGTCCAGCAAGCAAACCTGTCACTCTAACCTTTCCAGACCTTGGTGACCCACAGCGGGGAAGCAATGAATCTCAGACCTGACCAGAGACACTGCAAACACAGCTGTTTTCCCTGCTATCAATGAAGCAGCATTTAGGAATTTAACATTCAAATGTAATCAAGGCTTTGCCCACCTTGAGTGAGAGCCCAGTTCTGAGCAATAAAAATGCTTTGCCAAGTTGTTCTGCTGGATTTCATTCAGGCCCTGCTAATGCATTCTGTCTGTTGGTGGAGACTTGCTAGGGAGCTGAAGTCATCCTTTTAAAACAGACCACCAGCTGTGACCTTATGATCGGATTTGTTCTCTGCTAATGCCTTAAGATTAGTTACTGATGACCTGATTTAAACTCTAAGAGTTTAAAAGCATGGTTTTGCTTTAGAATCTTACAAATGATAGTCCCCCATAAAGCACCACCCTGTGAGGCCCTGCAGAGTGTGCCACCAAGTTTTTCAAGTCTGTTTTAAGTCCCCCTTTTCTGGGATGCAGTGCTCACACTAGTCTTCCCTCTAGCCAGTGACACTCCAACTCTGGTGGTGCACCGGGACTCTCCAGTGTCTGCTAAAACACAGATCACGGCCCCACCTCTAGGCTCTGATTTACTAGTGTCTGGGGATCTGAAGTTCTGGCCAGTCTCAGGCAATGACCATTCCCAAAACAGTGCTTTCACCTCCCCAGACTTTTCTAGAGCTATGAGCATCTCAGTGATCCCTGTACTTGATCTCTCTCTCTCTCTCTCTCTCTCTCTCTCTCTCTCTCTCTCTCTCTCTCTCTCTCTCTCTCTCTCTCTCTCTTTCTCTCTCTCTCTCTCTCTCTTTCTCTGTCTCTCTGTCTCTGTCTCTGTCTCTCTCTGTGTGTGTGTGTATACACATACATATACGTGGAGGCCAAAGGTCAACCTCATATATCATTCCTCAGATACCATCTACCTTGTTTGTTTTGAGACAAGCTCTAGACTGGCCTGGAACTCGACTATTACTCCAGGCTGACTGGCAGTGAACTCCAGAGACCCTGTCTCTGATTCCCTGAAACTAGGGTTACAAGCATACACTAACACACCAACTATTTTTTTCTTTTTCCTTTCTTTTTGTTTTTTGAGACAGGGTTTGGTTTCTCTGTGGCTTTGGAGGCTGTCCTGGAACTAGCTCTTGTAGACCAGGCTCACAGAGATCCTCCTGCCTCTGCCTCCCAAGTGCTGGGATTAAAGGCATGTGCCGAGGCCACCACCACCACCCCTCATACCAACTATTTTTAAAGTGGGTTCTAGGGATCAAATTCAGGTTCCCATGCTTACATGGCAGGCTCTTTAAAATGAGCTGTGTTCCCAGCCCCTCTTCAGTAATTCCTACTCAAGTCGATGCAAAATCCAAAAGTGGAATAGAGAAAGCCCAGGCCTTCCTGTAGCCCTGTTCTCTCTCTCACTGGTCCCTAGTTCCACTAAGGAAGGAGGAATGCACTTAATGGTGCATAGGCTGACCCTCTTACACTACACCTGCTGGCTACCCCCTCTTAGAGCAAAGTTCCTCAGACCAGCCTGCCTGCCTCTGCTAGCGAAGCGTTCCACTCTTCCATTCCTTCTCTCCAGAAAGCACAGCTCTGGGTCTATACACCAGTCCACTTCAGAGAAGACGACAGAACAGACACATCTCCACGGGAAGTTCGTTTCTTTAGTCTGGGCCTGTCCCTGCCTTGGTATAGAGGAGAGAAGGAGTAATTCTGCTCCAGCATAGTCTTTTCTGCAGACTCTTAGCATTGTGGACCCTCTACACACCCTGCAGCTGGTGTTAGGAGTGCATTCCCAGATTTAGAGGTAGAGTTCAGCAGAAAGGAAGGAGGATGACGACCAGGGACTAGCTAGGAGCTTCTGGAGGACAGAACAAGGATTTGGGACCGAACCACATTACCAAGGAACACAGTCACTTTCCTTCACAGACGCAGGAGACCCATGGGCAGGTGGAAAGGGACTAAGGCAGGATTGAGGGCTGCTGAACCTGCTGCCAAATCACTAAACTCAGACCATCTGAATGGCACTGCAACTCCCATCCTCAAACAGCAGCATCCTCAGAGCCCCCCCCCCACTGGAGGATGGCTTTGGTGTCTTGTGCTGACCCTGACTGTCTATCTGTCTCATGTTGCCCTCATAACTGAAGCTCACATACTGGACAGTCACAGTGTCATGTTACTAAAGAAGGGGTTGAAAACTACATCGAAGTGTTTTATATTTGGAAAAAACAAAAGTTGTGTTAAATAGCAAGGGTCCCTTAAGAGAGCAAAAACCAAAGAGTAACCCAGGAGAAAAGTTCAGTCATGACCCCAAAGAGCTTTAATACTTGGAAATTTTTTCCAACATTCTCATTATTGTTTCCATGAACACATTCATAATACAATACAAATGCTCCCATTAAAAACTTTTCATAATAAAACAAGATTAACTTTAGGAAGTAACACCAAATCATTAAATTGGCTCTCAATACTTTTCTTCCTTCTAGGCACAGTCCTTACTTCATTCCCATTTCAAAGTAAAACAGAACAGCAATACCACAGAGGAGCCCAGTAAGCAAGGGAAGCTCACCTTAAAACCAACTGTAACATCACATCTTCACAATGTAAGCCGATGAGGGTTCTGAACAGCGCCAGCGACACCACACAAAGCTGGGGAGCAATCAACAGGGGGTTTCAGATGTCAGGCTGATAACTCCAAGTAAATCAGAGTTACAGAACAAAATGGCCTCTTCCCAGATCCCCCAGGGGAGAGCTGGCTAGACACCTAACGGCTGCCTGCGAAATGCTACTGCTCATACTGCGAATGAAAGATCCAGATAATACAAATGTGCCCCTTCAACTCTGACACATACAGTCTTTCCTACTTCCTCTTCAGACCACTTGTTTTCCTAAGCTGTTTTCAAATGTGACACCGATTATTTACAATCGAGGATTCACAGGAAACTGCTTAAAACCTAAAACCCAGCGGCCTCTCTTCAGGATCTCTCTTGGTATTGGGGCAAATTTTTCTCTTTGGTTCCATTTCCTGCAGTGCTCCGACTGTGAAAATATACTTCCTTAAGAACTTCACTCAAAAAATAATTAATTATTAAATACTTTTTTACAAGCATATGAATTCTTTCAACCTCTAATTTCTAAAAAGGAATGATGAACTACTAAACAGGGGAGATACCCAATTATAAAAATCACTGTAGCTTTTGTGTCCCAGGCTGTTATCAATCTCTCAGGCCATTTCAGTAATTTAGACTCCTATTCTTTGTAAAGGAGAGTAAATGCCAGTTTGTCTTCTAGGCAGGAGGAACTTAAAACCAACAAAAGTATTGTGAAGAAATAACTGTATTTGACTGGCCCCAAACACTCCCTTTACTAAGGATGGTGACAGGCCTGTAGCTAGTCAGAAGCAACACCCGTCTCATTCCAAGTCACTGCACGTGCCTTTCCTAGAATGCCTTCTCCTGCTTCCTCGGAGACTTAGCCTAGCATCACCTCCCCCTGGAAAACCTTTTGTTCTTTCTCACAAACAGCCACCCAACACTTCTTTTTCCAGTCTCAAATAGGTGTCCTCCTTATCTATTGCCATAGTAACCCCTGTCAATCACTGTCAAGGTGCTTGGCAAGGTGCATATTTCTTTTAATAACTGAGTCACAGGAGTCCTTTATTCTACCTACAAGTATTTTATATGCCCTAAACGTTTCCAACCATTCTATGGGTTGTCTTTTCAATTTTTTAAAAGTTTGTTTACTGCCAGGCAGTGGCACACAACTTTAATACTAGCATTTAGGAGGCAGGGGCAGGTATATCTCTGATCTACAGAGCAAGTTCCAGGATAGCCAGGGCTACATAAAGAAAACCTGTCTTGAAAAAACAAGCAAATAAATAAATAGATAGATAAATAAATGTGTTACTTCTTTATTATTGTCACATGTGTGGGCACGCATATCACTGTGCACATGTGGAAGACAGGACAGCTTGGTATTGTCTGTCTGTCCTCCACCTTTATGGGGTTCTGTTGATTGAACTCAGGTCGCCACCTCTGCACAGAGAGCCTCTTTCCACTGAGGCATCTCGACTTAGACTTGTTTTTGAAATAAGTTCTTGCTACGTAACTCAGGCTAGATTCCAACTTGTGAAACTCCTGTCTCACTTTCCAGAATGCTAGGCTCACAGGCACACACCACCCACCACACCTGGTTTTCATTTCTTAGATCCTTAAAATGCTAAAGACCTTCATCTTGAATGTGTCCAGTTTGTCTACAAAAATTTCTCATTCTCTTTAAACTTTAAGTCTATGATTCATTTTGAGTTAATGTTTATCACATGAGGAAGGAATAAGTCCTCCAGCCTATGAATATAGAAATTGTGTGTGTGTGTGTGTGTGTGATTTTGATACTATTGTAAATGTGACTGATATCTTAATTTGATTTTTATATTGCTCATTGCAAAGATTAGTGTTAATTGCCAATGTGACAGAATCTAAAATCACCTGGGAGATAAACCTCTGGGCATGCCTATGAGGGTGTGAGGGATTATCTTAACAACTTTGATTGATGCTGAAAACCCCATTTTAATTGTGTACCACTCAAAAGTGATTCTAGCCCCAACATCCACACAGTCATCCCCCTGACGATGTGATGTGACCAGCCACTTCATCTCCTGATGCTTGAAGGAAGCTAAAGCAAACTTACCTCCTTTAAGTAGCCGTCTTTGTCAGAAAATTTTATCATAACAGGAAAAGGAGGACTAAAACACTAGTGTATAAAAATAGAGTTGATTTTGTACATGAAATTGCATTTTTTCAGCCTTGCTGACCTCATTGTGAGTTCTAATAGTTTTTAGCATATCCCTTAGATTTTTTTTTTACATGTAAGATCATGCCATCTAAAAATCAGGCATCTTTAATTATCTGGGTCTTTATTTGCTTAATTATATAAATGGAAGCACTCTGTTTAAATAACAAGCACACTCTTCTTACCTTATTCCTTTTCTTTTCTTTTGTTAAATAACTTTTTATTTAAATTAGAAACAAGCTTGCTTCACATGCCAATCCCAGCTCCCTCTTCCTCCCCTCCTCCAGCTCCCCAGCCTCCACCCAATCCCCACTCCACTTGCCCTCCATGGGGGATCTCCAGAGCCTGTCACTTCATCCAGGGTAGGGCCTAGGCCCTCCCCCATGTGTCCAGACTGAGAGAGCATCCCTCCAGTGGAATGGGCTCCCAAAGTTCATTCATACTAGGTAAACCGGGGCCTGTTCCAGGCCGCCTGCCTGTGCCTGGGGTCTGCCACTGAGGCTTCCATCCTGGCAGCAGGAGCCAACACACCCCAGCACCCTAGTCTCCTGCTCCACCCACCTGTGGGACTAGGTAAACCTTACTCCTTTTCTTAAGGGAATGCTTTCTCTACTACTAAGTCTTAGCTCAGAGTTCATAGACAACCTAGCTCAGCTTAAGGAAGGCGGCCACTATTCACAGAAACCATCATTCTCCTCTCTGTTTTGGTAAGCTTTACTTTTTTCTATCTATCTCAGACAAATGCAATCAAGGCATTTATGCTTCTGTTACAGGCTATAATATTTTTTTGCTACTTACAATCTCATTTCACATTTCACCTGACTGCAGCAGGGTCTAAATTCAGCCTTCTCCAAGGTAGACCACAAGCCAAACCAACAAGGTTCAGTGAATTGAAAAGGATTGAAATCACACAATGTATATTGTCGAGTTTAAATTACAGTGAGTTTGAATTAAAACCAACATTGATAGGCACATATTTACATACTATAAACAACATACTTGTAAATACCAGAAAATCAAGAAATTATAAAGGGGAAGGATAAGTTGTTTCGAGATGTTACAACATATGTGTGTGTGTGTGTATGTATGAATGTATGTATGCATGTATGTATATATACATATATGTACATATATATGTACATATGTCCTTACTAGTTGCTTTTGTTCTTCCAGTAAACTTATCAGACTCTAGTTTGGATTTAAAACTAAGTTAATTCAAACAAAATACAGAAATAGTATTCCTATATAGTTCTATGTTCTCCTCTCCCTCTCTGTGATACTATTTTTAAACATGTAACACACATACACTATAAACTCAAAGATATACTGTTAGATTCTATCTTTTGATTTTAAAACAATGGTTACAACTAAATTGACACAGTCTTTGAGGAGGGGCTGCTGTGGGTGCCACTCTTAGTTGTCAAAGTTGAGTGTGGCTCCAAATGAAAGAATGGAACCCTAACCCACAATTTCTCAGACTTTCATTTCAAAACACGGCAGACAGAGATATGCTACCTCATGCCCCGGCTATTCTGCACCCAAGCCTTTATGTTCTCAGAATATTGTCCCTTCAGAGTGCATTTTGCCAGTTCCACAGGAACAAGCATCAACATAGACAAATTGAGAAAATTCGGGGGGGGCGCAGTGCAACCTCCCTAACAGAGGAGCACCTGATAGGGGAAAAAGTCATCAATTATGTCCACCCAAATAGAAAGAGGATAACAGCTGCAGGGGAAAGTGGAAAGGGAGGGAAGGGAATAGTCATAATTTCATTCCCAAAGCAGTTCTTTTTGGAATCTGAGTTGATCGCTCTCCTTACCCGAAAAGGGGTGTTGATTCGGCTGGTGAGCGTGTCCAGAATGTGGACATTTTCGTGTTGGTGCAGTAGGATGAAACGGAGGAAGATCTCCAGGAGTGCTGGCTCAGAGATGCTGCGCAGGAAAAGGTCCAGGTATGCAGTTGTGGTCATGACCTCCTCCACTGTCACCTGGAGTCAATGACAGAGTAGCACAGGTAACTATCTTCTGGAGACTGCCAGACACTCACCCCAACATCCCACCTCAACACAGGTCACTGCCATGAACACACTTAAGTGCTTAGCTGAAGTCAACACAACACTTGCCCTGGAGCTCCGGCAGGGAGAGGCAAAGACAGGGAAGGCAGCCATATGCTCTGACAGCTCCAGTCAAATGCAGCTTAAACCCTATAAAAGTTTTAGTGTATACTCAAAAATGGAGCGAAAGATTATGAAAGTATTTATATGGTTAATAAAGGAGTAATTAGAAAGTTAGGTTTAATTTGTATCATTATTAGTCATTCAATAAACATTTACTGGTATCATCTATGTACAAGGAGCTGTAAACCTGGGAACATGCTTTATGTTCAGGAAATTGAGCTACAGCAAATTAAATGATAACGTAATAAATTGCAAAGGAGAGGTGCGGGCATGGAGTGCTACAGATGTTCACTCGGATGTGTTTCTGGAGAGCAGCAAGTCAATATTTTTATAGATGAGTACCATGCATAAAACATTATTTATAAAGTGCTATAAGAACTCACTGCTTTATAAAGTAGTGGTGACTTTTTTTGGAACACAAATAGGGATTTTTCTACCTGTGTGCTTTTCCTACTCAGAAAAAAAATTGTCTTTCAGTGAATCAGACTGGAGTTAGGTCTTTCACAGAGCTGAGGAGCAGAGACTTAAAGTGGAGGCTGGAGGTTAATGTCAGGTGTATTCCTTGATCACTCCAAATCTTGTGCGTTTTTGGGTTTCTTGCAGGTTGCGGGGCGGGGGACAGTTTACTGAGCCTGGAGCTCACTCATTCCACTAGGATGGCCAATGGCCCTGCAGGGCCTGTGTCTGCTACCCTCTCCATAGGGTTGCAAATGCACACTTCTACCTAGCATTTCAACATGGACGACAGGGATCTGAACCTGGGTCTTCATGTTTGCATGACAGGCACTTCACTGACTGAGGCATGTCCTCAGCCCCTCAACCTTAGACATATTGATTCTAAGAGCTACTATATGCTCCCTGTTCTCCTAAATGTAGCAGAATATAACAGCTGATCTTTCTATCTAGAAGTTATCACCAGACTATTAATGTTTCTGCTGGGTGCAGAAATGCCCCACCCTCAGATGCACTGAAGTCACCAAATACACAGTTCGAGCTCTGGAGTTCCAACACCACACCCTCAAAGGCCCTGCCCCACCCAGTGAGCTTCATTCATAACAAAACAGACGACAATGCTTTCTGAATGAGTGTGTCTCCTCTTTTCCATTCCTCCCCCTTTAAAAGTGCTCACTGTCGCTTTAATTGTACCATTGCCAGGGCCATTCTTTTTATACTACATTCCTCTTCTCCTTTTAATTTTCAGCTTTAAAAACCCACAGATCAGTTTAGAAACCAGATGTCCAGAGCTTTGAGATGAGTGTGGATAGGCCATGAATGGCTGCATCTGTGAATAAAGACTTAACTCTATCTATTTTGGTGGTTTGAATTACTTTTTATAAGTTCTTGGTGTTCAGCTGTTCTAGATAGATGAGTCCAGGTGGGTAAGATATCACAAAATCAGCTGTCTCCATTATTTATTCCAATAAATAATGGACTTTATAGTAATAAAGTCTATTTGAATTCAATCTTTCAGAATCCACTGAACCCCCTCCATGGTGTTCTGAATGAATAGGCGCATCACTGAAGTGCAAACACCCCCAGCTTGGTAGCAACAGTGTGAGCACGCAAGCATTCAGACCACTTGAAGTTGTCCACTTTAAAGGGCGCACTGTAGCTCAAATATAATAAAGGAAACGGAAGCAGGGAAGCATCAGCACTAGGCAAATAAATGACACTAAGAAAAGTGCGTCTCACAAGCTGCCCTGCTTCTGAAGCCAGCTGCTCTAGCCTGGAGCTTCCTGTAGTCCTCGACTGGGACTTGCATGGGACATGTCGAAGATGTCCTAAGGTTCAGACCTAATATTCCTACTATGGAACACAAAGCTGGGCACACAGAGGACTTCTTCATGGGGGAATGGTAGCTATCCCTCCAAGACCCAGCCATTGTATCTGCCAGAGTTGAGCATAACTTAAATTCTTCCATATACTCTATACCACCATACACTCAGCACGTAAGTATGGAATTACTATATGTTTGGATTGTATTATGTTATAATGCTTGCCTGTAAACACTGCTGTTTGAGTTGTTAACTTGAGTTTCAAATACAATTTGTTAAATGAATTTTTAATTAGGCTTAGGTCGGGATTTCCAACAATTTCTGAAATGACCCTAAACCATACTACTACCTTCTACTATGTATTCATGTGACTTGGTGTTCTCAGCACTGACAATTGTGAAATCTAAACAGCAATCGATTCTGGAAAACACTGAAAATGTTCCACATCCTGCAGCATCAAATATTCAGTCAAGAATTAATTTTTTTATTGGAAGATAAATAGGCACATTCATCAGTATGCAACTTTGATTTCATCTTAATAAATGGTAAAATTATATGTGTAACAAATAATTGTTTTTAAACAAATTCATGCTTTATTAATAAAACATGCATTTGTGTATCTATCTTATGTACATAGTAGAATGTGAAATGTCCTTCACAGAAGCTGAGGTTTGGATACTTGATCTCTATCTGGTAGTGCTGCTCAGGAGGCGGAGCCTCACTAGAAGTGTCACTGATGGAGGCCATGGAGCTATAGACCCCAGGTCTAAGTCTTCTCCCTCCTTTCTGCAGACACTGTGGGACTGATTCCCTCCACTGCTGCCACCCCTTCCCAGCCATGGTGGATGGTGTTCCTTCCTAAGGTATAAGCCAAAGGAAACCCTTCTCTCCTTTAGTTGCTTGTTGGAGATTTGGTCATGGCAATGAGAAAAGTAAGGAATGTACATATATACCCAGGGTCAGCTAAAACTTCTTAGACAAAAGGAATTCCAAGTGGAAAAAACCTAAGAAACATTGCCCTCCATGTGTCCTACAGGTTCTTCCATGTGTCCTTCCTCTTTGTTCTTTTTCTTCCTTCCTTTTCTTTGTGTGTGCTTCTGTGAATAAAGTTTTACTCAAGCCTCCCCATGCTAGCGTTATCCACTGTGCTATACTCTCATCCCTTAGTTTTTAATGCAAGCCTCCTGGTGTAAAACAGGTTAACTATATCTAATAATCCTTCTGCCTTGGTCTCCAAAGCATTAAGGTCACAGGCATGTGCTACCACACTTGGGTGTAGGTACATTTTTAGTGAAGATTTTCAAAATAATGCCACTAAACAAGCCAAACAGGAAGTGGTGCTCAACCACAAACATGGAGTTCAGCTATTCACGTCCACTTGACTGCAACATTGGGATTGCTTGGCGGAAACCTCTACCAAAATGACCAAGGCAAAAAAGCTAACTAGGAAAAGGTAGAGAAATGAAATGGCTTCAAATGGGCTGAAAACTAGCTTCTTTGATACTAAGTCTCCGACTTCACCCAGCACTGCTGAACTGACATGCCAGGAGACTCCAGAAGTTGCTTTGCAGCCTAGTGCAGCCTCAGCTGTCTCCCCTGGGTCACACGTGACCTTAATAAGCTCAAAAGCCCAGCAATCAACTTGCTAGAATCCAAGTCTGTCCTGGGCCACATGAAAGGGGGCGCAGAGCAGCGATTGTCTACTACTCTTAGGCTGGGTAAATGAAAAGTTTTATTTCCTTTCAGAAATCAAAGCTGCCGTTAATAAGCTAGGAGGATTTAAGGAAGCACTTGGGGGCAGCATCTATATAACATGCTATAAATATTAAAAAGCGGATCTCATTAAATATCAAGTTGCAAACCTTTACAGATTGAGGTCACACGTACCTTAAACTGACACCCCAACCAGGGAACCAGTTGCTGTCTCCTTCCTCCTCTTCTCCCCACCATATCCTTCAGTGTCCTTTATCCCAGAAAATCTCTTCCTGCCCCATTATCATACTTTCAGAAACTTTTTCTAATCCTCCCAAATAGGCAACGTCCTTAATGAGGATAAGACTAAGAGCCTAAGTGTGATCACTTGAAAGCTAAGGATAACCACAGAGGAAAAGACACTCAGCCTAGGGAATGCAGACCCGGAACAGCATTAGCAAAACACAGAAGTCGCAAACTAACTCCTCAATGATGAGGGACTATGAGCTCTAACATGGGACCCTTCTGTAGCATAAGATTGCCAGAATCTACCTTGTTCTGTAATGGGTGGCAGGCAGCTACCAACTTACACAAAAATAGCCAGCTCTACAAATTAACTTGTCATTCAAATTAACAGTGTCTACACAGACTGCAGTTTGAGAGTGTCATTTCATATTAAGGGTGGACCATAATGACTGAGGTGGCATAGTGAAAACTCAAATTCCACCCACCCCCAAAATCAAACTCACCCTTGACAAAAGAAGACAGCTGTGACCCGGAAGAATGCACGAGCCGCCGAGGCACTGCTCCCGCTTGTTCCCAGTGCAAGAGCAGGGCAGAGCCCTTCCTTGGGAACTTGGTTTTATTTCTGTCAGTCCAATTGAGTCCATCCTTTGGAACTAGTCTTTATTTACCCATTTTCTCCATCTTCCTTTAGCCCTTACTTGGTTCTTTCTTCATGCCAACTGCCTTTGCCATCCCCTTAAAGTTGTGTTTTCTAAAAAACTGTAGCTTGAGACTGTGTGAGTGAATTCAATGGTTAGAACATTTTCAAGTAGAAAATGTTAGTGTACCCTGCATGTAGCAAGAACAAGTACTGTTCTGTGGAACTTAGAAATGTATATTTTATTAGAAACACATACAAGGTGCACTACGTATAGGTGCTTCACTGGTATACACAATAAATGTGATATGCCAGTGTAAAAAATCCTGACTGTGAGAAGCACAGTCATCCAACAAACAGTACACGGAAACAACTCCAAATCACTTGTACAAGTACACTGCCCACCAGCTATCCATCCCTGGCTACATCAGCCAAGTGTATAGAATTGACTCGGGCTTTCTGAACAGGATGGCAACTGGATTTACAGTCATCCTACTTCCTACAAGCTCTAGAAGGGTTCTACCCGCTTTCTATTATTAGAATTTCAAGCTTTTCAGAAATGAACCAAATGGACCGCTTGTTTTCTTTTAAAATAGGAAGTGGATATCACATTCTTCTTCTACAAAGTCAAAACTCTATTTAAAAAAAAAGCCCAGCCATCACCCACAGTGCAGCAGCACATTAACTTGATACGTAGGAGTGAAATTGAGCATATAGACACCCTGACCCTTCTGTAATCAGCTCTAGTTGGATGATCCCATTTGCATCTAAATTAGCACCAGTGTCCTCTCTGTGATGGCTGGTTTATATGTGTCTTGAAAAATAAATTTCCCATCTGCTAACTGTTTCTTTGTGATCCAGTCACATTGGCGCAAACACATGGATCCTACCTTCTGTCACTCATGTAGGTGGCAGGCAATGGGGGTCAGGTGACTGTGACATCCTCTATAAGACAAAAGCCACCTTTCTTTGGCTTTTTCTCCGACACCCGAAGAGAAAACTAAGTAGCTGCTTCCGTGGGTCAGTGGTGAGTTCTCCCACTCTACGGTTCCAACCAGTGTGGAGAAACAGTAGGGCCAGCAGAGGGAGAACAGACTTGTTACATCACAGGAAACAGAACTGAGAAAGTCTTTACGGAACCCGTGCTGGAGCCCGCCAGCTGCTGCCAGAGTAGCAAGCCAATGGACAGGAAACTTGTCCACTGTGGGCAGCCAAGGACACAGACCACCCAGACATAGATTCAAGTGCGAAAGGGAAGACAGACACCCTGGCTCCCAGAGAGTGCCTCCCACACACTCAGGACAGAAACCATTCAATTACTCAAGGTCTGAAGATACTCTGTAGTTGATAAATCAGGCCCCCTCCTGTCTCCCTTCTGCTCCTCCACCTTAAGGCCACGCAGTATACTGATGCCACTGCCAGAGGCAGACTGAGAAGGATGGAGGTGACATTCAAAGTCATTAAGTTGAGTTACTCATTCCCAAAATATTTTAGAAAGAAGGAAATGAAAGTGATGGTTACAATGAGAATGTCTGCAACATATTCTAAGGAAAGTATTTTAAAAATAAAAGTCAGTCTCAATCTTTTCTCTCCACCCCGGTCTATTTTCAGGGCAGATGGAGATGACCTGTCATACATCCTGCTGACACCATGGAGACTGTACCCTCTGGGGTTCCCAACTTTACCCACATTTCAGCAATAGCCCTCTTCAACAAACATTTGTTGAACACATTGAAAACTCAGCACTCAGTCATGTGGATGGAAAGACAGCCGAAACACTGTTCTGTTACTGTACACAAAGACAGAAGCATGGAATATTCTAAGATCTGACTTGGCTCTACACCAGGTGTTAGGGAGTCATGCTAGACTCAGAGAGCATAGTTGCCAGCCCTGAACATACAGTGGGTTTCAGAAAGAGCACAGGTGGGCAGACTCCGGTTCAAACCTAACAGTTTTAACCACAATATTTAGAAGTATCTGAGAATTGAAGACAGTGCATATACAGCTCAATGCACAGGAAAAATGACCGTTGTTTTCTGATTTGGGACATCAATTTAAAATAATCTAAGTAGGGTGGAGTGAGCAGGGACACTGATGACAGACAGAAAATATGTGACTGTCTAAATACGCTTTGGGAAGTGGAGGGACAGTACAGTAGCTCTTCCAGAAAGAGAGTCCTTCTATTTCTCCTTGTCTGCATTTTGCAGAATTAGGAAGGGCTGTGGTCACTACAATAGATGAGCCCAACAGACTCCAAAGAGTAAGTGGACAGGATGGATTTACCAGGGTCATTGGATTCTCTAAAACATTTCTGTTTGCCATATTTACCCATTTAAATATCATTCTAATCCCATAGGCCTAGTTAAACAATGGTTTAGAGAAGAAATAATAGTGTTATTGTCAACAAAAACATGGCCATGTCCAAGAGACCTCTGTTTGGCACGAGGGTGACCAAGTTGAAGTCACTCTTTGTATAACACCAAGATGTTTTTCTCTTGCCCTTCACAAACCACAAACCAAGCCCCTGGACCAACCATTCTTGAGGAGTTAGCAAAGGGCTATTTCTAAGTTCCTTATCCTGTATTATAGGCATATTATTTGTACCCTCTAGCTTCATAATGTAATTAACAGGACAAAAATTTAATATATGACCCAGTATAACTAAACATCATCTAATAGAGTTCAGCTAGCGGTACTTAGAGGTACTCCAAGCCAAGAATGGTGATTGTATCTGCAACCCTAGCATGTGGGAGGATGGCGCATAAGGATTTGAGTTCAAGGAGGCTAGCCTGGGCTGCATAGGAATTTAGGCCAGCCTGTACATACAAACAGAAAGAGAAGGAAGGATGAAGGAAATGAAGGCATACTCCAAATAGTATATAAGAGTGGATTTCTCAGTCTAACTCTGGGGCCAGAATTAGTGAGGAAACTAGGGTAGGGGTACCTCAAAAGCAAAGATGGGAGGGATATTCCAAAGAAATTTTCATCTATCACTTTCTTGCTTACTAATTGTTTGAAAAAGACTCCTGCTCTTGGATTCAAATTTACTGTTTGCAACATGAAAAATGATTTTCAAAAAGGCAAAGTTGTCCATCGTCCATCAACTGTTGAATATCTCATGAGCATGTAAGGACTCTCCTTAAGCACATTATTTCAGTCCATGGCATCCATGCAATCTTTTTAAATCAACTCCAACTCCAATGACCCAGGCAGAACACACACACACACACACACACCTCCTGGAAAAAGCAGTTCCTCTCAGAACAGAGTTGGAGAATGTGGTGGTGTGAAAGAAAACACCACCACAGGGAGTGGCATTATTGGGAGGTATGGCCTTGTTGAAGAAGCGTGCCACTGTGAGGTTGGACTTCCTATGCTCAAGCTACTCCCAGTGACACAGTTCACTTCCCATTGCCTGTGAATCAAGATACAGAGCTCCCGGCTCCTTCCCCAGCACCAAGTCTGCCTGCATGCCATCATGTCCCACCATGACAGTGGAATGAACTCTGCAACTGTGAGCCACCCCAATTAAAGGTTTTCCTTGTAAGAGTTGCCTTGGTCATGGTGTCCCTTCACAGCAATAGGAACCCTAACTAGGAAAAAAAAAAGGATGTCTGAGGCTGGGCCACAAGATCCTGCTATAGCCTCCTCTAAACTGGGAGACCAGATGACTGTCTTTCCATACAACAGGTCTCCATGGAAACCCTGCGGATGCATTCCAGTGTTCTCTGTCCTACCCCCCTTGAAGAAGTGATGGTGGACAAGTGCCTCCCAGAGCAACTTTCCTTTCATACTAATCTCCACTTCTATTTTTCTGGCCAGATTAGTGCCATTCCTCAGTTTTCTTCATGTGTCTCTCTATCCTTAATGACTATCTTTCTGCAGAGGCATGTACATCTGACCAACTGAGCCAGTTCTCAAAGGACAAAGTCTACTGCCAAGTGCTCAAGGCATAAATCAATAAGAAAAATAAATAAAACTTGGTGTCCACAGCCCATGTTGGGGATGCCTTGCTGGCAAGGTAGTTAGATTCATCTGCTGATATCTGAGTAACAGAAACATTTCCATTTACAGTGAGTAACACTTCATTGAAAATACAAAGCCTAACTCAGGGCATGCTCTTGAATGAGAGCAACTCAGAAAAGTGATCCACTGCAGATAAATGCTTCCTTGGGCTTTCCCTCCATCTCTCTTCCAGATTAACACAACAGTATTATTTAATTCTGGTAAGGCTGACTTCCAGCCCATGAGTGGAGGGGAAACGTATGGGCTGGAGTCTCCGCCAGCAGCTGACCACAGGAAGGCAAGATTGCATCTCATGCCTGCAATACACCCTCCCTCATCCCCAGGACTCCATCTGCCTGCTGGGCTAAGTGCATCATTTTGGGGTGAAATTTTATATTTAGACTAATTTTCCCAGGCACAAAAAATATAAGCAAAAACAAGCTCTGATGACAAAAGACAGATTTTCACTCCCGGCTTGTTTTCCACGAGCGACAAAGAAATCTCCACACAATGGTGAGACAGAAACAGCACAGGTGTCTGCCAGAACAAATTCAGTAATCCTAGTTGTGGTCATTTCCCTCTGTTTTCCCCCAAACCTGCTCATCATCTGTCCCTGGGGAGTCACAGCAGAGCACCTCATCAGAATGCAAGTCAGAAAGGAACGAGGAGCAACCTTTCCCATGGGGAGCTGGTGTGGGGCAAGAGGCAGCCATGACAGGATGGTAACAAGCAGCCCAACAGCCTCAGCTGAGCTCCTGACCTCTGGTTTTCTTACAGCCTGCCTGAAGATAAACTCACAAGGCATTTGCTGCTCATCAATTTTGAATGTTCTCTTAGGACAGTGCATGGGAAAAAATGAATGATTCACACCAAACTTCAGACCGGAGCTTTCCCTCTTGTGTCTGCACTTGTTTCTAAGGTGAACACTGCCTGGATTCCATAGATAAGGTGGGGTTTTGTGGGAGTTATGCTTTGTGTCTTCTGTGTGATGGGGAGGGGCCCAGTCCTCATAATTCTGAGGCTTAAGAATCCCATCCTTTGGTGTGGCATTATTATTTCTGTGCACTTGTTGAAATTAAAAAGAGAAACCTAATTTCCCATTTCAAATCAAAAGTAACTGGAAGCTTAATTTATCATCCTAATTTCCTATCCTACAATGGGAAAGAGAAGATCTGAGGCATGGCAGAGAGGCCATCAAACGAGAATGACACAGAACCTGCTTCAGCCTATGAAAACAAACTCTGCGCTCATCTGTGTGGCAAGACAGTAGTTACAATTGTATTACCTAACTTCTATGATTATAAAAGTAGTACAACCTAGCAAGAAGAGCTGTGGCTGAAGGAACAGAATCAGGTACTCCTAGAGGCAGTTGCTTAAGGCCACCTGTAGGCTTCCCGAGACCTATCTCTGAGCCAACAGGAGCCCGCACAGGGCATTTCAGCAATTAGTGAAAGGGTCTCCTTGGATAGAAGTATCTCTCCCTGGCCTGTGGATTGTTTAGCTGATGATCTGGCCAGAGCAGAGGTTTGTTTTTGTTTTTTGTTTGTTTGTTTGTTTTTCATTCAGAGTTTCTCTGCTGTTCTCTGCTGTCTGTGGACACAGCCCCTTGCCAAGGCTTTACATCTGGAGATCAAATATGAACTCATCTCTACCTGCAGTGCAGCAGACTGTTCTTGTGCAGTGGACAACCTGTACAACTCTACATCATGGCTCTGCAGAGCCTGGGCCTTTCCTGTACTTACAATCACAGGAACTCCCAGTTTCTATCAAAAGAAACAATGGTTAATACCTAAGAAGCTCCGAGTTTGTGGGAGACACTATGAAATATCTTCCCTGTGGTCATTCTCGCTTCTTTGACAGAAACCCTGACTTTACAGTTTAAAAACAAACAATATGTTTCCCTTTTATGTAGCTGTAGTTACCTGTGTCCTGATCAGGAGACTATAAGTGGAAGTCATGTGAGGTATGGGAAAGGATCTTTGAAGGGAGATTTCTGTGATCACAGCTTAATCTGTGCAAACCAAAATAGGGGTTCTCTAAAAATGATTGCCTTGTAAATTTTAACAGAGATCTCCTCCCCAGCATTTACAGCAGTGCCTGGCATATTCTAGGTGCTCAAAATAAGTGTGTTGAAATAATTAATAAGTGAACGTTTCATGATACGAGAAGAGCAGCCAACACCGACAGTTCATAATAAGGCAGAAGTAGAATGACTGCAGTGGCCCAGCCTCCAATGCATGACAGCAGTATTTCCAAGATTGATTGCACCATGACTCATCATACAACACATATCGAGCAACACACAGCACTCACCAGGACTAACTGCAGTGTATATTCTGATACTAATGCTAATCTTGACCCAAGGTGACTTTATAATTCATTAACATGATGACTCAGTGCTTAAAAACTGTTTAAAACATACACATCTATATAATTTTCTCTACTGACTTTTCTGCTAACAAATAAGAGTCAACACTAACATTTAATTTCTTAGTTATTAATTCTAAAAAGTTTTATATTTAATGAAAAGAAACAGTGGCACAAATAGCCAAAATAGCATGACTAGTTGTAGTTGGAATTTCTCTATAAAAGATAAACATTATCACTGAGGACATGAAAACAGACAACACAACACTACACTACACAACACAATTCTACATTACATAACACAACACTATACTCACAGCACAACATTATACAACACAGCACTACACTACACAACAGAAGTGAAGATGCCTTCCCTTAGCACAGCAGGGCTGGGAGCTATCCATCACAAGCAGTGCTGGCCAACTATCCTTCATCCTAACCTAGCTCCTGGTGTTGGTCCACACTGGTAATGAGCTGTCCTTCATCAAAGCTGCTGTCCTAGGGAGCTTGGTTTGTAACAGCTTATCCTGGTGACTATGCACTGTGGTGATGTCCCTTGATACTGCTGATTGGAGAATGCAAATGAGCTTTCTTTCTCAGTCGAGAGTCTCTCAAGGACTATGGGTAACAATTTAAGGTAGCTGAGAGCATCGAGTGAGAGTATAAAACTATCTGCATTGAGAATAGAAAACACTTGCATTTTAATGCTTACTGTCTGGGGCCACAGGCAAGCCAAGTCTGGAATCCTCACACACACACAATAAAAGATGGGTACCAGTGAGATGTAGCAGGAGCATCCATATAGTACCTTCCTCCACAGAATTTGGCAAGAAGATAAGCAGTGAGGCTTTCTAAGATAACAGAAACACACTTTGGAACACTCACAGGACCATCTAAGGTAAGCAAAGCTGCCAACTAAATCTTCAATGACCAATCTAAGGCCAAAGACTTGCAAACAGTAAGATGCCTTGTTTCTCTCACAACCATTATCAGCTGTAAAATGATAGTGTTGACCTAGAGGACCTCCATCTTGGCTCTGAAATCCTGAGATTCCCCGATTCTCTGTCAGTGGCTTGAAACTCAGAGCTAATGTGAATGCTGTATCTTGGTGTCTTACTCCCTAGCCTAAGAACACACAGCCAGTGTAGTGAGAAGGATGCCCACCACTTCTTTTGATACATTCACCCAACCAATTGTGAAATTTTTTGAGTAAACCATGTGTACACAGCACATGAGAGCTAAAGACACCCGGAAGAACAGAAAGCGTGTGTCCCTTAGGCACTGGCTGGCGAAGCTCACACAATGGCAGGGGTGGTTTGGAGAAGAGAGAAATCACTGTGTGCTCCAGTGCAGCGCTTGTCTCAGTGTGGAGCTTGTGCTGGACACTCTGGGTGGACAGGCAGGAATTAGAAGGGACAAGCCATCAGGGGCACAGGGACAAGGACAGACAGTGAGGGTGACAATGCTGATCTGACTGAAGATTTGCATTTGGGACATGAATCCTGAATGGGCTTTGGGAGCCCATTCCCTATAGAGGGATCCTCTCTCAGCCTAGATACACGGAGGAGGACATTAGGTCCTGCCCCAAATGATGTGACAGACTTTAATGAGTCCCCATGGGAGGCCTCACCCTCCCTGAGGAGGTGAGGTGGGAGATGGTAGGGAGGAATGGGAGGACAGGAGGGAGAAGGAACTGGGATTGGTATGTAAAGTAAGATTGCTTTTAATTTAAATAAAATTTTTAAAAAGATTTGCATTTGGAAATCACAGAGCAGCAGGCTGGATGGGGCCAGGTTAGATGCAGTTTGCAAAGCCGGGAAGAGGGGTCCAAACTGTCTTCCGCAGGTAACAGGGTCCCTCATGTGTTCTTTGGAATGGGGAAACAAATACTAGCTAGTTTTAAAAAGTGTATTAACTAGTTGTAAACTTGCTAGAACTAAGAAAGGTTAGACTTCTGAAGACTAGGTAGAGGAGAGTGACCTCCCAAATCTTCTCTAACACTCGTGATCTCCGGCTGTCTTTCGGTCTTTTTTCTTCGGGAATGATGAGAGACGAGACCATCCCTTCCCCTCTCTCCTCTGGAAGCCAGGCTTCTGGCAGTAAGCACACATTCTTCTGTACTCTTCCTACCACAGCTTTTATGGCTTACTTAACTCTGGGGCTCAGGATAAGCCCTATTCTCCATCATGAATTTCCCAAGTAATGAAGAAGCTATCTGGTGATCCCCGTCTGATTTTTTTCCCCATTTTCTCAGAACACAGCTAGGAAAGACTCAGAACTCAGACCACATTGACTTTTCTAGAACTGGATTTCAGGTTACTTTGACTCAAGTTCAGCTTACACTGATTTACATAGACCCTTTTTATTGTCAGGCTAAGGGCATCAGTGAAGTGACACTGTACTCCACATACTGCTAAGTCATGGCAAATGACGGTAGCAAGACAAACTCAGGAAAGCATTCAGGCAACCCCAACAGTGAGTCTACATAGAACCCCAAACTGATGGCTGTTGTATGGAGCCCCCACCACCCTTAGTCACTCATGTTGGCCTCTCCGCTTCCCTAATGGCTCTAACTTTCATGGATGCCCAATGCCCTCCATGGCACCAGGTATAACTTACGTCAAGATAAATACTAGAAGTTGTATTTTTCTCATTGAGTAAAAATCCGTATTCTCTACCCTCTAAATTAGCAGCAGAATATGAACAAGATGAGTGAACAGTAAAATTAATTATTCTAGGGAGCAGCACAGTTTAATATAAAATGACCCCTAATGGCTCTATGTGTTGATGCTCAGCTGGTAGCAACTTTGAGACTGGATCATGTGAACAACTAACTTCATCAATGCAACTCATTGATGAGTTAATCTATTGATATGTTCATAGGTGAATGGGCTATTAGGATTGATGAGTTAATCTATTGATATGTTTATAGGTGAATGGGCTATTAGGAGACAGGTCTGGACGGAGGAAGTAGGTCACTGGAAGATAAAGGGCATATTTAAAAAATTATATATTTTTTCTGCATATGATTGTTTTGATGCATGTATATGTTTACCATGTGCATATATGGTATCCATGGAGACCAGAAGAGGGCATCAGACACTCAGAAACTGGGGTTACAGACTCTTGTGAGCTGCCATGTGGGTACTTGGAACTGGACCTCTGAAGCAGCGAGACACCGCTCCAGCCCCTGAGGGTAAAGCTTATTCTTGAGTCTTGCCTGCCCTCCCACTCCTTTCCCCATCTCTGTTTCTTTCCCTTAACCACATGCTTGCCACCAAGATGTTCTACCTCACCAAAGGTCCAGACCAATGGAGCCATGTGACCATGAGCAAAAACTATGAAACAAAATAAACCCCCACTTAGGTTGTTTTTTCAAGCATCCTGCCACAGTAATGAAAGTGACTGATTCAAGTAACTGCATGCTAAGGGATGGACATGTGACGAAACTGTGGATGATCACGTGCTGACCATGTGGGGAGGGACATTCTGAGAACACCTTTCCTCCAGGAGCCTTTATCAATGCCGCTTCCTCATCCCCACTAGACAACAACTACCCTGGACCATGAAGCTGCTATTTCCAAAAGAAGAAAGGAATGCTGTTGCTAATTATCATCTTAATTAATTATACATGATTTGTGATAATTCCCCAAATGACTACTGTTCACTGAATCTACTTCTTTGACAACAATGTGTTAGGCACTTGGTACCCATTATTGGGGCTAATTCTCCTTCATCCTTTAAGGTAGTTAGTAGGAAAACTGAGGCTCGAAATTTTTCCCCCAAAATACACAAGAAGTGGAAGAGACCAGATTCAAACCATGGTCTTTATAGCATTTGAGAAGATGTCAAGACAACATTCTAACCATTTTTCTGAAAACAAACAGAAATCCTTGGTATCAACTGATTGGCCCAGGTAAGCAGACAAGGTCCTCTACAGTAAAGACGAAGTTACCGTACTGAAGAGGGTTTGTGCCACTCTCTGCCCTCTCACCACTCCAATGCCCCCAGCCAAGTCAGATTAGCAAAAAGTTTAGGCTAAAGAAAACAGCTCCAAGTGTGACACTAGGCCTCTATTATAGAAGCTACTTCTAAGAACTGGTTGGGCACACTACCTTTGGAATCCACAGGTAAAGGTGAAATTCATCATTAAACCAACAGAAAGAGCAAATGCTTTTTGTGAAACACCCACATTCCCACAGTCACTGGAACAGAACTGACAGTATCAAGTGAGCACTCTCAGATGAAGACAACTTTAACGATTCACTCAGCTAGCACACAGAGGGACATCTCTGGCCCTCATACTCATCTCTCAGACCTAGGTCTGACTCAGAACCTACTCTAGAAGTACGATCAGTGATGTAAACTTGGAGTCCTCTAATGATCCCAACAGTAGTGTGCTCACAGTGGAGCAGTATAGCCCTACCTCCGGCCCTCCAAGATTTAAAAGCCTAAGAGCTCACCAAACTTATTTGGATCCCAGTGTTTCACAACCCACTCTTAAGGCCACCTCACTGAAACAGGCACTTAGAAGCTGATTTTGCTAACAAACGCTGGCTCCTCACTTTGGCTCATGGGTAACTGAAGACAGAATGAGAGCCTGGAATCTCTGCCTTCAATTTGTATCTGAGCTTTGGCTGACATCACAGAGATAAGCAATTGTCTTTAGCCTTTCCTCCTGAGTTACTTTAAATTCCAGGAAGATAAAAGCTTTCAGGGACAACTGACTCTCCCAGAGGAGGCCAATGCACTAAGAAGGCAAGGCTGCCCCCTGAGCACTAACAGCTTAGCAATCTAACACGGTATTGTAGAATGTTGGGACAGAACAGACAGGAAGCTGAGACCAAAGACAGGGGACCATACCTCATCCAATATTACTCCATTCTGTCAACCTCTTGCCTGCTATTAAAACCTCATGTCCACACTCTAATTTGGGGTCACTGGACCTTTACTTGTCCCCCTCCCCATGTGCCCATGCTGAATAGTCCTCCTTTCTCTACTTTTCAAATTACTCTCCTTAATTAGCAGACAGGTGACTGAGCCTAAATTATTGGGTTACCAGAGCCCAGGCTTTCACCCTAAGTACTTGAGTAAAAACTTGGTGGCTGTTCTCAGTCTCAATTCCACCTTCGAATCTCCCAAAAGACACTTTTGCTTATGATTCATCCAAGGCTAGCCTCCCTGTTGGGATAGCCTCCCTGCTAGGCTAGTTTCTCTTTTGATTCTGATTGTCACCTGTACCACTAAAAAGCCACATGGTCCTTCTGACCTTCAAGTCCCCCATAACTCCCAGACACTGCCATCCCAATGAAGCTACTTCTGCGGGTAGGTGAGCAGAGAGCTTTAGAAATGCTTTCACTGAGCTGCATTCTTAACCATAAAGATGACCAAGCACTCTTCAAGAAAACTCCAGTCCCAGAGACTGGGAGACGCCTCCGGTCACAGGGAAATCAGTGCTGAGAAACCTGGTCCTGTCCTGGCCATGTTTTCAAGTTGTTCTGTAGATGGGCACTGCCTTCTACCACCTGCCACTCAAAACAAATCTTTGTCAGAGCGTGTGAAAAGAATGACTCTCTCTGCTGAAGGGCAACACAGGAGAGATGTGGAAGCTTCCAAAACTAGAACACTGTACAGTCTTGAATAATTGTCCAAAAGAGCCATAGGGGAATTCCTGGGAAGAACAGGACTTAATTGATAGCCAACCATGTTGGGAAGGCTTATTACAGCATTTTTTGAATTAATGAGTGAAAAAGTCCAGACAAGAGAAAGCTGTGAGGACATCCAGGGCTGATGTGGTTCCTACTGTCTCACCTCCTTCCCCTACCACAAAGCAGCAAGGACAAGAGTGGGGCTTGTTCTCAGCACAGTGGGGTACAACGTGACTATGTATATCCTGGGCCATGAACAGCACTTCTAGGACACAAATAAAGGTTTCCATGGGAGAGAGTGCAGACTCATGGACTAAAACAGTGTTCCTTTCTTCTCTTTAGAGGAAGGCCACGGAAACCTTCACCCCAAGAGCATCTTCTTCATTCCACCAGGTGGCGCAAACTCTCCTTAAAGAGAAAAGGACTTTAAAAATGAATATTGATGCACCCAAGCAACTCCCTGCATTGTGCCAGAGCCTGGACAAGAGATGGATCTGTTCTCCAAGGAAACCTATCAGTGTTTAACAAAAGGAAGGCGGGTTTTCTCTAAACTCTTCTTTGGGACTCAAAAATTAAACTTATGTCATGGAGGGACCCATGGACCTAATTTTACTTACAAAAAAAAGAAAAAAGAAAAGAAAAGAAAGAAAGAAAGAAAGAAAGAAAGAAAGAAAGAAAGAAAGAAAGAAAGCTAATATAAGGCAACAGACAGCACTGGAGAGTTGGGATTGGTACAAGATTGGTCATTGATGTCTGGGTAAACATGCTTAAGTCAACTTACCCCTCTGGTCTAAATACCTTTGAATGAGAAATAAGGAACATATAACCTCTAGAATTATGTCCACTACTGAATTTCTGTTTTCAAGATACCACATTTCTATTTATAATTTATTCTATTCATATTTGATGAGAAATGTAAACACAAAGAACGCTTCATGTTCATACACCAACATGTATGGACTTTTTTTTTTTGTAGTACTAAGGGCTGACTCTAGGGCACCATACATGCTCAGCAAGCTCTATCACTGAGTTATATCCTCAACCCACTGCTTACTTACTGCTTTGTCAGGGCTTTACTCTGTTGTCCAGGCTGGCTTTGAACTACTCTGTGGTTCAGACTAGCCTCAAACTTGGCAATCTTCTTACCTCAACAATTACTCAAGTAGCTTCCAGTACAGGTGTGAACATAGGACCCAGCAGTCTGTGAAAAGCTTAAAACTGAGATCTCCATAATTCTTTTACTGACAAGTACTCCCTAATGTCTAGGCACCAAGCACTGGGCAAACACTGAGTCAAGTGATGATAGGAGTCAAACATGAGTTCCTCCCCTTTGCTCCACGTTGTTTCTCTAAGAAACGGAAATCTACTGGACTCAGAAGTTCTAAACTCTGAGATTCTTACACACAGAAACAATCTGGACAGTTAAACCTACCAGATGTTGAGTGCCACTCATCCAAAATGTAGCCTGCAGTTTCAGAGCATTTGGGGTTTGGGGATTAGAGATAACCGATCTATGGTTATATTAAAGCATTTCACATAAATGTAAATATTACAGGGCTTATTCAGATAGTTGATATGCTGACAAACAACCATGGCAATGACATGCTGCAATTACCCTTAACTTAGTATTTTACAGGCACTTCAAACCCAGGGCAGTGAAGTTCATCTTGAACAATTTCATTTCTACATGTAGAGAACATGTTGCAAGCATGATTTTTCAGCCATCACCATATCTTCAGTAATATTATAATTAGTTTTTTTCCTTCATTCTAGAAAAATTGTATCTTCTCTTATATTTTTAAAGCAATACCTGTTCTAAAACTTAGGTTTCCTTTTGGATTTGCAAAATTAAGTGTTATTTCACCTGTATAAATAAATTTGCCTGCCTCTTCACTTTCTGGTTTAATTCTATTTACTTTGGCTGGTTTTATTTATCCTTGTTAAGCTCATCACTAGACAAAGCATTAGAGGGATAAGGATGCTTCCAAGACACCATAAAGTTGGCCATGGGCCACGCTGACAACACCATTGATCCTATGGTCACAAATGGCTATAATTGAATTAGTTCACCATTATCCTGTAAACATGAAAGATGAATAGAAAGCTTTAGGCTCCCAGTGTCTGAATAATATACCTACTCTCAGATATGACTGTGCCATGGGCCCCAGATGGAGCTGCCTTGACTAAAAGATGCTCAACATCGTGGTACTTAATCAGTCTGGGAACTCAGCAACATGACCTTAGATATTAATTACAATATTTTTTAAAAGAAGCAAATGTTCCAATAGCTTCTATTATCATCATTTAATCTTCCCAGAGGCTTTTCCAAATAAACATTAATCATTTCTTTATGCTTCACAGTTGGCCCACAGTATTAATTGAGACTACAGAATGGACCGTTTGGTTTTCCTATCTATTGATGAAGAGAAGTGTGTGCTTGTATGTGGACTGGACATTTGTATGCATCATCTTCCCATACAATAACTCGGAACACCAGAGGTGAAAAAGGCAGTGATAGTGACAATGAAATCTCCTAGCCTCCTTTTATTATGAAGTCATATTTAAAAAGCAAGCACACATTTCCCTCTTGCCAGCACCACAGCAGTCTGGTGGGAGTGGGCCTGTGATGGAGTTTTTGAAACCTTATCATATTCTGTGATACTTGTAACATCAGCGAGTAGCCACCACTGTCATCCTTGGCTGATACCATTTCCATCTGAGGGAATAGACAGTACCCATAACGCCGCCCCACATACCTAAACAGCACCACATAGCAGAGCAGACCTGATTTCACACAGTAAGTAGTAGAACCTGCCACCATCCTCAACAAGGAAGGACCACTCTTAACCCAACATGATACACACATCTTTATGGAGCCGACTATTTTCTTTTACTACACACCTTCAAATACTACTGCTACTGCTGCTACTGCTACCATGTCCTTAAATGAAGCCTTGACTTGTCATCGTGAGACAAAAGACCTTACCCATTCTAATAATTCATTTCTCAAATCACTGTCATCTTATTGTTTGATGTTTACCATAATCTTTGTGGGGGCGTGTTCAGGGTAGGGCTAGAAATGACAAAACTAGATAGAAGGTAACTGGAGGTTACACATAAAAGTAAAACCTATGTCTCTTGGTTACTGTCTCATCACTGAGGTAAGATACTGACAAGGCAGCTTGAGATAGGGAGACTGGCTCACAGACAAAGCAACGTTTACCATGGCAAGGAAGACATGAACTTGAAGCCAGTCACACCACACCTACAGTCAGAAGGCTGAGAGCAATGAATGTCTGCTGCTCAGCTCCCTTCCTCCACAGTCCAGGATCTCAGCCGGGGGACAGTGCTGCCTGCAGTGGAGAAGTCCTCCCCACCTCAGTCCCACACAGGCTCGGCCAAAGGCACATCTAGGTGACTGTAGATTCTATGGAGTTGAGAGTTAATGTCTACTACTACACCATGTCTTCTGAATCCTAGTTCAATGGAGTAACATGAATTATACAGTGCAGTCAGGGCACAGGTCAATGTGCTTCCAAGTACGGCCCTTGGAGAGCCTTGATGGTGGCTGAGGTTCAGACTCTCAGGCTTCTGCTTGAGAAGCTCCAAAGATTAAGAATTTCCATTCAAGAAACCCAGCATAACTGTGTTTGTCTGTGAACAGCTGTTATTGAGAATCAAAATAAACAGAAGAGTAAATATGATAACTGAATTAATACCATATCCCACAAAAAAAACAGGGAAAAGAAAACACAAAGCTTTCCATGAACTAAAAGTACATTGAGAAATAGGAAGTGTGCTGTCTAAATTCGGAGAGGCACACTGACTGGAATGCGGCAAGGGCTACTGGGGGGCAACACCACATCAAGTGATAATGTCTCATTTGAGGGAGTTGGTTGGTTACCTTCATGAATAATGACAGGCAATATGTACTTAGTGCTAAGTATCAGTGACAAGGATAATTGCTTCAAATATAATATCTATTTATTCTTCACAAGATCCCAAGGAGGCAGTTATCATTTTGTATACACACATAGATAAAGACACCGCCACAGTCACAAAGCTGATTAAAGTAGCCAGGGAACAAACTGCAAATCAAGGTCTGTCCAATCCCCAAAGCCATTTTTAAGGTACATCTTCTACATGAGTTCTACATTTATTCCACAAACTCTTATAACCTGAATGAATGTGTTAGATAATACATATTCATAGTTTTCAATTAATAAATCAAGCATTTCCAAGGCAAAGCCCCCTTACATAGAGCCATTATTTAGTCTGTCTGTAGCTGCCTCACTGAATGTGTGTTTCTCAGTCCAAGTCTAAAGTGCCACTGCTGTTCCATGTCATGTCGCTTTAGGCTACCACGGGATTGGGCCGTTTAATCATTGCAATTACTGACCAACCTTGGTAATCTTTACAACTGCCATCCATTTTCACAAGATTCTACTGAAGACAAAACAACCATCTGGAACCCCACCTCACACTGTGACTGTCATGACGGGGTTAACTGTCAACTTGGCAGAGTCTAGGATCACCAGGAAGAAGGGTCTCTGGGCATGCCTGTGAGAGGTCATCTTAAATATGCTGATTGAAGTGGGAAGAGCCATTTTAGTTTGGAGCAGGGACCACTCCATTCTGGATTGTATAAAATGGAGAAATGAGCTGAACACTAATGTGCATTCATCTATCTCTGCCTTTTGACTGTGGATGCCTAGTCCTTGCCACTGTGATTTTCCCATGGTGACATGCTTCATCCTGACAGTATGAGCCAAAACGAGCCCTTCCTCCTTCAAGTTATTTATTTCAGAGCATTTTACCACAGCAACGGGAAGAGAAACCAAGACAGCCGAGCCAGTCTCCTTACCTGTGGTCCCTTAGTCACAACGCCAGCACTGTACACGCTCATGATAAAACTTAACGGGGCCTTGGCAACAGGCACCTCAGGCTTTCCTGCCACCTCAGGCACCCACAACTTAAGTTCTTCCAGCTTCTGGGTGTCAACACCGGGGACACCTGCCTGTCCTGGAGCTAGCCAGAGCCGGCCCCTGAGGCTGGAGACAATAGCAGCACTTCTTAAAAGAATGAATTTGCTTCTTTAGGTCACTTCTGGGACTGCCTTCGCCAACACCACACTAGTGGTCTGTGGGCCAATAAGAGCAGCAACTTCACCCTATTCACTCCAGGCAGAGTCAAAATGGGGAGGAAACTGGAAAGAAGTTATATCCCAACATTATTACAGGAAAGTAGGTGCCTAGCAAAAATAAGACAATGTTCAAGAGCCTATAGCAATTAAAATCTCCCATCAGTGATGGGCTTTAAAGGGCAAATTGCTGAAATGTGTAAGCAAAACTATAAAATGTAAATAGCAGCAAAGCCACCCTATTAAAATTTTCAGTGTGGTTCACTGCAAAGTCAGGGTCTCACTTGGTGACCAAGTAAGTGAAGGGAAACTACAAAAGGCATAGCAGAGAACCACTAAGTTTAAAAGAGAAAGAAACTTCCCGGCCTTCCTTCCCCAGTTAACATGTTAACTCCACAGCATTGTTAGAAACCAGACACAGAATGTCCCAGTGTTGTCCGTCAAGAAGTGGCAGAGATGACAGCAGAAGGACAGAGAGCACAAACATGCTCCACACCGAAATACAGAAGCAAGTGTTCCTGAAGAGCAAGCGAGGGGACTTGTTTACCTCTGTCTGTCTCCTAGACCTGGAAATACAAGCGCAGGGCAGAGCCGAGCCGAAACGTAGTGAGGAAGCAGAGGCCTTGCTCCCTCCTTACACACCCATCAGCCTGCGACCCCTGTAAGCTCGGCACCCAGCTGAGGCCCATCAATATGTTATACTGACGGTAACTCGAAGATGCTATTTAATTGTTTTAAAAACCTGCAGTCACAACTTTCACTGGGTGTAAAAGTCCAGAGCACGCTGAGCCAGAAGAGGCAACCTGGGTGGCACTGAAGTCCTTGTCCCACCCTACCTACAAAGCACATTACTGGTAAGTGGGCCACCCCTGTGTGGCCATGCCCAGCCTCTTAGAATTTCCATCTCTTCTTTTCGATCACCCAAAATTTCCATCCATCAACTTAAGTCAATAAGCCATGAATTATTGAGCTTGCAGGATGCAGATCATGAATATGTATGTGTGTATTTGGAAGGCAAGATTGTAAAACAAATGGGCTCCACGGTGGCTTATAGGAAGTCAACACACATGCCCTTAAGGAAATGTCTGAAATTATTCTACCCATGCATATTGTTCAAGCACAGCTCCAGCACACAGAAGATGGTGGAAAATCACTTTTTTTCCTGGTAGATTTCTTGCTTCTGTTTTCCAAGCACACTCACAGGAAGTGAAATACAGCTGGCTGCTCTTTGGCAAAACTACAGGTACAGGCTTTGAGGTCAGAGTTTCCATGGCTAATGCCTGTGAGCTGCATGCAGAAAAGGATTTATGTGACTGAGTCCCCTTACATCACTGCCTGCCTTAGCACACACTCCTCAAGGTCCACAGCTCCATCTAACAGAGACAGTCCCAAGCTTTCCGCCTCGTTTCTTAAACCCTGTGAGGGATAGGCCAAAGCAATGCCCAAAGAGCATCCTCAAGTCACTTGTGGAAATCCTGCACGCTTGCCAGGGTATTGCTTAGACAATTCTCTCCCACTCACACACCCTACAACTCTTTTTCTAATCCCGCTGGAGACCAGGACAGGCACCAATGTCGGCTTTGTGTTCTATGGCGTACTGCCTACTAACTGTTTCCGTGCTAACACAGGGCCCCAACAGCACCTGGGCAGAGATTCCAGGCAGGATACTTGGGTCTCTTGCTCCTGGCCCTGATCACTGTGTTCACAGAAAAGGCACTATTAACCCTTTCTCAATGCCTCCTCCTACTACTTGGGGACTCTACTATTATCACCTCCAAACACTTGCTACTTACCTAAAATGAACAGGACACCATATTGCCCCTGCAGCAGGGGTTGGCAAACTTCTTCCATAAAGATCCAGAGTTAAATATTTTCATGCCATTACTACTACCACTGCTGCTGCTGCTGCTAGTAGAACCCAAGGCCTCATCTATCCCAGACAAGCAACGTACCACTAAGTTATACCCCTGTATGTTAGTGTTGGGGGTGCACGGTTGGGCACATATATTTTAGCATTAAGAAACTTGGAGACTGTGAAGCACTATTCCATCTCTTTTAAATGGTTGCACAATACATAGAACCTGGACTGCACCATCCTCATCAATTTTAAGCATGCTGTTGAGTGATGTTCATATTGTTATACAACCAATCTCCAGAATTTTTCATCTCACAAAATTGAAGGCCTGTACCCAGGAAACAATGTCTCCCCATTCTCCCATTTCTTTTGCTCCTGAGAAGCCCCATGTCTATAATGATAAGTATCTTATGTAAGTGAGATCATGGATTTGTCCTTCAATGTTCAATGATGTTATAGTATGTCAGAATGTCCTTTCTTTATAGATGGCTAAATAGTATTTATTTCCACTTACCACACTTTATCTATTCCTCTACAGATAAATAAAAACACCATTTCAAATTGGGGGGTATATAAAAAAAAGGGCCACAGGACAAAGTAGGCCTTTAATTCCAGTTCTCCACACCCTTCTCTAGAGGCAAATGAATTAAAAACAAAACAAACAAACAAACAAAAAACAGAGTAGAGGTTGCAAAATTTTCAGCCCTAAAGATCCACATGCATCACAAATCCTTTTTAGGACACACCACAAGCAAAAAAGAACACTCAGCCATCTAAGCTAACCATTAAGTATTTAAGTTGAAATGACATAACATTTAGTCAGTGTCTAACAACCTGCTAGGTACCCTCGACCTGGACAATCCCTGGGAACCTGCAAACTCCTCTCTGGCCCCACACTATTATGAACCACTTGATTTTAAGTATAACATCCATTGAATTCTCATCCAATCACATGAAAGGAATGCATATGGCTTAAAGCTGAAACTGCAAAGCATTTAAGTTATTGTTTTACCTGGTATCCAGTGGTGTCACTGAAGAGAAAGGGGTCCGAGCATGGCTACTGCCTGTGAGATGTACACTGTATTTCCCTCATGAATTCAAATATCCCAGTGTCTGTGTAAATGCACTGAAGAACTCTGGGGCTCCAGGGCACATAGCTTGAGAACCACAGCTCTTCCGGATCAGAGGATAAGTAGGGTCCAACACAAAATGTGCCCAACATTAGTGAGATAAGCATGCTCAGCAATGAAGAAACAACACAGGCCCTGAGAGTTCAAAGCCTCTAGAAAAGCAAGAAGCCTAGACCCTGCAAAGTGATGGACAGTAGGCTGACACGACCCTAGAGGACAAAGGAAGAGATGTCCCAGCCAAGGAAAGCTTGAGTGCGGGCAGCCTGGGGAGGGCTTAGCACACTAAGGGAAACTGAACTTCTTAAGGCGACAGGAGAAGGGTGATGTTCTTAAGGGTGTTTATAAAACTGAAGCCATCAGTGTGTGAGACAGCAGTGAAAGAAGCCACAGCAGTGAGCCACATTAGTGAAAACTAACCCTGGTCAAGATGTATGGAGTTGGAGACCTAAAGCGATGTCATTGGGAGAAGAGATAAAAAACAGATTAAAGAATAAGTTTTTAAAAAGATTGTCCTATATTTGGGGAGTGCAAGAGAAAAGTTTAGAGAATAATCAAGCCTTCTAGGGCAACTTGGAGAGATTGCATTAGTTACAAAAAGGTATGCAGATAAGAGGAGCTATCCAGCTTCAGGTATTCCAGTTCCTGCCCTAGTTGAGGTCTCAGGACTCCAAAGAGCAGAGGTTCTGAAGTCTTCAGAGTACCTGGTAGAAGTAGCCTGTGTCCTAAGGCTAGAACCTCTGCTCTTTGGAGTCCTGAGACCTCAACTAGGGCAGGAACTGGAATACCTGAAGTGGCCATGCTGGGAGAAGCCCAGGCTAACCCTGTGGAGAAGGGAGGAGACAAAGGTAAAGAAGCATCCAGCAAGGCTCAAATGCCCAGGCCCTGGACACAGGAGTGACCTCAGTTGAGGTCCAGGCCTCAGAATCACACTGCTCCACTGTGCACTGTCATAGTCAGCACACAGGCGGTGAGTCTCACTAGCAGCCAATGGCTGGTTTCCAGCACGAAGTCTAAGGAAGGTTTCTAACACAGCACTAAAGCATTGAAATGTCAGCCTCTCAAAGCGACCTGACTCCTGCAGCTCCTCTCACAGCATAATCTGAGGCCACCTGTTCCTACTGGGACCCTGACACAGCATGGATGACAGTCATTAGGACAAATATTCACATCCTAAACATGTCTTCTGACAAAACAATAGAAGCATGCTTCTCTCTGAGGAAGCCTGTGACCTAGGGACTTGCTTATCTTCAGAGTATGAAATATGAATAGAATGACACATGTCACTTCCAGATAAAAAACGACATGTCTCTCCCTCAGACATTTATTTCAGGGAGTGAAACACATTGTGACAGATGATGCAAATTCCAGTGGTGATGGTTTTGTCAACCTGATCCCCAAGCACCTTCCTACCTCACTCCCTGAAATAAAATCCATTTCTTTAATCCTTCCTTGGCCTCCGCTTCTCTGAGAATGCAGGCTAATATAACCAACCAATGAGCATTCAGCTTTGAAATACTAGCTTAGACAAGTTGACCAAATAGGCACAAGAGAAACAGCTCTCACTGTGAACAAAGTATTCCTCTAATCTGAAGTCAAAAATAACCAATGAGTTTGAATACCTACATCCATATCAACAGCTGAATTGAACTGGTTACTACATCTATTAATACCACTTTCTTTAATATGACTTTTACAAAAGCAGGATTTCAATCCATCTGTAAAAATTCACCTTTTCACATTTCCCAGGCTCATGGATCAGTAGCATTAAAATAGTAAAAAATGACCATCTTACCAAAAGCAACCTACAGATTCAACACAATTTCCATCAAAATCCTAAAACAATTCTTTACAGGCCTTGAAAGAACAATACTCAACTTCATATGAAAAAACAAAAAACCCAGAATAGCTAAAACTATCCTCTATAGTAAAAAGAATTGCTGGAGGTATCACCATCCCTGATCTCAAGCTGTACTACAGAGATATAGTAATAAAAACAGCATGGTGTTGGCATAAAACAGACACACTGATCAATGGAATTGAATCAAAAACCAAGACATAAATCCACATACTATGGACACTGATTTTTGACAAAGAAGCCAAAATTGCACAATGGAAAAAAAGAAACTATCTTCAACAAATGATGCTGGCATAACTGGATGTCAGCATGTAGAAGAATGATAATAAATGTGTATCTATCACCCTGCACAATACTCAAGTCCAAGTAGATCAAAGACCTCACATAATCCAGCTACACTGAACCTGATAGAAGAGAAAGTGGGAAGTAGCCTTGAATGCATTGGCATAGGAGACCACTTCCTGAACATAACAGCAGTAGCACAGACACTAATACTGACAACTAATAAATGGGACCTCATGAAACTGAAAAGCTTCTGTAAGGCAAAGAACATGGTCAATAAGACAAAACAAGAACCTACAGAATAGGTAAAGATCTTCACCAACCCCACATCTGACAGAAGACTGATCTCCAAAATATACAAAGAACTCAACAAGCTAGACTTGAAAACCTAAATAATCCAATTAAAAATGGGGTACAGATCTAAACAAAGAATTCTCAACAGACGAATCTCAAATGGCAGATAAACACGTTAAGAATTGCTCAACAACCTTAGCTATCAGGAAATGCAAATCAAAACAACTCTGAGATAGCATCTTATACCTGTCAGAATGACTAAGATCAAAAGCACTCATGACAGCTTATGCTGGAGAGGATGTGGAGAAAGGGGAGTGCTGGTGGGAGTGCAAACTTATACAGCTGTTTTGGAAATCAGTATGGTGGTTTCTCAGAAAACTGAGAATCAATCTACCTCAAGACCCAGCTATACTACTCTTGGGCATACACACAAAGGATGAACACTCATACCACAAGGACATTTGCTCTAACTATGTTCATAGCAGCTTTATTTGTAATAGCCAGAAACTGGAAACAACATAGATGCTCCTCAACCAAAGAATGGATAAGGAAAATGTGATACATTTATACAATGTAATATTACTCAGCTGTTAAAAACAATGACATCAGGAAATTTGAAGGCAAATGGATGAAACTAGAGAAAAATCATCCTGAGTGAGGTAACCCAGACCCAAAAAGGTAAACATGGTGTGTACTCACTAATAAGTGGATATTAGCTGTAAAATAAAAGATAACCATGCTACAATCCACAAACCTAGAAAGGCTAGGTAACAAGGAGGGCCCAAGGTCAGGCACATGGATATCCCTGGGAAACAAAAGAGATCTCCTGGGTGGACTAGGGGTGGGCAGGCATGGGAACTTGAGGGATCAGGTTGGGGGTTGGTGGAGGGGGAGGGTACTGAAAGAGATGACTGGAAAGGGGGTACATTTAAGGGTCACATAGAAACATGATGCAAGGGAAATTCCCACCAATCTACAAGGATGGCCCCGGCTAAGACTCCTAACAATAGTGGATACATAGCCTGAACTGGCTATCTCTCCTGTTATCAGATTGATGACTACCCCAATTGTCACCAGAGAGCCTTCATCCAGTAACTGATGGAAGAGATGCAGAAATCCACAGCCAAACATTAGCCCGAATCCTAAAAGAGAATCCTGCTGATGAGAGGGCAGAAGGATTGTAGGAGCCAGAGGGGTTAAGGAAATCACAAGAAAACCCACAGAAACAATTAACCTGGCTCATAGGAACTCAAAGTCTGAACCAACAACCAAGGAGTCTGCATGAGTCTGACCTAAGCTTTCTACATATATGTGACAACTGCGTAGTTTGGTCTATTTGTGGGACTCCTAACAAAGGGAGCAAGGGCTATCTGTAACACTTGGGAACTGTCTGCCCAGCCTTACTACAAGGGGAGGTGCTTAGTTTTACTGCAACATGATATGCCATCTTTTGTTGATACCCATGGGAGGCCTGCTCCTTTCTGAACAGAAGCAGAGGAGGAGTGAAGTGAATGGATGTATGGAGAGGGCATGGGAACAGAGGAGGGAGGAGAAATTGATGTCAGGATATAAAATAAATAGATAAATTTTAAAAATTCATTCTTTCCTCGAATGTCCAAAGTAGGCAGTATGTATTTGGTAATTCAAAACTTTTAGAAGAATGATGTATTTATTTATCTGTCATATTTTATATAAAAGCCTCAGAAGGTTTGGGTTACCAAAATAAGCCATGTATATTAATATTTTCTCCAAAGAGCCTATAAATACTAACACAAGTAGGTTAAAATCAACAACTTTGAGATGATTCAGTTAGAACCAGACACAAAATGCACTTAGCACAATTAGGTGGTGTGCGAAATGAATTGGTGAAAAAGTTCTGTGGTCAGGGCTCCCTGAGGTGCCCTTTTTCTCATGCTAGAGGTTAAACTCAAGGCCTCAAACATTGTCAGCAGACTCTACTCCCAGACCCAGAGCTCTCTGTGTTCAACTTGCACATGTCTGAGGAAGAAAGCCTATGTGAGCCTTTGCACTAACCCAGAGGAGTAAGTGGCCATGCTCTGCTGGATGAAGAAAGCACACAGATCAGCTCTGGAGTGCAGAGTCCCATGCGCAGATCACCTCTGGAGTGCAGAGTCCCATGTGCACATCAGCTCTGGAGTGAGATCCCCATGCACACATGAGCTCTGGAGTGAGATCCCCATGCACACATGAGCTCTGGAGTGAGATCCCCATGCACAGATCACCTCTGGAGTGCAGAGTCCCATGCACAGATCAGCTCTGGAGTGAGATCCCCATGCACACATCAGCTCTGGAGTGAGATCCCCATGCACACACACAGCATGGAAGGAACCTCAGAGATGGCCCCCATTCAGCCTACATGGCCCTCCCTCCTTCCAACTCACAAGGTTGCCTTGTGCATATGTATGTTATGTGGTGTGCACATGTTTTGGGTACTTGCTAGGGTAGGTGGAGGTTTGTACATTCACGCACATAATCCAGAGATCAGTGGCAAATGTTTTCCTCATTCTCTACCTTTACTTCTTGAGGCAGACTTTGTCACTAAACCAGACAGGACAGCTGGCTAGAGAAGTTCCAGGATCCACCTGTCTCCATCTGCCCCAGCCCCACCTTGTCCCCCAGCATGGGGATACAAAATACAAGACACCAAGCCCAGCTTCCTAATATGGATTTTAGGGATTCAATTCAGGCTCGTGTGGAAGGCATTTCACTGACAGAGCCATCTCCTTCCAGTCAGTCCTTTCACGGGGTTTTGCAATGCTTAATCTCTGGTTAAGAAATGCTGTGGAAACATCCTGACTATAAGGTGGAGGAAATGTTAAGTATGGATTATCTGTATGATTTATGAAGCAGCGAGAGTAAGTTCACCTTTATAAGCTGCCTACACTGATGACAGGTGACTGAAAAGCTATGCATGATGTAGGTTAGAGAGTGCACAAAGGACTTTTATTTGAAGGACTAGGGCCATTTTGTCAGAGCACCAGACTTAAAGTTTGCAAAGCACAATGGGAATTCCTACAGCAAACCTGATCCTAGACATGAAGTAACATTTTCAGCACCCAAGGAGGAGACGTAAAAAATAGGATATGACTGCTCCCACTGGGAGTTGCTCAAGATACACTCAGCTCTGATCTTCTCTGCATGTCTGTCCCTGGGTGGCTGCTCTAGGACATACCCCTATCAGATGTCACTGAAAGACCCAGAGGCAGAGGGGAGGTTGTCCCTGCCTTCCTAATTCTTTCAATTCTAAATGGTAAAAACACAAACAGCCCTTGCCCCAAATGGAGAATAGAGAGAAAAAATAATTAAAGAAGAGAACAATAAGTCTCTGAATACTAAACGGGAAATATTCTGAAAACTGTCAGTAATGGATAAAAATTAAAGAATCTTAATTGGGGAATTGCAAATTCAAACCTAATACAGTAACATTTACTTTTCATCTCCTGCATTCCATATTAACTTTTTAAAAATAAACATGCACTAACTTCATGGTTTTAAAAATCTCCAATTTTAAATTATGGACATAAGTCTAAAAGTGAAGTCAGGTAATGTGTACACAGTGCTGTCTAAAATCATTCTCTTTTAAAGTACTGTCTGGGAAGCTGACAGCTGACAGCACTTTCATAAACATTCCCTTTGGTGCTGGCTTTTTGTTTGCCTTGGGTTGGTTTTCCGTACTTCTCAAGTCTAAGGATATGTCCACACTCAGCAGTGACATAGCCCAGAGAACAAAACCCTCAGAAAGAGTGCTCACCTCTGTGGATTCGGATGTTGAGCGTTCATGGTGCGTGCCCATTTCTCACTCATTCCTAAGTGATGTGAGGAAATGAGCAGGAAGGTATCTGCAACAGCTCTGTGAGTCAGAGCTCATCCTTAGTTACAAACAGCTCCCTGTTCTAAGCTATAGGGAGAGCACAGCAAGATGTGCACTGCAGGGTGTCTACGATAATGGTGATGTACTACACCATTCATTGAAAAGCTACAAGTTGACTTCCACCACAAAGAAATAATAAATGTTTGAGAAGATAAATGTGTCTAACTTAACTCCAACATTATGTTAATATAAACATGTATCAAAACACCGCTTGATACCCCATTAATATATGAAAGGAATTCCCATCAATGTTCAACATTAAAGTATATTAATTAAAATAACAAAGCTGTGGAAAATAGCAGTAATAGTTATCACTATTACAATAGTTATCAATAGCATATTTAGTGTCAGCAGGTCAGTGACGGAGCACAGGAATAAAAGAGTAGGAAGACTATGTAAAGGAGTATATAATTACTGCAAAGGCTGTCAGTAGTAACACTGCACCCACTAAAAAAAATCTCTTTTCCTCACATGGATTTAGAGACCTTCAAAGCCAGACACTCACCCCACCCCCAGAACATCAGAATCCTGGGCAACAGAAGGACATCTTAGAAACATGGAAGGCACGGCACGTGTTCTCCAATGGCTTGCCTTACATTCCCCAAGGCAGCTCTAATTCCAAAAGCTTGGTCTCTTTGTGTCTATAAAACACTAAAGAAACCCGAGGAAATGCCATATCACAAAATGTGTCCTAAGCTCAAAGGGCACTGAACAGAGAGAGAACCAGCTCCACTGAGACTGGTGCTCAGGAACCAGACATGCCATCAGCACACACTGTGATCCTTCAGCATTGCCTCAATCTGGCTTTCTTCCTTCATGAAATAAGAACATGTAAAATGTAATTTAGATATGCAGAAAGAAGGGCATTTCACCCAAGCCACATTGTAAATTAATTCTTACTGCTTTCCCAATCAGGGAAAAAGACTCCTTAAAATTAGAATTCTACGTCCATGGGTGTCTCAAAACAACTCTCAATGGGAAAGATATCCGCTGATTTATTAAATGTAAAATGAGATTTATAAGGAATTCAGAGTGGTGCTAAAGAGACAGCCAACCTTTAATGGAACCTTAATGTGACTTCATTTTAATTTTGCTGTCACAAAATTGTTGTAATAGAAAGTCATGTTGGGTTAAGGAGAGGGTAAAGCTCTGGGGTGTGGGCCACCTCTGCCCTCTCCATGTCTGCAGCAGCCCAGGACTGTATGAGAGATGTGGCCTCGGAGGACAGTTTAACAGAACATTCGCAGCAACCCCACCCATGACCTGAAGTAGACTCCAGAGTCAACTACTATGCATCGCCTCTGCTACAGACCATCTTACTTGACATTCCGCAGCACCAAGTGGACCCCATCCAGCTTACACCACGGCTGTTTTTAAAACCAACGTTTGACACCAAGAACTTTGGGTGGAGTGAGAAGAAGAAGGCTACATCCACCACTGAGTCGGTACCCTGTGCTTACTTTCCTCAGCTTCGTGCAGTTATTCTAGTGACGGAGAGAAGGGGGTCTTAGCTGATCACTGACCTTATGGAGGGCAGGAGCCAATACTGGCACCAAGAATCCATTGTAAATGTAGCTGACAAGCTGGGTGCGGATCAAGGGGTGAGCCACCTGAGACAGAGCAGAACACAGGGTTCAATCTCTACAGTGCCTTAAAGCCAAGCAATTCTGTGTCTCTCTTACGCTAAAAAAGGAAACCCATATTGGGTCAGACCACACGATGACATGATTTTTAAAAATATCTATTACAGTATAAACAGCTAAAATTATGCTTCCAAATATAGAAAAAATGTTCATTTTAAAGCTGACTTGAGAAAGACAATGAATAGACTGACTATGCATAAATATTTATAAGTTAAAATGAATAAATTAGAAAGTGTAATTTTTGCCCCTTAACTCCCTCTGGGCTCCATACCCACTTGTGCTGTAACCACAGAAAATGATAATTAAATACACTTATTTTGCTGACAGAGAACTTAGAAGATGTATTTTCTAATATTTATATTGGGGAGGAAAGGATCTATAAAACATTCTTACAAAAAGAATGGATAGTTGTTCAAAAGCAGAAAACATAGCTGGTGGTACTGAGCTGCCCATATTTGATATTCAAAATACATGGTATCATAAACCTTTCCAAAAAAATTTTAAGTAATCCTTGTAGGGGTTCCTTAACCCAAAATCATTAAATATTTAAAATACTGTTTGCCTTCAATTTCAAATAAATATATAATCTCCCTGTTATTCATCATTCCCATCAGCTTTACTGAGAGAGGGGGAGACAGAGAGAGATTCAGTCAAATAATAAAGTAAAAAGCAATTTCTAGGGAAGTAAGGCTAGCTGTTTAAATTACTGACAATCTCTCTGTGTATATTTGAAGAAGAGCTAATAGTAGTTCCATCATTTTTATTTCCATACATTTCTGCAAGAAAATGTTGATAGACTATAATATTAAAGGGAAAATAATTTAAAATGCAATCCATTTATCTTAAATACAAATAAAACTTCCTTTGACTTAGCAATAAAAATGAGATGGGAACTAAAGTAATTTACTTTCATTTTCCTCCAGAAGCTGTTACTTTATTTGGTAGATAAACAGATTATAACTAACATTTTTCACCCTAAAAATTTCACCATAAAACAAACCTGATTTCTTAATAAATCCAATATTAAGGTAATATTTATGCTACATAGAAGAAATTTTGATGAAAACTTAGTACACCCTTTAAACATATATAAAATTGGATTTTTATTGGAAACAGTAACAAGAAATCTGAAGGTAAAAATCTAATGAAAAAGCCAAATACACAAGAGTTCAGTGGCTGTTTTTTCCCCTAAAGCGAGCCAATTTCAAAGTAAATTTAATTTGTGTAGCTAAGAAGATTGTTAACTTCTTCCAAACTCAATTGGGATAACAATATTCTTTATGTAGTGTGCACCATTAAGCAAAATAAAGTGTTTTCCTTTGTAAGCTCCCAGGAAGACCTTGAAGTAAAAGGGTTATAATTTGGAGTACTTAAGCAGCCTAAAAATATCTATTTAATGAGCCAGCCAGTGAACTTATTTTTGATGGGTAAGTGGATAATCAAAACAGAATAACACTTTTTATAGAGAAAATAAAATCTTTTCATTTGTTCTCAATTGACACTTTCACTCATTTTGGGATATTCAATGGGATTCAAGCAAAGCATCATGATTCCATAAGTACTTCTCAAAAGTAACGAAGGGTTAATCTTTGAAGAACCCTGAACAATGAAGGGAGCTTGTGCAAGGCTTGAGCTCTGAGCAGACTCCAGCCCAAGATGGCTTATGCTGTCGCAGTACCTGAATGACGGCGTTACAAAACTCCAGAGAGTTCATGAACTGCACGAGGGAAGGCAGCAGAAGCCAGTCATCTTTCAGAAGACAGTGCCACTCTTCACCCTTTTCTTCCAGCTTCGTGGGCAGGGACGAGTAGAGGCCACTGAGTCCAGTTGCAAGTACCTGCATTCAGAAATAAAAGGCAAAACAGTCTTGTCTGAAGTTCATGGCCAACACCTAACACTCACAAGATGCCTATGTTACTAGTCCAAAGACCAAACTCTGAATAGCAAGAGATTAGCAACATAGGAAGGCAGCAACTAACTAGGACAGGTTAATCCTATTCTGTGGGTATAGGAAGGCTACCCCAGCAGACAACAAGGCAAAACCACAACTACTTAGCTACTAGTCGAGAGGTTGATGAGGACGACTCATCTCTTATGGCAGGCACCATGATGGGCTAGGAGTAAAGCAAGTGAGAAGACAAAACACAAAAATGAATGAAAGGTGAGTTCCACACCCAAGAAGTTCAAGGGAGGGATAAACTCATAAGAAACACAGTACAGCACAGCCTGGAGAGTGCCAATGGAGAAGTATGTTTTCGCAAACACTACAGTCTATAGGAGGCAGCCTTGGATAGAGGTGGTCCAGGACAAGAGGCTGTACAAGTAGGGACTCTGAGTAGTTTTAGGAGAAAGATGACTTGCATGTCGAGGGTCATGATTGACACTTACTAGCAAGTTTACATGTCTGAAAATATTTTCATATGTATTATTTCCTTCAACCATCACAAACAATATATATCAGGAAGAAGGAACTGGGTGGGGAGGAGTAGGTCACTGAAAAGTTCAAACAGAACTAATGTGAGTCTACCCTGAAGTATCAGTGGAGTCTCAAGGCAAAATAGATAAGGATGATCTAACCAAGATATCCAGTCCTAAGAAATAACTGGGATTTACTTTTTCCCTTTGCACACAATTCTTAAACTATGGTGACAATAATTGGGCCTGGCAAGTGAGATTAAGAACTTTAAACTTTTAAGTTCTCCTACTTGATCACTAAGAAAAGGCTTTTAAAGAGAAGTGTAGAAGAGGATCCCACTTCATGCCAAGTGCTTACAGGATCAACTGGGGAAGCAGTGAATTTCACAGGGGCAGAGGCTTCCACTAGTTATGCAGCATCTCAGAAACCCTGACTTAACAAACGTACAGAATGACACAGACGGCACACAAGAAGTCAACTGTAGGGCTGGCAAGATGGCTCAGAGGTAGGGGTACCTGATGTCTCACCACCAACCTTATTCCTGGGACCCACATCAGGGTAGGGGAAAATTGACTCCCGCAAGTTATTCTCTCATCTCTATACCAGACCACACCATGCATAGCACATGCATGCCCGCACACATACACTCACAGGCATGCACAGTATAAATAAATAGTTAAAATTGAAAGGAAAACAAAAGCAAAACAGAAGTCAATTACAAAAGACACCATTCTAGCATAGACCCTGAAGCGACTGAAAGGGATGGAAACTGAGGAAAGTACTCTGAGTCAGGCCCAGAAAAGAAATAGTGGCATACCTCATTCATCTCGCAGCCCAGTGAGAGACAAACAAGAAATTATAACAGCATCAGAAACATTCAAAACACATGAAAGCAAATTTAGGATGCTGCTGATATGCAAATGCTCTTTACTCTGACTTGGGGGTAGGGGATGAAAACTGAAATCTGTCTCAGAAGTGCTGTCTAGGCTGCTGAAGTAAACAGGAGCTAGCCAGAAAATGAGTGATGGAAGGAAAAATACTTCAAGCAGAGGAAAGTCTGTACAAGAGCTGAATGGAGAAAGAAGAAACTGTATCCTCAGGACTGAGAAGCCCAGCTCGCCCAGAGCAGAGAGGATTGAGCACACCAACAAAGGTAAACATGAGCCAAGCCCTGTGGGGTTCAGAGGCCCTGCACACCCTGTGGGGTTCAGTGGCCTGCACACCCTGTGGGGTTCAGTGGCCTGCACACCCTGTGGGGTTCAGTGGCCTGCACAAAAGCTCGTGAGACACTGGATGGAGAGCGCTATGGAAAGCTGTGGGGTCTGATGCCTGGGAGAGGGCTCTGGGTAGAGGTGACTATCTAGAGCCATCCATGCGGAGGTGGTACTTGAGCATAAAACCAAAGAGGATGAGGAAGGAGGACCGTGAAAGTGAGAAGGATGAATAACCCACAGAGCCTTGCATGGGGAACAAAAGACTAAGAAGCCTTGCAGCCAGAAATGTCCAACTCCAGGGGGAACAGAGACCTGCTGCTACCTCTCCTTTCCCCTCGGTGAGACGGTCACCCTCTGATGCACTCTAGTTACTATCTGTCTTCTCTGATTTGACTTGGTCACGTCAATCTACACTGGAGATATGGATGACTGATACAGTCACATGTGTTGATTCTCGAATGTGACCTTCCAAGAGTAACACAATGAATTCAGTGGTAAGTGAGTACTAACCTGAGAGGTCTTAGCACGAAGAAACCTAAGGAGAAACCAGGAGCTGAAATGGTAGTATAGGAGACTACACTATAAAGAAAGGACAATGAGAGAAACAGATGGACCATATCAACACTAGAGATAACAGATATATTTCTTTGTTCTATTTCCTAATAACCTTTATTCACTCATACATTAACTCACTCATTAAAAAAAAATCCTGACTACTTAATTTCAGGTCCGGTGCTAAGTATAGGAAACAAAGCAGTAAGCAAGATTGATCCTTTATCTCTTTAAAAATCAGGGCATCTGTGGTCCCTAAGGAAAATGTCCTCTATTTAAAGTACTTAATTACTTGTCAACATACTCATACAAATCACTTTAATACTAGTTTTGAATGTGACCCAAATGACTTGTCTGTTATAAATTAGAAACCTCTGGCAAAGGCATATAGAGCCCAAAGTCCTCCTAGAAGAGAAGTCTAATCTTGATGCTACATTTTAAAAGTCAATTACATTTGCTAACTCATGCTAAATTAACCACAGAACAAAGACTTTAATTCTGTGTTCTCCTGGTTTCTTAACCACTTTGAGGCTCTGAAGATGAATTCATAAAGACAAGCCTAATTTGTCTGACTAAAAAGCTGGGAATAAGTATTCAGTATATCAATATAATTACAGCAACATTAATTTTCAAATTACATACATCAGTGACAGTAATTAAAAATAACACACACCTAATACTCACTTTTTAAGTGGGTATTCCAAAAGGGCATGGCTGGGATGTGGGCAGCAGGAAACCTGCCTAGACAGAAGGACACATCCCATGCAGAAGTGACAGCTGGTAGGGCAGGGTGTCCCCATCATGTTTCTGCCACTATAAAATAGGGCTAGGAAATAGCCCAGCTATTTTCCTCAGAGTGGAGAAAAATATTCTGCAGAATTAAAAGTACTACACATTCTTCAAGACAGAAGTGTGAGTCTTCACAGCTATTAACAACTGTGTCCCCTTCTGAGGCTCTGAGTTCAGATTCATTTACCTAGATTACACACAGTTCTAGAACATGGGCTGTGAGCCTTGCATAGGCAAGGGTGGTGCTTAAAGGGGGAACAAGTCAGGCAGGAGAGAAGGAGAGGCCAGCCTCCAAGTTAATGATCACAAACAAGACCCTGGAGGATGCCGTGGGTCCCGGGAAGCAGGGCCAGAGGACAAGAGAGGCAACAGACATGTAAGAGGTTTTGTTTTGTTTTGTTTTTTAGGTTCAAGAACTAACATCAAAAGTGATTTACTTTTAAATTTCACTGTGCAAACTGAAAACTAAATTATAAAAAGGCACATATATCTGCATTCAACGGGTAATTAAAAATACAATGCCCATCTACTCTTTTGGCCTTTTATTGATTCAGACCACAAAATTACAAAACATTGTTTATTCTCAATACATTAATATTAACCAAGTACTTTTATCATCTCCCATAAGTATCCTCAAATAAAATTGTTGTGGGCTGAGAGATGACTCAGCAGGTACAGTTCTTGCTATACAAGTCTGAGGCCAGGGTCCTGATTTCCAGCACCCACACAAAAGCCAAGGGGGTATGGCTGCTATAATTCCAGTGCTTAGAAAGTGGAGACAAGGAATCTCAGAGTAAGCTAGATGGCTAGACCAGCCAAAATGGCAATAACCAGCTTCAGCTGAAAGATAAGGTAGCGTGATCAAGGAGGAAAGCTGACATCAAACCTAGCTGCATGGGAACACACACACACACACACACACACACACACACACACACACACACACACACACACACACACACGGGGGGGAGGGAGGGAGGGAGGGAGGAAGAGGGAGGGAGGGAGGGAGAGGGAGGGAGGCAGGGAGGCAGGGAGGGAGGAATTATCATAGAGTACCATATGGATAGCAGCAGTGAAAAGCAGTAACTTGACAGTCTGGTGTGATAATGCTACAACAAGCAGTTTTACTATCAGACAAAGGTGGTCTTGAGCCAGATTCTGCCATTAACTGGTGGTTATTAAACTCTCTAAACTTAAATGAGCTACTGTAAGGATTAAAGAAAATAACCCACGAAAGATTAGTGCAATGGTTTGCTCATGGTGATGGAGGAAGGGCAAGCCATGCACACAGCAGTGAGCACGTTGAAGTCAATCTTTAAACATCCCATGGTACTAGGTTAATTTTAGCAGAAACGAAGATTTTTTAACTGATGGCTTTGGTGGGAAGCTAGTAGCAAAACACCTGGTAGAGACCATTTGATACAACTCGCCAAAATAAAAGGCCTCATACATTCTGGATATGTGATAATAACCCTGTGGCTCTGTTCCTGAAGGTCAACTGCTCTGATTTGCATTGCTTAATTTATGTATACTAGGCTGTTTACTCTCTTTTCCAATATGTGACAAATGGTCTAAGCGTAACCATCAACATTTGGTTAAAAAAACAAAAAGAGAAATGGAATTATTTAGTGCCCAACCATTTGTTGCTATCAAATTGCTCTCTATGGCATCTGTATTCTCCTTCTTTTCTTGAGAATCAAGAGATGAGAGAGCAGAACCAGCCAGCTCTTTCTATCAACTTTGAAGACAAAGTTTCCGAAAGAGGTCCAATTTGCTAAGAGAGTCATTATTCTTCCAACAGCCTGATACTAACACACTTTGACAATCATACTAATTAGAGAAAGCTCTTTGTCAATTGTGGCCCTTAGCTGGTTGGCTAATAGAGTATGCTTTTATCTGCAACATAAAGGGGTCTTTTATGTTAATTATGTTGTCAAATGTAATTATGGAAAACTGGGTATAAATAAGATTATGGGCTCTATCCTGAGGGGCAAACTAACACAAGAAACTTGTCTTCCATTTTAGCAAATAAGGTCAGCTGGCAATGTTGTTTTCCCTCCAGTTTTAATGAACTGTACAATGTTTTAAAGTGCATTTTTATAAAAGCACAATTAGTGAAATCAGCTTAAACACAGTTAATGGAAATTTAAACATTAAAACCACACCACATTCTTCTCCTGATAGATTTTAATTTTTAGATTATGAAATATTACAGATAAGCAGAAAATAATAGAATTGAAAACTACCAGCAATACTTATCAGACCTTATTGTTCTTCTATGATTTCTTCAGAGCACTCTGTATGTTTTACAAAACGTGACACAGCAGCAGCCGGGGTGTGGGGCTTAGTGATGACTGCATGCATGAGTGTCTGGATTCAATCAATCCATGGCGTCAACAAACAGAACAAACCCTCCCCCACTCCCATTGCCATCCCTCTTCCTTTCTTCATCCTCAAGACCAACTGCAGTCTTGAAGCTAATACATATTATTCTTGTTCTTGCTTTTGTTTTTGTTTGGCTGGTTAGTTGGTTGGTTTTTTTGTTTGTTTTTTACTTAAACTTTGTATGTGTCCAAAAAAATGTCAGACACAGTTCTAAAGCTTTATGAACATTGTATGTAAATGCTAACATGGTAGGTAGCATTTTGCTGCTTATTCATTATGCAACATGATTTTATATTTGTTGGTCTTCATACATGTAGTTGTAGCTATATGCTAATATACATATTTCATTTCATATATTTCAACTTTTATTTTCCTTAAATCACTGTTCAACTGAACATCCCTGTGTCAATATTTATAAATAAAGCTTCGGAGCGACAAAATGCAAATATTTGATGTTAGCAACCATTGCTATACTGCTTTCCTAAATCACATATCAATTTATCTTCTCAGAAGTTCTTGTCTTTCCCATATCTTGAAACACTTGGATACTCTATAGCTACTCAAAGTCTACAGTTCAAATAAGAATTCACTTTGCTGTATATTCTGTGGCCTTGGATAAATACACAGTGGCATGTATTCACATTAGAGTACCACAGAGAATATTTTCACTTCTCTAAAAACCCCCCATGTTTTGCCTGCCTGCTCCAGAAGATGCTTCCATTGTTACTGATGCCACAGATTTTTCCTTTCTGACATGTCATCTAGGGGACTCTGCCAGTGTACAGCCTTTCCAGTTTGCCGTCTTTTCAACTAGGTGTTTAAGGTTCCCGTGGTCTTCCCATGACTTGATAGCTCATTTCTTTTAGTTGAGTAATAATCTGGGTGGATCAGCTATTTTATTCACCTACTAAAGGTGATATCTTGGTTGCTTCTACAATTAAAAAATATGAGTAAAGCAACTAGAAACATCCATGTTCAGGTTTTTGTTTGGATTTAAGTTTTAATTCCTTTGAGTAATACCAAAGAAAGCATATGATAAGAGCATGTTTTATAAGAAACTGTCAAGGCTGGAAATATAGCTCAATGGTTAAGAACACTGAATGTTTTTCCAGAGGACCTGGGTTCGATTCCCAGAACCCACAGGGTGATTCCTAACACCCTGTAACTTCAGGTCCAGAGGATAGAATGCCCTCTTTTGACCTCCACAAACACTACATGCAGGCACACACATATAAGCAGGCAAAATACCCATGCACATAAAAATGAACAAATAAATAAACAAACAAGCCACTTTAAAAAGAAAAGAAACTATCAAACTGTTTTCCAAAGTGGCTATACCAATTTGCATCCCCACCCATAATATATATGAATTCCTATTTCCACATCTTTGCCTGCACTTGGTATTGTTCCTATGATCTGTGACCACTAACTGCAGGAGAATCCCTCCTTAAGAACATCATATCTCAGCCGGGCGGTGGTGGCGCACGCCTTTAATCCCAGCACTCGGGAGGCAGAGGCAGGCGGATCTCTGTGAGTTCGAGGCTGGGCTGGACCGATAGCCTCCAAAACAATACAGAGAAACCCTGTCTCGAAAAACAAAAACAAAAACAAACAAACAAAAAAAGAACATCACATCTCCATGCTAAGCAGACACACCCACCCACCACATACATTTCTAAATGTCTTCTAGGAAGTGCATTTCTCCTGATCTAAAATCATTCATATGGTGCTTACTAACAACAACAAAAAATCTTATCTACCCATAGCAACTTGCTTTGCCTATGCTAACAAACTCACCAGGACTCTCCTAACTATGCCACATACATAAGGCTACATGATTTATAAAGACTAACAAACAGAACAGACCATAGCAATGTTCACCTAGCTTAGAAAGTTTTGATAGCTATTGCCCAATCAAGATAACATCCAAATCACCCAGAGACCGATGAACCCCTGAAAACTCCGTACTGCAACCCTCTTTTCCTGGTGCTGACTGGGCATTGACTACCCCAACATATACCACCTTATTTCCACGCCATGGATTAAGAAACTATATGAAGTAGAGAATTTTTTGTTTCTGCAAATATGTATTCTTTTTTTTAAATAAAATCAACGCTTTAGACCCACAACTAACAGTCATTGTCTTTCTGAGAAGCAAGTTAATTTGTGAAAGTAGCTGTGGGGGATCTTACCACATGCCTTGACTTGGTGGAGCAAAATCAACCTGAAAGGCTATGAAATTTAAAAGCACAAGTTTTACCAACCTCTATGCATATACTATTAGAAAAAAATATGTTCCCAACACAATAGAAGTAAATCAAGAAATGGTCACAAGTCTAGAGGTATATTTTGAGCTGCTACTGCCCACCCAACTTTTGTCATTGAAACTTGGGTATCTCTGTTGCCTCCAAGAAAGTTCCTCTGCACATCTTTCCATGGAAGGTACAACTTGGAGTAAATGACAAAGCATTTACGGTTGTCCCATGAGAGGAGAGGGGTGAGATGGGGGAAAGCACAGCCAGGAAATGGACTTACTGGACAGAAGTAGGTGTTCTCCACAATGTGGTTGGCCACCATGCTGTTCTCAGCAGAAAGAGACATGATAAACAGCAAGGCATCCCGAGCTTGCTGACCTACTGTGCCCTCCCGATGAATGAAGGGTATCAGAAGAGAAAAGATGAGGAAGTTGGCAGCCCCTTGGTCCTCACTGGTGTGGAAGAAAAGTTCCAGAATGGATGGATCTTTGGCAAGGATGGAGCAGAGCTGGTTGAGCAGGACAACGAGCTTCCTTTCCACAGCTGGGGTGGCTGTCCCCGAGCAGGAGCTCAGCAACATCATCAGGGGCTTCAGGATGGGCTTATGATGCAGCAGAGGCTGGTATGACTGGGTGACCAACATCTCATACATCTTTAGCTGCTCGATTTTGGTTTCGTCAGTGAATTCCCGTCTCAAGCTCCAAAGGAAGAGCTTTTCCATGATATTCTCACAGACCACAAACTCCAGAATAGGCCCCATGGCAGCGTCCTTGGCCTGCTCTTCAATGAGCAGGAACAGCATGTGTTCTACATAGTTCTGCACAGCGCTGGCCTCATCCGGGGGGATAGACCCATATTTTGCCTGGGTGTTCTTCAAGGGGTCATGCTTCTCTAAGATCTTCACAACCTGCAACATATCAACCACCTGTCATCCATTGCTGTTCACCATAATTCCCAAAACACACCACCACTGTTTTTACCAAACTGGCACAACACAAGAGCCATTGGATACAAAATATCTCTAATTATCAAATATGCCAATAGTACAAAGGTTAAGAAAGGCTCCCCAAATGCAAAAGTAGTAATTATTTTTGTATTCAAAGAGAAAGCAAGTTACTTTTCCTCTATCTATAATATAACATTGCCTTTTAAGTTTCAAATGCATTAAACAAGAAAAGGGAAACCTGGCTACCCATATTCTCCCATAAATGGTGTTGTTCTGCAGACTTCAGCAGAACAATGTAAATCCTTACATGCGCTTGACAAACACCATGACTCACTTCTCCACTTGGACAGGCACCTTCCCTCTCCAACCAACACAGCAATAGGAACAATTAATAGAAAGTGAGAAACGGGAGGCCTAGCACAAACAGAATTGATTTCTAACAGAAAGAACCAAAACCTGGAGTATGAGCATCTTGTTCTTTTAGCCAAAATAAGTAATTAAATAAATAAATACCTCTCTGAGATAATAAATTACAAAATAAATTTCTTAAATTTGGAGTGATACAAAAGTTTTGGACATAGCGATTGAAATAGTTAATGAAGCAAAATTAGACACTACCTAGCACATGGGTAAGGTAAACAGATTTTGTTCAGTATCTGTATAGGTCATGCCACTTCCTTGGCTTATCTCTTTTCCTTCCCACTGCTGGAATCTGAAGTTTCTGACCTCACTGCTCACTGATATTTCTACTTGGGTGCCTGTAAATGTAAACAATTTTATATCTTAATTTCCATTTACCTTAGTGACATAGGATATCTATGATAATCCTGTCCAATTTACTCCCTTTAAAATACTCCACCTAGTATTTTTTAAACTACCTGACATTTTATCAATGACTCTATCTTTGCTTCAGTTTGCGTTTCTGAACAGCATATAATGCAATGTTTGCTTTTGTCTGTTCCCTCCTGGCCCAGTTTTATGATGTGTTGTTACATGTTCTGTATTTAGGTAACAGTTTTTTCAAGTTGTTACAGAAACTGGAAAATCTACAATGTCATGTCAGCATGCATGAGTAATAAGGGAAATTATTTCTCAGGAAAAGGTCTCCATTTCTCACCTGTCAAAAGCATGAGAAAGGAATCTGTGTGGACCAGGTAAGTATATCCTGACAGAATGAATGCATTTCCACACTATCTGTGATCTCTATCAATTTTCATCATAAAGTTGATAATACTGTTTCACAAAGGAAACAGTGACCCCAACACTTTTTGAGTTGACATTTTTCATGAGGAAGGGCATTTCTTAAGCAGCTACCCAAATAATATGTGGCCCACTGATGGGTGGCCATGGGACATCCTCCTTGCCTTTATCTCCTGAGAGGACCCTCTACCTTCCCAGGGGCTGCAGAATTTCCGGTGTATTTGAGAATGCCGACAGAGAGGAACACAGCAACACACTGGTCCCACCTTGGGCTTTCCCTTCAGCACCACACACTCTCCAGCCCCCACAGTCCCTAACCTGAAGGTTCTATGTTCTGAAGGACAAATCAGCTTGTGCTTTGTCAGTGCTGTGATTTCAAAGTCTATGTGTTGAGTCTACCTGTGAGAACTATATTTACAGCTAGGCCTCCAGCTAAAGTGTGATTACATTTCTCACTTTGCTCAGACTGTAAACTGTCTAAACCTGAGACTGCTTTATATATGGGTAGTGGCATGCCAAATCACCTCAGTCTCTCAAAAAAATAATCTGGCAATGTGTACCAACAGTTATGAAATTGTTCTTGCCCTTTGACTAATCTGATTTGAGGGGAAATGCAGAAAATGTTTGTGTCAACACTCTTTTCCAATAATGAGAAATAAAAATACTAATGATCCAGATGGTCAAGAATAAGAGAATTATAACCAAGATACTTCACTATACAATATAACTACTGTAATGTAAGTGAATCTTAATATCACACACATATTATTTACATATGTTTGTAAATAATTTGCTAAAAAGCAAACATGGGGCTAGAAGATAGCTCATCACTTAAGAGCACTGGTTGCTCTTGCAAAGGATCCAGGTTCAGTTCCCTAAATTCACATAGCAGCTCACAGTCCTATGCAACTTCAGTTCCAGGAAGTCCAGCACCCTCTTCTGGTCTGTATAGATACCAAGTACACACAATGCACACACCTACATGCAGGCGAACACTCATATGCATAAAACAAATCAGAAAAAAAATTAAGAAAAGCAAACAAGGCTGGGCAATAGCGCAAGCCTGTAATCCCAACACTTAGAAAGTGGACCACAAGTTCATGGCCAGCATGGCATATACAGCGAGTTCCTGTCCAACAAGACAAAAAGGGAGGGAAGGTAGGGGAAGGAACAAAGAAAAATTAGATTTTAAGATCAATTAGTTTTTTGCTGTGAGTTTATACTATAAATAAAAAATGAAAGTAAAAATTTTTGTATTAATGTCTAAAAAGAGGAAAATTCTGAGATATAACATTATTGAAAATCCAATTCTCTAGAATGCCTAAGCAATATACATTTATAAATAAGTACATACATTTATACACATTTAAGCAAATATTTATTGTGTATCTAATATATTTGTACAATATACAGAAAACAATTCATATAACCACAAATCACTTCCTTCTCACCAATTAACATGTATTTATGCATATTATTGATTCCAATTCAAGAACCCTACTACTGAGCTACATTCCCAATCCTATTAGAAAACATCTTAAAAAAAAAAGAACTGAGCTAAGCATCTGTTGTAGGATATTATATTAAAATGTATAACTTTCATTTATGCTGTGTAATATTTGCTTAATCATGCAAAGAAGTTTTGCATTCTTTTTTGTTGCATTTGTTTAACTCTGTGAAGCTGTGCTACTTTGCCTGCCTAAAACACCTGATTGATCTAATAAAGAGCTGAATGGCCAATAGCTGAGCAGAAGAGAGAAATAGGTGGGGCTGGCAGGCAACGTGAATAAATGAGAGGGGGAAGAAGGAGGAGAAAAGGAGGAGAGGAGGATGCCAGAGGCCAGCCACCCAGCCAGCCATGGAGTAAGAAGGAAAGAAAGACATATAGAATAGAGAAAGATAAAAGTGTAGAGGCAAATCTAAGACGGGGCATTCATAAGTTAAAATAACATTCTATGTATTTTTTGGGAGCTGGGTGGCAGACCCTCAAAGAATAAAAACACAAACAAATAAACAAACCCACAAAACTACAGAGCACTTGCCGCATACCTTTAACTCCAGCACTTTGGAAGCAAAGGCAGGCAGTTCAATGCTGGCATAGTCTATACAATGAATTCTAAACGAGCCAGGGATACATAAAGAGTCCCCGTTCCTGAGAGAAGGAGGAAGGGAGGAAGGGAGGGAGGGAGGGAGGAGAACAGAGAACTTTATGGCAAAATGAAACTGCATAGTCACTTGTGGTGTTTAATTTACATTTTAAATTATGTATCTGTGTGGTGTGTGAATGTGCAAGCAGGTGCCTGTGGAGGTCCGCAGGCGTCAGCTCCCCTACAGCCAAAGTTGGAGGCACTTGTGAGCTACCTGAGTGGATGCTAGGAACTGAGTTCTCTGCGTGAGCAGTAGTGCTCCTACACACTGGGCCATCTCTAGCCCCCGTTTTGTAGTTTTTAGATGGGTAAGTTAGCTCTCCTGAGCTAGGACAGCTCCTTTTGACAGCGTTCTGGGTAAGTGGGCAGAGAACCCTGAGAGCAGAATTTTAATAACCTGCTACAACCTGGAAGGCAGATCCACCTTGGATCCTCTGAACTCACTCCCAGCCCTGGCCAGCAGTCTTGCTGCATGGGAAATGGGTGTGTTATAACCAAGGCTGTGAGTCACAGAGCACCCACGTTTAGCAAGTGCTGACTGCCTTTGTGCCCGTGTTGTTACAAATACTGAGCCTCACTTCTCAGTAGGCCATTCCCAGCTCCCCCTCCTTCCTTCCCTTCCCTGCCAGTAGACAAACCTGTAACCAGCTTTCCACATGGGTTCTGAAGCCACACCTGGAATTGGCTCTGACCCTAGCGGGAGCCTTAGAAGCTTCCAGACAGGAACTCGGTCTGCACTGAAATGCCAAAGAGTTCTTTCCAAAGGTAGCATGGTCCTCTCAGTTGCTGCAGCCTGACCCCTGGTGGGACTTGGACTTCCCTTGTCTCTTCCTTCTGTGCTCTGTCCTCATGTCACTGCTATCAGACCCTTACACTCTTGTTTCCAGTCTCTCTGCTTGCTGCCTAGTTTTAAACACTACACTGACTCCAACCTCCAGACTGCTGGCTGGTGAAGCTGCACGTGTCTCCTGCAGACTTAGCCCTTGCTGTGGCCACCTGCTATGTTATACACGCCCCTTCTCAGGTGTTTACCATCAGTCTGGAGAGTCCAATCAGAAGGGAAAACTCAACTAATAAGGCCCGAAGAGTCACAGCAGGAGAGACTAAAAGTAAGCAAAGTATACATTGTGAACATCTCCTTTACAAGACAAGTCCACTGCATTAACCTGTAAATCATATTTAATAAACTAACTGGCACATAAAAGTCCACATCCATGAAGTAAACCAGTTCAGTTAAAAATGATAAATGTACTGATCATAACTAGACAAGTTTCTCCTCTCTAGGGTGTGTGTGTGTAACACAAACTAATACAAGGCCCAGAGACTGGGTTCAAGCTTCAAGCTGAATATCAGAAAAGCAAAGAAGTGGGCCACTAGCTCTCACCTCTAGCTCAGGCTGAAAGGGCTGATCTAAGCACGAGCTCTTCACCAAGTCTCTCACTGCTGCCTCTCCTCAGTGTAGCTGTAGAATGAATGCCTCTCTGAGACCTTGCTTCTGTCTTATGTACTTCCCTAATGTTGGGATCAAAGGTGTGAGCTATAATTCTCTTTTAGACTAACTCACTCTTGTGTAGATCTGGGTGTCCTTGAACTCACAGAGATCCATCTATCTCTTAATCCTGAGTCCTAGGATTAAAGGTGTTTACTACCACCTGCTAGCTTCTGATTGCTAGGATTAAAGGTGTGTGCCTGACTTCTATGGCCTGTGGCTGACTTTGCTTTCTGAATCCTCAGTCAAGCCTTAATAAATCATAATATATCACTACATGTGTGGGTGGTGGACTATCAGTCTGGATCATATTAGTTCCGTGTATAAATTAACATAATTCAAAAGTAAACACAAAATAAACCTTGTAAACAATGACTTAACCAAATTTCAAAGCCATTTGACCTTTAGATTGGAGTTCTATTAAGGATAGGATTTTAAAATAGCCTATTTCTTTCATACGATATCCCTACCCATGGTTTCTAATATGGCCCCATGAGTCAGTGATAATGAACCTGAATGTTAGAGGTTGATGAATTCCAAATAGAAAACAAAGGAAAGGATCACATTAATCACATAATTTTACCTCGAGCTAACAAGAGATCATCCTTTGTGATAAGTGCAAGTGTTTGTCTCCCAGGAGACCTGCTTCAATCCATCTTATCATTGGTCTATGCCTTCCAGACACAGGTCATCATGCCACTTTGGCTAAAGCGTAATTATTTCAAGAAAGCCACATGAAGAAAACCCAGAGTTCTAAAACTTTTGGAATGCTAACTTAAAGTGGCAATTGTGTAAAAACTTAAGTTACTAAGCAACATTTTCCACTGCACAGAAAGGGAAGGAGGATTTGATTGTCATGGCCAAATTATACTGTATGTACCGAATAACTACAACAGGAGTTGTTCCCACTGTACCCATGTTATTACTCAATGGCTGAGCCTTTCCACTTAGGGCATCCCTTGAGTACCTGTCTCTACAGGGACTTACCAGGGCCACAAGTCGACTAACCACATAAATGCCCACCCTCCTGCCCTCCTGCCCTCCTGCCCTCCTGCCCTCCTGCCCTCCTGCCCTCCTGTCCCCCTGCCCCCCTGCCTGCTTGCTCTCACACTGTCTTCCTTCCTCCCTCCCTTCCATTCCTCCTTCCTTCCCTCCCTCCATCTTCCCTTCTCTCTCTCTCTCCTTCCTGCCTGTCTGCCCACCTGCTTTCTTTCCTTCCCTCCTCTCTTCCTCCCTCCCTCTCTCCTTCCTGCCTGCCTGACTGTCTTCCCTTATTTTCAGAACTGGAGATTGAAGTCAGGGCCCTGCTTTGTGGTGGGCATGTGCTCTACAGCTAAAAGCTACAACCTCAGTCTTTCGCTTTGTTATTGATGCTGTTTGTTTGTTTTGAGTTTTAAGACAGAATCTAAGTTGCTTGGGCTTGCCTTGAACTGCTCTGTAGCTCAAGTTCATCTTGAATTTGTCGTCTTCTTAAGTAGCTGGAATTACAAGCATGTGCCACCATGCCTGGCTTTATTTCTTCTCATATTAAAACTATAATCCCCTTGTAAAATGTGTTTACTTAATCCACTTGCATAAAATCAGCTCTAGTCAGAAGCTGCCTGGGCTTGTCTGAATCTGAGATTTTAAAATATGATAAAGGCAGGGTGTGGTAGTGCACACTTATATCCCCAACACTTGAGAGGTAGAGGCAGGAGGACCAAGACTACAAAGCCAATGTGATCTACATGAGACCTTGTTCAAAAAAAGGGGGAGGCTGAAGACACAAACCCTACTGGAGAAACTGCTACTGCTGTGTTGCTAAGTGGACATAAAGTGCCTGATGATGCTTTCTAATTATTTGTTTATGCTACTGTTTTATTCAAACAAGTTTTTCTGCAGGAGTCAATAGGAGTAGGAGGAGAACAGAACAGGGTGGTAAGAGGTGATATGATAAAAATGCATGATACTACATATATGAAACTCACTACTATGTATAATTAATACACACTGTCTTAGGGTTTCTGTTGCAGTAATAAAAAAACCCATCATGACTATCAGTAACTTGCAGAGGAAATGGGTTATTTCATCTTACAATTTGTAGTTCATCATCCAAGTCAGGGAAGGAAGTCAGGACAGGACCCTGGAGGCAGGAGCTGATGCAGAGGCCGTGCAGGAACACTGCTTACTGGCTTGCTCCCCATGGCTTGCTCAATCTGCTTTCTTATACAACCCAGGACCAGATCCAGGGTTGGCACTGCCCATGATACATGAGCCTCCCTACATCAATCATTAAGAAGAGGTACTAGAAATTTGCCTACACGAGTGTTACAGAGGCATTTTCTCGATTGTGAGGCCCTCTTTCCAAGTATCTCTACCTTGTGTCAAGTCAACAATACCTCAGTCAGGACTCTTTTTAAGATACATAAGAGTTTTTTTAAAGATAAATAAGAGTTATGAAGAGAACACAGGAAGAAGGATTTAAGTAAAAATACTGAACAGAACCTGAGCCTCAGCCTCGTCACAAACAGACTTATGAGTGCGCTCAGAGAGCTGCAGACACTACAGCAGGCTTTCACCTTGAAGCACCAGCTGATGGGCCTCTCTTGGGAGCAGGGCTTTCGCCCACTTCCAGCTGTCAAGTCTGAGGCACTTGTAAAGCTGGAAAGGGACTAAGCACTTAAAATGTTGGCAGACATCAATTTTCTAAGATATTCAAAAGATTAATCAGGGCTTTCTAAACTTTCCATCTCCCCAAGGCTCTTAGTGTTCTTTGTCATTTAGTCTGTGACAAGACAAACACCGAAAGCAAAGCGAAACAGAGCAAGGAAATAAAATGCAATACACATGTCAAATCCATGCATTATGTTCTATATTCTTTAATGGACTGAGGGTCCTCAGAGCTGTACATCATGTACTGGACCTGAAACCCACCCTCTAGTTTTCTCTATGGTGGGAAGGTATTTGGCATAAACAATCTATACGGCTCCATTTTTTCTCACTGCCATCCTTTCTTAGAGGTAAATGAAAAGCACTGTACTTTCTTCCTCAAGCATCATACTGTACTATGGTCCTGATACTTGCTGGCTTGCTTTTTTGCACAGGGTCTCTCTCTATTAGTCCAGGCTAGCCCTAAATTCATGATCCTCCTGCCTCAGTCACCTAAGGCTAGCATTATAAATATGTACCATCATGCCCAGCTTTCTTTAACTTTTAAAAACTTATTTCCTCTGTATATAATAGAGAGAGGTCCATATAGTCACACAGTATAAGCATGCTTTTATAAATAAACAAAGAAAACTTTAAAGAACAGCTTTTTTGGAGTACAGGATTTTTGGTAAAAAGGAGACCTAGACTTTTTTAGATGGGTGAGAATGCATTTCTTTTTGCTTTATTGTTTATTTTTCGAGACAGGGTCTTGCTACGTAGACAATCTAGCCTGGAACTCACTAAATGACCTAGGATGAGTGTGAACTCTTGATTTTTCTGCTTAATGCTGCTAAAGTACTAGAAATACGGACACACAGACATACACCACCTTGACTAGTTTCCTCCAATGCACCCCCCTCATTCTCCTGCTTAAAAAAGTAAGGACACAATAACTATTACAAGGTCCATGTAGTCACAAAGTTTAAGCATGTCATAAACAGTAACCAGTAGGTAGATGGCATAATTTTGCAGCCAGTTTACTTGAACAATTTATTAAAAAGACAGCGAGGAGATAAAAACAATACTCTGCCATATTATAAGTTGTTTACCCAAACATCTATAAAAATCTAACACAAGTACATACTTGTCCTTATCCCTGAAGGTAAGTCCAAAGGTCTTCCTAGAAGCATACTATACAGTGTTTTAAAATTAGAGCATGTTTAAAGTGGCTTCCTAAACTGCCTGGGTCTTCTAAAGTTGTGTTTCTTATTGCCTGCCTTGCTGTTCAGTAGCTTATTGAGATGTCATACTACAATGTGTCATACTCTGTTGTGAGCACTAGGAACACAAATACATGACTAATAGCTTCTGATACGGAGGGGCTTCACAATGATGCTGGGGAGAAGATGTTACAAACGCCACTGTCATATAAGGAGTCTGATGCAACAGTCAAAGGAAGCTTGCAGGGCTGGTGGGCACAGAGTGCAAACATGAAAGAGAGCAAGTGTGGGGGGAATGGTGTCCCCAGTGAGTGCTTAGAAAGCAGCATTTAACCAGAAAAGGAATATTCAAGCAGAACGAGCAGCAACTACTGCGGGCACAGAGGCACGAAGTCACAGCACATTTGCCAAGGATGATGATGGACACAAATGCCAAACACTTCACTTCTGGAGTCACAGAAGCTAGGATCTAAGGAAGTGTCTGTGCCATCCTGGCCTGCAGGTGGGCATAAGCTACAGGAAAGTCCAACTAGAGGGATAACAGATAGATCTGGATTTTAGGTCTACTGTTCTAGTGACTTAAGATATAAGATGAGCACTCAAGAAGGTGAGAGGAAGCATGGACCAGGTCCAACTTCTAAATCTGCATTCCCCAATGTCACTATTAAGAAGAAGGATACTCCTAGGTGTCTGTTTGGCATCCTTCTATCATGACATTGAGTCCAGGGGATTTTGGAAATTCAAGTGCATTACCAGGCCACCCAAGGCCTCACCACTGGAATGATGGACTGCCTTGAATATGAGCCAAGCTAGTTGTAGAACTAGCTGCCCTTGACAGTAAAGGCCAAGACAGAAAGCAGTCACCCTTCTCTCTGCATGTTAGCTCTGTAATTCAAGTTCTTCCATAGAAGCAACTCATAAATAGTACAACGGAGCCTGTCAAATGCATGTCAGTTATGCTGAATTTATACTGAAGTATCCTAACAAAGATAAATTCTAGATAGCGCAAACTTTTGCTGCCTTCATTTTTCCTAATTTATGGTATACAAAAGTATACTGAGCAGTTAATGGCACACCCCAGTAAACACAATGTGGCTGTCAGTTCTGGCTATGCCATGTTTCCTAGAGGCTTCTCAGGTTGTCTTGGTAGCCTTGGAGGAGTGGGGGGTCACAGCAGGTACGGGATTGCATATCAGAGTTTAGCTTGTTTCCCCTGAGTTTGCCTTTACTCACCCCACCAGGAGAAGCTACACTGAAGAGCCAAGGCACGCAAGTCCAGAGAGGAACGCGCAACAGCCAGTCCTCCTGACAGCTGAAGGCCTCACTCCCAGCCCACATCTCTGCCTTGCCCTCATTTCTTGCCTTCCTCACCTTCTTTTTCACCAACAAAAAAGCCAAACAGAGCATTTATTACCAACATCCCTCTTAAAATGTTCCCTTCATCTGACAGAATTTTTTCCACAGCCAAACTGCCCAAACTATGACTTTCTTCACCCCTCCCACACATAACAGACCTTTTTCTTGACTTAATTCCTGTAGCTATCCCACCTAGGATGCTCGAGGGATGCACTTGAATTGTTGGCTAACTCAGCCTCTGCGGGAAAACAGCCACTTAGATACCCACATGCATCATGCATTTATTTCCCAACCAGTATTTCATTCCTACAGTTTATAGGAAGGTCCACAGAGCCTCTGCAGACAGAGACTAGAAGCATTTTCCAGATTTATTTAGGATGAAAAGCTAAGTCTAAAGAAATTAATTAAAAGACCTTTCTTTTCATTCTTAAAAAAATCAAATCAAGGTTAAGGAAATGGCTGAACTATTATAAGACAAGCTCACACTTTATAAAGGGAATTGTTTAATGACTAACATCATTCCAACTCTGACAAGATATTCTAATATTAAGCTCAATATATTTCAACAGGAGGGTGCTAAGCATCTGCACTGTGCTTCAGATAACCCACAATGTCTGATAATGCTGAAGCATCCATCCTGGATATGGAGATGACTAATAGGATCCTGGGACCAATATTTACTGTTGACAATGTGAAAAGAAGGCAGACACATTCCTGAAGAAGGACACTCTAGCAGCACTCCACTTGCTTTGGAGAAACAGACCAGATTGAGCAGGTGAGATGATCTACGTACACAGAGTCAAGAGGTCAGTGATGTGTCTGTGTCTCTAAGAGCAGCACAGAAAGCCAAAGATCACATTGCAGTAACCTCAGAAGGAATTTTCATAATCAAGTGTAGAATATGCAAACACAGTGAACCTCAGAGCATAGATTTCACATTCCAAAGGTAGACCCCATCAAATGAATGACAAGCTGAAAATGCCATCAGTGTGGCAATCCACTCAAAAACAGGGCATAAATAATTAAGTAAAACAAATAGACCAGCATGTAATGCACAGTAATACACAGATACACTGTACATGGAATAAGCACAACATAATAAATGGTTCAAACAGGCAAAGATAGAGGCAGGCCTTGTGAGGACTGCTGGCAACATCTCGTGGGGTTCACTAGCCGACTTCGGAGCCATTGCTTTAAAATGCTTTAAAAGATACAAAGCTAAAGGCAGTTATCTAATTATTAAGAATAACCATGAATTACTTTCTTTCTTTCACCATATTAGAGGTGTCCTCAAAGCCCATAGTAAATCCATTAAAATCTGAACAATAACTCAGAGTAATGGAAAAGCAGGGGGGAAAATCATGGAAGCTTTACATTGGATCGTGAAAAGCAACTACAAGGTGTGAATAATCCAGAAACAGAATTGATTTTGCCCCTTTTGATCTAAACTGTGTCCCCTATAATTGCTGTGATTTATAGGTTCAGGGCTTTAACCCATGTGTTGTTTCTGGACACAAGAAGGAACCCGGTAGTCATTAAAAAACTGTCACATAAATAGCCACTTACCAGCTCACCTGGGGAGTATAACTTTGGACAAGTAGTAAAGAATTCCAATTTTGTTTATTTTACTACCTTCAAGCTCCCTGAGGAAAGGGGCAGACTGATAAATTTTCTAAACATTCATCCCTTAATTATCCACACCAGCAGATCAGAGAAGAGCTAAATGAATCATTTATAGAAACTAATGTTCTAAGTAAAGACGATAAGGACACAGCATAGCCAGGCAGCTCGCTCTCCTTACATTGCGTGGAGTCCACAGGCCTAACGATGGCAGAGTACTAAGGTCAGACCCGTGTGAGGTCTGAGTCCCAAGGTCTAGCTTGGTACTTCACTGACTGTAGAACCTTCAGACAGTCCTTTAACCTGTATAATTCTCCATTCTCTAGTAACTGCCCTGTTGGTTTCTAGAGAAGATTAAATGATATAGAAGATTTGATGTACTCAATCTAGTATATAGTAAGTGCTCCATAAGTAATTCCTTTGTGAAAACAGTGTTTTTAATCAGATACATACTACAGGAAAACAGGAAGAAAAATCTGCTTTTCTCTTGACTGACTGGGTATGTCCTACCCAGTGTTTCTAGAAAGCTAGCTCTCTGTCACTGAGTAGGAAATCTTGGCTCAGTGAGCAGAAGCTGGGGGGATATTGAGACCAGCAGAGGGATGGAGGTCATTTATTACCTGTGCCCAGTGGTTCTTAAACACAATCATGCATGTTTCTGGGTCAACTCCCTTCAGGCTGACAGCCTGCTGGAGTTTGCTTTCTGTGGAAACTGATGACATCATAAACCTTTGACACTTCTAAGTCATATCTAATTTTCAAGAAAATGTTGTAGGCAGTCATTAACTTCAAGTATCATGTTAAAAATGCAACTTCTTCACTCTTCATGGTCACTTTCCAATACCTGTAATGACAATGACAAAAAAATGCATCTTATGTTAATATATTAAACAGGACACTGACTACTAAATAAAAGAATAGACATACTCTAAGTCCAACACAAATATTAGCTATATGATAGTTATACCATATTATTTATATTCAATATAAAGCTTCTCCTATTGTCTTACTAAAAATGTAATTAAAGTGTCACTGAACTATATACATGTATTAAACACGTGGGGTTTCTTCTCTCCACTAGAAGCAACCACTACCCACAAGCTATTGTACCAAACTAGCCAGATTTAGTTTTCACAGCTAAACAAGAAACTGTGATATATCAACTTTCACAGAACTTTAAGAAACACCTAGAAATATGAAAACTTAGTCACAGAAAACCATGGCTTAATCGACCTTGGGTGAGCTACAGGGGCTGGAGTTCAGTGGATAAAGTTCTTGCTGTGCAAGTGTGAAGAGTGGCATTCACATTCCAAGCCTACATAAGAGCTTGGTGGGTGCTGTGGCCTACCTATCCCGCACTCAGGAAGCAAAGATGGCTAGTTAGATGAGCCAAAATAATGATTTCTGCCTTCAACTGAGAGACCCTACCTCAGTCAATACAGTGGACAGAGACCAAAACAAGAAAGACACCAGACATCAATTTCTCACTCCCACATGCACTCTCACAGAGGCACACACACCAGCACACAAGCACATGCACACACATGCACATGAATACACACATGTACACACACACACGCGCACACACACACACACACACACACACACACACACACACACACACACGCACGCACCACCATCATCCAGATTCCTTAGCCCAAAACAATTGGGTTTTGCTGTTTTGTTTCTCAATGACTTCAAAATGAAATTGAAAACATTCAGCTACATGATATCCTACATCACAAAATTAGAGGAAAAAGAAGGAAGAGTGATTCTAAATCAATCATTTTGTGACTATAAAGTAGGCGGTTTTCTAATTTTTCTGAAATATAATAGTATTCCAAGAAACTGGACAAATTAGTTAGGAATGGCCCATCAAAAACAAGATAGTGTCTTATTAGCTGTGAGTAAAAGGTGGCAAACTTAGAAATGCAAAATAGATTGTGTGGATAAGATGCAAAGAAATCCTAGCTACAGCACTACCAAAACTGGAAAAAAATATTAAGGTCACAGACTGTACCTTGAATATGTGGGATCTCTGAAAAAAGCAATAAGATTGTGGCATTATCTAGCCAGTTCAATCAGCCCAGAGAAGGACTGGGTAGAGTTCAAGATTATTACTTCTTTTAGTGTACAGATTGGAGAGAGTCCAGAAGAAAGTAATTACAATTATCAGAGCACTGGGAAATAGCCCATGATAAGAGCCTCCAGACTTGGACCTGCATGATATGATAGCTCATCAGTAAAGGCACTTGCTGTCAAGCCAGACAACCTGAGTTCAATACTCAGAACCCTCTCGGCTGAGGAAGAGATCAGTCCTACAAATTATCCTCTGACCTCGTCACATGTGCCATGGCACGTGCATGCATGTGCACACACATAGATGATAGATAGATAGATAGATAGATAGATAGATGATAGACAAACGACAGACAGACAGACAGACAGACAACTGCAGACTTATGCAGGTTTGGGGAAGCTGGCTATTTTTGATTTGCATGAAGCTTGTCACAAAGGGAATAATGATCAACTGCTCCTTTCCACCAACCACAAAATGTGAGGGCAGACAGGTGATAGTGGAGTGTAACACAAATAATAAAAACCCAGAGACTGATATTGGGGTTCAGGCTGAAAAACCAGAGAAGCAAAGCAGCTGGCCACTAGTTCTTACCTCTAACTCATGCTGAAAGGGCTGCCTTGTCCTCATCATGGCTGGAGAATGAGTGTCTGAGACTGAATACTGAATGTCCTGTTGCTATCTTATATACCTCTCTAGAACTGGGGTTAAAGGTGTGGGGTCCCAAGTGCTGAGTTCTCCTTTGTGTGAGGTTTCTCTTTTAGACTGATTCAGTCTAATGTCACCCTGGGTAGTCTTGAACTCACAGAGATCCATCTGCTCTTGCCTTCTGAGTCCTGGGATTAAAGGTGTGTGCCACCATTGCCTGGCCTCTATGGCTAACTAGTGTGGCTGGTGGAATTAAAGGTGTGTATCACCATTGCCTGGCTCTATGGCTGTAGCTAGCTTTGCATTTTCATCTCTAGTGGCTTTAATAAGTCATAAATAATATATCACCACTGTGGTGCACACTTTTAACCCCAGCACTCAGGAGGCAGAGGCAGACAGATCTCTGTGAGTTCAAGGCCAGCCTGGTCTACAAAGCGAGTTTCAGGACAGCCAGACAAACCCTGTCAGGGGAAAATGTGAGGACAGATCTAGTGCTGACTCAAGTTGGATTTATGGGTAAAGTTATTTGTGGCTGTAGAACTAAACTTAAGACAACATGAAACATTTAAAAAAAACAAGTACTTCTATAGGTGGGAGGACAATCCAAATGCAAAGATTTCCAAGAAGGGGTTAATCATAAGAATGGAAAATTGCAAGAATAAATTTTGAGTATGCTTTTAAAGGTGAATGAAGAGTAGAATACTGAGGCTACAGGCTCACATACTTGAGGAAAACAGGTTGTGAAAACTTCCATAGTCATGTTTACTGTAAATATATGAGTTACCCAACCTGTATTTCCTAGTAACACAAATGCCTGTTTTCGATGAACACAGTCCACTAAAGACCATGGCTCTTTGCCACAAGTAGCTGTATTTTACTGTATTCAGCTGATGTTTTATGGCGGTGGCAACCCCATGTTTGTAGAGCATTGATTCCCTGTTCCCATAGCTCTGATATTCCCTATGATCCCAGCTCTTGGTCTCCTTATGTCACCTAGATTGTTACCTGGCTAACACTTATCAATATTTAAGTTTGCAACTTTGTGTTGAGCAATAAAACCAGATTCTGAGTCAACTTCCTCACTGTCCCAAGCATGATATTCGCAAGAAAGAACCACCACCTTTATTCAGAGGATGAATGATAATGAAGAAAATCAAAGCATCTAGTTTATCCAGAGGTTGAAAAACTGCAACACTTCAGATACTTTCCAATTCCAGGATTTAAAAACTCTTCTTCAAAGCAAAGAAGGAACACACACCCTGCCAATTGCCTCCAAGAAAAGAAAGGAGGAAGAAAGGGAAGAAAGCTGTTTCCTAAGACACTTTAATCTGGTTCTCAGAGGGAATTTACATTTAGCCTTTTGGAAGACAGAAGAATGTGGTTCAGAGGGAAAATACCTTAACGAACTCTCTGAGCTTACAAGTCAATTTTGATGGAAACACAACATTAAGTCTCTGGTTCCCTAGTCCAGAGCACTTTCTAAAAAGTTATATTCTTCTTTTTGGCCACAGCATAATCTCTGGTCCCATTCCCTTAAGGAGTCTATCTTTTCTAGAAAAAAAATGCATCTCTTTTGGCTTATGCTTTCCCAATCACACTTTTTTTTAAGACAGGTGCCTGACTATTCAAAATGTCTCATGAATACAGAAACAATAGCATAAAAAAACTCGAGAGAGAAAGAAGAGATAAAGCAAGTCAGATAACCTAATTAGAGACAGGGAAATATATGCCAGAGACCCACAATCACAATATGGAACACAACCAGATGTCAAGAAGATGAATGTTCCATTCTCTGCCTCTTGTCCAGGTACTTGAAAATTAAAGTTTGGCAGTAGTGGCACACACCTTTATTCCCAGCTTTGGGGACACAGAGACAGGTGGATCTCTGTGAGTTCAAGGCCAGCCTTGGCTACAGAGTGAGTTCTAGGACAGCCAGGGCTACATAAAGAAACTTTGTCTTGAAAAAGAAAGAAGGAAGAAGAAGAAGGAGAAGGAGAAGGAGGAGAAGGAGAAGGAGGAGAAGGAGGAGGAGGAGGAGGAGGAGGAGGAGGAGGAGGAGGAGGAGGAGAAGGAGAAGGAGAAGGAGAAGGAGAAGGAGAAGGAGAAGGAGAAGGAGAAGGAGAAGGAGAAGAAGAAGAAGAAGAAGAAGAAGAAGAAGAAGAAGAAGAAGAAGAAGAAGAAGAAGAAGAAGAAGAAGAAGAAGAAGAAGAAGAGAAGCAAAAGTAAGCCAAATGCTAGAGACAGTGGACTATCTGGAATGTGTGAGTCACAACATGGTAGTCATTTCTCCCTCTGTGCCCTCTGCTTTCTTCAGTCTAAGCCATATGGTATTGGGAGTGTTAGGGTGCAGCTTGTTATTCTTCATACATAGCCAAACGCTTCCCAGAAATACACATGTGCCTGGCAACTCAAACTCATGCTTGAGAGAGCTCCATAGAAAGCTCCAACTTCAAAAGTGATTGTCTTTTCTCTTTCTTCAAACAAGCCACACACACACACACACACACACACACACACACACACACACACCAGAATACTATTTGCAACAATGGTAGCAGATTTCAGGGTGTAGTTGCTAAATTCTTTATTTGGAGGAATAAGGGTAGAAAAGAGATAGCGTCTCAAAATATACTTATAACAGCCTAGTATCTCATTACAAAATTTTCAGAACAAAGTCAGAACCGTGTATATTATTTCCAAAGACATTACTAATTGGCTACATTTCTATTTCATTAATATTGTGTGTGGGAATATTTTATCTCATTAATATGGAAAGAAAATTCATATTAAATATTGATGGTGATAGGAATAGTTACCGTAAGAATCATATGTGATTATATTGGCCCTATTTTGAATGAATTGGTAGTTGGTTATTAAAGAAAGAATAAACATACACTCCACATCACAAAAATATCAATATGAGATGCAATCATCAACATGGAGGTCCTAAGGGTTCCTTTTCCTCATCAAGGAAACTGGATGAATAAGAACAAAGTATATTCCAACGTATGTCTTAAAATGTCCAATGAAGACCAGTAAGCTAACTCAAGGGAAAAAACAAGCTGAGATTCTGTAATTTCCAGATCACAATTCATCCCAATGTAAAACTGCTTCTACCTCATTCCTATCTTTTGGAAAAGACTTATGCATGTGTCAAAAATCACATTGCTTTTCAGGAAGTTCCAGTAATTATTATTAACATGTTGCTCTCTCACTAGCAGACTGAATATAAAGTATGAGTATTTTGGCATTTAGTTACATATAATCTCATACTTTTATTTGTTTCTTTTATCTTTTAAAAATAATTAACTCCGGGCTGAAGAAGAGGCCAGCCTCCAGGTGACAGTGACTCAAGATGGCAGCCACCACAGGCTCAGGAGTAACAGTCCCTTGAAATTTCTGACTGTTGGAAGAACTAGAAAGTGGCCAGAAAGGAGTAGGTGACAGCATAGTTAGCTGGGGTCTAGAGGATGAGGAAGACATGACACTTACATGATGGACAGAGATGAAAATTGGGCCTCCAGGAATAATTTTTGAAAACTGAATATACAGCCTTAAAATAGAATGTGTGCCTAAATACCCTGAAGCACCCCCATCTGAAGATTTGTAGCAAAAGTCAATATGAGCGGTGTGAGTAGTTCAAATGGAGTGGTGGATCCAAGGACCACCACGGTGGTGGCAAAGTGGCCGAATTCCCACAGCACCAAAGCATCCTGCAGCAGAACATGAAGCTGCCACCGCCGTGAGAAGGCCAGTGTTACAGCAATCAGTCATCAAGGCCCCGGCCTCCCCTCCCCAATCAACCCAAGTCTTCATTTTCCACAGTTGTGAACTTTCTAGATTCATCTTGTACACCTCAAAGTCTACAAACTAGAGAGAAAGTTCCTCTTGGACTTCCTGAGTCCTGAGACACTGTTCTGATACTAATTTCTTGTCCATTTGAAATACCTAAGTTGTGCCGTGTAACATCTGTTGACTAACCACTGGCTGCCAAGTTGAACTTCTGGGATCTAGAAGGTGTGTTGAAATCAGTGTCCTCTGGGAGTACTGGGCACGGCTAACACAACTGTGAACAGACATGCCATCACACAATCACCTGCTGCTGACACATGGCCTGAATCAGCCTTTGCCCGCCCCACCCTTCTGCCACAGCTGTGTGGTAGCCTTAGAGTAGATGGGAAGGTTTCAGTAGCAGCCATGGGACTCCTGCTGGGCTTGGGGGTGCGTTGGCTTCAGCCCTGCTTTCTTAAGTCTTAAACGATGCTCCATTCACGCCACTGCCCCCCTCCCACCCTTGGCCAAAGCTTAGATTATAAGCCTCCCCTCGCTCTGACATTGGCCATGGATAAGGAGATCAGGGCTTCCTGTCTCCCCGCCTTTATCAAGGGTGCTGCTCTCCCCTCCTCCTCACTCCCTTGTTGTTCATCACCACCCCACACTTGCTGTGGCCAGAGCCGTGAGGCGAGGTTGGAAGGGCCTGGCCTCTCTCACTTAGCTCTGGACCACACGGTCCCATGCCACCAGCCGGGGAAGGGGGTTCCGGTCCTCGGCCTGCTGCCACCATCAGCCGATGCATTTTGAGCTCAGGTCTCGAGGTGAACAGAGCAGTCACGGGGCAACAAACCTTCCAGCACTCAGGGCCCTTGGTGGTTGTACCTAGAGAAAGGCCATTCAGAGTGTCCTCAGTGCACAGGGTTCTGAGTCTGTTCCTTTTCTCATATCACTTTGCTTTTATACTGCTGTGGTTTGGACAGGACTCCCTGACTACCCATCAGGTCTGGTGTGGAACCTGACAGCTAGAACAGAGGCCCTGAACATGCAGACTCAGGTTTTAGTACTGCTACTCCTCAGACCCTTGGCAGGGACCTGGAGGGACTCTGTGTCACAAGTTTTCACATCAGTGGACCTGGCCTCCTGGCTCATTGTCACATTACCCACTCTGTTCAGGACTATTAATTGTTGAAATGTGAATGCATACTGAAATAAAGGCAATTCATTGTTTTGTAAAAATAATAAGAAGAAGAATTAAGGTAAAGCAAAGGGTCAAAGTAAGTTTTTATTGTAATTTGCAAGCCTATTTAGAAGGATCCAATGAACACGGGTATTTTGAAGATATGTGACAAAGGATTTCAAAGGGCCAATAGGAGCAGAAGAAAGGTGAGATCAGGAACGCAGGTTGGAGACCCAGAGAGAGAGAGTATGCAGAGCTGCATCTTCCTGTGTTGAGTTACCAGGTGGTCAGGGTCAACTGGAACCAGATGGAAAGGCAGGGCTGCCTCCCATTCCATTTCTGCTTCACCCCCTCCTGCTAATCCTGTTGATTTGCAGAAGAGGTAAGAGCTAAGAGTTTGGAACTGTTTTCTACATCTGGGGACTAAAGCACTGAGTCTTGACTTCAGAACTTGACCATGCAGGTGGCAGACAGGATTCAGGGCTGTGGGTCTAGTTCTGACTCTAACAGCTGTGAGACCTTGAGGAGCAAAGGCAGTAGTTTTTCATTTAAAACTCACTTAGGTAAGTGGTTAGGACTCAATCTTTGTTCCTTGGGTCCCTTCCAGCTCAAGTAATTATTTTATACACTTTATCACAACTGTTACAATCAGATGACCACATAAAGGCCTTTGGACAACTATCTTTATAAGCATTCTAGTTGTAAATGAGTTTGTATCTGTATTGTTTTTACTAGTGAAGTATATTTCCTTTGAGGAATCCATAGTCAAAAACTCAACCACTCAAAGGAACTCTGAGATCAGTAATCTTTGTCTTTGCCTTTTTCTGAGCAACTGTCAGTAGGAAAACTCATTGTTTCAGAATGCAGATTTGGAATGATCTAAATTGGTTGCTATTAAATACATAAAAAGTCTATTACCGTAAATGTGCTTATCACATAAAATCCCATCTAAAGGTGACAGCTCTTCAGATATTAAGAACACCTGAAGACAGGTGGACTGGTTGCCCTTAATTATAACTAATAGTAGAGGGGGGTCATTTTGGGTCCAACAACTGCTTCTTAGAGCCTAACAAAACCTTATTAAACTGAAATCCTCCCCATGCTATAATCCCCTGGCCCTGCCCATTCCCCCACCCCACTCCCTGCCTTTCTCACAGTATTGTATGGCAATCCTAGACTGAGAGAGAGACAAGCCCTTAATTCTCCTGTGATTCCCTTGACTTGCAGAGTCTGGCTCTGACCCATTCATTGCTCAATGTCCATCATTACATTAAGGAAGTAACCTGTTTCATTTCCCTACCTTGAAGGTCACTGGTTAATACAGAGAATATGAACAAAGAAAATTCTTGCAATGCACACATTCCAAATGGCTTCAAGCTGTGATAAATGCAAGCTTCAAAAACAGTTAACAAGATTGCAGAGCACTGGTAATATACCAAGGAATAATCCCACCATGCTTTACACATTAATTTCACAAGCACAGGCTTCCTTCCAACTAGGTCACATTGAAGTTCCCTACAACTGAAGGATAAGCAGAATTAAAGATGAAAGAAAAAAATCAAAATTAATATGCAAATGCATACCCAAAATTTGGGTTGGGGGCTATTTAAGACACCAAGTATATCAACTATTCTCCTTCAATAAAGTTTAAAAGTCACTTGAAAGTTTACTCATTGTTCACAGTATGTGAAGTACAAAAGAGTCTAACAGTTGAGATCCTAAAGGTACCACTTTAGTGACAGTTGTGGGGTTCTGTGACTTCTAATAATGAAGATCTATGCAAACAGAGAAAGAACCTGTCTATTTCAAGGCTCAAACAGGACATTCCTTTAATCACTACCATACCTAAAAGACAGAGATGGTCTCTAGGAAGACACATAGGAACCATAAGGATGTGGGTCATTAGGTGGTCAGGGAACTGAAGGGGAAGGAGACTTACTTTTACTGCATAGCTCTTTTCACTTTTTAAATCATGTACCTTATTCATGAACTAATATTACTGTTTAATGTGAACTGTCCCCCACTGACTCACACATCTACACACTGGGTCTCTGGATAGTGATGTAGCTTAGAAAGGTTGGGGACCCTTAGAGTTGGGGTCAGCTTGTGAAGTGGGTTTCTGAGAAGCAGAGCTTGTTGGCATAGCCCATGCCCAGTACTGAGCCAACTCTACATCCTAGCATGATTGCAATACAACAAGCTGTGTCACACTCCAGACATGACAGCCTCAAAACCCGCTCATCACCGTGCCTTCCTACCATGACACTAAATCTTCAGGATCAAGAACCAGAATAACCCTTTCAGTTATTTCTTTCAGTTATTCTGTCACAGAAATGAGAAGAGTAACTAAAGCAGGAAATCAGTGTCACTGAATAAGGCTTTGTTGTGAAAATCTAAGCACATGGTTCGTAGAGAACTGGAAGCAGCTTGCAGGAGGGATGTGGAAGTGTTTGGAGCAACAGGAAGTCATATACAGATGTCACAGGATGCTGAAGGTGGAGCTTATTGGGCCATTCTGGTGGGATCTCAGAAGACCACAAAGCTAATAAATACACAATAAGAGGGGTACAAGAGCTCTTATTTGGTAGAGGAAGTTTCAATATAGTATAGCATTTGGGTTACTGTTTATTGTTCTTAATCAGATTTACATGAAACAACAGAACACAGAGAAGAAAGATGTGAAAAATGCATGGCTTGGTAAGGAAAGGAGCATAAGTAAGTTTAAGGATGCAGACAAAGTAACTGTTATTGTTAAGAAGTTATTAAAGATATTAAAGATAAACTCCCCACTCTATACTGGATGATAGAAAAGGTCCCTGGAAGGCAAGACTCCATCCATCTAGTATATAAAAATATACAGTCTCGTAATGTGCATTCTTCCTGCCAGCCTGGTCCTAGAGCCGTGTCTATCCCAAATGAACATGCAGGACACTATATTAATTATGAAGCTGTTGGTCGTTTGCTATGGTTTCTTAATGGCTAGCTCTGACTTAATCATTAACCCATAATTACTAATATATATTTTATAAGGTCTTATCTTACCAAGGACACAGCCTCATGTGTCTTCTTTTCCTGGGATCACATGGCGACTCTCTACTCTTGGCTACATTACCCAGAATCCTCCTCAACTCCTAGTCCCACCAATCTTGCTTCCCTATTGGTCAACAGTGCTTTATTTATCAACCAATAAGACAACATATACACAGAAGGACTTCCCTCATCAAATTCTCTTGAAATAAAAAATAGCACCAAGAAAGTAGAGGTCTAGGATAGCCTTACATAAACTGCCAAGGGGAATGCCTTCAGTGGCTCAGTGCTCAAAGGCCACTAGCATTGTGGAAGAAGGGGGCCAGACTACATCACAAGCTGGTAGCAGGACAGGACAGTAGCATCCCCATAGTGCCACTTAGCAAAAATGCAGAACACAGACTTATGGGGTTGTGAAGACTCGCCCCAAGCTGCTGAAGCCAGGCAAAGTGTACAGGGTAGTATTCCCTTCACAGAGCACCTAAGTGGGAGTGGGAGTAAAGCTGTGAAGTGAAGCCCAAGGTTCAGTGGGGACCCAGATGCTTTAGATGCTAAGAAAGCAGCATGTCCATTGGGACGAGCTGTAGGTTCCCAGTGGAATGGACTCAAGGAAGAGTCCACATTTGCTTCAGAAATCAGAGCTGTAGCAGGTGTACTCAAGCCTGTTGGAGCCCTGATAATGTCACTTTGAGCCGTAGTTATCAGACATGAAATTGAATGATTTGAAGTTTGCCCTGCTAGGTTTTAGTTATGTTTTGATCTGATCTTTTCCTTGTTATTCCCCCCCCCCCCATTTCCCCATTCTGGAATCAGAACATTCATTCTGTGTCCTTGCAAACTGGTAGTAGGGAACTAAAGTTCACGGTTAAAAGATTACCTTGGATTGTGGAGGAGACTTTGAACAGTGCTAGAGTTGTAAAACTATGGGGACTTTTAAAGTTAGACAGAAAGTGCTCTATGTTATAAGATGGCTGTAGGCTTATGGAGGTCAGCAGCAAAATGCTGAGGTTGAATGTGAAATGCCTTCCTCAGATGCGTGTGTCTGAACAGTTGGTCCTGTGTGATGGATGGCACTGTTTTGGGAAGTTGTAGAACCTTAAGAGAGAGAAAAAGTGGGTCACTGGAAAGTAGGGCATAGATCTCGCGTTCTAACTTGGCCCTGGTTCCAGCCCAAGCTCTCTACCCCTGTCTGACTGTCACTGCATTGTCAGCTCATGCTTCTTCCCCCACAGTCATAAGCCATTCTGCTGCTATTACTCCCTGACAAGATGGGCTTAATTCCCTGAATAAAGTACTAGAATAAACCCTTTCCCTCAAGTTGTTTCTGCCTGGCATTCTATCACAACAATGAGAAAAGGAACTTCCACTTAGCAGATGCATTTAATTAACTAATTAATTAGTGTGTGTGTGCATTTCTGTGTGTCTGTGTGTGGTGTGTGTGTGTGTCTGTGTCTGTCTGTATGTGTGTGTGTGTGTATCTGTGTATGTGTCTGGAAGTGTATGTGCACATGCACATGCACGCGTGTTAGGTGGAGGGGTATGTGTGCCATGGTATGTGTGATGGTCAGAGGACAGCTTTATAGAGTTGGTTCTCTCCTTCCACCTTCAGGTCAGCTCCAGGAATCAAACTCGGCAATCTTATCCACTGAGCCATGTCACTACCCAACATTCTTAATTTATCAAACACACAAAAATAGCAAAAGAACATGCTAAATGAAAGTAAAAGTTTCCATGTCCAATTGAAACACAGCAATAACAACATTCTTCGGTCTCTCGTGAGTCCTTGGAGAAAACCAAAGTACCTGCACAAGGACAGCCATCTGCTAGGAGAATGAGCAGCTTAATACAATATGCTTGCTGGCCATGCAATGCTCAAAAGACATTTAAAGCAAACACCTACATAGGAAAACCAACTTCTGTTGTCCCTCAGCATGCTCAGGGGATTTGTTCCAGGACCCCTGAAATACCAAAATCTGTTGATGTTCAAGACACATCTTCCAACCACACAGAAGATCATTTCTAGAGTGCTAACTTAAAATCTGTGCCAATGGTTGTTATACTGTATTGTCAAGGGAACAAAGATAAGGAGAAAAGTCTGTGTGTGTTCAACACAGATGCAGCATTTTCATTCTTGCATATTTTCCATCTGTAGCCGCCTGAGTCTGTGGATGTAGGCATGCTAAGAGAGAAAGGGCCAGCTGCACACTTGTAGTTGTGAGGTGGTTAAAGTCCAGTGAAATAAACATGAACAAAACTCACATGTTGGAAAACGGCAAAGGATTCAGAAGAGTGGTGATCTCATTTTTACAGAGCACTGATTTTAAAGGCCATTTAAATATTGCTGTGCAATATTACCAGCAGAACTAATTTTACGCAGCTTATTTTCAATCTGTGGCATTCATAGCTCTAGTAATCATGAAGCTAATGTTTTATCAAGCTTTCTGTCAAACAGATTGGTGAATCTCCAAACACAACTTGAGGACTCCCCAAGATGACTTTCAGAGACTTATTAAATTTTTTCAAGGACCTCTTTTTAAGAGAAATTCAAATAATCCTGTATGTGGTGACACATACCTATAAACCCAGCACTTAGAAGGCAGAGGCAAGAGGATCTTAAGTTCAAGAGCAGTTTGGACTACAGAGTGAGATGCTGTCTCCATTTTCTTTTTAAATAGAAAGAGAAGAAAAGGAAAACTCAAAGAGAGTTGATATAAATATAGCTCACTACAAAGATTTCTCCCAACACAGACAGGATTCCTGCACTGTGTAGCTTCCCCACAGTCACATGACAATGACTTTAATATGCATTCTTCTACTTCAGACTTTCCTAAGGGATCTTGCAAAACTTATATGCAATCTGACTTATTTTTTTAAAAAGACTAAAATTTGATCTGAAAACCAAATATCATTACCTATAAATATGTCTGTTTTCTTTTAGTATTTATGGGTGGTTTTGCCTGCATGTGTCTGTGTTCCTCTTGCATGCCTGGTGCCCACAGATGCCGGAAGAGGGCACTGGATCCCCTGGAACTGGATTTACAGAGAGTTGTGAGCTGCCATGTGGTGCTGAGAAGCAAACCCAAATCCTTGAAAGAGCAGGCATGCTCTTACTTAACCACCTAGGCACTTCTCCAAGACCTGAATGGTTTTGTTGTTGTTGTTTTGGTTTGGTTTGGTTTTTGGTTTTTCGAGACAGGGTTTCTCTGTATTGTTTTAGAGGCTGTCCTGGAACTTGTCCTGTAGACCAGGCTGGCCTCAAACTCTGCCTGCCTCTGCCTCCCGAGTGCTGGGATTAAAGGCATGCGCCACCAATCCCTGGCAACCTGAATGTTTCTTAAACATTCTCTTTTGAAAACATTCAGTAATTAAAAGCAGAGCTGAATGCTTTGAGGGTTGTCTCCTTTTGCCAAATGAATCAATTTGTGGAACTCTGAGGCAGAATTTGGCAAGAAATTGGCTACCCCTTCACAGAATGGGTTGCACAGGCCTGTGCACCTGCTTATATGCCTGCACGCACATGCACACCCAGCTAGGCACACAGAGGTCAGGACTAGCCTGACCTTGAAGACACCCAACAACAGAAAATCCCTGTGTAGTTTCTGAGAGCAGTGATAGGGGTTCCAATTTCTGCTTCACAGTCCAGAATTTAGACTTCCAACTTCTGCTTTTGCAAGAAATAACAGCAAAAGCTAAAATGACTTACATTAAGAAATTCCTCTGTCACAGTAAGGCTGGCTGGCTGACTGGCTGACTGCCAAGCAGACCAGCAAAGCGGTTGGCCTCGTGAGGAGAAAGGTGCCCAAAGCAACTGGAGGTGGCGGCTCGCCCACACCTGCTCCGGTCTGTACACTCTCGCCTCTGGAGCAACTGGCATGAACTAGACAGTCCATGCCATCTACATTTCTTTAATTAAACGTCACTAAATTAATACATGTGTGGCAATGTCTTTATTGGGAGAAAGGGACAAGAGCAGAAAAATCAAAGACATGTTTTAAACTAAGCTGTGCTTTAGACAGATTTCACACCGGTGCCTCACCTCTCCTAGAGATGGAGCTTCAGGTGGGAACTGCGTGTATGAACAGGCAAGGGTTCCTATTTCCACTGCAAAGCAATCTGTACTTTAGACTCAATTAACTTTCAAAAGCAGAGGAGGCCCAGAATGTAGCTCAGACACAGGACTCTTGCCTAGCACACATAAGGCTCTAGGTTTGACCCCTGGCACCACAAAAATAATTAAATAAAGCAAAGGCAATGTGAAGGGAGTATGGAAGCAAAAAGGAAAGCTACTACTGTACTTGAAGCAATACAGTGTGGAATCAAATATTTTCATTAACAGGAGAAAACACTTACACACAAGCTGGGAGACCAGAAGTTGGCAGGCTTCCAAGAGAGCTGAAGTTTTTCCCTTTCCTTTCCTTAAATATCTTCACCTGTGCCCATCACCTGTCCCCGCCCCTGTGGGCATGGACAGTATTGTGGGCTCACCCCTACGTACTACTTTTTTTCTTTTGCAAAAATAATTTTGTATAATATTAGCCTATACATCTTCCACCCTAGAGAATTACTAAAAATTGATGATCAGACCCTACACTATTATAACGTATACCTGCAACTTCTTTGGGGATTAGGTTATTACAGTACATAAAGTATGGCATGAGAATTTTAAAGTCCCTTAGCGAGGCACTTTAAAGAAGCCAACATCCTACAATAGTGGAGAGGATATCTAAACTGGCCTATCCCTGTACTCAGTCTGAGCCCTTATCACAGAGCCCTCATCTAGTAATCGATGGAACCAAACACAGAGATTCACAGCCAAGAACCAGGCCAACCTCTGGGAATTCAGGCGAAGAGAGGGAGAAGGGAACACATGAACAAGGGCGATCAAGATCATGATGGAAAAAATCTACAGATACAGCTGAACCAAGCTCATAGAAACTCATGAACTCTAGAACTACAAGTATGGAAATTCCAGGGGACCAAACTAGGCCCTCCATATGTGGGAGACAGTTGTGAAGCTTGGACTATCAGAGGAGCCCTTGGCAGTAGGACCATGATACAAACCTGGTATATGAGCTAGCTTGTTGGAGCCCATTCCCTATGGTGGGACGCCATACTCAGTCTTAACACATGGGAGAGGGCCCAGGCCCTGCACCAACTTATTGTGCCAGACAATGCGGACTCCTCTTGGGAGCCTTTATCCATGAGGAGGAGTGGACTGGAAGTAGGCTAGGAGGGAGGTGAAGGGGGATGGGAGGAGGCAAAGGGGTGGGAGGAAGGCTGGGAGGGAGAACTGTGGTTGGAATGTAAAACAAAATTTAAAAATGGGAAAAAAGAAGCCAACACACTTTTCATTAAGTTGGATAAATGGATGAAAACCCAGCAAAGCAGTAGGTATGAGTCAGAATGCACAGAAATAATATTTATCATTGGGTGCAAGAATTACTTTCAGCACAGTAAGATGGCAGAGCTGCACCCAGGCAAGGACACAGCTAGTGAACACTTACAGTCCCTTAAGAATACACTCAAAACGATCTGAACTTCAGCAATCTCTGTCCTCTCTCCTTCCTTCATCTCTGGGGTTTTTGCTGTACTTTTTGTTTTTTGAGGGGGAGAAATCAGGAAGACAAGGACATATACAATGGAAGAAGTGACCTCATAACATGTTTTCACAACAACTACCCTGGAGAAGCTTCACAAACAAATTCTGTGCACCAAGTTCCATGTACATTACATATGTACATATTTCCAGTTTTCATATCCAAAATAGTCTAAAGTAGGTAAATGATCCAAAAGACAGCTCAGCTAAAATTAAAAGACAGATTTTCCCATTAAGTAAACATGTCTCTGTTTCTAAAATATTTTAAACATACTCGCAGAAATATAATATTAAAAGCACTGACAATTAGAAATTCAGTAATAAACAGGATGCTACATTGAAAAATTTCTCAAAAGAAAGGGAAATGATAATTATAGAGCAGAAACAAAACAAATATAAGTAACTAGGTTTCAGTATAAATATTTAATAAATAAGCTGAGAAATTAGAAGTGAAAAATTCCAGCTCTGTGAGAGCTATAAAGAGAATTTTTCTTTTAAATCTGGCCATGTTTAGTTCTTTGGGCTTCCAAAACTACATTTATTGTATTTAAAGACATGTAAAGTCTGAGTATTTAGTTAGCATCAGGGAATATTGCATAACAAATATATTGCTTATTAAAAGAATAAAGGAATTGTCTTTGAAAACTACACAGCCTTTTCTATTGTCTATTTTGAGAATTTCATCCATAAGAACTAAAAATTTTACATAAGTTTATCACAGTAACATCTTTCATCTAATATAATCAGTATTCTATATTTATTGCCTGCAAAAAAACATAATTACTCGTTGATTTGATCAAAATTACTAGGTGACTTGAGCAATTGAATCAGCCATCCAGCCTATGGAGTAATTAGTCAAATCAGTGGTCTGTCAACATGACTAACATTTTCTGAATCATGGATTACACTCTCTGCAACATTATGGCAATCCTTCCAATTCTGTTCCAAAACCTTGGTTGGTCTTATTTAAGTCACAGATGATTTTCTTCATAATTTAATTTGCTTTGCATACCTATGAGCTTTTTCTGCCCTTCAAGGCAAGAAAGGAAAGTGACAACAGATGCCAAGGTACAAAATTCAATGAAATATGATACTCTTGTTTCAGAAAAAAAAATGAAAGGGCAGGGAGGAAGAAAGGGGTTGTTCTTGTTATCAGATGAGAGAGATGAAGTCAAGGAAAAAGTTCCTACCAATCAAACCACTTCTCAGAACTTCAAATTCCATTAAAGGCCACAATCCTGTTGATTTGGTGCCAAATGTCTCTAAAATGTTCTTACCCAAGAAGAATGTGTTTTAGAAAGAACAAGGAAAGCAATATATTTAAGGGCTGGGGAAGATTTTCTTCCACTTACTAGGGTCAGTGAAACATCCATCACACAGACACACAAACACCTCACAGAATAAAAGATCAGAGGCACTCCACAAGGAGATCAAAGACCAGTACCTCTGGGGACTTCAAACAAGTGTCTGAGCAGATCCCTTGTGACTCCTCAATCTAGCTTATACAATTGTAGGGAGAACCAGAGAGCAGAACATGTTATCCCCCAAAAAAGTTATTAAAATAATTTAATTCTAGTTTGACTCTTTCTCGCTGGGGAAAATCTTTTCAAAGTCATTAAGTAGGATAACTATATTGTGAAGGTTTTAAAAGAGCAAAATTGTTCAAATTAGTTGCATGCACTGACTATGAGTAGGTATATAAAATTACCATATACCCAGCACAATGATAGCATGCTCAGGAAATGGTTGCCGACTTATCAGAAGGAACTGGACACAGTTAACTGATACCCTCAAATCTAGTTCCACCTGTTTGGACTAAAGGAGATTGTTATATATATTCCTTCCCCACAGTTCCAAGAATGAGTTGTTATTAAAAGTTCAAGTAGGAGAACTTGAGAGATGGTCCACTGGATAAAGCGCTTGCTGCACAAGCATGAAGAGTTGCTTCCAGATCCCAGCACCAGGGAAAAACTAGACACAGTAACCTTGTGCTGAGGAGACACATAAAGAGGACCTCAGAGGTTCACTGGCCAAACTGCCTCACTGAAAGTGCACACTCTAGATTCAGTGGAAGATTTTTGGCTCAAAAGGTAAGGTGGAGAACAATATAGAAAGATATCAGACATCAGCCTCTGGCCCCTACACACACATTCATGAGTGTGTGTATATGCACACACCACATGCATGTGCACACAGAGTTACACATACACAAAAGAGACAGACAGAGTGGGTGAGGGTAAAATTCTAAATAAAATATTGCCTATTATAATTTCAGCAAAATATCTGTTTGCCAAGCTGAACAACACTGTGCTGAACTTAAGTGCCTACTACACGTCATCTTCTTAAGCTTACCTACTAACAACTTTCCTCTCTAAACCTCTTATTTTAAGCATGTCTCTCTATGGCAACATAAGCCCTGGTCTAGGTCTTTCGAAACTGAACTCAGGTCTTCTGGAAGGTGGGGTTCTTATCTTTTATTACACATGAGTTGATTCAATGCCTTGGTCATGGTTTCTCTTCACAGCCAGAGACCAATAACTAACAGTAACTAAGACATTGGAGAAATGTTTGCTCCAACAAATGGTAGCAATGGCCACCAGGAAGAAAGGCTGCCATTCACTGAGCAAGCGTTCTATGCAAGATACCGTGTTACATTGTCTGTTCATCTTTACAGCTACCCGCCTGGGCTGACTGGGACTGCCTCTCCCATTTTATAGAAGGAACCAAAACTTGGGGAAGTCATATTGCCGGCAGGATGAGGAGTCAGTACTGGGAGGGTAGCAACGGAGAAATCAAGAATCAATCTGCAGAGAAGGCTTGGAATGACTCCAGCAGAAGCAACTCCTCACAGTACCACTGAGAAGGATCCAGGAAACACCTCATGCAAGTTGAAGAGAACGGTGTTGGTGAACACACAAGGGGATTCTCCTTCCTTCCCCTTTTACTGAATGTTGAAAGTCAATAACATTGCAACGGATGTGTAAGCAGCCCTGTCTCCTTGGGACTTAAAGATTTATTCTCTCAGTTGGGAGAAGTATTGCTGCTGTCAGCCCTTTTCCAGAATCTGATCTCTACTGAAAATAGAAGCTTTGCCCAAGACTACTTGAAGGCAGTCTGTACTCATGAATAATAAAGTAAGATAATCCCATATTCAGCTTTCTGGAGGGACAACCCAGGCCTTGAGACTTCATGGCTGGTAGTAAATACCTTCTGCCCAGGCCAGGGATAGATTCAGACCCTAACTACAAATGCCCACCTCATGTACCACAGATGGTATGTAGCAAACATAGTCACCATCAATTACCCAAGAAACAATACATTTGAAGTTTCTAAAGGTAATTAGGAAGGGAAATGTTTTAAGTATTATTTTAAGTGGTACAAGCTCTCAAACATAGAATGATCTCCACCTCCACTAAGAAAACTGACAAAGAGATGTCAAGCCTGCTTCAATATGCTCACTTCATATTTTCCAACACACAGTCCTTTATAGTTCCAATTGGCTATCAAACTACCTTAGGAAGGAACACAAGTTTTTGTGCCCCTAATGCCCTGTATATTTATATTGCCATCTGGAAGGCATTTATTCTTCATGTGAGGCTAAAAATTAGTTTGACGACTTTATAAATACATAAATAACAACAACATCAAGAACAAGAATAAAAAACTAAGCCAAGTACTTGCTTTTTTTTCTTTCAAAAATAAACTCTTTCTAGGCACTGCAAGTATAGCTAAATAATAGAGAAGGGCTGTACCTGTGGATGTCCTGCTATGTCTCCAGAATGCAACCAAAAGCCTACTGTTCTTGATGACAACTTTTCAGAAGACAAAGTAAAGCTAATCATTGGTCCCACTTACAAAACAAAGTCCCCCTAGTCTTTCCTGGTTCCTGAATAGAAATAATCCTCTCTAATCAGAGACTGAAGAGAGTAAGGAAATATTTAGCCTCCATAATATCAGTCTATTTTATTGGTAATAATGGTAAGATATGAATTTAACATGTTTGCAGCCTCAAAATTACTATCATTTGAGCAACTTAAAATCATCACAATACCACAGGAAGACTGAACAGCTAAGCCATTGCATTCACTTTCCATCTGATGTTACTAACACACAAAAATATTAATCCATGTTGTGCAGACCTTCCTACTAAGCACCCTACCCTTTTGAGTCTACAAAGCAAGTTGTACCAAGAGGCTGGCTTGAAAAACTGGTTCCATGGCAGGAAAACCAAGATAACTCTAATGTTTATCTCCATGCCATAGCTTTCTCAATATAACAGGAGAAGAGGGGGAAAGCCACACAGCCACCACCTAACTATCACCCCTATGCTCTCAACTACAAAGAAACCTAGGAAGAGAAGGCAGTGAACATTCTAAGGGGTATCAATGCCTCTGTCTGAGGGGCAGTCACATTTCAGGGCCCACACTCTTGCCTGTGATCTGTTAAACATTGACACTTGAAAAGCCCTATGTAGGAAAATGAGGATCTAAATCATGACCAAGTTGGATTATCAGATTAATTTAATCGAATCGCTTTACCTTAGTGCTGAAGACCTCAAAGAAAGTATCATTTATTTTGATCTATGATCATAAGCTGTACCTTCTTTTGTGTAAGCAAAACCAGTTATGTGAACATATTAAAGGAAATAAACAATGTGACATAATAAAAATTAGTGACCTTGAAAACAGGGATAGAACAAGTATTCTATTTTCAGTTTTCAAATTCACTTAGTTTTTACTATGTCTCATTGTTTCTAAGTCATTAAACCTCTCTGTGTGTTTCTTACCTGCAAAATGCAGGGCTAGGGGCTGGGGTACAACTCAAGGTTGGAGTGCTTGCCTAAAATGTATCAGGTCTTGGATTTCATCCTTGGTACTGACAAATGAAAATGAAAAACTTACAGCTCCTGTCTTAAGAAAACAATATGGCTGGGTTCTTTGGAGTAACACCCTAGTACCAATTTCCATTCTACTTGATGTCTGTATTAGTTCCTTTTCTGTTACTGTAACAAAATACCATAACCAAGAATGACTTATGGAAGGAAGAATTTATTTTGGCTTATGGTTCCAAAGGAAGAATGGTAGGGAGGCATAGCAACAGGAAGTTAGAGTAGCATACTGAAAGATCATATCTTCAACCACAAACATGAAGAAGAGAGAATGAACTAGAAGTGAGGTAAGACTATACTCTCAAAACACACCTTCAGGGATGTACTTCCTCCAGTAAGACTCCAGCTCTTAAAGGTTCCATAACATCTCCAAATAGCACTATCAACTAGGAACTAAGTGTTCAAATCCCTGAACCTATGGAGGACATTTCTCATTTAAATCACCACATTCTTCCCCCTGGTCCCCAATAGCCTCATGAACAAATCATAAAGTAAAAATTCTATTTTGTAAGACCTATTACATCACTGCTAAAAAATCAACTGCACCATACTCAAAGAGTACCACATTTTATTATGCAAGGTACTTTTGGTTCATTGCCATTCAACTTATGATCCTTGCCTTTCATTAGCAAAGATTTATTTTAACAAAATAACAAAAGTTGAAAAATACTCTGGAGTCTTACAACTACAGAAATGGGGATAAATTAATTAAACTATTTAAAAGGTAGTTTTACATGTTTATCAGAATTCTCTTTAAGATGACAACCTTGGAAATATTTCACTACAAAAATATTTGTAGTCATAGGAAAATTGGGAGAGAAAATATGTTATTTACAGACCAATTAAGCAATTAAACTGTTCACATTCAGTTATGATTTAGAGTGATATTAAGTGATAAAGGCAAACTCATAATTATACATTGTGCATATAGGTAAGACTTAAAGAACATATAAACTGTAAGTAACAGTTATCTCCAAGTGTATTTATTTTCTTCTTTGGTATTCCCACATTCCAAATTCTCTACAATAACATGCAATAATTATAATGAAGTAACTCTGTATAAGAGAGGCTGGTCTTTAGCAATTACTATCTTATTCTGCCTACTAAATGCATTATGAATTCAGACAGAGAAATATTACTATGGGCTGGGGTGGCCAAGGAGAGTCCTAGAAGAGGATTTTTAGGGCTGCAGAGCTGGCTCAACCAGACCATCTAAACTGGGAGTGGTGGTGCACATCTTTAATCCCAGCCCTCGGGAGGCAGAGGCAGGCGAATCTCTGTGAGTTTGAGGCCACCCTGATCTACAAAGCTACACACACAGAGAAACCCTGTCTTGAACCACCCCCCCCCACCAAAAAAAGCCTGACCATCTGAATTCAGACCCCTGGAACCCACATCAAAGCTGGACATAATAGCACATGTGTCTCTAATTCAAATGCTCTTTTGAGAACATGGGAGATAAGAGGCAGGAGAATCTGTGGAATCTCTCAGGCCAGGTAGGCTAGTGTATGCAGCAGGGAATGTTAAAAGAGACCTTGTCTCAAACAAAGTAGAAAGGGAGCATGGCACCCGACTGAGGTCTATGGTCTATATATGTGTAACATGGTATATGAATACCACCACCAAACACACATACACACATGCACATGCTCACGTGAATGTGCGCGCGCGCGCGCGCACACACACACACACACACACACACACACACACTTCATTTATCATAGACTTCACCACATAAATAGAATCTGGATATACAGCTACTATATAAGGGATGGATTCCCTAGGTCCAAATTCTAGCTGGACTATTTAATCTGCCTATGGGTATTGTGACAGTTAATGTTAAGTGCCTAGTTGACAGAATCTAGAAGATGGGCCTTTAGCATTCCTGTGGGATATTACCTTAATTATATTAATTGACGTAGGAGGAATCTTAACTGGACTAAATGAAAAGCCAGAGAGGGGGCTGAGCACAAGCATTCACATCTCTCTGCTTCTTGGCTGTGGATGTAGTATAACCAGCATCTCAAGCTCCTGCTATGATGTCTAAAGTTCCTTCCCTGTAATGATAGATTAACTATAATCTGGGTGAAGGCGAGGGTGTAATGACTTCACTCGACCCAAGATAAGTGATAAATGTGTGTTTATTGGGGACACTCACACAGAAAATACAAAGAACCGCGGGAGCGCTTCCTTGCCCTTCCTACTGATCAGCTGACCCACCAGAAAGAAGGGCGCACACGGAAGCCACGCCTCAAGCTTCCTGCCTTCTGCTTCCACCTGCCTGATGCCACACCCAAGGGGTGTGGCCACCATTACAGGCTCACAGACAAGACTCCTACACCTGGGACCATGAACTCAAATTTAAAGTAGAGCTGTTGCCAATGTTCTTTCCTCATAGAGAGGCTTGAATAAATTCACACAAGGCTTGTAGGACAGTACCTGCCTAAAGATAAATACGAACACAATCACTAGAAGAGCATTTAGCCAGCTCAGTATTTCATCCTTTTGCTAAAGTCTTCCTCTGTGTCAGATACATACACAACTCATGGCTCACAGGTCTCCAGCAGAAAGGCAATTATCCCCAATTCATAGAGGAGCAAGTTCAGCCACCAAAAGCAAGGAAGCTCAACTAATATCTGACCCCAGGCAAACCTTACTTCGGTGCCCAGGTCCACCATGGTGCTACCCTGCGGGTAGCAGTAAACAACCTCATCTGCATACAGGACTTGCTCTTGAAAGGTACAAGAAGCACTGTGGGTAGGAGGGGTGACACAGGCCAGAGAGTCGATCTCTAGTTCACTGTGTGATTGCAAATTCATAAAAACTCTGAACAAACAAGTTACAGGGCAAAGGGGGATATAAAGAAATTAGTCCAACACAGACAAGCATCATCTGAATCCTGGTTAGGTTTTTGTCAGTTTGACACAAGAAAGGGCCACTTGGAAAAAGGGAATTCAACTGAGTAAATGCCTCCAACTGATTGATCTATAGGCAAATCTGTAGGGGCATTTTCTTGGTTGACAATTGATATGGAGGGCCCAGGCCACTGCTAGCAGTGCCCTCCTTGAGTAGGTGGTTCTGGGATGCTTAAGAAATTCAACTGAATGAACCGGGAAGAGGAAGCCAGTAATCAGTGTTCCTCCATGATCTCCACTTCGGCTCCTACCTCCAGGGTCCCCTGTGGCTTCCCCTAATGATGGGTTTTATCCTGTGAGTCAAATAAGACTGTTACTCCCCGGTGGCTTTTGGTCATTCTGCTTATCACAGCAACAGAACCTAACCAACACCAGAGGGACCGAGGAAGACAATGAGAACGTATAAAAATCAACTGTGCTGATGCGAGGTGGGGCCAGGCAGGAACACAGGGCTGGGCAAATAAACAAACAAACAAACATTTTGAAGGGGAAACTAAGAGAAGCTACAAACACCTAACACTGGAACAAAAGGAGGGACCAGTCACATCTCACAATCCACTGAGGACTAAATAAGAAATATTTCTTTTTCCCATTGTATAATTTTAGCTTCTTTGTCAAAAATCAGGTGTCCATAGGTGTGTGGATTAATCTTGGGGAGAACACCTGGGACACCTGGGTCCCAGTGGCAGGGACTCACTAACGATGACTTGGGAAAGGAGACAGAGACTTTTTTGATGCTCAGCACAAAATAGCAACACAGCAAGGACTGAAACATAGGTTTAACTTCCTCAGTGTGGAAGTGAGCCTGAAACCTCCTCTGAGAGCACACACGGGCATCAGTCACACAGGACAGAGTTCTCTAACACACTGGGACACAACTGCACAAAAACAGGAAAGCACAAGGGTGACCAGCTGTGCAGGGAGAGGGGGTCAGCAGGAGTGGGAAGGGAACAAGAGTGAATAATGGGGGTAAATTTGATCAAAATGCGTTATACACGTGAAAATGTCACAATGAAAAAAATATACACTAATAAATACAAAAATGAAAATTCAACTTCATGTAGTGTAATATATGTATAAAATAATGTAGACATTTTGTGTTTGAGTCCTGTGAGCTTAATTTTTTAATAACATTTATTTTTATTTAAAATAGAAATGTTTCCTTCCATTTTGATTTTGTCCAGTGTTTTTGGCAATTACTTAATTTAAAAATATATCACTTAAGACTAACAGTAAATCAAAACAAAGCACCATCCAACCCAATGTTCCATTCAGGTGGGGCCTGCTGTGGGAGGAAGCGGCCTTCCGTGAGTGGCGGACGAGAACAGCAGACACAGACGCCCACTGTCGATAAAGCCTGGCTAATGGCTAATACTGACAAAGAACCTGCCTCTTAACTTCTCCCAGCACCAAGACCAGCTGGCTTACCTCCTGCTTTAAAGACACAGCCTTAGCTTGCCAACGAAACTATGTGATTGATCTAATAGTGACCTGAGCTGAGGAAAACAGTGAGCCAAAATCATGGCCACTCCAAGATTACTCCTCCTTCCAGGACAAAGCAATGCTACATAAAGGCCTATCCTTCAACTTCAACACCCACACTCATTAAAAGGGATGAAACTCACCAGTCCCCAGCATGGAGGAACTTAATGAATATTATTGGATGGTGATGACACAGACACGAGTCTCAAAAGACTGGGCTCTCATGGTGGAAATCAGGAAACATAAAGGGCTGTAAAAACCTATGTGTAGTGGCTAAAGTCCAATTCCCAGCCCGGGCTGGCAATTTCACTACATTATGCCTGCATTAGCATCCCCACTCTGCACTTCATGCTTTATTAACGGAACCGACAGTGCCTCTCTTCAGTCAGGGTTATTAGCAAACACAAGTCCGTGGAGACCGGCAAAGTACTTCGTTCAGTCAACAAATATTCATGGGCATTTACTATTCTCAGGTAATAAAGGACTATCTAATATTGTGTTATTGGTGCAAGAGACACTCCTAAAACCAGTTTGAATGGAGGAGAAGAACCTTAGTGGGAAAAGAACCAACAGCAGAGAAAACAGTGGCATTAAGACCCATCTAATAGCCTGCTGAGCACAAAGGGCAGCCAACTGACTGGATACCTTTAGGGGCGAATACATATCCAAGAGCAGATATTCTCTTTCGAGGAGGGTATTATTCATCTGCGTCTTTTTCAAAGATTCAGGCCAAAGTCAATATGGTATGAAGAAAATCTTATATGAATGTTTATCCAAATTATGTTGCCTGCTTTGATTACAACAGAACTGCCTAGAGGGAACCTGGGCCAGAGAGACCCAGGGAGCCATTCTCATAAAGTCCCCGACTGAAGGGGATTGGGGGGAGAACGCCTTCATCAGTCAGACCTCTGTCTCTGGTGCAAGAGTCAAGATGCAGGCAAAGAACACAGCAGTGTAGAACAGAGGCAGCCATTGTTTATTTAATAAAGTTCTATTCTCACCACCAATATGTTTTATAAAATTATCAGTTCATGTCTGAAGCAATATCAGTTCGTTGTATCAATTTTATGGCTATAGAATATTTTGAAAATCCTTGAACTTGAAACATAAATCCTTATATGCCTAATATCAAACAGTAATTATCATTTATATGAGAATTTTTATGGGGAAGAAAACATTGAATTGTTTACTAAATGTATAAGCATTTGTATTTAAGAATTAACCATTCATTTTATATTATATATGTAACATGGTACAAAATGAAGTAAAATTTCCATGCTACTAAATACATAATTACTCATAAAGTATTTAAAATATTAAAACTATTCATCTTCTACTATAGATGGAACTATGGTATAAAATACAACAATCAAACAAAATTTCAATGAGAATTTCCTTAACATATTTACAGACATGGCTTTTGATTAACTGTTCAATTTTTTAGCATACAACTCTATGAGACAGAACCATTACAGAAATCTTACCACAAAGCAATGATGGTTGGTAAGTTAATAGACTGTGTCATTTAATGCACAAAGCACACTTATATGTGTAGCTTAAAAATTTTATCATGAAAAATAAAAATAAATATTTTTCAATGTTACATACATCAATGCTATTTCTTCAACCACAGGTCTATTGAATGCCATTCACTTGTCTTTCTTGCATAAGCTATACTCATAAATGGCATAATCAATAATGCCCTACTTGGGCTGCCTGAGACTGAGAAAAACTCGGTGAGAATCAATTTCTGTGTAAAATCTCTCAATGTTTTGTTTGCTTGCTTGTTATTGTGGTGCTGGTAATGAAGTCAAAGCCTTGCACTCTACCACTGAGCCCCCCTTCCGTATTTTAAGCTTCTCTCCCAATCATTTAGAGTTGTCTCTTCTATATCCAATATGACAGCTACAGTGTCACATAGCAGCTTGCCTCTATTCTTTCCAGAGAACACAACTTCATGGAAATAACTCCCTTTCAACACACACATTGAATCCACTTGTGAGTCATGGGGTGAAACCATGTAATTATTGCAGCCTCGCACACTGATCAGCCATGAGAGCAAACTGCAGCTTTGAGAGTTCATGGCAAATAGCCATCCAGACAGCTCACTTGGCAGGGAGTGCGCCTTCAGAGTGGAGGTGTTTCCAAAGGGAGTGGAAAGCCCAGGGTCCTAGGGATTCCCCCAGTGGGTTAAGAAAACCTCCACTGTATTACAGCGAAGCTAGTTATGTTTCTTCTTTGGAGGAAATGGGAGTCAAGCCTCTTAGGAAGGGAGTGACTGACTTTCTGCCACATTGCTCAGGGGAGAAGTGTCATAGAGTTCTTCTCAGGAAGGGATGTATTGTTTCCATATAGCTTAAAATCATCCTGAGAGTTTGATTCATAGTATTTATATCAGGACATAATCCTTAATAGACAGGCTGGTAGAAAAATTACTAGCCTAGAACAGCCCACTTAGAAGAAAATTGTCATAGAGAGATTTGCAAATGCAGTCTTCCTCCTGAGTCTGTTCTGAAGATTCTTAAGAATGCTACATATAGTAGCAGAATACTGAACCAGCCTACAGATTCGTTTTCATCACTGCTATTTGCATTTGGAGACATTTGGGTATGGTAACTGTGCCTCTGTTACTGACCCCACCACCCCTATGGTGTCCTGACCACTGAACTGGCTGCATATACAGTGCCATGATAGCTTGGTTTTGTATAGAAACTAGGTAATGTTGCAACACTGGGAATATTCCTATAGAGAAGTATCCACCTTAACACTAAGGAAAGACCAAATTTCATCTGTCATGTAGAAACAGATGTGACTTAGAAGGACCAAGGTGGCTATTAAAAAAACTTTATGGCCATGAGATGGCTCAGCTGGTAAAGCTGCTAACAACCCCACAAAGCTGCCTTCTGATCTCCACAGGTACACGCGTGCATGCCATGATCCCCCAGCTGCCCACCTACCCACATACACGCGTGTTCAGCTGTCATATCCACTGCCACCTTCAAGGTGAGGATGAAGAGCGCACTTTACAAGTAGAGAGACTGAGAAAGAATGAGGATAACGCCCCGACTTGCAGCCCCATTCTGAAGCATGAGTGGATGCTTTCAAAAGCCTGACAGCATGAAGTAAAAGGTCCTTTCCATTCCACCAACCCAAGACACAAGAAAGGAGAAGATAACAACTGTTGAGTAAGCTAAGGCTATCCCAACCCATTTCCTACATAGTTATCTGATGCTACAAAGTTAGGATCAAAATGAGAGGACCTCTAAGAAGCTGAAAGCCCATGACAGTTATGCAGGGTCCTCAGACGTGACAGAAAAAGCATGGCCCACTAAAGGGAACACTGATTAAGCTGAATCTCATTGCAATTTTTAAAACTTCCTCTGTAAAACCCTATATGAAAAAGATAAAAAATACCAGGCAGGTGGGGTGGCACTTACCTGAAGTCCCAGCACCTGGGAGGCTAAGGCAAGAATAACACAAGTTTTCGGTCACTGTAGGCTACATAATAATTCAAAAATTTCCTGGACTACACAGGCCCCTGCCTCCAAAAGAAAGGAAAAGAAGGAAGGTGAGAAAGGGGAAAGGGAAATCGGTTAAAAAAAAAGACGAAGTATGGATTAAGAAAAAATTCCTGCTGTGCAGGCGGCCTTTTGTTACTTTAACAAAGCCCAGAAATAATCAACTCACAAGGAGGTAAGACTCGTCTTTCTGCACAGCTTCCAAGGTTTTGATTGGCAGTGTGGCAGTAAACTGTGGCTGGAAACAGGATGGACATGTGCAGTTCACCTCATGGCAGCCAGGAAACAGACACAGGAGGAGACTGGAGGCGGGGCTTCAATATCCCCTTCAAGGACACACCAACAATAGCCTGACTTGTACTAGGCCCCAACTCTGAGGCCCCACCACTAGAGGACAGACTGAGGGCTAAGCGTTGAATACATGGCCCTTGAGAAGCATCCAGCTCCAAACTGTATAGGATTAACACCTAGAACATAAAAGAATTCTCAAAACTCATCATACTAAATGTTTCCAATGGAGAAAATTGGATGAAGAATATGAGGCATCTCTTTGCATTAGTCCTTATATGTGAACCTATGATTGCCTCAATAAAAACTCCAACAGAAAAAGAAAAAGCCATGCTTTCAAGTGTATTAGGTAATTAATGCTTTTCACTGGGAGCATAGGGAACCCTTACCAGTGACATTTAGCAGTGCTATCAAAAGTGAAACAAATATATATAACGTTTGTCAACAATGCTACTTTTAATCCTAAAAATTAATTGCAATTGTATCTAGTAATTATAATTAATAATCTATCATGTGACATGAGCATTTATTTTAGCAGTGGTCATTACAGTTGCAGACAAGAAAACAATTAGAGGCCCATTCATACTGCTAGGCACTAGCCACTCATCAAAATAACCAAGGAGTTAAACACTTGACTTGGAATGATGGTCCAGATACACTCAGCTGTTTCAAAAAAAATGCTTATTCAATTACTACTTTATGTTGGCACTATTCTTATGCCAGGATTTTATTTTGTTTTTGAAAACAGTGTCTCATTATATAGGCCTGGTTGGCCTGAAACTCACTGTACAGACCAGACTGGCCCCAAATTCACAGGCCTCTGCCCACCTCTGCTTCCCAAGCGCTGGGAAGGCATGAGCCAGCATGCCTGGTTTTTCCTGTTGGATCTTTAGCATGCCAAATAAAGGTAGGTCTCTATGCTCATTATAATGAACAGTCTGACCAAATACCTTCTGCTGATAAAAGAATAAAACAAATTAGAAGTCAACATCTATATATCTCTGTATCTAATTAGAAATATACATATTCATATGCATATACACAAATATATACCCAAACATATACATATGTGCAGTGCACATAATCTAAATTCTATAAGATATAACCCAACATGTCAATAGTGTTTACTTCTGAAAATGAAATTATATGTGTGTTCTACATAATTGTATTAGTTTTGCTTATCTGTGTATCGCTTCTACATGTGACATTGGTAGTGAATGTTTTTATTTAGTGGAAAAGGAAAAGGCTGGTCAATAGGGAGTGCTTTTCCCACTTATTAATACATTCCACCTTAATGGCACAATTATAATAACATTAAATACATTCACTCAACCAATCTGATAATGATAGGATATATAGTTTGCTTCCAGGTTTTCACTGTCAAAACCAGTATGCCAAAAATATTCTTCTAAGTAAATATCTAAGCATAGTCATGATTTTGTCTTCACTTTAAAAAAATCCCACAAACTTTGGGTCAAAAGATGTATGCATGTGAAGTCTTCTAGGCTCCCAATGCAGCACCAATACTTCAGCAGTTAATGATGCATTCTAGCAGTGCCCACCCATGCTACTAATTAAAAGAGGATTAACGTGCTCTTTCACTTTCCAGAAGTTCACTGGTGACGGGGAAATTGTTTCTAACAGCAGATCAAGATGCAAATGTGTCCATTAAATTAGAAAATAGGTCAATTTTTCTCAAATTGCAGAATTCTGTCAGATATACTCAGGTGTGTCCCCTGTCGCCACTGTAGCACTCTGTAGTCAATTCAGCAATGTTTACTTTGCAAATCTTTGTCATTTATTCTCCAAATCTTCATCCTGTAGAATTGAGCCTCCTCAGCAAGTGTAGGATACAGACAGACACGCCTTTTAGCAGTAGCCCCCTCATAGGGGAACACCGCCACAAATGAGATGGTATGGATTCTGTGCCACTATGAGGCCTGAGGGAATGGTTAACCATCAGTGCACCTATACTACATTTATAATACCTAACAAACCTTCAATATAATATGATGAGGATGTCCACAGAGCATCTTCATGCCAGCCTCAAACTTTCTCTCCTGCTGTTTTTTTAGTTGAGAGGTTTTCCATGTGCTGACTGGAAGCTAGAGACACCTTAATTCTCACAATTACACTTAATCAAAGCAATCTGCAATTTGAGATTTAAGTCTACATGCTCAAAATATACTCGGTTTGTAGATGTCTGTCTGGTTACATAAAGCAGATAATTTAAGTTGCAGGCTAACAGCAAATGGGTTTATCTCTACCTCAGAAGATGATGAACGATTGATTGTAAATCTCTACTCCAGTACAGGGCTTCTGATTGCATTAGACAGAGGGCATGAGGACTAATTAAAAGTGCTCATATGTTCATCACTGTTGATTGTGCATAATCCACTGCTAAAGGTACAAGTGCAGCACAGTCTCTAAAGTGACAGCGAAAACAGATGAATTTCCACTCAGAACCCCCATAGGCGATCTGTCTTGATTTCAGCATAAATGGGCTTTCTCTAATAACCTAAATCACAAGCAGAATGACAGGCAGACAACCCTAGGCCAAATTTTACTATTCTATCTGAGCAGGGTCTGGCCAGGCCTGGTCACATGGAATGTGATCAATAAATAATTACGGTAGATTGGCAAATAGGTCTGCAGGCATAGTTTAAAGGTTTTCAAAACTAATTTTTCTAGACACCCATGTAATTGGAAGTCATGATCTGTGTCCAGTGAGCTAAAGGAAATGCATCCTATAGACCACTAAACAGACCCAAAGCTGACTCTCTCATGAAGGTCCAGCCCTTTAGCAAGTGGCTCCTGCCAATTCTCTCCATTCCTATATGACAGTCATGGGCTAAATGCCATTGGTGAGGACACCCCTCTTTTCTTATTAGAAAAGACCTGCTCACCTGGGCTGTGGGAGAGAAAAAGGAGATAAAAATTGATGAACAGAAGATATCTGATGACATAGCAAGAATTTAATGAATAGAAATTAATTTAAAATTGCATAATCTACACTAACAGCAAAGGAAAGACCTAATGGAACTCAGTACAGGAATTATAAACCTGTAGAAAAGGAGAAAATTAATCAAGATTCTAACCTTGAAAAGTTGCACAGGTTTAAGCAGTAAAATGACAAAACCAAGGAAAAACAGATCCAACAGGGGGAAACTGTAAGACCGCTATTTAAAAGAAATCTTGACCTGTTCATTACTGGGGGGCAGAGGTGCGTCATGGTGCATAGGTGATGTCAGAGACAAACTTTAAGGTGTCAGTGGTCTCCTTCCACCTTTTTATGGCTTCCAGGGATAGAACTTGGGTCATCAGGCTTGGCAATGCACTCCTACTCACTGAGCTGTCTCAGCCTGAGAGGCCTCTTGAAAGCAATCCCATGGCACTGGCTTCTGTGATGCCACAGGTCCACATACTTTGTTTCTTCCATATGAATCATTAGTGAACAAAGTTCATATTTTCCTATTTGTAACTTTCTTACACATTCCTTAAGTATTCTTATGTTGACTTTTATTCTTCCAGATTCATGCCTTCTTCACCTTACTTCCTTCTTAATACACCCTTCTAGGCCCAGGAAATCCAGGTTCCATCATTGTAGTTACCAAAGTAATTTATATAGAGATCAGTAGGCCTCCAATTGCCCATCAGTTTAGGTACAGTAATCAATATAAGGAACATGATACTGAAGAAGCCAAGAATTGTCCCTATTCTTATCGGGATCAGTCTAAAATGGAAGGTTAGATATGATATCAAAAGTTCATTCCAGTTCCCAAGTTTTTAATAATTTATTTGACTTTATGTGTATTGGTGGAAGGTATCAGATCCTGGTCCTCTGAAAGAACAGTCACTGCTCTCAACTGCTGAGCCATCTCTCCAACCCCCAGCTCCCAAGTTCTTAACTCATTCTTTTTCTTCTCTATTTTTGGCTCTAACTTCACATTTTTATTTCCATCACTAATTACCTCTAACACCCTGAAAATGATTGTTACCATATGTGATGGATACTCATCATTGTCACCAAAACTGAAGTCACCATGAAGCACTACCTCTGTGTGTGTGCGAGGATGTTTCCAGGGAGGTTTGACTGTGGAGGCAGATCCAGCCCAAATGTGAACAGCACCAACCCATGGCCTGAGCTTCCAGCCCAAATAAAAAGCAGAGCAGCAGCTTCGCCTCTCTCCACGTCCTGATTGCAGAGGAGATGTGGACAGAGTCTCACCCTCCTGCCGCCATCTTACCCAGCACAGCAGCCGGTAGCCTTCCAAGACCCCCGCCTTAAATTATCTCTTGTCACAACAAGGAAAACTACCACATTATATAAAACATTTAATATTTTAATTTTAATTTTGTTGGCAGGGTCTCACTGTATAGCCCAGGCTGGTATCAAACTCACAATTCTCCTGCTCCAGCCTCCAGTGCAGGGAAGGCAGTCATGCACTATACATCGACTTTGGAGAATTTGCTTTCTAACAGACAGACATGGTCAAGATGGTTCAGAATGCAACAGGAAGAGGAAATGCAGGATTCTATAGAAATCAAGGCATTAAAGGAAAAAGCCAATGCACAGCATTAGTTCAGGTGAACAAGGAACATGGGTAAAGGTTATGAAAAAGCAGGTGTGGGCAAACAGGAAGCATAGCAGGCTTCTCCACCTCAAAAGCTGGAGCCTAATCCCGTGCAAGTCTGGCCATTGGGTCACTCGAACCTGATTGCTTAATGAAAGTGTGCAAATCAGCAGACGTTGTGCTGGAACATTCCAAATGTCCCTAATTATGGCCAAGTAGATGAAGGCCTTAAAATCATACTTCACCCTATTTGAAAGGGCGTCTGGCACATCATTAATTAAAACACCTCCGCTCCCCTCCACATTAGCAGCATGATAATTATCTTCATACAAAATTTGCTTTATAGCACTTGAAATCCTTCAGATCCTAGGGTGACAACAGAATAGAAACAAAAGTCTATGAATTAAGGCTGCAGTCCAGTACTGTGTTACTGTGGATCAAAGTTAAGAGCTCCCCCATTTGGGAATAAGGAGTAGCAACAGGCCAGGGAAAGACGCGCAGTGATTACCATGATGATTACTGTAGTACTATTAGCAACATCTGAGCTTTCTCGAGCCACACATTGCACTGCATGGTGTTTTGCACTCATACTCTGAGACGGTAATTTACAGTAGGTTACCCAGCTTGAGCTCCACAGGGTGGAGGATTCACCAGGTCCATCCAGCTCCAAAACCTATACCCCCATTCAGTACAGTACCACCAAATGACTTTTGTAAAGGAGGGTACGGGGGCGAGAAGAGGAAGAGACTGTCCATCGAGGACACCTTCCCAGGACATGATATACAAAACCGAGCAGAAACCATACAAGACGAGTGATGACCTGTGTGTGAAACCAAACAGACATCAGATGGAAAGTGCTTTCTCACAAGGGCTGAACACCAGAACACAGAAGTACAGCAAGCAAGACTGAGGCGTGAGGAAAGAGGGGTTCACCAAAGCTGATCTAGTTATTCAAATATGCACTGCATGCGTGCTGTGTTAAAGCCCAAACACTGCTGGTCCAGGCTCAGAGCTCTGGGAAGTACCATAGACCCCTAAGTGAGGAAGACAGCCCGTGGCAGGGCTGCAGGCACAGAACAACTACTCACTCATGGGGACGTCCCAGCTCGAGAAGCTCTCTCCTGATGCTAATTCTGTCAAGTCCACTCACTCCAAAAGCACTGAGCTTTAACTATTTCCTCTCAATGACCGAAACCCTGAATCTTTCTGGGAAGGTCCTTTCCTGGAAATGAGAAAGCGAAGTACTATTCTAGCAGTCAGATACCGAGAAGGGCTCTGAAACCACAAGGCCAAGCTATCCAAAGCAGAAAGGCCCAGTGTTATCATGAATCTTCAGTACGGCCCTGCCTTTCCAGTATTTAAAAATACATTATAATCTAGTGAAGTCAAGTAAAGCTGGCCTTACATTCCAGCTCTGCTCCTTACTAAGTCCATAGCTTTAGGCAAAGTACTCAACCTTTTGTGACCCCAATTTCTGCTGTTTCAAAATGGATATAACAATCTCTACCTATTGGCACCTTGTGGGCATGACAGTATGATCATCTTGGGGCCTCTGCAATGTCCTGTCACAGTCCTCTTCGGGGACACTGGTAATATTTCTAGCCACTGGAGGCAGCCTCAGACAATGATCTCATTAAAGTAGTGCATGATCACACACCCACCAACACCACCACCAATGACCAATAATGACAACAACCTGCTAGGCAAATGGAACAGAAACAGGAAAAAACTAGGGTGGGAACCTGGTCCAAAGCAACTCTAAGTTAGTCACCAATGTGCAATATGCTTGAATATCAGAGGTGATGATCCATTAATTTTACCATTCACATTCCTAGTTCAATTCTAAGTGGTAAAGTGACCTGGTGGTAAGCAGTGAGGCAGATAAGCCTGAGACAGACCAGCAGCCTAGAGAGTGGCTGGGTACACTGAGGAACGGCAGCTGGGCCCGGAGGACTTGCAGGGATCCAACGGCCTCTGATTCCAGCTGCTGGGTACCCAGTTCCCCTCAGTCCTCGCTCTTCCTAGGGCTGCTGCTGTCTTTGCCTAGGATCTTACAATAGGCTTCCTATTTTCTGGGTCACAGAAGGCTCTCTCTGTTCTCTGAGACCAGAGACGAGATAGGTGGGAAGCCTACGCCCACCTGGGAAAGAGGCCACAAGAGGGCAGGGAAGCATTCACTAAGAGTCTTTGTTAAGCATCACTGGGGAGGTGGGGAGGGCAAGACTGAGTTCTTCCATTGAAAAAGGCTAAAGATGCCTCCCACAGACACAGTCTGCCCCAAGAAACAACTGGTGTGTAGGGGAGGGTACAAGCCATCCCTTATGAGTGAATGGCATCCTTACGACGTTCCATGAAGGACTGAAGATGTGTCTCAGTTGCCAGATTGCCTAATAGGCACAACCTTAAGTCCGATCCCCAGAACCACATAAACTAGGTGGTGGCATAAACCAATACTAGCAGCACTTTGAAGCCAAGGCAGGAGGGTCTGAGGTTCAGGGTCACCCTAGCAACACAATGAGGCCAGATTGAACTACGTGAGACTATGTCCAGACTGCTAGTGTTTTTACCATGACTATCTGTTTCCCTTGAGTGGAAAAAATCCTTTGAGTGGAAAATATTTCCCAAGATAAAAGCAAAGCCATATTTGCTGGTTTTAATCTTTGTGGCAGATTTTGATTAAGGAATGAGAAAATAAACACCGCCGAGCATCCTTATAGCAACCCCTTAAACAACAACCAAACGTAAAAGCAACACTTCCCTCTGTCTCCACCTAAATAATTTAGATGACAGTTAAAATGGCAAGCTCCAGGACTGACACGTGCCACAGCACTCACCTCCTGTCCCCTCCCTAGCACCACACCAGTTTTCCTACAGCACTTTTGGGGCTCCCTCCCATTTAGCATTGATTGTGCTGCCTGGCTTATGGCCCAATTTGTTCCATTTCATGCCATCTGGTTTAAATATGTGAATTCTGTATTGCAGTAGAATGGGTGATGGGTTTCTCCAAGCATCCTGTATGTGCACCCAATAGTGACTTGCTTCAGTACCTTCCACAAATTTGCATACAACAGAGAAAATCTGTTTGCTGTATGTTCAAAGGCAGCAGCAAACACTCCTACATAAATCAAACCTAGAGACGGAGACAGGCGTACTCTAGCAGGCCAGAGTATAATTTATCTCGATTTACTTTTTGTCAGACCACTACTCAGCCAGGACTGAGGTCAATTGTTCCCATTAGCTTTTCCTTCAGCCTCCAAAAGGACCAGGTTCAAAAGCAGCTGCTGTATTAACAAGACATTTACTTCTCACTGGTCTTGGGCTGGGCAGAGAGAAATCGCACCCAAAGCCACTGGCCTGGGTCTGCTGGTCAGCATGCTACAAGAAATACCTTGCATAGCAGCACTCGGGCTGCTGCTTGCAACCACAGTGTTTGCTCTGTTTTCCCACTGCACAAGATTCAATGCCTTCTTGACAGCGAGCGGCAAGAGCTCAAGGTGATAAGCACTGAATCACAAGCTTCAGGAAGTGCTTTTGGTTTGTTTTTGTTTTCCAGACAACAAATAAAATCGTAATTTTTAAAGCTAGCAATCCTTCAGGATCTGAATCTCAAGGTTGTTTTGAAACTCCTCAGTAAAGGTATAAACATAATAAAAAGGAATATGGTTTATGATGAAAAAAATTCCCTTTACATAAAATTCCACATTTTAATCATTAGGGTATTGCAGATCTTTTAATTTCACAACACTTGTGTTATAGGAAGAAGTGCAACAACAAAACAGCTCATTTTTCCAAGAGTTGAGAATCACACCGGCTTTCAACAGATAATGATGTATTTGAATTGCTTTTCTCTGACATAATTGGTAAGATGGACAGAACACATTTAATTCCTTATGCCACAAGGAGATTTCAAAAACCTAATTCAACAAATGGCAAATGTTCTTTAAGGAACCTGTACAACTCTGGGTGTGACGTTTTAAAGTCTTAGGAGCATCTGCCCTGGTTATCTGCTTTACCCAACAATGCCTCAGTTCAGGAATGGAGGCCAACAGTCACCCAGGTGATCATGACCCTGCCTGTACTGCTTCTCACCTTTGCTGACTGGACCACAGAGAAGCTAAGCTAATCAAATTCCTCACCCAGAAACTTACATCAGGTTGGAACATACCGCCATGCTTCTCTCCTGGCTTCAACGATTGGCGAATCAACCCAGGGAAAGCTTGGAGAAGATTGGTTTAGCAATGTCGCCTGCAAGCGAGGAGCTGCCACTGTCTGTCATTCCTGCTCTGAGCTCTAGCTAAGACTGACTTCCAGAGTCCTTCCAGTGTACTTCCCTTCCTATTGAGTACAGGGGCTCAGCAATACCGAATGATCCTTCAAAATGTGTAAATAAGATAGCCATCAAAACTCAGAGCCAGGCAGAAAGCCCATTTTCATCAAAAGAGATGAAGCTGACCTGCATTTAAGATGATTCCTAGTTCTGTCAGGTATTTATTAGTTTCCAGATCAAAAATCAAAGAGCCTTGAGTTTCTACATGTCAAGTACTTAACAATACTTCTAGCTGGCACTTGTAGCTGACCTTCCTGTTCCCAATTTCAAGGTTAAGTTTCTTCCCTGGAATGTTAACTTGTTCATGTTGAGCTTCTCAGAAACCCACAGTGGTTCCCAACTACTTATATCACACTAAAACCCCTAGTAAGTGCTATATATGTTAGTTCTGTATTGCCCAATCACTGTCATAGCCCCACATGCCTAAATTCACAGCCAGACCAGTGTCTGTACTCTTGTTCGCCATCCAAGGTCACATGAACTTCAACTGCAAGATGACAGGATGGCACTCACTGGTGCCTCCTTACAGATATGGCCCAAGGACAGCAAAGAGCAGGGACTCTATGAATTGGAACATTTGGATAGCAGCCCTTATGTTTCTATTATCCCATCAAGAGTTAAACTCATCCCCACTCTTCCTCTATAAAAAAGATTCACTAGGGCCTCTCCACAGACTTTCAACTTTTTCTTTCCCCAGTACTTCTACTAGGAATAATGAAAACACACATAAGATTAATAAAGAGCATTTAAGAAAAAAACACAGTCAGGAATAATGTATGGTGAGTAAAATACCCCAAAGAGATTGCTCTTAACTTAGCTGGGCCAGTGACAAGAAAGGTGCAGATCAAGAGTGCCACTCAAGTCACTGAAGTTTTATTTATTTTCATGTCGCTTGCTGTAACTACTAGGAGACTAAGGTGATTGTTCAGCTGGTAGAATGTTGAACCTTACAAGCACAGGGACCTGAATTCAATCCCCAGGACCCACACTGAAAAAGCTGAGTGTAGTGTCATGTATTTGTAGTCTCAGCTCTACTGACGGGCGCAACAGGTGAATCTTCAGTGCTCACTGGCCAGCCAGCCTAGCCTAGGTGAGTTACTGACCAATGAGAGACAGTGTCTTAATAAAAAAAAAGTATGTATAGACAGTGTCTGAGAAACAGGGAAGTCCTGTGTATATATCAATAAATTACTGCTGGCCAATAGGACAATGGTTGTCAGGAGTGGGATTGAATTTCCACGCAAAACAACAAAAGCTTTAAAGGAATTTTAGAAACAGAAGAACAGAGAGAAGCACAGATTTTGGTAGCAGCATTTTTCTCAGGTGTGCTCTGTTTTGCTAGCGACAAGCCAAGATTCACGTGGCTCGCTTACCGGAGTCTTCCTGACTCGGCATAAAAAGAAAAAAAAAAAAAAACAAGGTTGTTTTAAGAGACTCTACTAACGATTAAAAGGGGTGTACGTACAGCTGGAAGTGGCAGCTTTTGCTGGATGTCAGCATGGACTGAGGCAGTAAGCTGGAATCACGCTTACGCCCGCCATCTTGAAACGGCAGTTTAAAACAGCCGCGGTTTTACAGATAAGACACGTGGCCAGAAAAACATAAAGATTTACAGTAAAGTCAGACTTGGATGAACAAAACCTCTAAAGGTTTACAGTGTGTTTAAAAATATATGTAAGATTGAGAGAGAAAATAAAGAAGCTGGCTGTGGTGGCGCACGCCGGTAGGAATTGCTCCAGAGGCAGAGGCAGGCAGGTTTCCAAAGAGAAACCCTGTCTCAGAGAAAAATAAATAAAAGTGAAAGAAATAAAGTAACAATAGATAAATAAATAAGCCATGTAAAGATGGAAAATACACAGAAAGTCTGGAAACTGTACGCTATTATGTTTTTCAGTTTTTTGATTGCTAAAGAAGGAAACAACTAAAGTACACTTGATTATAAATGCTGCTGAATTAATTCAACTTATATCTTTTGAAAATGCCTTGACTTCAAAATTTAAGTATAATGATATGTTACTTGGGAAAGGAGATTTTGCTTATGTTTCTACAGAAAATGAAAAGCTGAGGATTCCTTCCAGGCTTCTGTGGTTTGACGAACCAAGACCCCCGGAAGCAGTGGACCAGGTGTTCCAACTATTGAGACAGCTAAGATGATGCAGCTTTACAGACCCCGAAAATACGGATTTATACAGGTTTCTGAGTTTTGTCATGATCCCCATGGTATGAACGGCGCCCCCTTCCAGCAGGAAGCAGTTTGGAATGAGCGATGTCCCAATTCCCATCTTGTTTATAAATCTTTGTTTTCATTTAAATGGGATTGTTTATAATTGGCTAGTGATCACAACCAATCTCTTTTAATGGTAAAAAAGGGAATTATGGTATGGGTATTGTTTTTCATTTATTGATACAAATTCAAGGTCAATTTTGTAATGTGTATATTTCTCCTCTTGATTAAGTATTGTGCTTACACTGATCTTTTAAAACGTAATGCATAATTGAATACAGACTATAGATAGTTACGTATAATAGAATTTATAGTTAGGTAAGTTAGGTTTTCTAGATATATAGAGATGTATTTGAGATAGATATACAGTCTTCAAACCTTTCAAAGACCTTCAGAAAATGGCATTTAAAATGGTTTAGGGTTTTTCTTGACAATGAGAAATGTCTGCTCCTGGCAGCACCAATTACGTCTGAGATGGGCATCGAAGAAATTCATTATGGAGTTTACTTTCAACATGGCAAGATTAGCCATGTGGGCAAGAAACTGCTCTTGCCTAGACTGTTTGACTGTTGCTGTACAATCTGGACATGCAGGACCCACAGGAAAGTGACTGCTGAACTCAGTCTTACAGGGTTCCTGCTTCATGGAAGAGTCTACCAGACTTTCTGCAGGACACAGAAAAATGACTGACAGACTGCCAATGCGGATGGACAGTTTGAAATTTCCTGCTGTGCTGAGAAGTGTTCCAGACACATTGTGGGCTATGGGCTGAAGATGGATACCCCAACATTACAGAGGAACTTCGGGTGACTGTCCAGACAGATATCTCTGTCAATCCTAGTGTTTATATATTATCCTTCTGTGGTCTTTGATAGAGTTGAAGACAGATAGCTATAATTATAGTTTCCTTAGTTATGATAAAAGATAAGCTACATATAGAACTTTGGACTCACAAGGATGGGATGGATGATATTTTCTTTAAATCTTGCTAAAATATTGTAACTATGTTCTTACTTGGTAACTGTTCTGTTATATATAATTTGACTATGTTAAAGTTAAGACCTTTCTTTTTGTTTAAACAGAAAAGAGGAGATGTTGGGGAAGTCCTGTGTATATGTCAATAAATTACTGCTGGCCAATAGGAATCTAGATAGGTGGGGCTAGGAGTCCAGGAGGATTCTGGGAAGGAGAAACACAGGAGAGTTTGAGATGTAACGCCATGGGGTAGGAGCCCGGAACTATTCTCCGGTAAGAGACATACTTAGATTAACAATTATGGGGTAATTACTTAAGTCAGAGCTAGCCAGTAAGAAACAAGCAAAGACCAACAGCTTCATAATTAATATAGCCTCCTGTGTGTTTATTTGGGAACTACAATGCGGCCGAGCCCAGGCGGCTGGCGGGGGATAAACCAAAGCGGCTAGCAAAGAAAAAGCTTCTTATAACACTCTGGCCTCTATGTGTACCCAAGTAAACATGCACATGTGTGCACATACACACACCTACTGAGAAAACTGGATATAGTGGCACATACCAGCAGTGATGAGGCAGGAGCCCAAGGCTGGCTTCAGATAACATAGCAAGTTACAGGCCATTCGACACTGCATGAGCCTTTGTTTCAAAACAAACTACTGGAAGCTGAGGCAGTACCTCACTGGTAGATACTTAAGCCAGGCCCTGGATTCACTTCCTAGCACTACAAACAAAAAATTACTGGGAGATATACACATGAAAGAACTACAAAGGATAGGGACAAAATAAGTATTCTGGGATCTGTGGAGATGGCTCAGGGGGTAGTCCTTGATGAACAAGCATGTAGACAGAAGTTTGGGACCCTGGAACTCACATAAATGCCAAGTGGGCATGGTGGGCCACTGCTAATTTCAGGGCACAAAGTAGAGATTGGAGATCCCTAGAGAAAGCTAGCTATTTAGACTAGCCTACTGGCAAGCTCTTGATTCAACTAAGAGACCCTTCTTTAATGAACAAGATGGAGAGTAATTGGGGAAGACTCCTGACATCAACCTTGGACCTCTACACACACCTGCACATGAATGCATCTCTCTCTCTCTCTCTCTGTCTCTCTCTCTCTCTCTCTCTCTCTTCTCTCTCTCTCTCTCTCTCTCTCTCTCTCTCACACACACACACACACACACACACACACATGCACCACAAACAATAAAGTCCTCTTCAAGTCAAAGAATAGCAGGAAAAAGGAAGAGCTAAAGGCAAATAGACAGTGACAACTAGCGACTAACCACCATTGGGGGCAGAACCATATCTGTTTTGTGCCCTTGTCTCCCAGATTCTTGGGGTCACTAGCTGAATGCTCAATGAATACTTGCTAACCAAATGGCTTCCTCTAACAGCTTGGGGATTTTGCTTTTGCCAAAGAATAAAAGAAACGTCCTTCCCCTCAGAATCTCTACTAAAGACAGCATCAATTCCACTTACTGGAAGCCCTCCTAAGGATGACAGAGGGAAGGATGTAAATCTCACACAATAACCATTTTAGGCAATAAATGATCAAATGCTACTATGATAGCAAGTAAACAAATCTGTCACTTCACCCGTTCTCTCCACTAATGCATTAGCTGGGAGTGAGCCTTTTAATAGAACAGTATGTCAACCCACGAGTTTGCCCAAGCACCTTCTGAAACGTATATTCATTTGCTTCAAATGCCACCTCTTCCAAGTTGATTTTCTGCTGCAACCACATCAACCACAATTACATCACATGTGTCAGATCCACGTAGTCCAAATGATAGACAGGACCCCTTAATCAAATGTATCACCATAGCAACAAAGGGACTACATTTGCCATTCTCTACCTGCCACAGCCCAATCAATTATTTAACATGCCTATACTGTACTTGCACAGTGTAAAGGAACATGTAAATTAGCAGCAAGTGTCAGGGCTGAGGAAAATCACAAGTGCCAAACAGTAAATTGACCACAAAACAAACATACTCTTGTTGAGGGTATCATTACAGAGGACAGAGTGAAGGGATGGAAGAGAAACCCTTCTTGGTTTTAAGCTTCTGCTTTAGAATGGCATGAGCTTGTGAGCTCCCAGGTCTTTTTTAAAGAGGGAGGGAGGGATACAGGGGCTCAGGGAGGAAAAACACATTAACTACACATATGCCTTTTATCAAAGGTTACTGAAAATAGGAAGATTATGAGACAGAGGACCAAAGGATGAACTTCATTTTAAATGAATCTTCTACGCCTTGGTTTTGGTTTTAGTTTTGGTTCTGGCCTGTTTTCTGGATTACTTCTCATCAGGAAAAATAGGAGACTTGATGACTGAGGGACTACACAGCAATCAACAGGCAGCTATGATTATCCCTCCTTCTACCTGGCCATGGCTCCACTGACTACCTCTGGAAGACTTCTAAAGAGAACCTCAGAGAGGTTCCCACTGTTTCCTTGTTAAAGGAAAAATGTTTCTATCATAACAACCAGAAAGAGGTTTATCTATTTTGTTGATTTTCTCAAAGAACCAACTCTTTGTTTCATTGATTCTTCTCAGTGTTTTCCTGGTTTCTACTTGATTGATTTCAGCCCTCAATTTGATTATTCCTGGCATCTGCTCCTCTTGGGGGAGTTTGCTTCTTTTTGTTCTAGAACATTCAGCTGTGTTATTAATTCTCTAGTATGACTGTTCGCCAGCTTTTTCATGTGGGCACTTAGTGCTATGAACTTCCCCCGTAGCACTGCTTTCAAAGTGTCCCATAGGTTTGGGTATGTTGTGTCTTCATTCTCATTGAAATCGAGGAAGTCTTTAATTTCTTTTTTTATTTCTTCTTTGACCCAGGGATGGTGCAGTTGAGCATTCTTCAATTTCCATGAGTTTGTAGGTTTTCTGCCATTTGTGTTGTTGTTGAATTCTAATTTTAAAGCATGGTGGTCAGATAAGATGCATGGAATTATTCCAATTTTTTTGTAGCTGCTGAGGTTTGATATGTTGCCAAGTATGTGGTCGATTTTAGAGAAGGTTCCATGTGGTGCCGAGAAGAAGGTATATCCCTTTGTATTTGGGTGGAATGTTCTATAGATGTCTGTTAAACCCAGTTGGGTCATAACTTCTATTAGTTCTTTTGTTTCTTTGTTAAGTTTCTGTCTGGAGGTCCTGTTAACGGTGAGAGCAGAGTGTTGAAGTCTCCTACTATTAGTGTGTGAGATTTTATGTGCATTTTGAGCTTTAGTAATGTTTCTTTCACGACTGTAGGTGCCTTTGTATTTGGGGCATAGATGTTTAAAATTGAGACTTCGTCTTGATGTATTTTTCCTTTGATGAATATGAAGTGTCCTTCTTCATCTCTTTTGATTGATTTTACTTTGAAGTCTAATTTGTTAGATATTAGGATTGCTACACTCGCTTGTTTCTTGGGACCGTTTGATTGGAAGATCTTTTCCCAACCCTTTACTCTGAGATAACGTCTGTCTTTGATGTTGAGATGTGTTTCTTGTATGCAGCAGAAGGAAGGGTTCTGTCTTTGTATCCATTCTGCTAGTCTGTGTCTTTTTATAGGCAAGTTGAAGCCGTTGACATTGAGAGAGAGCATGCTAATTAACAAAATCAGGGATGAAAAAGGGGACATAACAATGGACTCTGAGGAAATTCAGAGAATCATCAGGGCATACTTTGAAAATCTGTACTTCACAAAATTCGAAAATTTAAAGGAAATGGACAATTTCCTGGATAGATATCACTTGCCAAAACTAAATCAAGAACAGATAAACAATCTAAACATACCTATAACCACTAATGAAATAGAAGCAGTCATCAAAAGTCTCCCAAACAAAAAAAGCCCAGGCCCAGATGGCTTCAGTGCAGAATTCTACCAGAAATTCAAAGAAGAGCTAATTCCAATACTCCTCAAAGTGTTCCACACAATAGAAGCAGAAGGGTCTTTGCCAAACTCTTTCTATGAGGCTTCAATAACCTTGATCCCCAAGCCACACAAAGATACAACTAAGAAAGAGAACTTCAGACCAATATCCCTCATGAACATTGATGCAAAAATACTCAATAAAATACTGGCAAATCGGATCCAAGAACACATCAAAACAATCATTCACCACGATCAAGTAGGTTTCATCCCAGGGATGCAGGGATGGTTCAACATACGAAAATCCATCAACGTAATCCACCATATAAACAAGCTGAAAAACAAAAATCACATGATCATCTCACTAGATGCTGAAAAAGCCTTTGACAAAATCCAACACCCCTTCATGATAAAGGTCTTGAAGAGATCTGGGATAACAGGGACATACTTAAACATAATAAAAGCTATATACAGTAAACCAACAGCCAACATCAAACTAAATGGACAGAAACTCAACGCAATTCCTCTAAAATCAGGAACAAAACAAGGCTGTCCACTCTCTCCATACCTTTTCAACATGGTACTTGAAGTTCTAGCTATTGCCATACGACAACAAAGGGGGATCAAGGGGATACAAATTGGGAAGGAAGAGGTCAAACTTTCACTGTTTGCAGACGATATGATAGTTTACATCAATGACCCAAAGAACTCTACCAGGGAACTCTTACAGCTGATTAACACCTTCAGCAAAGTGGCAGGCTACAAGATCAACTCAAGAAAATCAGTAGCCCTACTATATACAGATGAAAAAAGGGCTGAAAAAGAAATCAGAGAAACATCACCCTTTACAATTGCCACAAAAAACATAAAATACCTTGGGGTAACGCTAACCAAACAAGTGAAAGACCTGTATCGTAAGAACTTTGAATCTTTAAAAAAAGAAATTAAAGAAGCCCTCAGAAAATGGAAAGATCTCCCATGCTCTTTGATAGGTAGGATCAATGTAGTAAAAATGGCAATCCTGCCAAAAGCAATCTACAGATTCAATGCAATCCCCATTAAAATCCCAGCACAATTCTTCACAGACCTTGAAAGAACAATAATCAATTTTGTATGGAAAAACAAAAGACCCAGGATAGCCAAAACAACCCTGTTCAACAAGGCAACGTCCGGAGGCATCACCATCCCTGACCTCAAGCTCTATTATAGAGCTATAGTCCTGAAAACAGCTTGGTATTGGCACAAAAATAGACAGGCAGACCAATGGAATCGAATTGAAAATCCGGGTATTAACCCACACACGTACGAACATCTGATCTTTGACAAAGAAGCTAAAAATATACAATGGAATAAAGAAAGCATCTTCAACAAATGGTGCTGGCATAATTGGAGACTGGCATGTAGAAAAATGCAGATCGATCCATGTTTATCGCCATCCACAAAACTTAAGTCCAAATGGATCAAAGACCTCAACATAAATCCAGCCACACTGAATCTCTTAGAAGAGAAAGTGGGTGGTACCCTTGAACGAATTGGTACAGGAGACAGCTTCCTGAACATAACACCAGTAGCACAGACAGTGAGATCAACAATTAATAAATGGGACCTACTGAAACTGAGAAGCTTCTGTAAGGCAAAGGACACAATCAGCAAGACAAAAAGGCAGCCCACAGAATGGGAAAAAATATTCACTAATCCCACATCTGACAGAGGGTTGATCTCCAAAATTTACAAAGAACTCAAGAAGCAAGTCTCCAAAACATCAAAGGACCCAATTAAAAAGTGGGCTGCAGAACTAAATAGAGAGTTTTCAATAGAGGAGTCTAAAATGGCTGAGAGGCACTTGAGAAAGTGCTCAACATCCTTAGCCATCAGGGAAATGCAAATCAAAACAACTCTGAGATACCATCTCACTCCTGTCAGAATGGCTTTAATCAAAAACACCAATGACAATTTATGCTGGAGAGGATGTGGTGAAAGGGGGACACTCCTCCATTGCTGGTGGGAGTGCCAACTGGTTCAGCCACTTTGGAAATCAGTATGGAGATTCCTCAGAAAAATGGGAATAAACCTACCACAAGACCCAGCAATTCCACTCTTAGGCATATATCCAAAAGATGCCCATTCATACAACAAAGATGTCTGTTCCACTATGTTCATAGCAACTTTATTTGTAATAGTCAGAACTTGGAAGCAACCTAGATGTCCCTCAACCGAAGAGTGGATAGAGAAAATGTGATACATCTACACAATGGAGTACTATTCAGCAGAAAAAAACAATGGAATCATGAGATTCACAGGCAAATGGATGACACTAGAAGAAACCATCCTGAGTGAGGTAACCCAGTCACAAAAAGAGAAACATGGCATGTACTCTCTCATATATGGATTTTAGACATAGATCTGGGGAGTGCCAGCCTACAATCCTATGCCCAGAGAGTCTGGGAAACAGAAACTTCATTTAGTGGCTGATCGAAGAAGAGGCAGACTCCCTTGGTTAAGTACTGAGCTGAACTCAAGAAAGCCAGTAACAGAGAGGGAGGACTGATGATCAAAGAGATTAAGACTGGGCTGGTTTAACCCCCCAGAAACAGCTGACCAGACAAAGGTAAATCTTGAATCCCAGGCATCAGCCTGGGAATCCAGCATGGGACTGATCAAGACCCCCTGAATCTGGGTGTCAGTGAGGAGGCCTAGGTAATCTATTGAGCCTTGGGCAGCAGATCAGTACCCATCCCAAGTATACACACGGACTTTGGACTCCCATAGAACAATGTGAGGTGCACTCTCACCCTGAACTCTTGGGGAAGGGTCTAGGCCCTGCCCTACATGAAATGACAGACTATGAACACCCCCATGGAGGGCCTCACCCTCCCTGGGGGAATGAGGGGATAATGGGGGGGGGATTGGGGGGAGGGCACGGGAGGAGGGGAGGGAAAGGGAGAGGGACCTGGAACTGACTTGTGAAGCAACCTTGTTTCTTATCTAAAATTAAACTGGAAAATAAAATAAAAAAAAAGAAAAATCATCCACCATGATCAAGTAGGCTTCATCTCAGCAATGCAGGGATGGTTCAACATTAGAAAATCTATCAATGTAATCCACCATATTAACAAACTGCGAAAGAAAAACCACATGATCATCTCACTAGATGCTGAAAAAGCCTTTGACAAAATCCAGCACCCCTTCATGATAAAGGTCCTAGAGAGATCAGGGATAACAGGAACATACCTGAATATAATAAAAGCAATATACAGTAAACCAACAGCTAACATCAAACTAAATGGAGAGAAACTCAAAGCAATTCCTCTAAAATCAGGAACAACACAAGGCTGTCCACTCTCTCCATATCTCTTCAATATTGTACTTGAAGTTCTAGCTACAGCAATAAGACAACAAAAGGAGATAAAGGGGATACAAATAGGAAAAGAAGAAGTCAAACTTTTACTATTTGCAGATGATATGATAGTTTACATAAGTGACCCAAAAAACTCCGCAAGGTTACTCCTAGAGCTGATAAACACCTTCAGCAATGTGGCAGGATACAAGGTAAACTCAAAAAAATCAGTGGCCCTATTATATACAGATGATAAAGTGACTGAGAAAGAAATCAGAGAAACATCACCCTTTACAATAGCCAAAAACAGCATCAAATATCTGGGGATAATGTTAACCAAGGAAGTTAAAGACCTGTATATCAAGAACTTTGTGTCTTTAAAGAAAGAAATCAAAGTAGATACCAGAAAATGGAAAGATCTCCCATGCTCTTGGATTGGTAGGATCAATATAATAAAAATGGCAATCTTGCCAAAAGCAGTCTACAGATGCAATGCAATCCCTATCAAAATTCCATCACAATTCTTCAAGGACCTGGAAAGAACATTAATCAACTTTATATGGAAAAACAAAAGGCCCAGGATAGCCAAAACATCCCTATACAATAAAGGAACTTCAGGAGGCATCACCATACCTGCCTTCAAGCTCTATTATAGAGCTATAGTCCTGAAAACAGCTTGGTATTGGCATAAAAATAGGCAGGTAGACCAATGGAACCGAATCGAAAGCCCTAATTTTAACCCACACACCTATGAACACTTGATTTTTGACAAAGAAGCTAAAACTGTACAATGGAAAAAAAGAAAGCATCTTCAACAAATGGTGCTGGCATAACTGGGTACTGGTATGCAAAAGACTGCAGATAGATCCATGTTTATCGCCTTGTACAAAACTTAAGTCCAAATGGATCAAAGATCTCAATATAAATCCAGCAACACTGAAACTTTTAGAAGGGAAAGTGGGAGATACTATTCAACGAGTTGGTACAGGAGACCAATTCCTAAACATAACACCAGTGGCACAAGCACTGAGATCGACAAAGCTTCTGTAAGGCAAAGGACACAGTCAAAAAGACAAAACGGCAGCCCACAGAATGGGAAAAGATATTCACTAACCCTACATCTGACAGAGGGCTAATCTCCAAAATTTACAAAGAACTCAAGAAACAAGTCTCCAAAACACCAAAGGATCCAATTAAAATGTGGGGTACAGAACTAAATAGAGAATTCTCAGTAGAGGAAGCTAAAATGGCCAAGAGACACTTAAGAAAGTGCTCAACATCCTTAGCCATCAGGGAAATGCAAATCAAAACAACTCTGAGATACCATCTTACTCCTGTCAGAATGACTAAAATAAAAAACACTGAAGACAATTTATGCTGGAGAGGATGTGGAGAGAGAGGAATACTCCTCCACTGCTGGTGGGAGTGCCGACTCGTACAGCCTCTTTGGATATCAGTATGGAGATTCCTCAGGAAAATGGGAATTAATCTACCACTAGACCCAGCAATTCCACTCTTAGGCATATATCCAAATAAGGCAAATTCATACAACAAGGGCATCTGCTCCACTATGTTCATAGCAGCATTATTTGTAATAGCCAGAACCTGGAAGCAACCTAGATGCCCCTCAACTGAAGAGTGGATAGAGAAAATGTGGTACATTTACACAATGGAGTATTACTCAGCAGAAAAAAACAATGGAATCTTGAAATTCGCAGGGAAATGGATAGCACTGGAATAAACCATCCTGAGTGAGGTAACCCAGTCGCAAAAAGACAAACATGGTATGTACTCACTAATATATGGATTTTAGACATGGATCAGGATAGTGCCAGTCTGCACTTCCACTGATAGAGAGTCTGGGAAAAAGGAAAGAACCTAAAGATATGCATATATGCATAGTACCCAAGAGAAGAGGATGGAGACAAGATCCTCTGAATGGATGGGGAACACGGCGAGGGGTGGGGGGGGAGTGGGAGCTGGGAAGAAGAGAGGGGGTGAAGAGGAAGAGAGTTGGTCATGGGGGAACAGGAAGTTGAGTGGGTAGGGGTAGAATAGGGGGAAGAGGGAATCATAGGATAGAAGACAGATCAGGCACCAGAGTGACCTCGAGTGATCTAAAGGGATGACACCAATTGGCAAGCTAAGCAATAGTGGAGAGACCACCTTGAATGCCCATTCCTGATAATGAACTTGATGTCTATAACCATCCGGGAGCCTTCATCCTGTGACTGATGGAAGCAGAGGCAAACACACAATTAATCACTGAACTGAACCCAAGGAACCCAGTGACAGATCGAGAGGAGTGATGAGCAAATTGGCAAAGATTGGGCTGGCAAAACCAGCAGAGACAGCTGATCTGAACAGGGGAGAGCTCTTGGATCCCAGAGCGACAGTGGGGAGGCCATCATGGGACTGATCTGGACCCCCCAAATGTGAGTGTCAGCGAGAAGGCCTGGGCAACCTATGGGGCCCTGAGCTGTGGATTAGTGTCTATCCCTGGAATACAAACAGTCATCGTGTGCCTATAGCACAAAGAGGGATGCTCTCTCAGCCTGGACTCTTAGGGGGGTGCCTGGGCCCTACCCAGAGTGAAATGACAGACTCTAGATATCCCCTATGTGGAAGGATTTGTCAATAGGGTGGGAGGGTGGAGGGGAAGGGGAGTGTGGGAGGAGGGGAAGGAGAGGGAACTGGGATTGACATGTAAAACAAGCTATTTAAAATTAAAATAAAAAATATGCAAAAAAAAGAACCAGAAAGAAATTAGGTTGAGTCTAGAATGTTCCATCACACTAGAACATACCTCAAAATGTTAAGAGCAATACCACAAAAAAAAAACACCAGCTCTATCTCAAACTATCTCATGAATTAATCTGAGTTGGATCCAGGTTAGGGTGGTCCTCATGCTTTATACCCACAGGGATCCAGAAGGTGTCAGCATTGAAAGATGGAGTCAGCACTGGGACCAGAATGAGGCCTTTCTATTCATGCTATTGTTTTTTCCACGTCACACCATACGAAAGAGAAAGAGTAAATGAAGGTAGTCCTCCTCCAAAAGACTCTGTTCTATTTACAACAGATAATAATCAAATGAAGGTTTCATATATAAAAGGAGTTTTTACTTGGTTAAAAATAGCTGATATGGCCCAGAAAGGAAGTCCCTAACTCACTGACAAATTAAAGGCATATATACAGTCTTCAGGAGCCATTCTTACACATTTCCTGTGCACCATCTGAGATAGTCCTCTGCATCCAGTGTGCCCATATCTAGCTTAGCACAAGTTGGAGTTATCAGGCTTGGATTAGACTGCAGGGATAACTAAATAATTTACCAAAACTATAGTTTCCTGACTGGTAGTCCTTCTATCATGGATATTAATTTTATTATGGAAAATCATATTAAAATACCATAATATAAAATTATTTTACTGTTCATACAGAAAAATATTTGGAAAATATTAAGTATTTACCAAAAGTATCAGTTCCTCTCTTAAAACCCATCTTCTCCAAGGAAAACATCACGATACTTAAAATGAGATCTAGGGTAGCCTTTCTATTCCAAATGGCACCTCTAAGTGGATAAATGATCACATAAAGCAGCTAAACATTTGCAAACACTTCACACAGCACTATAATTTTATGTATATACCCACATAAAATAAAAGACGTACCTCAGGGATCATTTATGCAACTAAATGCCTTTCTGGTTAGCATATAAAAAAGCTTAAGACAGATAACCTTTCACATCTGACAGCACACACAGGGTGAGTTATGACCACTGTTCTGTTTCTACAATTGAGTGAATGCCTTTAGACAATTGGCCAAATATTCACCTCTTATTTTCAGTCAGCTGACATGCATGCAAATGTATGTATATTTATAACATATTATAAGAGCCATGGAGAAAAGCAAGTTTTAGGAAAGTCCTTCCACTGAAGGTTTTGGTTTTTATAATTCTCTAACAACTTTGGTTGTTACATAAAAGAAACAATATGAAAATGGTATATAAAGGCTGCTATGGCTTAAAAAGGTGACCCTAAGGCCCGTATGTTAAAGGATTGGTCCCCAGGATAGTGCCGTATGGAGATAGTAAAACCTTTAAGAGGCAGAATCTTACGAAAGGCCCATAGTCATGGGGAGCATGCCCTTGCAGAGACAGGGTGCTCTGGTATCTTTCTCTTCCCCTTTATCTTGGATTCCTGGCTCCTGATCCAAGCAATCAGCACTGATGATGGTATGATCCCTACTTTTGCCACCCAACACTTGGACGGAATCCATGAAAGCAGAAATCAAAACAAACCTTTCATAAATGTTTTTCTCTATGAAAGTTACATTTATCATTTATTTCATTAACAGACATAAAGCTGACTAGCCAGAAGCAAAGTAAACTGTCCTCTCCCAGATGCCCAGAGCAGCATGGGCCATGATCACAGCATCAATTCTACTTTCTTATAAATAGCGGGCACCTCACTGCTGCAGAAATAAAAAATTGACTATACTACATAAAGCAAAATAGTAGCATTGAACTTATAAATACTTGCCTTGGATTTGTATGTAAAATATTTCTTCTCAGGTAGCAATAGCTAAACAGACATTCCTATTGTTTTTAATAAAATATATAAACTTCAAAATTGTCCAGTGATTCCATGTGACTTATGAAACAGCCACCTGTATGGTAACAACTATTAAAAATGGTGAAGCCAGCAAGGTGGATCAGTGGGGACAAATGCTCGCTGCGTAAGCCTAAGGACCAGAATGTGGTCTTCAGACCACAGTGGAAGGAGAGAACCAACTCCTGGAAGTTGTATTCTGACCCCACACACATTCTGACACTCACACGCATACATTATACATACAAGCATATACACAATAGTACTGTTATAAATGGTATAAGACTGTCAAAGAACAGCTACAGAACAGAATAGAGTACCCTGAGAATAGACCTCCTCATACAAAATCACGATTATCACAAAGTCACCAGCATAATCCAGCAGGTAAAGAAAAACAATAGAATAACTAGAAACCTTGCCCACAACCCCACCTCATTCACAGAAAATAATATAAATGAGAATATAACTGATAAAACCAACATGATGTGGGAGAGGGCAAAGGTTTCTCAGGCACGCTACAGAACTAGACAATGACTGGTGAGTATGACACCAGCATTTAAGAGCTCAATGAAAACATTCTTAAGAAAATGAAGAAGCAAGAATGGAAGCTCAGGGCTTCCAAGCAAGGTGGACAAGGGCTTTCTGAAATGGGGTCCATCATGGACAAATGACATCTCATGGGATTAAAACGCCCCTGCACAATGGAAACAGCTAACCAGGAGAAGACACGGCTCACAGAACAGTAGGAAAACATTGCCAGTGAACAGAAGATTGACTGATATCTAGAGCATACAAAGAGCTCAAAAAACAAACAAGTCAAATAACGTAGATAAAAAAATAAGCTAAAGACAGTTCTCAAAAGATGGCATATAAATGGGCAATAAACATGAAAAAATGCTCAACTTCAGTAAATGTCAGAGAAACACAAAGTACAACTGCATTGAGGTTCTCTCCCACTCCAGTCAGAATGGTGGTCATTAAGAAAACAAATGACAAATGCTGACTATGATGCAGACCAAAGGGAACCTTTGTATGTTGCTGATGAGGTAGTAAATTAGTTCAGCCACTGTGGAAATCAGTGTGGATGTTTCTAAAAATAAACTAAAAATAGATCTACCATATGATCTAGCTATACCAGCCCTAGGAATTTGCCCAAAGGACTCTGAGTCATCCTACATCAGAGATACAAGCACATCAGTGTTTAATGCAGCACTATTCACAATATGCAACAGAACCAACCTAGGTGCCCAACAGCAGAGGAACGGATAGAGTGATAGCCAGGTTCTCACCTGTTTCACAGCTGCTTCAGGGATGTCACTGTTTGAAGCCCTCACAACAGGATTCAACAAATGGAACATGAAATGGCAGTTGCTAACCAAAGTTCTGCCACCACGGCCCTGAAACAAAATATAGATGCAGTTTTAATTTCACTGAAGAAGAACCAATCAAAGCTTCCAATTCATCAGAATGAAATTCTCCACATTGATAACTATATGGTATCTTAACTGCAGCTGGTGTTAGACTGATGTGTAATTTTATATGTCATGAGTGTTTGGATCATAGGTTTGTATTTGACACATCACTTCCTATGTCTCATTTTGATTCTCTACCTGGAGACAAGATTCAGATACTAGCACAATGTATGCTGGAGACCATGGTGTATATCATCGGGTTGCCTAATGCTGGTTATAATGGCATGGAGCCTTCACATTTTCCAAACCTATTCATCTGCTATTTTGATTCTTTTCATTGCTATATTTTGAGTTGTGCTCATGGGAACTCACTCTCAAACAACTAATACTTAACATTGAGAGTCTGAGTTTACAGAAGGAAGTTTAAATGAACTGGATAAACACGGTCTGTGTTACTTAACATATACATGCATGGTAGGCAGAGTGAATTACAAGACTGTTTCTACAGAAACTGCTGGTATGGACTTGGAGTGTCCAATCTACTGTGATGAGATGCCTCCATTTCCAGAACATCTTCCAGGAAGGCGGCAGAGAAAGGCATAGCACATCACCTACTGATGAGCCTATTAAAAAAGGCTAGCTGATGAACCAGTGGAGTACTGACTAATGAGGCAGTTTCTATGTGCACTAAGTGTAAGAATGCAGGAACACAAATACCAATGGCAATAAGCTATTCTCTACACCAAAGCACAGTTGTAGATTGGCACTTTGACGAAACCAGTCCAAATGTACATTTGTTCCCCAAGCAGCATCACTTCAATAATATAGTGGAGTACATATTTTGAAAGGTTCTATATACAATCATTTTCTAGAAAGTAAGGATATCTGCTCTAATTTTTATAGAAAAAAGTAAAATACAAATGTGAAATAGCTATGTCATTGCTTTATTATGAGTAAAATATGATGTGTTTGTGCATATACTATATGTGTAGTTCTCAAAATTGGTATATGTACTAACCATTTATGCAGGTTTGCATTTAAAATTATATTTTATATATGCATATACTTTTCTCTAAATAAAGAATTGTATGCACTGTAAAAAAACATAAAGGAGAGCAGTAGGTGGCACTGGGAAGATAAACACAATCAGCACATCCTCTGTACTATTTTAGCAAATTTATTGCAAATCTAAAATTATCTCAAAAAAAGGAAATGACAGGCAGAACCAAAGACTAAAAGAGAAAACTAAAGGAGACCAGTTACGTTTAAGAACACAGAAAAGCAGAGGCCTAAGGAGAAAGACCAAGTCTCAGCTTCCAGTTCCCAACTTTGTCAGGGACCAGGCAGGCTTCAAAAAAACTTCCCACTGTAAAGAAAATCTTGGGCCTCCCCAAAAGCAAGTCCCTGCCCTGCAACGAAAGGTAAATCACTCTTCAGCCAAAGTGATATTTCCAATCCAGACCTTAACATTCCTGGCAGAGACAAACAACATACCAAATATAAATCTTAAAGTGTATTTATACTTACAAATACAAGAGCCCCAGAAGTATAACTAATTATACTACACCATACCATACCATACCATGCCATACTATACTATATCTAGGTGTATACTATAACACAATACAGTATTGGAAAATGCTTCCAGGAGCATGGAGTAATAACAGAGCACCCTGGGTACAATCTACCTGCATGCTAGCCTCCTGTTAGCCACCATTATGCTTGCCCCAACCACTATTTACTTGTTTGTCAGCTGAGAATGACAACAGAGGTAAATTTCACACTTCACACAAGAATGGACTTGCAAATGCTGCCCTGGGTCTCCAAGGGCACAAGTCACATCTGCTAATGTATTTTGTTCCATCCCTGGCTCAGTGCCCCATGAAGGTAAAGAGTTTAATAAATGCTTTCAGTGACACAAACAGCTAGAAGAGTCAGCTTTCTTCCCAGCTCATTTACTTTCCTCAAGTAAAATTTATTAAGTATTAATTTGTACAAGGTTATCCCTATGCTGATACTGTTTACATTGTCCCAAATAAGGTTAAACACGTAGCTCAGAGAAGATGGCCCCTAAAACTCCAGAGGAGGAACTGCTATAAGGATTGTGAACATTTTCCTGAAACGGGGGGCAGATGTTTCAGGACTGTTTCTAGAGAGAGCTCACTGCGGAAGTAGAGAGCTTATGAGAGTAGACCAGTGGAGAAACACACTTTTCCAACTTCTGAGATGCTCAGACCAACCCAGAGAGCCAGCCCTTACTTTGTTATAGGACTCTGTGGGCTCTGATACTAGATTATTAATTTGGAGTGAGCCTATTATTAAGCCTTCAAGAGTCAAATATTGGTCCCAAGAGTCTCTTTACCAAGTACACTGTTGAATTTTTGGCTCAGCCAAAGTGTCTGGGTCACTGATGTGCGGCTGAACACTAGAAAGCATGTACAAGGCAGCATGTTCTTTCCCGCCCTTCACCCAGGCTCCAGCCTGGGGTCACAGCAATAGCAACTAGCCTTCGGTTCCTGTGCTCTGATAGGAACCTCTAGATTGCCAGATCCCGGCAAAAGGCTACAGACTCCAAAGCCACAAAATGAGACAACACTGGTCGATGGTCAGACCTCAGTATACCTCATCACTAGACTGTGTGTGCAGGGCCCAGATGTGCACATCACCATCACTCCACTGTGCAGGCAGGGCCCAGATGTGCACATCACCATCACTCCACTGTGTGTGCAGAGCCCAGATGTGCACATCACCATCACTCCACTGTGTGTGCAGGGCTCAGATGTGCACATCACCATCACTCCACTGTGTGTGCAGAGCCCAGATGTGCACATCACCATCACTCCACTGTGTGCAGGCAGGGCCCAGATGTGCACATCACCATCACTCCACTGTGTGCAGGGCCCAGATGTGCACATCACCATCACTCCACTGTGCAGGCAGGGCCCAGATGTGCACATCACCATCACTCCACTGTGTGTGCAGGGCTCAGATGTGCACATCACCATCACTCCACTGTGTGTGCAGAGCCCAGATGTGCACATCACCATCACTCCACTGTGTGTGCAGGGCTCAGATGTGCACATCACCATCACTCCACTGTGTGTGCAGAGCCCAGATGTGCACATCACCATCACTCCACTGTGTGCAGGCAGGGCCCAGATGTGCACATCACCATCACTCCACTGTGTGTGCAGGGCCCAGATGTGCACATCACCATCACTCCACTGTGTGTGCAGAGCCCAGATGTGCACATCACCATCACTCCACTGTGTGTGCAGGGCTCAGATGTGCACATCACCATCACTCCACTGTGTGTGCAGAGCCCAGATGTGCACATCACCATCACTCCACTGTGTGTGCAGGGCTCAGATGTGCACATCACCATCACTCCACTGTGTGTGCAGAGCCCAGATGTGCACATCACCATCACTCCACTGTGTGCAGGCAGGGCCCAGATGTGCACATCACCATCACTCCACTGTGTGTGCAGAGCCCAGATGTGCACATCACCATCACTCCACTGTGTGTGCAGAGCCCAGATGTGCACATCACCATCACTCCACTGTGTGTGCAGGGCCCCCAGAGGTGCTGCACCTGTTTTGTCTTTCCTACATATCAAGCTACCAAGAGGTTGTTTTTCACTGTGCCTCTGAGATATTCTAAGAGTCCATTAAAACTGAGCTATCAGAAGCATGGAGCCACGTAAAATCAGGAAGTGCTGTTTGTTACACGGCCCCTGTTTTCTCTCCCCAGTTCCATCTCTGTCTCTCCCTGGCCTTCTGAGCACCTGCCTAGGTGGCTGCTTGGTACTCCTACGCTGCCTCCTCCAGTCTTTGCTTCAAAATAGTCCTTTCAGGCTTGTCTTCTAGATTACGTCTTCCTTTGAATCTTGCAGACTCAGAATACCTCAGGAAATAAACCTGGAGTTCAATACTCCCCTGTGTCCAAGATCTGAAACAGTTATCTTCTGCTTAAATGACACAAACATGGTCGGTCTGATGGGCACTAGCCTAGACAGTGCTTTTTGGCGCCAGGTGCCCTCTAGTTTTGTGAAAGCCTCTTTTTCCCGGAAGATTTTCTGGTTCTCAGAGTGCTCTCAGACCCCGCGAGGAGCAGAGGAGCTTTCCTATGGGCCACTGGCGACTTCAGAGTAAACCAGGACTGGTGGTGCAGCCCAACAGCACATCTTCCTGGCCAGCTCAAAGTTCTTGGTTTCTCTTCTCATCCAAAATTAATTAGTTAATTAGCAATCATAGATGCCCTTTTGTTTATTTGATACCCTGGGCTTATTTAAAAGCTGAATACAGTGTCACATGCCTGCTGCCTCAGATACTTGAGAAGCTGGCCCAAGAGGGATGCTTGGATTCAGGATCCAAGGCCAATATTATTAAATCCTAATTGAGTGGAAGTAGGTAGCAAATATTTATTTTAAGAATATTAATTATATTATTGATATATGGTATAATTAGATAAATATTATGATGCTAACTAATATTAATTAATTAAAATATTAAATTTTTAAGTTGTCTTCTAAAATATGTAGTTTCTTTCTCACAGCATGTTGCCCCTTCAAAACTCAGATGTAGCTATCCCAGGATAAAGGAAGAGCTGTAGGCACCTAGAGCTACTCTGGCCAGGAGACCTCAGCTAGAATCATTAGCTGGAAGTCAACACTGGAAATCTCAATTTTGCCTTAAATGCTAAAGGAATGTCACAACAAGTTTCTCCTTTGGAAAGATGAGAAGATATGCCTTCTGTCCTAGCAAGCAAAGTTGGTTTGTAAATAAATTTTAAAAATGATTCCCACAGTTCCAAATCTCTTCCCACTGATTTAATTGTTTTAAAATCCGAAATTTAACACTTTTACAGGGATACCTTTTTTTTTTAATTTTGTGGAAATACTTCCCTGACAAAGGTCATAGAAAACTCATTAGAGCCTTGCAGTCCTAGTAAATATTGTATTAGCTCTCCTTCCCAAAACACATCACCTTCCCCAACTACTAACTGCCCAGGTCAATTCCCTTCTCTACTTCCCACAGCTCCATTCGAATTCTCCTTCCCAGATGCAGGTGGTGCCTTCCTTAGTTCAAGAACATGACTTATTAATGTGTATGTGCTAGACGCTGAAACTTGATCTTTAGCTTTCTGAGAAGACCATATGGCAAAACATCCTTCAAGTAAAGTCACTGACCAAGTCTTGGCAGACTATCATCCTCTTGGGTATAGCATCATCTGTCCTGCTTCGTCAAAAGGGCCTTTTCAAGTCTGATTCCTGATTCTTTCCATATCTGACTCTAAGCAAATGAAATTGGTTTGCAGATGGTCCACAGCTCGGAAGATTATCAAATGCTTTCCCATTTTTAGAAACCCCAAATTATTCAGTGCTAGTCACAGAGTATGAAAAAACAGTTTTATTTGTGGCCACTCGGTTTATTACCAATGCCCTTGAACAACATACAGTTTTGTTGTCGGTCCACAGCACGCTGGGACAACTAACACACTCCATTGGGTGCACACCAGGGCATACTGGAGCAGGGTCATTTCCCTGTCTCCATATAGCCATTACACGGTCGGTGTCAGCCCACGCTTTCAATACAGTTAAAAAATTTAAAGGGCTGCTACACTGAGACATTTGTTTTACTACATTAACTTCAAATTCTGGTCCTAAAATTGGGCCAGGCCTGTTCTGTCACTCTGCACTTGTCCCTTATTTGTCTTTGAAGAAACAAGTAAAAGTTGTAACTTTACTAAAATCTTGGAAAATGGAAGAAATCCTGAATTCTGACACACTTATCCAGTCCTGGTTCCATTTATTCCCCATCCCACCCCCTATGTTCCTGGATATATTAATGTCCAAAGTTCTAATTACTTCATTGTGGCAATGCCACACACAGTGGTCTTTGAACCTCAAATACCTAGGTTCTCAGATCCCAAGTCAATCCTGTTCCTGTCCTCCATATTTATTCATTAGAATTCTAATCAGATTTGCTTTGAGCACAAAACAGGAACATTCTCTAAGTAAAACTCAGATTTAAAGAACCTAAAGATAAGTGTGCACCACATTTTTTAAAGACAACATTTCTCTGTGTAGCCCTGCTGTCCTGGAACTCAACTAACTCTGTAGACCAGGCTGGTCTTATATTCAGAGACCCGCCTGCCTCTGCCTCCAAAGTGCTTGGAGTAAAGGTGTGAGCACCACACCACCCAGCTTTCTTATGGTTATATTTCATCAACTATGGGTAGACCAGACAGGCAACTACTGATAATCAAATCAGCCTCACCAACAGTAACTCAAGTTCAACAATTTAAAAACTATTACACTCAATCAAGTAAGTCTCCTTAGATATTTTTAAAACATATATCATCATATACCTCAATCAGGAAAAAAATGTCTCTCAACTCACTTACCCAAAAGCATTACTGTAAACAAGCTACAGTGCTTAAACTGGCTACTGACAATTTCTAGGTTGAGGTTATTTTTCCTATGGTTACAGTTAAGCTGAACAAGAGTGGGTCCTTCACTGCGGGCCATGGGGGTTCATTAAGCACTTTAAGTATTGAAGTGAACCTTCTATACCACAGAACTACCCTCAGATATCTTTTCAGATACATCCTGTAATTAATCAGGATGTTGGAAGTTACAGGAGACAGGAATACAACTCACATTCACATAGACAAAGCAGAACGCATTTTAGCTCATCTAGCTGGACAGACATTGAGGTGGCTCACTGCACAGAAGAAAACTGGAATGGGGATTGTGCTGCTCCAAATTCATTTGCTCCTTATCCTCTATTTATCACGTCTCTGCCTACAGGCTTTCTTCTCTCCTGCACCGTGAGCAGCTTTGCCCTCTGTGACCTCAGAAGTAAGTTATCATTTGACTTTCATTTCCATCCTAAAATCCAAAGTTTCAAGCACTGTCTCACAACAATCCCAAGAATGGCTCTCATGAGTCTAGACTCTTCCTTGAAGACATCACTGCCACCTGGAAAATAGGGGCTCTGACTAACTGTGCTTAAAATATACACCTAATCTTGTGGCTAGGAATAAGAGGGAAAAATAGGAGATTATGGAGTAGCACTATTATTTTTTTCTCCAAAGCTACATGAAATAGGAAAGAAAACCCCAATGAAAAGGGGACTAAATAACAATGAGAGCAAAAGTATCTGGACCACCACAATCATCAGCTACTCCAGATTGCCACTGACCTTTCCATGCAGAGGTGGGAAGGGCATCTATTCCAGGGTGACTGCTAGACCTCCTACACTTTCACAGAAGGGCAAAACAGCCTGCCCCTCACAGTGAGTGTCCATTGTGAAGTAAATGAATACATTCCTGAACAACAATACCATACAGATGCATGGTGAATACATACAAATATACCCTTAGTTTTGCTGCTGCTCAGCTCTTACCAAAAACTTAAAGGACAGTGCATTGCATGAAAGATCTTCTGTTACTGTAAGAATGGCTGCCATTTCACCAGCAAGCTTGTCCTTGGCTTCTTGTTAACAGATTTTAGTGTTGTCCCAACTTGTTTACTATCGCTATGATTAAAAACATGACCAAAACCAACTAGGGGAGAAAAGGGTGTGTATGTCCTGATCCTAGCCCATTGTTGAGGAAAGCCAAGGCAGGGACCTGAAGGCAAGAGCTAAAGCAGAGGCCTTGGAGAGTGCAGTTTACTGGTTTGTCCTCCAGACTAATGACCAACTATCCTTTTTATACATCCGAGGACCACCTGAACTGGGTTGGCAGGGGCCTGAACCCTCCCACGTCAAGCCTTAATCAAGAAAAGATCACACAGATTTGCCTACAGGGCAATCTGATGGAGGAATTTTCTCAGTTGAGGGTTCCTCTTCCCATGTGACTCAGTATGTGTCAAGTTGACAAACCAACCAGTTCAGGTTTCATTAGACACACACAAAGCTGACGACTAGTAAACATTAAGACCCAACTAGAGAAGCTCTAGAAAGGTCTACTTACTCAGCCAGTTTGCTAATATCCCAGCATGCTGTAGGCAACATTCTTGAGAAAATAGGGCTGTGTTGATTATGAAAGCTGATTACCTGAGTTCCCATGCTGCCTATGCTGGGTAAATGTAGTTCCCATCCTTCATCAAAGAGGCTTCCATTTATAGCAGATGGAGAGCATTACAGGAAGACATGACTGGACAAAATGCAGAGGACAGCTGACCACAGGCTGCCTAGCACTAATTAATTCATCCACAATATGACCCCTAAACCTAAGATACATTGTGGGAGGGGATATGAAAGACTGAGAGGCAAAGGACCATGGCATTTGCAGCAAGAATAGTGTCTTCTACAGATGTCAGTGAAACAGCACCCATGAAATCTCAATAATACACTTACCTAAACAAGACCTGTATAATGGCAAACACTAACTGACACATCAGTGTGGATGGGGAAATCGCACAGGCCCAGTCCCTGGATGAAGCGCTATGGGCAATGAAAGATTGATGAAGTAGGAAGAATCAGTCTTCTCCAAGGATGAGACCCTAGTAAGTGATCCGATCTCAAGTGGTCAATCTTCAACAGATTTACATATGAGCAACACAAGATGAACTCAGCAGGCTGCGTTTAAAAGTGTGTGTGTGTGTGTGTGTGTGTAACAATAATAATTGAATAAAAGTCCATGAATTTAAGAGTCAAGGGACACAGGGGGAGCTGGAGGAAGGAGAAGGAAAGTATGGGGATATGACATAAATCAGTAACTATATGAAATTCTCAATAAATATTTTCCATGTTTACTAGTTTTATTTTTAGTTAAAACATAATTACATCATGCCATCCTTCCTTTACTCTTTCCAGCTCCTTCCATGCACCACTCCTTGCTTTCTTTCAAACCAATGACCTCTTTTTCTGAGAGAGAGAGTGTATACATATATATTCCTAAATATAGAATATCCATTCAGTCTTACATGTGTGACTGATCACTTGGTATTGGATAAGCACCTGCAGGCTCTTCCCTGAGGAAAGCTACTTCTCCCACTATCAGCATTTCTGAGTTGCCTGCAGTTCTTTCTCTAGGGTTGTCCTGCGGAAGAGTTTTCCTGTCCATGTTCGTATGTCTATTGTGGTACAGCCCTTGATCGGGATCTTGTTTAGGTTGTCATGTTACTGACACTTCTTGAGTGTCACTTCCCTGACATTTCTAGGAGACACAATCTCACAGCTGACTTCCTTTTCCTCTGGCTCTTAAAATTTGCTAGCCCCTTTTCCTGAGCCTTCAGTGCAAAAGTTGTCACAGATGCATCAGTTGAGGCTGAGAAGCACATGATCACTTGTTCTCTTCAGTTTAATCAGTTGTGCTTTTCTGTAATGCTCTCCATTCTTGAAAACAGGCTTATTATTAATGAGAAATAAGAGCTGCACTTAACATAGATGTAAAGATGAATGTTTAGAATACAGTTAGGAACTATGCTAGCTAAGTAAAGTGGTGGTTGTCAGCTCTCCTCCAAGATCCATGACATCACTAGCCCTGGACAGTTGGCCAGGTTTCTAGTACCAGGTATGATTTCTCTCTTCTTCGGGGGACCTTAAGTCTGGTTAGATAATTGTTGGTTGGTTACTGCCAAGATGTGCATGCCACTATCATACCCTTAGGATTACCCCGCCATGCTGGTTGCTGTTCATAGGAATGATAGCTGGGTAAGACTGTCTGTTGCTTCCTTCCCTGCAAGCTTGCACAGTATCTTCTGGTATCATGAAAGCCAGTCACCAGGAGAGGAGGCTTTCAGATCAAATAAAGTTCAGGTCTTCTGTATCCTTGGTCAGAAGTGCATGGTGTCTTCAGCAATAGAGTTTTATCTTCAACCTCTGGTAAGCAACCAAGGGTAACAGCAATAGTCTATAATGTTTAGAGACTCTCTTGGGCTCCCCTGACCAATAATGTGAAAGGGTGCTTCTCATGCCTGTTATTAGGTTTGCATTAGATGGTCTATGGATCCTGAAGAATGCATTGAAGCCCAGACAAGACAGACAGATATGATTTATAAATATTTTCCCTCATTCTATAAGTTGTTTTCCCAGTTTCTTGATGTCTCTTGTTACACTGTGGTGATTTGACTAAGAATGGCCCTCATAAGCTCATAGATTTGAATGCTTGGTCACCAGGGAGAAGCACTATTAGGAGATGGCCTTGCTGGAGTAGGTGTGGCCCTTTTGGAGGATGTGTGTCACAGGGGGTGGACTTTGAGATTTCAAAAGCCCAAGCCAGGCCCAGTAGTTCTCTCTCTTCCTGCTGCCTTCAGAACAAGATGTAGAACTCCCAGCTCCCTCTCCAGCACCATGTCTGCCTGCATGGTACCTTGCTCTCTGCCATGACAAAAATGAACTAAACCTCTGAACTGTAAGCATGTCCCAGTTAAATGCTTTCTTTTATAACAGCAGCAGTGATCATGGTGTCTTTTCATAGCAACAGACATTGATTAAGACATACAGAAAAGTTTTTCGTTAGAAACATCAAAAGAATTTTATTGCCCAAATTGTATGTTAAAAGTCTAGATATAATGTCCGCTGAGCACAAAAAGCACCTATTGGTCACTTTCTGTATCTATTTTTCCACAATGTTCAGACATAGGGACTTGGATGTAACTCAGATCATAGTACTTGATTAGTGGATGCAAAGCTATGAGTTCCATTGGAAGTACTTTGTACATTTGGTATGGTGGTACATACCTATCCCAGCACTTAGAAGGTGGAAATACATGAACTCTAAGTTCAGAGTCATCATCAATTACATGTGAGCTTGAGGTCAGCCTGGCTTTCATGAACCCTACCCTCAAAAGTGTCTGCCCCCCAAAAGTTTTTCAGAAACACAGATCTTCATATTTCTAGTCACAGATGTACTAAATGCTAAAAATACTAAAATAACTTACAAATAATAGTTGCTTATACAGTGGTTATCTAAAAGATTCTAGTGGTCAAGACAATTGGCTGTGGGGCTAGAAAATGGCTCTGCAGTTAAAAGCACTGGCTGCTCCCCCAGAGGGAGCAGGGCTCAGCCCCTTCCACTCACATGGCAGCTCACAATTCTCTGTAACTCCAGTCCAAGAGGATCCCTCGTATGACCTCCTCACTCTTCTTTTGTTCCCTGACTTGATTTTTTCATTAAAAATAGACTTTTTTTGCTTTCATACAATATATTCCAATCATGGGTCCCTTCCCTATGAATTCCAACTTACTGTTTCTTTTGTTTCTATTTTTCCTATGAAATAGGTCATAATTTACTACTTCTTTATATGCTATGAATTTTGTTCTTGAGAACTGAACATAGCATCTAAAATATATACAGAAGTCTTAAAATTCAACAAAAAGTATTGATCCAATTCAAAAGTGAGCAAAGAACTCAATAGAATTTTCTCCAAAGGAGCTAGACAAGTAACCAATGAACATATTTAAAAAACCAACAAAACATACATGAAAACTGCAATGAGACACCACTCCACACCTACCAGAAAGTCTACTATAAAAGAACAACAATTTAAAATTTTAGCATGTAACAACTGTTGGCAAGAATAAAGAAAAATGAAACCATCATACATGATTAGTGGGAATATAACATGGTATAGCTACCATGAAGTTTGGTGGTTCTTTAATAAGCTAATGAAATTTTCATATACTGTAGTTATAAATAAGTCAGTAATCCTAGCTATATACAGGTATCCAAACATTTGGATGTTTACAGAATCATAATTCATAATAACCAAAAGGTAGAAATGATCCAAAGTTCCATCAACAGATTAAGCAGATTGTGATATATGAACACAGTAAGATATTTTTCAGCCATAAACAGAAGTAAAATACTGAATGAACTTCTGAATAAACTTCAAAACATGGTGCTACATAAAAGAAGCACATACCAATAGTCACTTAACAGTATTTTATATAAAACATCCCAAATAGACCACTCTAATCACAGAGAAAGCAGACTTGCAGTTGTCAGAGGGCTGGAGAAGAAGGAATGGAGAGTAATCATTTGATGAGTACAGACGATTCTTAAGGAGAAAGTTTTGAAATTAGAAAGGCAGTAGTTTCACACCATTATAAACACACTCAGTGCCACTGAGTTTTCCATTCAAAGTTGTTAACTGAACTGTGTGACATCTACCTGTATCTAAAAGACAGAAGTATATCTGTAAACCAGCCCTAAGCATCAGCACTTCAGATAATCTCAGTGCTGCACATTCAGAAAGGATCAGTTCTACTAAATTTCATTCTACGTGTGCTTGGCTTGAACTCAGGGACATTGCATCTAGCAACTATGTGTAAACCATTATTGCAATGACTGGAGCACCACTCTGATCACTGCCAATCAATTGTAGAGATAAATTTCTCTCAGGTCTCAATTCCTAAAAGGCTTCCTTGAAGACCACTGTATTGGAAGTACTCTTTGTGGCATGTAAATGATCACATTACAGGTATTTTTGGAAGCTGTTCTGCTCAATCACTTTCCTCCCATCTCTAGAGTGAGCATCAAGACCTTGGACCTGGCACCTTCGAGAGGTGAGTATCTGGACATACACAGGACACCCAGTAAACTGTGACTCACACGGCCTGTGTTAGAAAGAAATTAATTCCAGATGATGACTTCATTTTCATGTGTTTGAACTGGGAAGAGACGAATCAGTATGAAATAAACACAGTAAGTCAGCCAGTTGCAGCAGACTTGAGTAAACCTTAAATGCTGGAAACTAAGATTTGTAAATACCAAAGACCCAGAAGCTGCCTCCCCTCAGAATCCCAGCTCTCAGAGCCACATGCAGCTCCAACATCTGCACCATGACACTGAGATATAAGTTTATGTCCACAACACAGCCCATAACAGGAAACCTATCCACCCTATTGCAGCACTTTCTCAAGGGGAATGGATTAGAAGCAACAGGGAGATGAAAATGAATGTCATATGACTGATCTTAAATGGAGGCAAAAAAAATAACCTCTCTCCAGGTTTAACTGCAGTTCACCCTCTGGGCAATGCTAAGATGGTCTACCATTTAGATAATGATATTGAAAACAAATTCTTTATTTTTCCTTACAAAATATTGGCTCAATTTACCATTCATGGTTAGAGAATTTATCATAAACCTTAATCTGAAATTATCTGCTGTCTAGCTCCTTCCCCTTATGTAGCAACTATTTGTATTTAATTGTTTAAGATTCTATTATGTGGTCTGGGCACAAGCTTTTAATACCAGCACTCAGAAGACAGAGGCTGGAGGATCTCTGTGAGTCTGAGGCCGGGCTGGTCTGACAGCCTCCAAAACAATACAGAGAAACCCTGTCTCGTAAAACCAAAAAAAAAAAAAGATTCTGTATACATCTATGTTTGTGCACTACATGCGTGTTTGGTGCCAACAGAGGTCAGAGAAAGGCATTGAAGCACCCAGCACTGGGGTTAAAGATGGTTGTGAGCTGCCATGTTGTTTTGGGAAGCCAACCAGGCCCTCTGCAAGAAAGTGTTTTCAATCATTGAGCCAACTCTTCTGTCCCTCTTAAGCCATAGAAAGCTATCATCGCTGGTCTGAACTAGCCTCTAATGTAATTATTCTCTCCATTTTATCACATAATTCTATCATTTCAATACTGGTTCAATTATATGGGTGCTTTAAAGTTGGCATAAGTTCATTGTCTAAACAAGCACAGTTGACCAGATTTTAAAAATGACTCAATAACTTTTGCTTCCTTTCTCATTTTCCAGCTTCCCTCGCCATTAAAGGCCTAATGTATACAATTTTTATCACAAGGAACAATTTTTATCACAAGGAACAATTTTCTAATTGCACTTTGGGAAAATGTATGACTGTTAATGCACAAAAGCAAATGATACGTTTAGATGACACAGTTCTAAAACCTCGTGGGGTGGGGGGGGAGGGAACGCAAGAGGATTTTTTAGAGATTTTGAACTAAACAAAAAAAAAATACAAAATTTGTGAGATGCAGAAGCAGTACTTAGGAGGAAATTGTAGCACTGAATGGGCACATCATGCAGAAGAAATACCTAAGACTGATGAGCTACATAAACAGCAGAGGAGAAACAATAAAAACTCAACAGAAATCAATGAAACTGAACATCGAAAAACAATAAAGTCCACTAAGCCAGCAGCTGCTTTTTTTGGCATAATCAATAAAACTGATAATCCTTAGCTTAGCACTATTAGACAGAAAAGACAAAAGGTAAGAACACAAATTATTGATAACATCAAAGTTGGGCCATCACTTCTGATCCCTCTTTGTTTCATTGATTCTTTGTATTGTTTTCTTTGTTTCTACTTTATTGATTTCAGCCCTCAATTTGATTATTTTGAGGCATCTACTCCTCTGGGAAGAGTTTGCTTCTTTTTGTTCTAGAGCTTTCAATTGTGCTGTTAATTCTCGTGTGACTATTCTCCAGTTTCTTTATGTGGGCACCTAGTGCTATGAACTTTCCTCTCAGCACTGCTTTCAAAGTGTCCTATAGGTTTGGGTATGTTGTGTTGTCATTCTCATTGAATCTAGGAAGTCTTTAATTTCTTTCTTTATTTCTTCCTTGACCCAGGAATGGTGCAATTGCGCTTTGTTCAATTTCCATGAGTTTGTAGGGTTTCTGCAATTTGTGTTGTTGAATTCTAACTTTAAACCATGGTAAGCTGATAGGATACAGGGGGTTATTCCAATTTTTTTGTATCTGCTGAGATTTTCTATGTTGCCAAGAATGTGGTCAATTTTAGAGAAGGTTCCATGTGGTGCTGAGAAGAAGGTATATTCTTTTGTGTTTGGATGGAATGTTGTATAGATGTCTGTTAATCCCAATTGTATCATAACTTCTGTTACTTCCTTTGTTTTTTTTTTTTGTTAAGTTTCTGTCTAGTGGTCCTGTCTAGTGGTGGGAGTGGAGTGTTGAAGTCTCCCACTATAAGTTTGTGGGGTTTAATGTGTGATTTGAGTTTTAGTAATATTTACTTTACGAATGTGGATACTTTTGTATTTGGGGCATAGATGTTCAGAATTGAGACTTCATCTTGATGGATTTCTCCTGTGATGAATATGAAATGACCTTCTTCATCTCTTTTGATTAATTTTAGGTTCAAGTCTAATTTGTTAGATATTAGGATAGCCACATCAGCTTGCTTCTTGGGGCCATTTGATTGGAAAATCTTTTCCCAACCCTTAACTCTGAGGTAATGTCTGTCTTTGAAGGCGAGGTGTGTTTCTTGTATGCAGCAGAAGGATGGATTCTGTCTTAGCCTGTGTCTTTTTATAGGTGAGTTAAGACCATTAATATTGAGGAATATTAATGACCACTGATTGTTGATTCTTGCTTGTTTTGGATTTGGTTTTGGTGGTGGTATTATGTGTGAGTTTTTCCCCTATTTCTGGCTTTTGGCAACTATCTATTGCCTCTGCTTCTCTGAGCGTAGTGACTTTCTTGGGTTGGAGTTTTCCTTCCAGAACTTTCTGTAGGACTGAATTTGTGTATATGTATTGTGTAAATATGGTTTTGTCATGAAATATCTTATGTTCTCCATCTATAGTGATTGAGAGTTTTGCTGGGTATAGTAGTCTGGGCTAGCATCCATGGTCTCTTAGTGTTTGTAGACTATCTATCTAGGACCTTCTAGCTTTCAGGGTTTCCATGGAGAAGTTGGGTGTAATTCTGATATGTGTGCCTTTATATGTTACTTGGCCTTTTTCCTTCGCTGCTCCTAATAGTCTTTCTTTATTCTGTATGTTTGGTGTTTTGATTATTATGTGGCAAGGGGACTTTTTTGTATGTGTGTGTGGTCCAGTCTATTTGGTGTTCGGTAAACTTCTTGCACTTTTTGTTTTTTTGCTTTTGTTTTTTTGTTTGTTTGTTTGTTTGAAACAGGGTTTCTCTGTGTTGTTTTGGAGCCTGTCCTGGAACTCACTCTGTAGACCAGGCTGGCATCAAATCTCAGAGATCCGCCTGCCTCTGCCTCCCAAGTACTGAGATTAAAGGCGTGCGCCACCAATGACCAGCGCTTCTTGCACTTTTATAGGCATGTCCTTCTTCAGGTTGGGAAAGTTTTCTTCTATGATTTTGTTGGAGTATGTTTTCTGCACCTTTGAGCGGGGCTTCTATTCCCAGAACCCACATGGCTTTTCACAATCATTTGTAACTCTGTTCCAGGAGATCTTATGTCCTCTTCTGGCCTCCATGGGTACCAGGCATGTATGTGGTTCAAAAATACATACATGCAGAAAACACTCATACACATAAAATAAAAATAAGGAAAAAACAGAGAAATTCATAGTCTCTTTCCACAGTTTGGTTTTAGCACTCTTGCATTCTTTTATGCATATGCATGTTCATAGTAGCACATTAGACTATAAGACACATACAAATATGCAGGCTAATGTGAAGATAAAGCCTTAGGAATTGCCTTTGGTGTTTTAAATAAGAATATTTCATTTGTTAATGTTCTATATACCAAAACAGCAAAAACATACTCCTTACAAATGTTTAAGCTTCTAAACTTACATTCTACCAACCTAAATTGAGAACACCCCATAACTGGGCAGTTTATTCTGTAGGACAACTTGAATTTGGATGTTTAAATTGTGTTTATTACTGTGGAGATCACTGAAATTTAAATTCTGTATATTTTACTACCCACACCAAAACTAACCCCACAGGGAACTTCGCTCCTATGCTCTTCATAGTTACAAATCCTTATTTGCATAGTGAAAACTTGACTTTACCTGACTGTCATTTCAGCCCACATCCCTGAGATACTCAGGGCAGAGGCAGCCGTACTTTCCAGGGCCATGACAATCTGTCAGCTGAAAAGGCTTTAAATATAAGGCACACAGTGGTAACCATAGTGGGTAAGCTGCTGAAAAATATGTAGTGTCACCTACAATTTCAGTCACCTTGTGACTAACCTCACAGAACCAGGCCTAGATTTCTGGAAATGTTTTTCATTTACTGCCTTGAATACCTTGACACTATCACAAGCAAGATTAGGTCCTTTGCTCCAGGACCACAAAAAGCAATGAAATACGTGATAATAGATGGGAGTTACAACAGGTTAAATACTCTCCAGGTAAACTAACACATGCCACACCATTATTATATAATAATGGGTATACCATTATTCCCACTTTATAGCTCAGGAAACTGAGGCACAACTTGCTCCAAATGACAAAGAAAGGAACCAGGATTTAAAAACAGCAGACCATCACTCCTAGTGAGTCTTGATTTTATAGTATTATATAGGGTACTTAAACCTTGACTTTTTGGTTAAAATTGAAGGTGTTTACTTGAGTGAAATGGTTTGCCTCAATCCAATTCTAGAGGGGGAGAAATATATTTGTGTACGTCTATTAACCTAATAACAAATATAAATTAGTAGGCTCTACCCGTTTCTTAGCAGTTGCTTTATTTGGTTGCTGTCAAGCCAAAATGGTCTTTTGGAAGCCCCGAAAATACATAAATAAATAAAAACTAGCCACCAGGTTCCCATTGTTGCTAATTAAAATTTTCCGTGTGGTCCTTTCCTTTCTCTGTATAAATTTTTAAATTTCTCCATGTCCTCTGGCCATTTTCTACACCAGCAATTACAAGTCATTAAAACTGCCTCTCATAATGGCCTCATAGTGACTATAAAGTCCTTCTGCCACCTGAAATAACTGAAAGCCTATGCACAGTAGCAGAGGTTGCTCTAATGACTTCCAATCAATCAAATGAAGAAAATGGAATTCTGTGGAAAATGGAAGGGAATGCAGAGTTACACTTTACATTGCATGCACAGGACACTGGCCATAAATAATTGTTTTCACTTTATGAAGTCAAAATGAGGACACTGAAGAAAAGTACAGGTGCAGAATCAGCAGCCGTAGCGGTCCAACGGCTGGACTTGCACTGAGCACGTCCAGTTTGAAGCATTGATATCGAGAAGGGGAAAAACTTTCTCGTTTCAATCTCCGCATGCTGGAAGTACAAGCACACATCACTATGTTTAGCAAGAAAAAATATCATTAAATGTTAAGGAAAATTTTTCTTGGGAAAAATTGGTGTCTTGGGAAAATATGGTGTCAAGATTATTTATTAAAGCAAAGTAGAAAGTGAGAGGCGAGAGGGAGCGGGGAAGGGGAAAAGGAAGAGGGGAGAAGAGAAGGAGAAGAAAAGAGAAAGAGAATGAGGGGTGAGTAGATAGGAAATGACTATGAGATGGCGTTGAGGGTAAGGAGTTCTTGATGAAACGAACTAACAGGAGTTTTGATTGAAAACAGGCCATAGTGATCAGATATCAAGGGCAAAAAGAAATGAGAAAGTTGATCAAATATCAAGGAGGAGAAGGAGTTTCACTAAACTGATTCAACAAGATTCTTGCTAGAACTTGGCTGGGCTGAAGCCAACAAGAGAGAGATTAGCCACTAAGGCAAATAAAAAAAAAGGGTTCAGGGAGCATAAAGTTCAGTCAAGGAGAGTATCTCTGTCAATGGTTTAGAACAAATAATTATTTGCTGTGGAAGGGGTCATTTTGTTCGTGGTACCATGGCCTCTTTCACTAGCACACATGTAGACACACACACACACACACACACACACACACACACACACTGGCATACACATTATGACATGAAAAGTATCTGAACACATTGCCAAATACCCTCAAGGTGTACAGTCTCCCATGGAAGATGATGACAGTTTTAGATGAGGGTTGGCAGACTTTCTCCATAAAAGGTGAGATAGGAAGTTATCTGTTTCTGCAATGTACATATTCCATGCCTTATTCTTCTCAGTTGCTATGTCATTGAAAAATAAAATAGGTGGCTGGCTGGATCTGGCTCCTGGACAATAATTCGACATAATAGTGTCCCTTTCTCAAACAGTCTGTGGGAATGTGCCCACAAATCTTCCCTTTTCCCCTGGATACACCCCAAACCCTGTATTCTTATTTCTAGTTCCCTAAATTCCCAGATAAATCTTGTTGGCACGGAATCTGGTTTCTTCCTAACTGACAGTATTTGGGGTTATATCTCCTTATCTCACACCTTATCTCACATTCTATAATATATCTGTAAATTTTATCTATCCCTGACCACAGACTGTATGAAGTAGGTCACTGGATCGCCATATCTTCTTTCATAGACTCACATGAAACTCCCCACACACCACAATCCCTCAGCTTTGCCTCTGAGGCAATTATATATTCATGTAGTAATAGGATTACCCTAGAAATCATGGCATGGCAAGCCTGATAAAAAGAACACAAGGCACCACTGCTGGTTGTGAAATTTTAAACTTCACAGTGCATTTATGTCCCATAGCTTCAAGAAATACCTCAAAAACAAAGTAGAAAAGGTACCAGACATTTTTTTTCATTTCAAGTTACTGGGTTCCTCAAAGTGACATCTAAATTATTAAGAGAAGGGTGTCTTTAAAAATGCAGGGGACAAAGTCTAATATGTAAATCACAAGCCATATGGACCTTCCCTATCAACATCAAAATTTCAATACAAGGCTCTTGTCTACAGTCCCAGCTACTCAGGAGGCTGAAGCAGGAAGACAAGCAAAGTGTGCTTAAGCCCAGGAGGTCAAGGCCAGAGTGAGCAACACAAGAAGAGCTGTGCCCTCTTTCTCTCCCTCCCTCTCCCTTTCTCTCTCTCACTCTCTCTCCCTTTCTCTCTCTCTCCCCCTCTCTCCCTTTCTCTCTCCCTCTCCCCCCTCTCTCCCTTTCTCTCTCTCTCTCTCTCCCTCTCTCCCTTTCTTTCTCTCTCTCTCCCTCTCTCTCCCTTTCTCTCTCACTCTCTCTCCCTCTCTCTCCCTTTCTCCTTCTCTCTCCCTCTCTCTCTCTTCCCCCTCTCTCCTTTTCTCTCTCCCTCTACCCCCTCTCTCTCCCTCCCTCCCTATATATCACTATGTAGGTCTGAATGGCCTAGATCTATGTAGAGCAACCTGGCCTCAAACTCACAAAGATCCACTTGCCTCTGCCTCCCAAGTGCTAGGATTAAAGCTGTGCACACCCAGCTAGAGTTCCTACCTGTAATACCAAGTATTAGGCAGGCTGAGAGAAGATGAACACTGTAACCCTGAGGTAGATAATGAACTCTTCATTAGCCTGAGTGACAGAAGACAGCTTTATCTAACAAACAAACAAAAACTTTCATATAAAATATAAAGCAACAGCTGATCACTAAAATAGTAATCAGCACAGCAGAGAAAATAGTATAAGTATATAACACAATAAAAATCACTCAGCACCACAAAAGACTAACTGCTCTTAAGAGTTCATATTTCTTTTCAGTTTAAGGTTACAATAATTCTTTGTAGTCTTTAGTGTGCTCTCTAATAACTTCACCAGTTTTTAAAGTAGGAGCATAACACGTATGTGTATATACACACCATCTTGATTCTTGTATATTCTAATTAATACTATATCCTGAGCATTATTATAAGTCACTAAGCAGCAACCCAACAAAAGATAATCCAGCTTTTCACGTGTTTTTCCTACATGAATATCCCTCATTCATATAGATAGCCCTTCTCTTATTATTGAACTGTTAGTTTGCTCCAGTTTGTGACTACTAGAAATATGCTACAAGAAATGAGCATAATTTTGTTTGGATTTCTGACTTTTCATGATAGCTTTGCAGATAAAAAATAAATGGGCCAGGCGTTGGTGGCACATGCCTTTAATCCCAGCATTTGGGAGGCAAAGGCAGGTGGGTCTCTGTGAGTTCAAGGCCAGCCTGGTCTACAGAGCGAGTTCCAGGACAGCCTTCAAAACAATACAGAAAAAATCTCTGTCTCGAAAAACCAAAAAAAAAAAAAAGAATAAATGGGAGAGACAAAGAAATTGCTTATTTTCTACCAGTGTGGCCTAGGGCACATTTCAATAAACCCTTGTGAAGGTATATGATGAGATAAATAAGTGAATCCTAGAATAAAAAGTTGAAAAATTGATAAAAGCCATCATTTAGATTTTTCTAAGTGCCTCTAAAACAGTTAAATACTTAATTTTATATAAAGTGGTTAAAGATCAAACCTAAAAGGTGACCTCAGAGAAGCAGAGAATAGAATATTATTTGCCAAAGCCTGACAAGGGTATAAAGGAGGCAGAAAAAAGAGGAACATTGGCAGCTGGGTAGGAAAGGAACTTGTATTCTGTATGTAGCACAGTAGGATAAATATGGCTGACAAACAATTCCATGAAGTATTTCTAAATAGCTGAGAGGTTTTTTAATGTTCTCAACCTAATGAAAAGATAGATGTCTGCATCAGTCAGAGCTCTGTAGAGGAACTGAACTTACAGAATTAAGAGAGGGGGGATATATTAGAATGGCTTAGAGGGCTGAGAGTTGGCTCAGTGGTTAAGAGTACTTCTTGTTGCTGCATAGGACCTGGGTTCAATTCCCAGCACCCATATATGAAGGTTCACCACCTCCTCAGGCACCAAGCATGAATGTGGTAAGCAGATATACATACAGGCAAAACACTCGTAAACAGAAATAGTAAAAATAAATCTAAAAAACTAAAAATAGAATGACTTATTGGGAGGGTGGGAATACCTGAGGGAAGGAAGGGGGAAGAAAGGGGAGGAAAGGGAAGGGAACGGAAGGGAGAAGAGGGAGGAGGGGAAAGGAGCCGGCTAGCTCTACAAATTACTACAGCTGCCTATGATCACTTAAGAAGAAATCATATTAACCTATGTAACAGAGACAGCTGGTTACCATCTATCCTTTTCAACCCTATCAACACAATGCCATCAAATCACCAGCAGCAAGGGGTCAGGGAAAATCTCAATCTCCTGGTTCTTCTGGCAGCTACAAGTGATACCATGACAGGTTTCCTGAAAGGTCTTTGAAGAATGTCCCAAGAGAGGGTGTGAGCAGACAGAGACAGAAGCTGGCAAGTGCTGGCATTTTGGCCTTTCCCTTCTTTACCAGAGTTCTGCTGTCATTCTCCAGGACACTGTATGAGGGCAAGAATCACATTCACACTCAGTAAAGCAGAGAGCTGGGGGCAGTGGGACCTGGTAGTTAAAGAAGCAAGTGCTCGGCCCCACGGAGAGTCTGGGTCCATGTTTATTTTACTTAGAAGCAAAATAGTTCCTTAATTTGTTTGGTCATTGATTCCGATGGTTACTTAAAGGTGAACCTAATCTTAACCTGACACATCACCTCCTAGGCATTTTAGTAAGATGAAAGTATATGTAAGTGGCAGTCATTATTTAGCTCATTTAAATACTCACTGACTCTTTCATACAATCGATACCTATTGAGCATCTGTACTGGGTGACAGAAACACAGAAATAAATTAGACCTAGCACCATGTCCAAAAGAGACAACTGGACAATTAAAATAAAGTTTAACAACTAGTAGGAATGGGGAAAGATGGGGTCCTCTGGTAGCAGGTCAGAACAATGGTTCACCCAAATGTGGAGAAGTCAAAGGGATCTGAGAAGGCTTTCCAGGTGATGGGAAATTTAGTTTGGAACCTGAACGATGAGACAGTGGTGCTTAGCAGGCTCCTGAAAGAGGAGTATCCACTAAACAGAAATGTACATGCAAAGGCTCACAGGGAGGAAAGGGAGGGTGATGTACTTCAGCTAATCACAGAGGCCAAAACACAGCATGACAGTGGAGGGGAGCGGAGCATCCTTCTTCAGGAGACCTACAAAAAGTATAGACTATGTTTCCTTGACTAGATTAGATAATGAATTTCTTTATTATTATTTTACCACAATAAGAAATTGAGAACCAAAGTAATCAAAACCCATCATTTCTCTTTAATTTTCTAAACCTCAAAGTATCAGGCATCACTAAGGTATGACTGACTCTCTTGCAGCTCTCTGCCTTATGGCATGGTTCTTAACTGTCTGAAGCATGTTAGTCCCCAGAATTGGTAGGGTTTTCTCAACAATGAGGTAGACTCTAAAAAGGAGCCACCTGCTGGGTAACTGATATACAAGAACTGAGCTTTTTTTTTTAAGTGTCCACTAGGAAGAAAAATATTCTAGCTATTATAAAAGGGGATGGGGTATGAATGGGAAGGGTGATTAATTAGAGTGGTAAAGGGAGAGTTAATAGAGACCCAACCTAGAATCCTTACTGGAATGCAGAGATGGCAAACACGTTTTAAGAAAGATGAGGTCAAAAGGCTAAACCAGACAAACAGGAATGAGAAGAGTAAAGACTAATCATGAATTTCTGGCCTTGTCACCTGTGCTGGCTAATTTTATGTCAACTTGACACAAGCTATAGTCATCTGGGAAGAGAAAACTTCAACTGAGAAAATACCTCCATAAGATTGGGCTGCAGACAAGCCTATAGTGCATTTTCTTAATTAATGATTGATTGGGGAGGACTCAGTCCAATATAGGTGGGGCCACCCCCTGATAGCCCAAAGTTGTATAAGAAAGCAGGCTGACTGGATAGAGGTGGCACTCAGGAAGCAGAAGCAGGAAGATCTCTGAGTTCAAGGGCAGCCTGGTCTACAGAGCTAGTTCTGGAACAGGGAGGGCTACACAGAGAAACCCTGTCTTGGAAAAAAAACAATAGATAAATAAAAAGAAAGAGGTGAATGAACCAAATCAGTGAGCAGCACCCTCCATGGCCCTGAATGAGCTCCTGCCTCCAGGTTCCTGCCCTGTTTGAGTTCCTTCAGTGATGGTCTATGATGTGAGCCAAATAAACCCTTTCCTCCCCAAGTTGCTTCTTATTATAGTGCTTCATGCCAGCAATAGCAACCCTAACTAGGACAGCAGCTAAGACAGGAAAGTAGCAGAACACAGCAGTTAGGACCACGTGCTCTGCATAAAGACAGTATGACTTGAATTCTGTCTCCACTAATAGTTTTGTGGCCTCAGGAAAACAACTTGACTGTATATACTTTGGTTTCTTCCCCTGTAGAGAAATAGCAAAAATCATAGAATCCATCTCTGGTTTCTGGAAGAATTACCCAAAAGCTCCCGAACACTGGCTGTAACATGGGGAATGCCAAGAAAGTGGTAGAAACATCTGGCTGATACATAGATGGTGAGACCACTTGATGAGACAGGGAAACAAAAAGGGGCACAGACTCAGGAGAACAATGGCTTCAGCTCTGGATGTGCACTTGGACTAGAACATCTAGCAGGCAGCTGACAACAGGTTCAGCGATGACAGGGCTGTGGAAGGGGACACACCTTGATAAAGACTAGTGCTAAGGTGGTGTCTGAGGGAGGGCCTTGCAGACACAAAGACACAGGCACTGTGGAAGAATGTGTAGGCTCCTGTAGGTGAAATGTGAAGAAAAGACAGGATTGGGGGCTGGGAGGATGGGTCAGTAGTGGATACATGCCCAGCTTGTACAATGCCCTGGAAAGCTAAGGAAAAAAACTACAGAAAACAACTTAGAAAATCCCTCTAGTCAAGGGATGGACAGAAGGAAAA